>NC_044976.1:185639690-186357482 GCF_008728515.1 Papio anubis | reverse complement strand
GGAACACTTTTACACTGTTGGTGGGATTGTAAACTAGTTCAACCATTATGGAAAACAGTATGGCGATTCCTCAAGGATCTAGAACTAGATGTACCATATGACCCAGCCATCCCATTACTGGGTATATACCCAAAGGATTATAAATCATGCTGCTATAAAGACACATGCACACGTATGTTTATTGCGGCACTATTCACAATAGCAAAGACTTGGAATCAACCCAAATGTCCATCAGTGACAGACTGGATTAAGAAAATGTGGCACATATACACCATGGAATACTATGCAGCCATAAAAAAGGATGAGTTTGTGTCCTTTGTAGGGACATGGATGCAGCTGGAAACCATCATTCTTAGCAAACTATCACAAGAACAGAAAACCAAACACCGCATATTCTCACTCATAGGTGGGAACTGAACAATGAGATCACTTGGACTCGGGAAGGGGAACATCACACACCGGGGCCTATCATGGGGAGGGGGGAGGGGGAAGGGATTGCATTGGGAGTTATACCTGATGTAAATGACGAGTTGATGGGTGCTGACGAGTTGATGGGTGCAGCACAGCAACATGGCACAAGTATACATATGTAACAAACCTGCACATTATGCACATGTACCCTAGAACTTAAAGTATTAAAAAAAAAAAGAGCAAAGAAAAATGAGAAGATTAAAAATTAAACTCCAGGACAACCAATAAGTTATAGAAGAGGAGAAATGTGATCATTGTTTTTGACACTGCTTTGTTGTGAATAATACTAACAAAGGTAAAATAATGAAAATACAAAATATCAACTTAAACAATGATTGTAATTAACTACATATATTGGAAGAATAGGGAGGGGCAATGTGTGTGCACCTGTGTGAGCGTGTGTGGTGAATGGAGTGGAGGCAGGGTTGTAAGGGTCTAAGTCCTGATCTTCCACAGTTGTAAATCAACATATGATTTCTACATTTGAAAAGCAAAAACATACTCAAGAAATAGCCATAGAAATATATTATCTGAACTTATTTAGGTAAATACTAAAATAAATGACTAAAAGTTGTTGCCCCTGAGGAACAGCCCTCAGGGCTGAGGAGGAATGAGCCAGGAAATCATTTTTTTGTGTGTGAAAAATCTTATATTATTGTTTGACTTTTCCAATTCCATTTCGGTAGCTAGGAGGCCATAGAAAACTATCTAATTTACATCGTACTTTGATAATAAGAACACTCTCTTCTCATCTCATGGTAGGGGTGGGAGGTGGAAAAGCATTGCTTCTGATAACTTTAACCTGACTTGACAGTGATGTCCTTGCAGGTGAGCATATACATCCAGTTCCTTCTGCTAACCCCCACAATGTTCTGAATGGCAGGATCCATCTGCAGAGAGCTGAGACACAACTGTAATCATGTCTTCTACACATACAGTGCTGTCCAGTTTACAAAGTCCTTGCACATACGTTATCTCGTTTGATCTTCCTAACAACCACGTGCAGTACTCAGGGTGAGGAATTTGTACAGAGAAGAAACTGGAACTCTTAGAGGCTGATTTGCTTATTCATTGTCACACAGCCTGGACTCCAAACTCTCTGCTACTTCATGGGCTGACTGAAGCCATCTATGTAAGACAAGGGGAAATACAGGACAATTTTAGAAGAAGTCGTTATCTCTGGTACATTGTCTATTTGAGGTCTTCTAATTTTGTGATATTGAGTCTTTCTATTCTTTATCTTCCCTGTCTGTCCACCATGTCAATTCCTAACTTTTTCCTTCCTGTTCCTGGGTTACTCCCATTCTGACTTTTTGGATCTTATTCCTGCTTCTTTTCTCACGCCTCCAGATTTAATTCTTTGCTTCAGGAATTGAAACATTTTAACACTGAGCCTAAACAGATAAATCGTGAGTATAGCGTTGACTTCATGGTTAGAGGTGGCCACCCTGGCCAGTCTGCAGCCTGGGAATTTGAACTAGACCTGAGAGCCCTCTTGATCGGAACCATGAGGCACCCAGGCCATCACATATGGTCTGCTTGGACCTCTATTCATCCAGTTCAGTCTTCCACAGACACAGGGGCTTTGCCACATGAAATACATCACCGAAGATAGATTTCACATTATATTTTAATCTTTTGATTTATTCCTCAAACACACACTAAGTTTGAGGCTAAAGAAATGGTGGGAAAAGATGAGATGGGAAAAGTGGGGAGGATGAAATGCACTATATTCAAAACATTAGGGTTTGTGTCCACCCTCAATGGCTGCTGAGGGCTAAGTGGATTAGAAAGGCTCATGTGTGAACCACCAACACTTTTTCCACCATCAGATTCCTTGGAGATCTCTTGATCCATTTTGTGATTGAGGTAGACAGGATCACAGCATCCAGTGTTATGGCTGCAGGCATAATTCCAACATCTGAGAACATTTTCCTCCCAGATATTTAATTTTCTCTTCCAGCCCTTTACCACTGGGGCCCTAAAACCACTTCACAACTCTATCCACCACATCATCTTAGCCTCTTTTGCAAGTCTTTTAATATCCATTGGAAAATAATGCTGTCTTTGATTCTGAGACAAATCCCTAACACTTCTTCCCTTGTTTCTAATTAGCAATATTTCTGTGGTAATTAAGATGAGAGTAACTCCTCAGTTCTGCAGCATTTTCAATTCAGAAAGAAAGAAAAATACAATAATAATATAAAGGGGCTCTAAGAATGAATTTGTTAGGGGACTTGAGTGTATGATAAATAACTTCAACCCATCTTAAAACACACAGACATTTGTGTAGATATACATACATATCATACATATGCATATACAGGAATGCACACACACACACACACACACACAAACAATAATTACCCAATTCTGGAAAAACAGGATTCAAAATGCACTAATGGAAATACTGTCATTCTGTGGGCAGAATAAATGCATTATCTTAAACTCTAGGCATCCCACAAAATGAACAATTACAGTGAGCTGAATGCTGATGAAAGATGGCCAGAAACAGGCCATCTTTCTTCTCTCATGGGATGGCTAGAAATGGGCACATTTCCTTCCTGGTCAAACACCCAGTGACTTGGCATTTTCAATACTTTTCAAAGGCCCGCTGCATATGTTCACTCTGTGTTAGCTTTTGTTCTTGCTAAGTGTGGAGTGGAGTCAAAGCTCTGCATTGCCAGACAAAATCTAATGCTGTAGGCTGAGCCAAAAGCCAAAGGTGCTATCATTTCTACTTTACAGATGGCACTCCTATCTCCAAACTTGGTGAATGCACAAATAGATGCTTATACCTCTTCCTAAGGGATTAACAAAAAGATGTCCTACATGTCAAAAAAAAAAAAAAAAAAAAAAAAGATATCCTTTCTGCATTTCTGACTTTTTCAAATCAAGGCATATTTTGAGACTGGTGCTCATCAGAGTTCAGTTAATGAGCTCTTGCTTGTAATTTTGTAAGTGTATATGTTTCTCAGGGAATTGACAGATATCATAGGGTTTTATTTGTTTAGAAATTGCAATTATTTCTAGCAATTCGGTAATTATTTCTCCTGTAGCTAGTTACTTGGTGCCTTCTCAAGCAAAACTGTGTTTGCCAAGAGCCGGCTGGGGCAGTGCACGATTTGGTGGCTAAGGCTCTAGGCATGGCCCATGGGGATGCTGGCCCTGCTAAGGACAGGCTCCCAGCTCCATGATTTCTCCAGCCCCACCCCTGAGCTTGTCCATAGCTGAGAAGGCTGAGCTGCTGAGTAGAATGCTTCTCTTTGTTTTGGTTATTTCTTCCATTGTGAAATCCAGGATTCTCTCACTCCTCTGTCTATTCAATCATACAATCATTGGGAGTTAGAGCTCATTGAGCCTTAGAGATCATCTTATTCACCCTCTCATTTTATGAATGGAGAATCTGTGGTGCACAGTGGATGGTTATGCCAAGGTCACCCAGCAGTTGGGAAGGGCTAGGCTAGAATACAGGTCTCTTTACTCTCTAGTCAGTGCTCCTTCATCCTCCATGTGATGATTTAATTCTTTTCAGTTAAGCAACTTGTGTAGAATTTCTAGTATGGATTAAGCGTAGTGCTAGGTGCTGCAAGCTCAAGAAAGCCAAAAAAGAAGGAATGGTAAATGTCAAATGAGACAACATTAGAAGAGAACCTTACACAGTGCCTGATCCAGAGAAGGTATTCCATGGGTCCCTGCTTTTCTCCCCTTTACTCTTCCCCATCCTCCATAGATACATACAGAGGAGAAAAATCTCAGATATTTGAGGTAATCAAATTCTTGCAAGTATCAGAAGGGGAGCTGATAGACAACTCCAGTTACTCCTTTAGAAGCACATTTTCTAGTTCCTAATAAAAGCTCTCAGGCTAGGCCCACACCTGGAAGAACTTCCCTGGTATTCTATAAAGACATCAGCTCCTGGGCTGCCCCTCTATTCCAGAGTGTTGATGAATGCGTGGCTCACCCACACTGCCTGATTCATAAGCACATTAGTGCTGACTCACCGACAACTGAGAGCAAAAAAACACATCTCCTCAGGTTTTGACTTGAGATGAAGACACTTACAAGATGCAAAATTCAGCTCTACTGATGGAATGATAACTGAAACACACCATGAGCTAGTCATCTGGGGAAAATATTGTCAAGGCTATTTGGTCTTAAACCCAAGCTCTTATACCCATTTTCTGAACTCATAATAAACCTTCATTTTCCAGAGATTTAAAAGTCTCCTTACTTTACTGTTAACCAAAAACCAGAAGCATAAAACCATGAAGAGTCAAAAGTAGCTGACCCAAGTTATCCCTGAGTTTAGCCTTGAATAGGAGGATTTGGCTAGAAGGCTCCTTCCAACCATGAGTTGCATGACTATAAGATTATCACCAACCATCTTACTGCCAGCTTTACATGAATGTGTTGTTCAATGATTCGAAGCTTCTCTAGACCTTATTCAAAGCAAGGTACACAGGCTCAGACAGCCTGCTCCACCCCTGGATACTTATATAGAATAATCATGTAGAAAGTATCGAATTGGGGGCAGCCAGGGCTGCATCTTGAGTTCCTGGGCCCCTCTGCAAATACATCTCCAAATAAGAAGACTGACAGCCTTGTTGGCATGTAATGAAATACAGAGCCATTCTGAAGATGGGCTCCTTGGCCACTGGGGAAGGCCATTCTTTCGTTTTGGCCTCAGCTCCTTGCCCTTTGATTCTTTTCCACCTTCTCATCAGAAGGGTAACAATCTAAACACCAAGCTCAACACATCCAGATGAGTTAGCAGGCAGTTTTAGCCACATATAGCACAACACAAGTAATGTTCATGAAGGATGAAGCATATTCAAGTGCATAAAGGACTGGTATACTGCCTGGTACAGAACCAAACCCGATTCTAGCATACATCCTTCATCTTTTTCTAAATCCAACTTGTACCGAAATACATTATGACAAAAACTGTCTCTCTAAGCTCTGTGAAAACAGGACCTTTTCTGGCAGGATTCCTGGTGCAGCCTGTCCTCTCTCCAAGCGGGACCCCATCATCCATAATGGCTGCTCGGTAAGCCTGGGTGTCCCTGTTACACTCACCTTCTCTGAACTCTGCTTTTTTGGTGGTTTGGCCTCTTAGCCTCCCTGACTCTCCTCCTCTTGCTCCTTCTCAGTCTCAGTTGTGCTCTTCTGTATTTGTGCACGTGTGTCTGGCTCCTCTGTTGCCCTCTTTCATGGACCCAGGGAGGCACTAGTACTCCTGTGTCCTCAGCACAGTCCCCTTCCTTGGGCAGACAAACTCAGAAATGGCCCCTATGATCCTTGCCTCCTGGTACTCATGCCCTTATGTAGTCTCCTCGCCACGAGTGTGTGTGGGACCACTGATGCACTTCTAACCAACAGCATATAGCAAAACGGTTGAGATGTCATTTCCATGATTATGTTGTGTACAATTGTGACATCTTGTTGGCAGACTGCCTCCCTTGAAGGTTTTGATGAAGCAAGAAGGCACATTGGAAAGGCCTATGTTTCCAGTATAAGACAGGGAGCTGAGGATGTCTCCCCCACTGCCCAATAACCACCAGAAATTGAGGGCAGCCTCTCACAGACAGTCAGCAGGAATCTGAGGCCTTCAGCCCCACAAGCCAGAAGGAACTGAATTCTGCTAACAACCACATGACATTGGAAGCAGACTTTTCTCCAACTGAAAAGAGACCACAGTCCTGGTCAGCATCTAGGTTGCAGCTTTCAGATGAGACCCTCAGCCAGAGGACCCAACAAAGCCATGCACAGACTCCTGACCCACAGAAGTGGTATGATAATGTGTGTTGTTTTAAGCCACTAAGTTTGTGGTAATATTATTCATAGCAGTAAATAACCAGTATACATCATACTTGAAGCACCCAACAATATGACTATTCAGTTTCAAAGACTATTTAGATTCAACAATGTGTGAGGAGGATAACAGGAAATATCTACCCTAACATCCTTTTTGGCAGAATTCCCTCTCCCCAGCACCTTGGACAGTTCACATCCAATCTCAACTTGACTTTGACAGCTTTGAGAAGCTCAGTGTCATACAACATAGCCATTCTACCTATGGACAACTCTTTTTTTTTTTTTTAAATAATTATCTTATATCTCTGCCGCACTTATTCTATGCTATTCACTACTCTATAATGTATATGCATCATTGAAATTATTTCTCACAGTAATTCTATTAGTTCAGTACTATTAATATTTACATTATAAATATGAGGAAACTAAAGCTCAGAGAAGTTAGGCAACTTTTCCAAAATGAGTGTGTTAGACAGATTTTAACCCAACGCTAACTCAAAGTCATATTCTGAACAACTATGACATACTGCTCCAATCTTGTTAGAATGTTCCTCCTTATGTTAAACCAAACTCTTCCTTCTTCTGGTACCCCCTTATTGATGCCATGGGAGCTTTACAGGATAAAAATTGTATTTCTGTTCCACAGGAAAAATTTTAAGATGTTTAAAAATAGTTATTATGTTTCCTCTTTCCTTCTTTATTATAAATTTTTTAAAGCACCCTCCTTAAAAACTCAGTATAGAGAAGGATGAATAGGCAGAGCAGCGAGAAATTTTAGGGCAGTGAAACTACTTTGTGTGATACTGTAATGGTGGATACATGTCATTATACATTTGTCCAAACCCAAAATATATACACCAAGAGCAAATCCTAATGCAAACTGTAGAATAAGGATGTGTCAATTTAGGTTCATCAATTATAAGAAATGTGCCACTCTGGTGGGAGATGTTGATAGCTGGGGAAGTTGTGCGTGTGTTGGGGTAGGGACATATGGGAAGTGTCTGTACCTTTCATTCACTTCTGCTGTGAACCTAAAACCGCTCTGAAAACTAAGAATCAATTTTTTAAAAAATTTCACCACACAAACAGACAAATGAACAAAAACCCTTCTATGGGGAATGAAGAGAAACTAGCTAATGGATATATGGTTTCATTTGCAGTGATGGAAATGCTTTGAAATTAGATAGAGTTGGTGGTTGCACACACTGTGAATGTACTAAATGCTACTGAATTGTTCACTTTAAAATTGTCCATTTTATGCCATGTGAATTTCATTATAATATATTTTTAAAATTCCTCCCCCAAAATGCATTATGGATATTTCAAACATAGAAAATGATAAACAGAGTGAATTATATGGACCTATATATCCAACCACCAGCTTAAGAAAGAAAACATTGTAAATAGAATAAGAATTGTGTTTTTCCACCACATACTACCTTGCCCTCCCTTTCCACTGAGACATAACCACTACTCTGGATTTGGTAATTCTCACTCCCATGAATTTCTTTATTACTTTACTTCATACATTTGTATCACTGAACAATAAATACCATTATTGTACATGTTTTTAGATGTAAATAAATGCTATCATATTTTAGGTATTCTTATTCAACTTCCTTTTTCCATTCTAATTATGTCTGTGAGATTCATGAATATACCACATTTTCTTTATCCATTCTCCTGTTGATGGACATTCAGGTTATTTCTGTTTGTAACCATAACAATGAATGCTGCTAGGAGCATACTTATATGTGTCTTCTTATACACAAGTGCAATAACTTTTTTAGGTTATACAGCTAGAAATACCTTTAGCTCTACCAGCCATTGCCTAGTTACT
This sequence comes from Papio anubis, assembly GCF_008728515.1. Classification (NCBI taxonomy): domain Eukaryota; kingdom Metazoa; phylum Chordata; class Mammalia; order Primates; family Cercopithecidae; genus Papio; species Papio anubis. Next base: position 186,349,354 of record NC_044976.1, on the reverse strand, counting down.
CTTACGGCAAGCTTCTGAGATGAATCACCATTGTATTTGTCCTCCCTGGAGAAGTTCTGTCTTGTCAGGAACACTGGTCCAGGAAAAAGAGACGATTGCCTCTTTTGTCTTAGATAGAATATGTCTAGCAGTGGTCTGAGATTGCAGAAAATGTTTTAGCAGTCTTACACCTTGTAATCTGCTATTGATATTTTTGTCAGACAGTAAATCTTAAGTATTTTTCACATGAATTTTTCTTAAACCAGGTATCCCCAGTCTGTACCTGCACAGGTTTTGTTTTAAACCTGAGTGCAGGACTTTAGTTCTATCCCCATTGAATTTCACCTTGTTAGTTTTAGCCAGTCCTAAAGTCTGTAGAGGTATTTTGAGTCCTAACTCTGCTATCCCATCCATGAACTCAATAATCATACTTTCTTCATCTGATTTGATAAAATAAAGCATATAGCCAAAGATAAAGCCCTGTGATTTATGAAAAGATGTTCTCAGATGTTGATGTAATCAGTTGCCTGGGCATGGCTGGTCAATTAACCATGATGTAGCTCTCAATTTCTATTCAGTCCACAAGAATATCAAGGCAAACTTTGTTAGGGGCCTTGCCATATTGGCGGTATTTAGCTGATTTACATAACTAGCAATCTGGTGGAATATGGAAATGGGATTCCACTTAATATGCCTTGTTCTCAGTGAACGCATGCTAGTTTGAAGTGATTACTGCTTCTCATCCAAGAGGCCATAAACCATTTGAATAGTAATTCATCTTAGGATTTCTATGATGATCAGTATCAAATCCAGCAGGCTGTACAATCTGAAATCCGCTTTCGTTCTACAAAAAAAAAAAAAAAAAAAATCCAGTTTTTCTCATCTATGGTCTTTTGCTATCTTTCCCTTAATCATTTCTAAACTGTGGTTTTATGAGCATTTATACACGTTTTTTAAAATTCTGGCATAAAACTTGTCAGATTTGAAAACTTTTAAAGCCTCTGGGTGACCACTTAAGTTTGTTTATCGAGTTTGAGTTTTAAGATTATTTTAACAAAATCGATTTTGTGCCTCTCTGTTGAAAGATCTTGCCTTTGGTAAAGAAATAAAATACTTGAGTGATTCTCCTTTCTCTTCTCATCTTTAACCTTGCACCAAGTTCCCCAAGCAGTGAGTTTGTCCCTTCCTTGTTCTTCTAATTCAGAACATAGCTACTGAAAGCTGTTTTTGTTGTCTCTGGCATTTTTCTGAAGTCTCTGCTCATTCTGAGTGTTAGCCTGTCTGGCACTATTCTTACAGGCTTATAATACTCTTTTGTATTTGTCCTTGGTTATGTGTTTCTCTTTCTATCTTTTCTACCTGGTATTAATATATTGAATTCACTGAACAGCATTCTGGGTTGCCTCACTATTATTTCAGGTTGTCACTTCATTTCTCTCCTCTCTCTTCAGAAACAATGCTATTGCTTGTCTACTTCTGAAGGAGATAAGGGGACCCAACATTCAAACAATTGGAAAGCAGCATAATCATCATACATACATCGCTTTCCATGCCAGCTGCACCTCCTATGATTGGTTTCTTCCTCCTTTCTTCTCTTCCCTTCACCAACATAGAGGCAAAGAATAGCAGAGAACCAGAAGGAAACCATGAATTAATGGATGCAAGAGGCTTTTTAGCCTCCTTGAGCTCTTTGGCCCCATAATTGGTAGGGTTTTATGGTACTAGAGATGCTCACTGGATCCCATTGTCATCTGCTTAAGCCTGAATTGAGACCTGATTTTCAGAGGAGGAAAACACGGAAGCTAACAAACTCTGCTGTATTCAGAACTTAAAGAGTCAATCAAATCTAGATTGCAAAATGGTAGGAGCGCATCTAAGGAAAGAAACTGGTTGGAATGATTCATATCCATTTCTTCCCACATTAGAGACGGGACTTTTCTATAATGGCTCGGTACGTATAATGTTGCAGTACACAGTCCCTTATTCTGGACACCTGTGAGACCCATGAAACCTGGGCCCCTGAGTCTGTTTTCAGGGGCCATGATCCATTGGCAAGAATATTAAAATAGACTTCAGCTGGGGACCATTCCTCACATATCACAAGCTCTTTCCCCTTTCTGAAGCAAACTTCCAGCCCTGAAATATGAGAAAACTTACATGGCTTCCTGCCAACACCTGTGGAAGAAGAATAAGAGGGCTAATGACACAATATATTGTAAATCTCCTTGGCAAAAGAGGCTACATTATATTTTGATGTACATGATGGTGCTCAAATCTAGTAGGTGTTCACAATGTTAGCTCCTCCTTTTCTATAGGCTATATTGTTACATTTATTTTCTCACTCTCAAAGTAATTTTTCCAGTCCATTTTTTCTCCAGCACTGAAGAAGCCTGATGGCAATTTTATAAATTCAGTGGCTCCCAGGTTCTCTAACCAAGTCTTCCACCCTCACCATCATTCAATAAATGCTCAACTCAGACGCATTTATATGCCCAAGTGCCTCACGTGGCCAATGATTCCTAAGTGCTAAACAGATTTGTTTTGGACTTGGAGTCTGAGCCTAAGGAGCGAGGCTGAGATAATTTAAGTGCCTCTTGTAACAGAAGGTAACTGGAATTCAATAGAGATAAATGTAAAATATTGAACTAGGGAGCTGAACCATAGACAGGGTAGAATTCTAAATGGAAAGGTTATGGCTGAATGACTAAGCAGGGGAGAACACACACCACACCCAAGGAATTCTTGCAGAAATACAAGTCTCGGGTGGACCCTGCAGAGAACAGGAGACAGGATGTGGTAGAACAGCATGGCCAAAGGAGAGCCACTGGGGCTCAGTAAAGGCCACTGCTTGGAAGTCTCCCTCCTGACGCAGACTGTCTGACAAGGGACAGAGGGATTTGGCTGGCTATGTAAAGCTGCCAGTTTTTAGCTGCTGTCATGAGCAGTCAATTTTGCTTTTTCTCTGCCAGGCTCCAAACACCAGAAGTAAAACATCTAATGATAACCTGAGGCATTGGCTGTGTCAACTAGGAAAATGAAAACGAAAACAAAAACAGCCACTCAGGTTGATTAATTTAATCAAATGATTGGCCAAGTTCCATGAAGAGATCAATAGAATCAGTGGTTTGACCAAATGAAGAGGCCAAATCAGGGAGTGTGATTGATCCCATCACCCTGTGCAGATTCAGCCAAACAAGGAGATGTATTTGCCCATGAAAGGGTCTCTTGCATTCCCATAAATTTGTCTTGCAACGAGTCCATGACATTGGCAGGGGCCTGAAATACATCTGACATGGTTCTCCCTTTTCCTTCTTTTGAAGTATGTTTTCATACAATTAACGTAAGGGCAGGAATTTGCCCTCTCTTAGATTGGCCACACCAGGAAAAGAAAAAGGGAATGGGGAAAGCCAGTAAAAAGACAAGTGGATGAACATAGGCTATGATTCAACAAGTTTTCAAAGCAGTCAACACATTTCTTGGGACACAAAAATTACTTGCACTATTTTCTGGACAAGATCCATCAACACTTAGCAAACTAGCAACCCCCCATGAAAGCACTTCATTCCTTAGCTAACGGTTTGCCTATTTCATGCTCCTCAATAGCCTATCAAAGGGTATTAAAAGACACACCAGTTACTAGCCTTGGGAACAACAGAGGTGACACAAGCCCAATTTCTTCCTTTGCTTAGCCTCCTCAATGTCCACTTTGAGAGCCCCCAGTCCGTAATGAAGAGGGCATCCATCAGTTAAATTAGGGCAGCCTAACAAAGCTCTACAGAGTATTGACATATATACTAAGCTCTTTTGGCCCAAGTTCCAAATTCACTCCTCACTTTTGGCAGGAAGCAACATGGAGACTTCTGCTGGGAAAACGCCTCGCTATTGGAATGCATGAGAAAGAGGAGCTGTGAGTGCTAGTATTGTCCTCACACACACTCTCCTGCATTCTATTTTCCAATCAACTATGAACAATTGGGTCCTTTCTGACAGGTTGGCTGGGTGATAAAGGTTCTGTCTTACATCCCTGTGTCTCAGCAAAGTGCTTTCTCTAAGGCTCATGCCACCCTTCTCCAACGTTCACAAAACCCCCTGAAAAAGCCAGGCTTGTTTGCTTTCCTCCATCACTTTAGAAACTGGTGTGCGCCGATTCTTCATTCTTTAGACCAGAGTCACAGTCAGACTTTCTAGAGAAGCAGTTGTTGATTTAGACAACAATTAGCAAAAGCACAATTATTAGCTTTAAAAGTGCTCTCAAGGTGATCTGTAAACATCAACAAGCCAAATTGCAGAAATCCCACTCTGCTCTCCAAGCCCCTGACTTCTTCAAAGCACTTGGCAGCTTATGGAAAATGAAATGTCCCTGTGTCTTCCCTGGCAGAGGCCCTGAGGCCTCCCTCCTGCTGCCTGTCCTGTCTCTCTGACCACCCCAAGCAGGATGGGCAGCTGTGAAGTGGGCACCTGGATTTGGACCCATTGCACCAGAGGTTCCCTCATTAGCATTCAGTTGTTATGCTTTCCTGGGGCCTTTTGTGGTTTACAGGATGGGAAAGAAACCTCTCCTCAAGAGCCTTAGAAAATCTCGGGAGTGGTGGTTCTTTATTAATCCACTTAATCAGTAAATTACATAATTAATATATCAAATGGTACCTAGAGGCTCAGAATATTTAAAAAGAATGTTGTATTGGTTGCACATTTTGATGCTGATTCTAGACATTCCTGGGGACAGCTCCAGAATTTCCATATAGGAGGGGCTTCAGGGTGCCATTTGGTTTGAAGGGGGGAGCTTCAAATGAAGGGAACTCATTTAAATTAAATGTTTATTTGGGGTGGTTTTTTGGGAGGGAAGTTCAGCTGGAGACTGGGGCCACTCCTGAACACACCTATACACTGATTTCTGAGCCCTTCTGCATTCTTGCTGTATTGAAGCGGGCAGGCCCTGGGAACCCAGATGGCTTTGATAAAGCGCTCACCTCTAATTTTCTCTCCTCTCTGCCAGCTTCTTGTTCTGCCCTTGGCTCTTTGCCTCCCCTGTGTCTGGCTTCCCTCTTCAGCTTTCTACCTGCACCCTTGCCCTTTCCTTCACCACTAACTTTGTTTCAAAATCTATCTCCTCCTTATCTCAGTCTAGTAATAAATGCCTAAAAGGCAGGAATGCCCAAGGGACTGCCATAAACCAGAATTATGACATAGCATCCAAGGCTAAAAGCTGAGATCACTATTCTAGTTTGAGAGCAAATGTTTTAAATGGTTCAGCCCATAAAGAATCCTGGATCTTAAGAAAATCACAAAAGTTAGGCTTTATTTTCTTTTTACAAATAAGAACAAACAGGATGACTCTGCCAAGCCAGACATTTTGTTTCCGAGCATGCTGCCTTTCTAAGAGTGGGCGAGGACGTATTGCTTCTTTCTGGGGCTCTTGTATTTGTAACCTTTTACCTCTCCATTCCACTCCCATCCCCACCAGAGGTGACATCACAGAGCAGAAATGGGTGAATCTACAAACAAGGTCAGACAAATCGGTGGAGGATGAAAACAATAGGTTGACCTTTACAAATATACAGTATTGGATTTGAAAGGGCTGGAGCCCAGAGATCAGGAGCCCAGGGTAAAGGCCCTAAATACCAATGCCACCCACTGGGAGCAATTCCATGTAAGGAAGTTATTTCTCACTGAGATCCCACACTAGAAAATGTCCTCCCAGGATCCCCTGAGTGAGGGAGCAGGGAAATCGGCACGCTTGTACATTGTTGGCATAATACTTTGGAGTGTAAATCAGTGACATGTATCCAAACCCTTATAGACACACATTGACTTTTTCCTTCAGCATTACTTTCTAGGACTTTACCCTTAGAAAACAATTAAGAAAGTGCACAAGACTTACTTAAAAGGATGTCATCAAAGTACTGTCAGAAATACTGAAAAATGAAAAATGATCTATGTGTCCAGTAATGATTCTAGTTAAATAAATTACGGTGTATCATACAATGAAATGCCATGAAACTACTAAAAAATGAATTACATTTGTTGACATGTTCATAAGGTGTTTGGGTGGGAATGAAAGGCAGGAAGGATGTGAATTGAAATAAGACTCAGACCTGGCCCCCAAAAAGCAGGCACTCTAATAGGGGATGGACAACAGGTAGAATCTTGAAAAGGCTTTCAAAAGAAAAGACAAGACAATCAGATGCTGGTTGATTATTTTGTATTGTTTCCACAAAACTCCTTGTTGCTCTATACAAGGTTTAAATTACTCAGCCTCAAGCAGAGAAGGAAGAAAATAAAGAAGACTACATTAGCTTGGGAACATATCCCTGAATAAACGAGAGTTCATTATGGACTCTTAGTACATCAAAATCCAATTAATTCATTAGCTCTGCACTTGCATTTTTATTCTTTCCCCCCGGCTGCCAGCCTTTTACCCTATGATGTAGTTTACTAGCAACCCCAAAATGGGGTGAGTAGGGGAAATAAAAAGGAGATAAAATCCAAATGAATCGATTTGCTACTTGTTAAGTACGACGGACGCGAGCGGGTGGTGAAGGCAGGGAGGAGTGCCGACAACACAAGTGTTTGCGAGGCTCTGGCAGAGGCCCTGCCTTGCAAGAGAACAGCGTGTGCATTGCACAAGGACCCTGAGTAGAAGGTGAGTGAGGGAGTCCATGTGTAGTCCTTGGAGCTATAAGGCCCCCAAGCCACATGCTGCCTGCTGCAGATTTTCTGGGATTGCCAGTGACAAAGGGGGTTCAGCTGGAAGGGGATCTTCCTCTTCTGTCGGCTGACCCTTGAATTCTTTTTTTTCAGAAACATGACTCCTACAGTCACCATGGAGTCTTTGAGTGACATGAGGTCTCCATGTCATGGATGGCCAGGCAGCTGCTGAATGAGGCATGCTCACGTTCTGATTCCCCAGATTAATCAACCTCATTCCCACCATCTATTCCATCCCTCTGCAATCTCCTACTCACTTGAATATCATAAATCTACATTTTTTTTTGTCCACAGGGAGAAAATAATTCTTATAACTTTAGTTCCTAGACTGTTACTTTTCAAAGTACTCTTTAGGGAACAGAAATAGAATGCATCAAATCATGTCTGCAGCTACTGTCCCTACTGAAATGTGGTACATCTTGTGTGCCATCAGCCTCCATGGCCTTATATTCTTCTCCACAAAACCATTACTCACGTTTTTCTTTTCTGTCCTGTTTCCCTCAGCCTGAGTTGCATTTTTAAAAATGGTATCTCAAGATCTTTAAGACACCTACAGTGGTTACCCTTTTATCAGTCTTCCTGTTCAAGTCTTGGCATGAAAAATTTAAGACTTCAGATCTCCTAAAAATCATGTGTGTATAATTACTTTTAATTTTGTTTGGAACAAAATTTCAGTATAAATTTCCTACGAGAAAAGAAGGGCCTGGGATATGCGCATTGGAAAAGGAAAGGTGGCCCAGGTCAAGGTATTTCCACTGGACCATTCACCAAGCAAGTCCCTGAGAGCTGACAGTGCTGATAAGCTAGGATGTGCACAATGAAAGTTCAACCTAGACAGAAACAGCCTTTCGGGGCTGCCTCCCAGGAGGCCATGGAGGGCTGTGATGATTGACTTGCAGCAGAACCTTGTGCCATTCCCCAAGCAGTCAGGTGATGTGCTATTCAGAAAACACCTCAGAGCCCAGCAATGAGGAAATGATGGTTGAAGCATCTGCGGGTCTTACATGGCCATGGGAAGAGCATCTCTGTTGTGATGTTCATGTCATACCAAGAACTCTTTCTATCTAAGGTGGAAAGTGCAGTCTGGTGGAAGAGAGTGGGGAGTGAGAAGCAGGAACCTGGTACCTTCACCCCCGTGTGCCCTGCGCAAGCCCCTCCCTGCTCTGGAACTCATTTGCGTCTGCTATGAAATTGCAAGAGAAGTAGGGGCTTTCTAAGCACCTGCCCCCTCCCACCCCTTGATCATTCTAGGAATCTCTGATACTTTCATGTGAATGAAGTAGGATTAATATTCTTAATGAGCTTCTGCCAGTCTCATAATTCTTATGGTTTAACCTAAAAAAATCAAGGTCAAAAAGACTGGAGAAATTAATGATTAAAATGCAGTCTGGGCATTTCTTTATTTCAATTTTCTTGTCACCCTTATATCCCTAAACCAAAGATAACAAGTTAGCAGGTATATTTCTTTACAATAACATAAGTCTGCCAAAACATTTTTAAGTTTCTTGTTTGACCTTGCCAAAGGCAACACAAGCTCCTACAGCTGACAGGTCCTCTCAAGCCCAAGCCTCTGTGGTCCCAGAGCAAAGTCCCACTCAGGTCCAACTGTGGACAGGCAGGTGCCCATTCAAGGACTGCTTTTTAGGTTTCTTTTCACATACTATCACCCTCATTTAGTAAATATTTATTTAGCTGTCTGAAGTATGATGATGAATCACTACTCTTCTCTCTTTAAACCTATAGCCTAACCACTCTTTTTTTTTTTCTTTTTCCGTGTTGATAGCTAGTTTCTACCTGTTGCATGTAATTGTTTAAAGAGCTTGGGGTCCACGAAACAGGCTTTGTGGGCATTGCTCAGCAATCAATTTGTCCTCTTAATAGCTCCATCCCTTCCCATAGAGAAGATCCTTCACTTTACAAGAGGTGCTCAGGTTTGAAATGATCCGTCTGCCTCCATCCATCAGTCCTTTGCACCTCTTGTCTGCCTCTTTGCACTATGTGCTCTCCCTTTGCATGGGTCCTTCTGCTTATTTCACTCTCTGAGGATCTGGAGCCTGTTATCTGGTGTATCCAGTCCTCTGCCTCCCATCCAATCCTGGATCAATTGCTGGAGCCCTGCAAGTCACTTCATCTCTGTTCACAGTTTCTGCTGCAAGGCACAATGCAGAGAAGAGCAATGTGCTGAGGCTAGAGTTCACAGGAACCCTCTTCTTAGGGACCTGAGACTCTTGAAGGAAGCCATAATGGCTTCCAGATAGATGAAATGGAATGCAATGAAGGCAAGGCAATTTCACTCTCCTCAGTGCAGACTGCATTGAAACGGAAGAGCCTGCCTTCATTTTGATGCCAAGAGTAAGGAAAAGTTCCTCTGAAGGGTTTCTCTCTCTTGCCCTGCTCACTTTTCTATTTAAGTAAGAGGCTTTTTTTTTTTCTAGTCTCAGTATTTTTATTCTACTTTCTATGCAGGGACTGCCAAGGAAGGGCCCTTGGTTGGCCAGGAAGGAGAGGAAACACAGCGCTGAAAGTGAGGATGAGAGAAGGCACAGCAAGCCAATAAGTTAACCCTCTAGGAGATGGCAAAACACTACCCAAAGGGCTAGGAAGAAATTTGCAGCTCAATTGCACCTGCTGTGGACATCCCATTTTTCTCTTATTTAATTAGAGGCACATGTGTTGAACACAAGAGATAAAGGCATCTGCAGACAGGTCTTCAAGAGCGCTTCAAGAGTGCTCTCCACTAGCCCTCTTTCCTCCCCACCCCTTCAGTCCGACCAGCAGAGGGCTGTCCCATGCATGAGCATCCTCCCAGCATCCCAAATTGTATCCACAAAAGATCCAAAGATTTAATCCCCAGATATTTACTAGGGTCAACTATCATTCCCAGTTGATGCTGGGCAAGCTGTATACAACTGGATCTCTGCTTTCAAGCAGCTGACGATATAATTGTTGCAACAAGACAGAGACAAATGAAACAAAGAAAACCGGTATAAAACCATATATCACTCTGTGATGAAATGTGTGGTTTTTGCAGTTTTGTTTTGACCGGTACTCATAGAACTGTCAGTGATCGATAAAATGCTTGCCGGTGATATCAATATGTCATCAAAATTAATAGCACACCATGGCTGAGCTCCATTTATTCACTCATTCAACAAGTACTTATTAAGCACTTACTCTAATGATATTTTTGCATTTGCAAAGAGCTTTACAGTTTGCTAAACACTTTCACAGTGGCTTATTTGATTCTTATTAGGCAGGCATATTTACAGGAGATGGACAATGAGACTCAGAAAGGTTAGGTAGTTTCCAGATTCCCAAGTTAATAAGCCTGAGATCCAAGACTGTAGCTCTCTCTGGTCAATGGTGTACCCTCTTCCAGTCTGCCCCTGAGGCTCAGCCAGAAACAATGGCTGTACATTTGAGTCAATATGGTTAGCTGGCGGCTGTGACCTTATGCATCCTACCCACCCCTCCTTCACATACAACTATGGATAAAAAGGCTTTCCTTCCAGTTCTATAAAGAGGAGTCCTAGCAATATCATCTATAGGTTTTGTATAGATCTGCACACACACACACTTTCCTGGCCCTTATACTCTGCTTCTTTCATCCCAGCTCCTTTTGTGTGGAGAAGACCAAACTGCTAATTTGTGGTCTTTGTGAATGTCTCCAGAGGCCCAGGATGAACTTTACAAACCCACCTCAATTTCAGGCTGAGGGGCAGGGTCATTTGCACAACTCTCTCCATCTTTCTTACCCCTCAAACTCTGATTAAAATGGTAATTGAGGGCAGTTGGGGTGGGGAGGAGAAAAAGGAAAGGAGCTGAGCTTTGTATGAGGCTAAAAAAGGCAGCTGCTTTCATTACCACCTGGAGAGGGTGTGGGGGGGGGGGTGTTCATGTGTAGGGTGGACATGAGTGATATGACATGAATGGATTTGGTTGCTTTAGTCTATGCCATAGCTGACTATATCCCCAAGGACTAGGGTACCAAGACTGATAGGTAAAGATTCCCCACGAATCAGAGTGGGTGCCTTTTCAATTACCAAGGTTGAATTTATCTTTTTCTCTCTTCCCTCCTTCTTTCTTTTTTTCCTTTCATTTTTCCCCTTTCTTCTTTTGTCCCTTCTTCCTTCTCTCTCTTTTTCTTTATAATGTTCCCCCTTTCACAAATCTATTCCTTACAGCACAAATGACTCCTTTGTAAAAGAAGTCATCGCAATTAAACTATATTCCAGACTCCCTTGCAAAAAACAAAACTCACTACCAATATCTCCAAATACTTCAATAATGTTTTTTCTCCCACACCTTTCCTAAATAGAAACATCTCTTTCTTCACATGATACAAGAATCTCCAGGTTTTTTTGTTGGAGGCTACTCTTTCTCCTTCTCTCACCCAGCAGGACCCAGAGATGGTGTTGACATTCCTTGAGGTCTATGTAGATTGATGTCATTTACTGTTTTCCAGACCCACCTCCATTTAGAATTGTGGCACTCTCTGCTCTTCACCCAGCCCCACTCATCATCAGAGTTGGCTCTAACCCATCTAGCACCTCAACCTTAAAGTTTCTTTACCTTCTGAACTAAAAACCTCTGTCCACAACCCATCCTGGAGACCCACGACCTTGGCTCAGTTGAGAAGCTGTCATAACATGGGACTGCTCCACCTTTAGAACATTGACCTTGTCATATCCCTCCCTGACCACCTCTCCTTCTCCTTCTCTCTCTTTTATGCCTTTTTCAAACCCCGTCTTCTTTTGAATCTCAGTAAGAATGTAATGCTGTAGTTAATGTTTACCGGAAGCTTTCTATGTGCCAAACCCTGTGTGTCTATTATGTAATTTATCCTCACAACAACTCCATAGATGTAGGTGTTATTACTATCTCCATGTTACAGGTGAGGACGCCTCAGCTTAGAGCAATTTCCTCAGTCACACAATTAACAAACGTGTTGAAAAGGTGGCAAGAGCCCCAGAGCTTATACTGCTAGTCTGTATGCTGAAACTCTTCCATTTTGCCCTGTCCGTTAACTCATGCATGACTCCACTTCCTCTCCTATCTGCCCTGAAAATCTGGATGCATGACTTCTCCCTCCACTGAGCCACACCTTTGCATTTTTCACTCCTTGTCCTTCTGCTGCTGTCACCCTGCTAACCTCCAGGCTTGAATCCATCCAACTACCAGCATGTTTTACTCTAGCCCTGGGCCAAAGAGCCCCCAGATTCATACTTTGGTTAAAATCTAACGTCAATGCCACTTCACTTGTGTCTTCAGAGGCCAAGCTCCAAAAAGAGCATTGGGCAGAGTAGGGACCATCAAAGGCAATCCTGGCACAACCACCAGAGTCCAAGTGAAACTTTACATAGGGATGTGCATGCCTTCCATGGAACCAGGCCTATTTTCCCTCAAGGAAGAAGCCATCAATAAAACAAATAAGAAAACAACACCCTAAGGTGAAATGTAAATTCGGTTGAAACTTCATGATGCCTGCAGTCTCATGAGAAGCACCCTCACCCTCAGCAGTCTGTGCTGTGTGAGCACCTTCTACACCTGGACTGGACAGGAGCAAAGACCATAGTCTGCTGCTGCTGATGGCACTGACATGCGCTGATGTTAATGGGCTCACACCAAGGCCAGCAGAATGACTTCAGCCTGAACCTACTGCCTCAGTTGGCTTAAAGAGCAGCCACTCCCATTTCATTCATTCACTCATTCATTCATTCAACAATTTCTTGAATGTCTTGAGTTAAGCAGCGAGGATACATAAAGAATATGACATTTACATCTGGAAATATTTCAGTTCTTTAGTAATCGAAACTTCATTCCTATATTTAGTGTCAGAAAATCACTTATGAAACCAGAAGAGGCTGAGGTATTTTAATAGAGAATGGGCCCAAAGATAAAAAATGGACAGATAATGTCCCTCTTGATATTCCTCTTGATATTTTCTGAAGAGTGTACAGGAGAGGGACAAGCACATTTGATGAGGGTCACATCAGTCAATCAGTCAATCATAATGGTCATTATCAACCATCTGTGCTGCTTGTGTTTACTTCAAGTACAGAAGTGCAGGCTTATTATAAGAAACTTAGAAAACATAAAAAAATGAAAGATACATATACCATGTATACATAATTACATGTAACAGAATAACATATAAATTACATACAGAGAGAATATGTATATATTCCAACATCTGAATTTAACTATTTTATCATTTTAGTGTATTCCATTCCAGTATGTTTGTCTCATTCACATCTTTCTCTAAAATAAAATAAAATAAATTCATTAATATGTTTCTAGATGCCATTTGATTAGAGCTCATATCCTTTCACCCTACCTAGCCTCCCTAACTATGACTTCGAATTTCCCAAGTGACTTTTTTTTCGTCCAGGGAGACATGTCTCAAGAGAAGGACACTTAATTTTAATAGCTTAAGTTAAGAAGATTGACTGTAAAATATATTGTGATTTATCCTGAAGCCAGACTCATTATATATCAGTTTGTTTGCATTTGTTGGCAGTTTTTAGTGGTCCAAAATGATCCTCTGATTAGCATGCCTAAGCAGGGGTTGACCATAGAGGTATTTCATACTCCCTGTAATTATTTACAAGTATGTGTGTACACCCTCTGGCCACACTCCACCAGCTACTCTCTGACTTTGATTCAGGGAGAAATAAGTTTGTGTCACCTGCGACCTGCCTTCTGTTTTGTACCAGTAAAAGGTTCTACCCTTGCTAGGGTTGTAAGCCCACCCTCCCTCAGAGCCCTGCTGCTTTTCCAGGAAGCAGGGAGGTGAGGTATGGAGCTAGCACTAAAGCAGCTGTGTGGGAGTGCAGGACAGTGGCTGAGTAATAAAGATCCTGGCTGCTGTTTTTTGGAGGGAGAAGGCCTGGCTTGCTAAGCAAAGCAAGATGGAAAGAAGTAACTGGAGAGTGGCTTGTCACACCCACCCAGCCTGACAGCACGACAGGTGAGTTAGCAAATGCTACATTGTAAGGAATTGCAAGCTATTTTCTGCAAAGTGGGCAAAGACTCTGGGATTAACGACTGTACAGCATGATAGATGTTGCTAAAGAAGGCCATAAATTACCAGCCATAAACCTGGCAAAGCTTATCCGATTGTATGCTGCAATCTGGGGCACTGGCAGATTTCCAGCGTGGGCTGGGGGTGGCGGGGTGGGTGTGGGGGTTGATGCAGAAGCTGGCAATTCATACTCCTGGCCATAGGGTACAGATGGTGAGCTTGGCGGATGTCCAGCATTGGAGGCTGTGGAGGCAGCAATGCTGCTGGACGAGCTCTGCCTTCTCTGAACAGTAGCCCTTGGTCAGAGATGCCAGAAAAGCCCACAACAAGGCTTGGCATGAGCAATTAAAAATACAAAACAAAAAAATCCTCAGTCTTCTTCCCATTTCCTGGGTATGGGATAGATGGCCACGGGGGCGCCATTCCTTGGATAAGTCTTGAAGAGGAAGATGAGAGGTGGTGGGAGTAGGCGTGGAGAGAAGACCTGGGATGATGTCTGCTCCCAACTTCCTCTGTCAGGGATCCTAAACCTGGTTAAGTACTGTGGATCTAAACTGTGACTGTGACAAGGACCTTCAGGAGGCCATTACCATGGCCTTAAATGCTGACCAATCTCCAGCCAGACCCAAGTCCAGTTCTCGCATTCCCAAAACCTTCTTCTTTCTCCCCACCCTAGGTGAAATGAAAAGATATCCTCTCCCAATTGTCTTTTTCTGTCAGCCCCTGTGGTTTTAAGAAAAGGTATAAGATAATCAAAGTACAGGAAAAAGAAGAGGAGAGAGAAAAAAGAGGATCAAATGAAAGAAAATATGGGAGTAGGAGTCAAAGAATCTCACCATTTCCTTAGGTGTTTCCCTCCAATCCCCACTACCAAGTGTTGCATCAAACATCACACTGATTAACTGCTAGTGGGAGATATGCAGCAATAAGATATGGAGCTATCTTCTACCTTCTTCCCATCTAGTACACACTTGTACATACACACACACACAAACTTTTTATACACATACTTTTCAAAAAGTGTCTACTTACCAAATAACAAAGATCAGCCTCAACAGATAATTGTTCCCTCCTTTCTTTCCTCTCCTATGGTGCAGAAGGCAATACACCAAAGCAACTCTGATCCTTGTGTGTAAGGACGGCAAAGCAGTGAAGGCATGCTGCTTCCTTCCAAGTACTGATGGTCACAGAGGCATGGAAGGCAGATCAAAGGCCAAGAAAGCACATGAGCTCAGCTCTGCATGAAGATAAAGGGTCAGAACAAGACTGACCATCAGCCTAAGTATTTACTGAGTACCTATTATGTGCTGTGTCAGCCATTAGGGATTCAGTGGTGGACAAAATAGATGTAGCACATTCCTCATGGAATTTAGTAACTAAGCAGTCTGGAGAAGCCATTGGTGCTATTGACAAAGCATTTCTTGCTCTCTGCCTTATGAAGGCCTGGCAGGATTGCACTTTCTTGCCCCTTTAGGTTTGCTGGGGTCATGTAGCTTGTGAGTGGAGGTGCACTGTGTCACTTCCAGGACATTGCCAATGTGAGACCTTCCCATGCAATATTCAAGTTGGTGGCTGTTCTAACAGCCTGGGTCCCTGAGAAACTTAAATAAGCATAGTCTGCCAGCTTACTTGCAATTGACAGGTGGCATGAACAAGAGATCAACTTACATTGTTTTAAGCCACTGAGCATTTGGGAGCATTTGTTACTACAGCATAACCTGGCCTGTCCTGACTGATGTACTCCTATCAGGGGCCAACACCTTTATTGAGAATCCACTATGTGCAAGGTCTTGTGCTGGGCACCGTGGTTGGATAGAAACATTCATGGGTACTAATCTCTACCCTCAGCCTGTCACAACCTGGTTGAGGAACACATGAGGAACATGCCAACCATCATTTTTGGCACATAGACACCCAATAAATGTATTGGTTGCTAATAGGAGTTTATCAGTCAGACAGAGGTAAAGATGAATATAACTCAAAGGAGAGAGAGAGTGTCACAGATTGGGTAGTGAGAAAAGACTTCGTGGAGTTTGGACTTGAGTTGGGCCTTGAAGGATGGATTGAGTGTACCGAGGTAGACAGCAGTGCATAGAGTGTTCCCAGTGGCAGAGAGCCCACGCGACAGTGCACCGGGGGACTGTGTATGACGGGCTTAGGAGGCAATTGGTAAAAGTTGCTGTCCCCACACAAGCAGTGAGAAGGCTAAGTGGTGGGTACCGCAACTGCTAAGTTGAACTAAGTTGGAGCCTGCAGATGCTGGTGGAAAAGTCATCCTCCTGGGAGCTGTGGGGGCAAAGGAAAAGGTGGGGCAAAGCGGATGGCCCAGGCCTGCTCTGCCAAGGGCTGTGATTCAAGACATCCTCATGTAAGGAGCTGTGCCTCCAGCCAGCAGCCGTTTTTTCCCCTCGTTCTCTGCAGAAGGTAATAACCTGTCACCAGAGCAAATAAAGTCTGATTTACATGAAATTTAATGCTAAGCATTTTCCTTTATTCCCCGGCACTGCAGTGGCAGTATGGCAGTGCTGGCACAGCCGGGCCTGCTGTGTGCAGCTGCGGGATTTCACTGGATAGAAGTTTAAAAAGAAATTACTTTTTTGTGACAGGGTCTATCACCGTGGGCAGGGGCATCTCAGTCAGCTTGGCAATTTCCCACCTGTTTTCCCTGAAAAGGACGCAAAGTCAGGTGGAGAGAGTTTGAGCAAGGTGGGAGGAGAGGAGGAAGTGCAGTCAGAAATCTATTCAGTATTTCCGGGTGCTGGTGGGTGATCCTCAGCCTCACTGTAACAGTGACTTGAGTCTCATAAAGCAGCATTGGCACCACCCTTGCACATGCTATCATCATTGCCATCTATCACCAACAATCAGAAATATTCTTTCAGGACCAGCCCTGACTGTGCTAGGCATAGCAGCTACAAAAACAAGGCCACTGCCCCTAGGAATTTATTCTTAGTGACACCAGCTACTCACATAAAAGCATGATCTTTCTCCACCTCCATCATCATCCCACCTCATCATCCCAAGCTTGTAAATACTTCATAAACTTTACTATCCTTTGCTAAATGTTCACCCTTTCTCTTAGAATATCTGTATACATCCTATTTATTTTTTGAGACTTTGCATAACCCTACTTCATTTTTGAGACACTATTTTTTGAGATGCCACCTCTTCCATGAAGCCTTCTTCAACCTCCAAACCAAAATAAGGCTTCCCTTCCTCTGTGCTCCCAATGCATACTAATTACAACTTATTTTAGTGCTCATTACTTCTCTACTCTGTGTATGATAATTGAGATACATGTGTTTTCCCATCACTGGACTCTGTAAAATCCTCAAAGACTAATATAAAGACCTTGGTAATTATCCAAAGAAGGACCATCCATTCTTTTTCAAGCATGCCCCCTGGCGGTTTCAATTCATTCCCCCACACCATATGCAGGGTGATAAGAGACCTTGTATTATTCTCATCTGGCAGGGAAAGGGAGCTCATGCAGCAGGTTAAGCATTTATAGGGTACAAGAAGTAGGCTACAGAGAGTCTTGAATCTCGGGTTAGGGAGTCTGGATCCAACTCTAGAGACAATGAGGACCCAGGGAAGAATTTGGGGTAATTGTCTTCAAGTAGTTCAGTAACTTGCCCTATAGTTTATTGGGCAGGTTCTATCTTGTTATTTTCTTTGTCCTTAGGATCTGCGTTTTAGGAGTTTTCTAGGTCTGGGAGTGAAGTCATTTCTTTTTCTTGACCAAGTGACGTGAGGATTCCCTGGTCACCCTCTTGGGCCATGATAGTTCCATTTCTGGGACCTTCCTGTTGCCTAACACACAACAGACAGTCAATTATTCTCACCATGATTTATCTGAGGCCACACTGGAATCTTCCATCTTCACTAGACGTCTGACACTGCCCCACACAAGCCTTGGTCAGTGTGGGTGCTCAGGGAGTAGGAAATGGCTTGGAAGGCTGGGAGTGTGGGTTTGGGAGAGAGGTAGGGAAATGGGCTGGCAGCTATCACACTGACCCTTCCCTTCCTACTCCCGTGAATAATGCCGTCTATAGTATCATTTCTGTGGAGGACCACGCTAACCCTAGGAGTGTTCAGAATCTGTGCTCTACCCATTGACCTTTCCTGCACTGTATTTGATGGTCAGCTGCAGTAGAGCAGCATCAGGAGGGAAATCTACTGCCCCAAATGCTATATTCCAGAGTCTATTAGAAATGAGTTTCACATTTTTCTGCAGGGAAAGATTATCCATGCCATTGCTCATGCAGATAACTAAGAGTGGGTTGTCAATATCCTACATATTAACTGTGTGACCTTGAGTGAGTTATTTCACCTCCCTGAGCCTCGGCTTCCTCCTCTGTCATATAAGGAGGAAATTGCTTTGAAAAGTTGTTGAAAGCAGAAAATGAAGATCCAGCCCAGGGCCTGCCATGTGCTAAATGCTCAATATATGTTAGCACTTGTTATTAGTAGTGAATAGATCCAGACCTCTTGGGTCTGTAGTTGTGGGTGCCTGGCTGAGCAGGGCTCGCCTTACAGTGGAGTTTAGTAGGTTTCACTTGTCAAATGTGGACGTGGGTGTGAGGTGGAGCAGGCGGGCCTGCCGGGGGAACCTGGGTATATTCAGGGAAGATCTGGGGACAGAGAGGGAGGGGTGAGGGCAATTTAACTAGATAGATAACCAGATAATAGCAAGATGAGGGGCCATGGAGAAGGTAAACAAGATTGATAAAATAGATTAAAAAGGAGGGAGAGGCAAGGCACTGCAGGGGAATATAAATAGAACAGAGTATCAACAGGACAGATGCTGTAGATGAAAAGGGGCTGTAAAGCAGAACAGGCAGAAAATACAAACAGTGCAAACAGCCCAGTGGATAGAATATGAAAATGGCACGGGCATACAGACGGGGAGCATTACTAGATAGACGCAGGGACAGTGGGGAGAGAGATGAATGAGAGGAAGGAGGAGGGAGACCCCTGAGGCCGCAGCTCCACCTCAGGTTCACTGTCTCTGGCTGGTCTCTGGCCCCTAATGGCTTCAGTGATGTGGTTTAATGAGGAGATCCCTGGAGCTGAACTAGAATTAAAACAAATGGAAATCCTGTAGGGATTTTGTCACCTCTTCGGCACTCGCCATTGAGAAGAATTTAAATGAGAGCCAGCCTGGTAATTAGTGTGTCATCCTGTAGTTGTGAGGAAGGAGGAATTCTGTGGGTTCTGATGCTGGAGCCAGGTGGCAGGGCGGTGGCTACCCCTGGTGAGGTGAAGTCTGTCTGGGCAGAAGCCCCCTCCTCTACTGCCAGGAACCCTGGCTGTCATGACAGGCCCTGCCTCAGCTCACCAAGGCCAAGAACTCTTTGCCCTGGCCACAGTGCTACCACCAAATGTCATCCGTATAACTCTCTCAACTAAGCAAAAATAACTGACTCAGAATCCTTCACCATTTTCCATTGTAAGTCCCATGTATTCAAAGCTAGTGGCTGAGGTAAGTCCTCCCTCTCTCTTTTCCTCCCTCCCTTCCTGCCTTCCTTCCTTCCTTCCTTCCTTCCTTCCTTCCTTCTTGCCTGCCTGCCTACCTGCCTGCCTGCCTACCTGCCTGCCTGCATTTAAGATTTGCTAAGCATTTAGCCATCATTATATAACACAAGATATTTTACATGGGCTATGGGAGTGCTACGACTGTAGGAATGATGAGGAGTCAAAGGCAGGAAAACAAGCTTGCTGTGGGCTGGTGAGTGTGGAGAGGGGCTTGAAGTATGAGCAGGTTCAATGGGGAAGATGGGTGGGACTGGCAGACCAGGCAGAGGGGAGGGTCTGAGAAAGAAAATGAAGGGCACATTTGGGCAATGGCAATTAGGCCAATGTGGAGGGAGCTGAGGATTCGGCAGAAGAGCAGTGGGCACAAGGTATGGAAAAGTCATTTGGATGAATGGGATGGTCAAGGTCAGGAATTTGGATGTTATCTAGTATCAGTTATAACCCATCGAGGTTTTGAGGGAGTACAGACAAAGTCAGTTTGGGATGGTGATGGGTAAAATGATAGAGAAGACATGGGGTAGAAGACAAACAGGACAGGGCAGGAGTCCCGTCTTTGGAAATAGAGAGGAGGGGGTCAGCAGCACCACCTGCCCTTCTTTCCCATCGTCCTTCCTCCTTGGGATACCCGACTTCTATTCTGATCCCCAAGCAGGCCCTGCCTTTTATCCTTCCATTCCTTTCCTTCTCCCTTCCCTTTTCCTTTCAGCGGGGTGGCTTCAGTTTTTAAGGAGACTATTGGTCCCCATGGCAACTTAGACACATCAGAGATCCCTGAAAAGATGCTGAGGTCCAAATGGCATGAGGAAAGGAAAGCTAGAGACAGGCCCCCACCATCAAGGCATTCACCTGCAGAGTCAACCCCAAGAAGCCCACTACTTGACATCTAGACATTTGATTCGGGGAGGCAGCTGCTGGGGAGAAAAGTGGGGAGGTGGCTCTGGCAATTGATGCAAGACAGCTTGACGCTCTTGCATGAGGTGTGGCCAATTATTTTGACAATTCTGTCTTGTGTGTCAGTTAAATGTTTTGTGTTGTACAACCGAACTTCTCCCCAAAGATAGCAGGGGCAGGGAAACGAAGCCTACCTTTTTCGTATGCCCTGTAGCACCTGGCACAGTGCTGCACACTGGGTAAGAGCTCAGAAATACTATTTAAATAAATGAATGAAGCCCGACACTGTACCTGGGGGGTCTCTATTTGCATATGAAATGTGATTAACTTTTTACAGAGATCCAAAGGAGGGCTGTCATTCAAAGTAATGCCTTTGCTGATTCTCCCACTGCTCAAAATATCCTTTGAACTTCTCTTAGAATTATCTTTAAGGCTAGTTAACGAGCCACATAAGAATAGCAGTCTTATTACATTACAATCACCCCGTGCGCATGGAATAAACCCTCCCTTCTTCTGCAACTTTCAGCAAAAGAAAGCTTGTGGGATGATTTTTGCCTCCTTTCAAAGAAGCCCTTTTGTGGTGCATTTAACTTATTTTTTTACTTCCAAGATTGTCCATGATATTTTCATGTAATCTTATTTACATGAGAGAAGGGAATGTTGTTTGTGTGTTTTTGTGGTATACGGTCAATTAAGGGCAGCTTGCCCTGCCCTGGCCCCCTGCCATTTTATGGCATGTAGATCTATTTCCTTCAATTGCTTTAAAAATTCTCAATATTGTCTTTCCATTGTGAGAGTGGGGAGTTCCTGTACATTCTTCTAGAAAGAACAGAGGGTTTCAAGTTGTCGGGGGAGGGGATCTCTGCTTTGAAAACAAAAACTGTGTGAAAAGGTACAGTTGTGATTGACAGCAAGTCAGTTTTCCTTCCAGGTTTCCAAGTGGGGACACTGCCAGTCTAGCCATCAGGACTGAAAGCTCAGCGGAACAAGCTTGAGCTGACAGCTGGCTTTTAAAAATCCACAGAACTTTCAGCATGGTGTTGTGGCTGGCCCAGGCTTTACAGAGACTGCTGCTGCTGCCCGCAGTGGCGTCAACTAGAACTGAAAACGGGAACCCCTCATCCTTGCCTACTCTCTGTGTCTACCCAGTGTCTTTTCCTCCAGAGCAGGGGTTGCTGGATAGAATGCCATGGATGCGCCAAGAGCAGCCTTCGCTGTAATCCCCACACTCTCAGATGGGGGTTCATCTGAGCAGAGGACTAAATCCTTTCTTGGCATGTGGGCTAAAGTCTCTTGGCAAAGAAACTGAGGTCCCAGCTCATCAGAAATTCTATCTTCGGCAGCCATGAGCAGATGGATTGGAGTTTCTTGGGGTCGAGCATTTGCACTTGTCCACCTCCACCTCCAAACTGGATATTTATAGTAGAAAAACAATCTGTTGGTTGGGAAGAGCGAGGAACCCTCATGGCAGCATGGGGTGGTGGAGAGAAAATGTGGGAGTTCTGATCTCCTTAAACTTGTATGTACCCAGTGCTCCTTGTCTTTGGCTTCACTACAATGAAGCTTTGGAATCTTTCGGGCATTTTTTCTTACCTTTTGAGAGTTCCATTTTTATATTTGCAAAATGACAGATTAGACAGGATGATCAAGTTTATAGTGTTGATGGCAGGCATAAAGTGACATGGCCCCTGCTAATAAAGAAAGATAAGGCTAGAAACTTAGTAACAAGTCAGTGTTTCCCATCACTGGTATATCTAGAAGCCAACAAGCTTGTGCTTATTCATCCCTATCTACATGCCAGGGACTGACAGTACATGTTTGGGATGTTAGAAGCCAGAAGTAGAGATATTATCTCTGGCCCTAGACTAGAGCAAAACCAATCAACTCCTGCAGGCCAGAATCTAGGATTCATCAAAAGGATGCTTCAGCCAACTGAACTCACAAATTCTGGGTGGTACCAGGGAAAGATTCTCTTTTTGGCTGCAAAGTCTTAAAGATTAAACAAAAGTAAAGCAATATTCTAAAATATTATCTCATGACTTTTCCTTTATAGGTAATGCCTTTTTACCTACAACTCTTTCAGCTTTGAAACTAGACCAAAAGGCTGAAGCTAATTGCCCCAGGGCACCATAGAACCTCTTGAGAACCAAGACTTACAGTGTTGTTTTTGAGTTCTTGAAAGCCAAGATTTGCTGTTCCAAGAGCTAGGACTGATTATAGTTATTGCTGCACTGTTTTTGTTTTAATACCAAAACTTAGCTTTGTGGTGAAAAAAGGCTGAAGGACTCAAGCATGGAATTTACACTAAAAATTAGATAAGAGGAAATGCCTAAGGCTGTAAAGACAGTTGCACCATCATACAGAGAGAAGGTAGGACAATTTCTAGACTTGAGAGAAAATCCTGAAGAAGACAGGAAGATGACTACAAACAAGTTTCAGTGGTGAGTATGGGCCATGCTCCATGTTCTACTTTGAGGTTGAAACCCTGAAAGAGGGCATGGTAGAGAACTCCACATAGTGAGCCAAGAGGCCTTTACCATGCTTCTTGCCTGGACTGGTAGTACCAGTGTTCTTGCCTGGACCCAGAGGACCACACCACTCTGGGGGAGTTGTGTAGATGAAGGGTGCAATGGTTTGAATGCTCACATCCTCCAAAATTCATGTTGAAATTTAATTGCCATTGTAACAGTGTTAAGAGGTGGAACCTTTACAAGGTGATTAAGCCATGAGGGTTCCACCCTTATGAATGGATTAATGCCACTATCACGCGATTGGTTTCATTATAAAAGGGTTAGTTCAGCCCCCTTTTCTCCTCTTAACCTCCCTTTGCCCTTCTGCCATTTCTATGCCTTCTACAATGTGATGACACAGCACAAAAGCCCCCCACCCCCAAGATGCCAGCACCTTGATGTTGGACTTCCCAGTCTTCAGAACTATGAGAAATACCTTTTTGCTTATTACAAATTACTCAGTCTCAGCTATTCTGTTACAGCAGCATAAAATAGACTAAGACAACATGATACGTATGGGCAAAGAGACGGTCAGAGGAAATAATTCCTCCTACCTCAACTCCCTAGACTGCCTCCCTAAGGGTGTAGAGGAGATCTCATGTGCCTGAGTAGAACACAGGTGGCTGTAATTTGAAATCCAAGAGACCTGTCAGGGTAGCCAGGGGAGGAAGAGCCCAGGTAGGAGCTGAGCTGGCATTAAAGCCTCAGAAAGCTACAGTGCCTGTGAGAGCTGAAGTAGGAGCACAGCTGGCTAGGGGAGCCTGTTGAGCTGACCCAGGACAATGACAAGCGTGCTACAAGAATTGCAAGACACCCAGCAGCAGGCAGCAGCAGAGAAGAGACCCTGCTGCCAAGATCATGCACAATTTCCACTCCTGCCCATACCCAGAACCTAAGATACCCCAGATAGGACTGAGACAGTGACTAACAGGGGGCTAGGGGTCTAAGAAAACTCATAGGACAGGAGAGGAGGGCACAGGGAGACTGCATGGACTGGTCAGTGGAGGCCATAGAACAGTGGTCAACTAGGAAGGTGCAGCAGAAATCAAGGCTGATGCTCACTGATTAGGAGAAATCATCAAAACTTACTGGAAACAAGCAAGGCCAAAGGATGGCTCAGATACCAAGTACCTTCTTCCCCTCATTCCTGCAGCATTCAGGGTGTCCTCTGACTGTGCATGGGCAGGCATGGTGAGGGTCAGCCACTACTTGAGACACAGAAAAGGGAAAGGACATCTCCAGTTGAGACAGTTCACGCAAAGATTACAGAACTGATTGATCAAATTCAGACAAATATGTGCTGTAGAGAACTGCAGGATCAACCATGTCATAAGAGAGGCCAGCTCACCCTGCCCAGAATGACACACCAGAAGAGCCAGTACAGGGAAGCCAAGGAGTGTGGGGATCTAGTCCAGAAGACATGGAGCTGTGTGACCTGGACACCTTTCTTAACCCTCTTAGGCTCAAATACCTCATCTGTAATACCAACCTTAATGGGTGCTATTACTGGCTAAATTGTGTCCCTTTCAAAAGATATGTTGAAGTCCTAATCCCCAGTGCCCCAGAATGTGACTTTATTTGGAAATAGGATTTTAACAGAGGTAACCCAATTAAAATGAGGTAATTGGGGTAGGCCCTAATCCAATGTGACTGGTGTCCTTATCAAAAGGGGGAATTTGGACACAGATGCAGACACAACAGAGGGAAGATGATATGATGACTTGCAGGGAGAAGGCACCCATGTGACTGGAGTGATACCTCTATCAGCCAAGGAATGACAAGAATTGCAGGGAAACGCTAGAAACCAGAAGAAGTAAGGGAGGATTCTCCCTTAGAGACATCAGAAAGAGCATGGGCCTGCTGACACCCTGATTCTGGACTTGGACTTCTGGATTACAGAACTGTGAGACAATAAATTACTGTTGCTTTTAGCCATCCAGTTTTCTGTACTTTGTTATGGCAACCCAAGGAAACTGATGTAGGTGGCCTGCAAGGTTTGAATGTGTGATGTATGAAAAACATCAACCACATAACAGATTCTAAAACACTGAAAGTTATAACAGTAAATACTTGCTATTTGATGCTTAAACCTCTTTATGATTCTGGACTCAAGGGTCTAGGATCTTCTGGTTCATAGATAACCTTGGTTTGTGTCAACATTTTCACTTACAATAATTGGAATGTGATAATAATAACAAGAAGTTCTCAATATTCTCACCAGCCTACAGTCTCGTTCGTTTTTAAAGTTTGGTTTAATTTATTTTAGGCTTAGGAGCTTATACTAATTAGTATAGCTGAATATATATTAAGTGTAAATGAACTTTTCTACATCTCCCACCCAACTGTCAATGAAGGGCTCCAATTTCAGATGCTGTGGTGTCTCCTCCACAACTGCACAGAAGCCGTCTGGACAGGGGTGTGTCTGCACGTCATCGGTTTACTGGATTCCTTTAGCTGCCTCCTACTAAATACCGTTGCTAATAGGAAACATAAACATGAGTGTTGATGACGTGCAGGCACATTCTGAGGGCTTAACTCATGTCAACTCATTTAACCTTCTTAACAAAAACTGTTAATGTGACCTGGACACAAAAACTGATAAAGTAGGTGCAGGTGCAGTTATCTACATTTGATGGAATAAAACAAAAGATAGAGGCATGGAAGATGGAGGGGGGTTAAATAATTTGCCTAGGGTCGTATAACTAACAAATATAAAACCAGGATTTGAATGCAACTACTCAAACTGAAGCACAAAACTATATGAACTATCATTTGCTGCAAAAGTCATTCCTGAAGTAGTTCTGAAACAAAATCACAAAATGTTAGAGAAAATCTTGAGCATGTATTATGTGCCAAGAGTATTGCAAAAGCATTATCTTGTCAATTCTCATAATAGCCTAAAAATGAAACTGTTATTATTCCCATTTTGTGGATGAGAAAGCTGAGGCACAGAGATTAAATAACTTGAAAGAATACCATAGATCTTAAGTCTCAAAGCTGGGATTCAGACTTGTGTTTTTCAGATTCCAAAACCCATGTTCTTTATATGAGATCATTCTGGCTCGAAAGACAGGAGGACCTTAATAGTATAATAGCATAATATCCTATCCAGACAGGAACTGCTTGAAGAACACCCTAGTAAATGGTGGTTTTTGAGTATCTTCAGTTGCTGAAAATCTGTTCTAACATGGTCATCCTCCCACTTCCTTCCCTTCCTTCCTTCTCTCTTTCCCCCTCTCTCCCTTCTTCCCTTTCCCTCCCTCTCTCATTTCATTCTCTCCTGTCATTAATGAAAGGCCTAGAAAAGTTTCCTAACGTTTGTGATGTCTTGGCACACATAAAGAATAGTTTCCAGACTTAGGCTGCTCAGGGCTCCAGCAGCTAGGATGCCCTAAGCACTG
This sequence comes from Papio anubis, assembly GCF_008728515.1. Taxonomy (NCBI): domain Eukaryota; kingdom Metazoa; phylum Chordata; class Mammalia; order Primates; family Cercopithecidae; genus Papio; species Papio anubis. Next base: position 186,323,303 of record NC_044976.1, on the reverse strand, counting down.
AGGTGTGCCAAAACTTGGATAAACTTGTAACTCACCTGGAGAACATAGTTAAGAAGCTTTGATCTAAAAGAAGTGACTACTAAGTAATGAGACAATGTTAATACAGCATGGTGTGTCCTATGATGAGATGAATACAGGACTGGAAGAATATGAGCAGAATAATGACTCAATCTTTAGTGAACAGGGAAGCCCTCAAGGAAGAGGGATTTTCCAAGATGTCATCTAAAAGAGGTTGATTTCAGCCTGGGAAAGAGATGGATGCTGAATGGGGGATTTGTAGTCAGGAGGAATCCTATCTGGAGATGCCGTGCTCCAAACATAGCTTTAGTTGTCTTTTTATTTCTCTTTTCTATATCTCACTTTTGTTTCTTCTACCCCCTTCTTTTTTCAGGACCACTTTCCTTATTCTTTTTTTTTTTTTTTTTTCCTGCAGCCTCTGCCTCCCAAGTTCAAGCGATTCTCCTGCCTCAGCTTCCTGAGTAGCTGGGATTACAGGCGTCTGCCACAATGGCCAGCTAATTTTTGTATTTTTAGTAGAGACAGGTTTCACCATGTTGGCCAGGGTGCTCTGGTCTCGAACTACTGACCTCAGGTTATCTGCCCAACTCAGCCTCCCAAAGTGCCGAGATTACAAGCGTGAGCCACTGTTACCAGCCCCGCTTTCCTTATTCTTATCATTCTTTCCTAGCTGCTACTGTCAGTGTATAGGTGACCCCCATAAATAGCCCTCCAACCTATGGAGAAAAAAGTGGCCATCTTCATTAGAGTATGTTCCAGAAGTTTTGGTGAGAAGAGTCATAGAGCCACTGGATATTGGTCATGGTACTGAGACTCACCTGACTGGGATGGTCTTTAAAGGATGGAATAAACCTTGTGGCTGAAACAACGTGAAGTCACTCTGGTCACTTCCGGCAAAGAGACTACAGTTGTAGGGATGAAGAGTGGCCAGGGCATGGCAGCTCTTTCCTTAATTACCAAATTTGCTCTACATAATGAAACATCAGCAACGGCCCATCAGTATTCTACAGTTCTGTGGGAAATAATTTTATATATAGCTCTTTATTTTCTCAAACATTTTATTCTGACATTTATTTTACAACCAAATACCAAAGACTTATTTCTCTATAAAGCCTGCATTACGTCAACATGATTTTTCCTTCAAGAAAACATACCCATAAACAAATTATTGAGAAAAAGGAAAATGCTCCACGTCCCCGTGCAGCTTGGCAAATTACCACGAAAACTTCAGTTCATAACAGTTGCTGGCTTAGGACATGTCTAGCATAGGGTAGGTCCTGATTGTTAATAAATTGTTACGTTAATTGAATTAAGGAATGCAGAGTGGCATAAAAGAAAGGTGGGCTTTGGACTCTGATCCAGGTTTGAATCTGAATCCAGCCACTTGTATAGCTGAGTAACCCAGAGTGAATTGTTTAATCCTTTTGAGCTTCAGTTTTCTCTTTAATAAAACTGAGGCAAAACCACCTGACTCACATTTGAGGATTAAATGAAATTATGTAGTTAGGAATCTAGCTCAATACTTGTGTATGGTGGACAAATAGAAAAAATAGTTCTCTCCTTTTTTCAAATTGACCCACCAACCAAGGTGTGTAGCATGCTCCAATAAGTCATTGGCCAATCAAAACAAGAATAAAGGACCTGGTATCAGAAGAATTGACTCTTAATTCGGGCCACACAAAAGAATTACGTGGACTTAAAAAAAAAAAAGTCAGGGCCTAGACCCCACACCAATAATTTTTAATTTAATAGTTCAGGGATGGAGCCAGGAAAGCAATACTTTTTTCAAAAACTGCCCAGGTGATTTTTAATGCACAGAAGGGTTGAAAAGCACTGGACAAGAAAAAGAAAACCCTTTTGCTCTACTCTGGTCTGATCAGCCTGTGCAGGTTGTTGCATTCCATTCCCATGTAACCATTAAGAGAGGGGAAGCAAATAATGAGGACCTCTCACGTGGTGGAGGGGATTAAGCCTAAGTCATAAAGTGAAGAGCTTAAGGATGGGGGCCATTGACTTGACTGACTGAAGATGGCTAGGAGTGAATGATCACTTTCCAATTATGTCAAAGGTTACTAAGTAAAAAGGGATTGGATTTGTCTTACATGGTATGACGAGGTGAAGCTCTATGAATTAAGGATTCAAAGTCGGATATGACCAAAGGTGGGATGGACTGCTTTTAGAGACAGTGAGTTCACAGTCACTGGAGGAATTCAATAAGATATTGCATGACTGCTTAATGGCAACAGAGAGGAGGCACTCAAGCATTGAATAAGCAGTTGAACTAATTCTTAATGGCCTGCCTCAAAACTTTGTGGTGGTAGCCGTGTGACTAATTTTAAGAAATTTCTTGGGACAAAGATGTTGGATGACATGAAAGGGTAAAAAAATTCAAGCCATCAGTCTGCGTGTGCCTCTATACCTTGGGCCTTCCTAGTCCATGGAATTAAGTGAACACATCTTTCAGACACAGCTGAAGCAAACTTGCCACTCCTCAAAGCTGCAGCCAAAAGACCATAGACTCAAGCATCATAGTTGCTGCTGGGATTATCACAATCATCTAGACAAATGTTTCATGTCTTTTTTTAAGCAGTGGAACCTACTCTCTCTTTTTTTATTCCAAATAAAATAAATCCTACGCAGATACTAATAATTAATCAAACTGGGGCTGCTCTGGTTGAAGCATGTGGCTATGTTCACCTGCCTCCCAATCCCATCAGTGGCCCCTGAGAGACTTGCTTACAACCATAGAATTCCATAGTACAGGTTTTGAAAATCATACTGTTATAGATAACCCTCTCTTTTTACAGATGAATAAACTGGCCTCAGAATAGCTAAGTAACTTGGTCAGGGTAACTTAGTTCATGAGAGTAGAGATAAGCCCAAACCTAATCTCCTCAATTCTGGGCCAGTGCCTCTCCCACGAGCCCACAGTAATGCCGTAACAGGAGCAAGAGTAGCTCCAGTATGACCAGTTCTTGTCACAGTAATCTATGGCAACAATGATGCATAAGAAGCCCAAGCACCCATTTCAACCAAAAATGTCAACCTTCTTCCTGGGAGACACCCATTCTTTGTTTCTGTTGGTGGCGATGGATTTGCTCTAATAGTTAGTCTCTTAGTCAGTGTCCACAGTAATCAACATCTTCTTTTTGTACATTGACCAGCTAGGATTGAGGAGGGGAAGGGGGGTACTCTTTCTTGAGATCCAAACCAAGCAACTGGCCCACACATGTAAGATGTCAAATCTTGGCCCCATCATATGGTGCTCCAACTAATTGAGCAAAGCACATTTAGCTAACTCAATTTACAGCATTATTTTTCTTTTCTTCTTTTTCTATAAACTTGGGAAAGGGTTTAGATGAATTGAACCAAAAGGCAGATAATAGAATAAAAAAGCAGTTGGTAAGGACACATGTATAATTCTGGAAGTAAATATGGACACTTTAGATAATTAGAGGTTTATTCTGAAAAGTTTTCACAACCATTCACTCATGTACTCATTCAGTCACCATCTCCCTGACTCTCATTTGATATTCATAGAGCACCTATCACATTCTGGGTAATACTTTTTAAAACAAAAATGAATGCAAAAAGTATGCATATAATTAATACAAAAACAGGTAGGATGAACAAAATGTTAAAATTTTAAGTTAAGACAAAATCAGAGACTGGATAAAGAAAATATGGCACATATACACCATGGAATACTATGCAGCCATAAAAAAGGATGAGTTCATGTCCTTTGCGGGGACATGGATGAAGCCAGAGATCATCATTCTCAGCAAACTAACACAAGAACAGAAAACCAAACACTGCATGTTCTCACTCATAAGTGGGAATTGAACAATGAGAACACATGGACACAGGGAGGGTAACATCACACACTGGGGCCTGTCAGGGGGTTGGGAGCTAGGGGAGCGATAGTGTTAGGAGAAATACCTAATGTAGATGATGGATTAATGGGTGCAACAAACCACCCTGGCACGTGTATACCTATGTAACAAACCTGCACGTTTTGCACATGTATCCCGGAACCTAAAGTATAATAAAAAAATAAAATAGAAGACAAAATCAGTATTTCTGATTTTTCCTTTTGCCTCGGACTCTAGTATGATTTGATATGGTACTGTAACTGATCCATCTTTATTTCAAATATTGAGGGCTATAGTTAATAGTATTGTATTATACACTGAAAGATTGCTAAGTGAGTAGATTTGAGATCCTCTTAACAAAAAAGAAAGAGGTAAGTATGGGAGATGATAAATATATTTGCTTACCTATAGTAATCATTATTGTATGTCTATATCAAAACACTATGTTGTACATCTTAAATTTCTAAAAATGATAAAATAAAATGAAAATTTGATATTTCATTTTTCATGGATTTTTGCATTAATTTTGATTTTTAAAATATTGCATTAAATATTATTTATTTTAACTGCTGAGTTTTTTTGGTGTCCCTTTACATTTTGTGTCCCCACCAAGTACCTCACTCACCTAACTTTAGACCTGGTCCTGTTGAGGCATTGGTAAAGGCAGAGGATACAAAAAATAAATACAACATGTCTATTCTCAAGGAGTTCTCAGTCTGGTGGAGAAGACAGAGAGGTAAACAATGAACTGAAATACAAATATTTCTATAATAGAACCATGTGCAAAGACTGTTGGCACAAAGAAGGGAGGGATCCACTCAGTTGAGGTGAGTGGCCGGCAGTGAGGAGGGGAAGGGCATTCCAGGCCAAAGGACAGCGTGGGCTAAGGCGAGGAGGACTGCAATGGCAAGATGAGTGGTTCATTCCAATCAACAGAGTGCAAAGTGAAAGCAAAGGAGGTAATAGCAGGAGGTAAGCTCAGAGAGTTAGTCAGGTGCCAGGGGCTGCAAACACTAATTGAACACCTTGTAGGTGTGCAGTACTCTGAGCATCCCCACAAAGCATCAGTCATAATACGAGCACTGAGGATCTCATGCTAGTTACAGCAGACAAGGCATGTCACACAGGAAAAACAAACAAACAATAAAACCAGGTAATAACAAGGAGTGCAGGGACAGACTGAGAGGACAGCAGTTCCAAGGAAGGCAGTCAGATCTCTGACCTGGGGAGGGGAGATCACAGAAGAGATAGCTTTTAGGCTTAGCTCTAAGGGAATTAGCAAGGTCTCAAGATGCCACATCCTCCTGGCAACCTCCTCTCTGATGTGTGTGTCTGCATCTTTGTAACTAAATAGCTTCCATTCACTCCTCTGTATGAATGCAGCCTGGAAGCTAACTGAGGAGGAAGAACCCTCAACAGCCCTAGTTTGGATGGCAGCCAGGGCTCTGTGTCCCTGGAACATAATCCCAACTGACTCTCCTTGCTGGATGAGCATAGCAAAAGGTATAAATAACAGCAGAAATGAACCCTTCCTAGGACTGCTGTGGGATTAATAAGCCCTTGAGACCCTGGCACTTCAAACCCTGTGGAAACCAGTGCTTCAATTGCTATTACAAGCAGACTCCCAGCCATGGCTCCTTCAGCACATGCTGCTAGATAATCTCTCTCTAGCTATTGCCAGGAGCTATCAATCACTCAGTGCCTATCTCTTAACCCACAGCCTGAGAAGGGAAGGGAAGAGGCTGCAAGGACAGTGTGGGGTGGGTCATGAAGGGGGCAAGAGATTATCGGCTGGTTGATCTCTTCCAGAAGTGTGAGAATAGTGCACAGGCTCTGAAGTCAACCAATGTGGTTTTGAAACTTGGTTTTCCCACCTATTAGATCCGTGAAGCTGGATGGCCAGTAACAAGGCTGTTGACAAATATTCCCATTCTCTAACTGGGTTCATGGTAGAATTGAACTTATCTGCCCCCTCTGGAGTTAGGTGTGGCCATGTGAGTTGCTTTGGACAAGCAATATGAGGGAATGAATGTAGAAGTGGGAGTTTTAAAAGCTAGTGCAAAATTCATCACATTCCCTTCCCCTCCTGTAGCAACTGAGGAAGCATGTGTCAATTTGGATTTAGCCTGGGAATCTAAGTGACCAGGATAAGCAGAGACTCCTGGTCACCTGCTTTCAATGTAAATAACAAATAAACTTCTATTACTTTAAGCCACTAAGACTTGGGAGTTTTTTGTTACTGCAGCATCATGTAGTGATCCTGACTAGTTTGGGGCAAGTTACTCAATCTCTTGAAGACTCAGTTTCCTCACTTGTAAGATGGGAATAATAATATCTATATTAGAGAGTTATGGTAAGACTTATAAGAGATGATTTATGTCAAATCATTAGCAAATAGTCCATAATAAATGCCTCAACAATTGTTAATTTGGGTGGTTATTATCATTACTGTCACGTTACTATCACGTTTATTACAACTCTCTTCTTAGGCTCCTCCAGGGGCCAGTGCACCTCTCTACTCTGAGGCAGCCAGTGTTCCCTTCACCAGTTCAAGTGATAAATAGGTAAGGAGCTCACATACCTTGGGTTCGGCAATGCCACTTTATGTTGGTTGTCAGCGGAATTATTAATGGTCCCCCTGTGGATGGTGATCCACGTAGGTGACTCAGCCCCTGCAGGAGCCTGACTGAGGGACCCCTGGCTCGAGGAGCCGGAGGCTGTCTTACTTTTCCTGCTGGTGCTGGGTGAGATAGTCTTTGCTCTCACTCTCTCTTGCCATCACTTATCTAGGCAGTACATTCCTGAGGATCAATCACTACTGCCCTTTACATCACAGTTTCACTCTGCCGTTAACCATCATTCAGTGGAGAGCATCAGGTGAGTTACAGAGGAGGCAACTGAAGTTCACTGACGTTAAGTGACTCTCCCAGGAACACAGCTTAGGGCTGGAGCATGAGGAGAACCCAGCCTCCATTTCCTTTGGTGCTTAGTCTCCGAGATTGGACATTTTTATTCTTGTTAGTTTCAGGTTGGGCACTGATTTTAAAAGCCTCACCTTCTCCTCTCATCCTTCCTTCTCCTCATTAATGGCCAAGCAAGAAATTCTTCAAGGGCAAACTGGTTTATCCAGGGCTTCTGATTGAAGTATAGAGCTGTTGTTTGGTGAGTATCTACCTACAGTGCTGGAAGATACATCCCTGTTGTCCTTAGTCATGGGAAGAAGAAAGCATTTATCCATTACATCTCTGACTGGGGGTTTTCCTTTGATGCCACCTGTTGAATCTCTTCCAAAGAGAATCAACAGTGGCAGAATTTCTTTATGGAAGGGCATTAAGAGTAGCAATCTGGTTGGGAGGCAGCAGGTGTAGGGAACTCATCTTGAAGTGTACTTGCAGAGAAACCATCTACTTTTACTTAGTCTGTTTATTTGCCATGGTTGTGTGGAGTACACTGATAGAGGCCATGAAAGAGCTCAAGCCAGTCCTACACCCTCCAACCCAGCCCTTTACACCGTTCACAGTGCTGTTGTAAACCAATCCTCACATTGAGCCAGTTAATGGATAAATAGAAAAGTCAAAGAGAGCATAGATCAATCTGAACCAACCCAAGCCGACAGTTTGCAGCTCAAAATGCAGTGAGAAAATAGAGACCCCTCTTATGTAGGGCCCTCTTAAAATCTACCAAGTGGCTTTATGGGCAAGTAATTCCTGCAAAAATAGAATCTAATAAAAGATTGTCAGCTCAAGTTTTAGGAGTCATAAGTTTTGGAAACTAGCATTGTTTGATAGGCTCTCAATTCCCTCATCACTATGAGCTTCCTTCACTGGTTGAACCAAAATCAATAAAATTATGTTCCAAAAGAGCTTGTCCTTCAGAAACCCTGTCCCTAGCAGTCCCAGAGTCTTCACCAGACTCTGTCCCCTGTTCTATTGTCTGTGCAGAGAAGATGCTGTGGGTGTCATCTGCCTGGCAAGTAGGGCCCAAGATAGTTGTTTTCTCCATGATAGAGAAATGTTCTCAAGTTTCCCTCCACAGCGCCAAATGTCCTCCCAAACAGATGGGGCACAGGCAGAATATTTCACATTGATGACTGCAGAACTCTGGCTGGCAACAGTGCTGAAATTCTTTTATTAGACTTTACTTCTGTGGTCATTTTTCACCCATAAAAAGCCACACAGTAGATCTTAGGAGGCTCAACACAAGAGGAATCTCTCTTTTCACACATCTCCCCTCCCTGTTACATTAGCATCTCTTAGGAGACTCCCATTCCCTGGTGGGCATTTTGTTATCTTCCCAGAGTTCCTTAAGCCTCATGGAACACTTTCTAAAGAAACAGAGAAGGTGGGTGTACCAATTAGGTACTATAATTTTCCAGGATCTTCCTGATAGGAATTGGGAATGCTATTCTGGGGCCTGTAGGAATTATGCCTCTGAGCATTTTTTTTTTTTTTTTTTTTTTCAGTCCTCTGAATCTGTGTATCAGTCACTATAGAGAAAGGCAAAGGGCTTCTACCCACACTTCCCACCTCTTTGCTTTTGGCCCTGCTGTTATTCCTCCAGAATGCACTTCGCCCACCCCTTTCATTCCTGTCCCTCAGAAATACACCTATTATTCAATCTTTCCCTTATCACTATGGGTCTAACTTGTTCTTCCCTTTCTACCTCCTAAAGCATTTATTTGCATCTTTTGCTTACGCATTTAATCATATATTATCTTGAATTGTTGTCTGTTTCAGGTATATAATATTAATCTTTCAAGTGAGATAAAAAATTATTTTAGGGGCCCAGGCACAGTGGTTCATGCCTGTAATCCCAACACTTTGGGAGACTGAAGGGGACCGATCTCTTGAGCCCAGGAGTTTGAGACCAGCCTGGGAAACACGGCAAAACCCCATCTCTACAAAAGATACAAAAATTATCCATGTGTGGTGGTGCACACCTGTAGTCCCAGTTACTCAGGAGGCTGAGGTGGGAGGATCACTGGAGCCCAGAAGGCAGGAGGTTACAGTGAGCCAAGATTGCACCACTGCACTCCAGCCTGGGCAACAGAGTGAGACCTTGTTTCTTAAAAAAAAAATTATTGGCTAGGTGCAGTGGCTCACGCCTGTAATCCCAGCACTTTGTGAGGCCGAGGCAGGTGGGATCACCTAAAGTCAGGAGTTCGAGACCAGCCTGGCCAACATGGTGAAACCCTGTCTCTACCAAAAATACAAAAAAAAATTAGCTGGGTGTGGTGGTGGGTGCCTGTAGTCCCAGCTACTTAGGAGGCTGAGGCAGGAGAATCGCCTGAACCTGGGAGGCGGAGGTTGCAGTGAGCCGAGATTACACCACTGCACTCCAACCTGGGTGACAGAGAGAGACTCTATCTCAAAAAAAAAAAAAAATTAATTATTATTTTAGGATAGGAATAATTGAATCATTGATAACTGACATTTGGTGATTGCCAGCTATTGGTAGGGAATGCATTACGTGGAAGAAGATACAAAGACACAGACTCAGAAAATTAAAGCTGAAAGGGGCTAAGAGGTTGTCCAGACCAACTCCTTCCTTTTCCAAATAAGATATAAAAGCAACTACTAAAGGAGCCTTTCACATTCCCAAGTATATACCAAAACTGAAACCCAGATTAAACCCTATTTCAGAGCTTACTCCTGTGCCTCCCTCTTTGCTAGAGTTTGTCATCAAAGATTGCCTTTTGGAAACAGATGGATGAAGTTGAACCTCTTGGATTCTTCAAAGCTGTGAGGGTAAAATCGGTACCCTTTTGCACTGACTCAGTTGGCTTTGCAACTATTTCCCATCCTGCAACCCTCAGAAGTACTGGCTTTCAATGGTCTGTCCCATCTTTTCTGTTTTAAGTCTATAGTAGACCTACAAAATTACCAGACTGAATTGGATCAAAGAGAATGAGGCAATGGAGACAGTGTCATGAAAGAGAAAGGGCATTAGACTTGATTCCTAGTTCATTGTTAGCTAGTTAAAAAATGAGAACCAGCAATAATAACAAATAGGCTTTACTGAATGCTCATGATTGCTAGTCTGCTAGCATTTTGCACTTATTCTCTCATTTATTACTCATAACATCCTTATGAGGTAGGTGCTCTTATTATGCTAATGGTACAAATGAGGAGACTGAGGCACAGAGAAATTAAACAACTTGTGGTGGAGGCAGGGGAATATGATAATGGAAAAGGAGGGGCTATCAGAATCCTATGGTTCTTCTGTTATTCTAAGACTCTATTGGTCTTAGAAAATCCACTTTTTAAAGTCCATCCTAGTTTCATTGGAAAATTCACATTAGTTTAGAGCCAAGGTTGAAAACAACATCCCATGGCTTAGATTTTTGGTTTGGCTACATAATGTTTTTTTAAAAGAAAAAGAAAAAGAATTTGTGAATAACGTTTAACATTGGGAGATGATATATAGAATTATTGATTTTTGACTTCCCTCAAAAGATGAAGAAACCCGTGTTTCTGTATGGTAAGAGGGAGCAGGAGCTAAGGAGTGGAGGGTCCTTCTAAAAGGTCCTCCAGTTCCCCCCATCCATCGTTCACCACTTTCTACCAGTTCCCAACATGGCGACCATGCTCAGCTCTCATGATGCCTGGCCTACTTCCCTCTTGTATGTGGCCTACCTGGCTCCCAGAATCATTTCAGTTTGAGACACATGCTGTACTGTGGGCTCTTCTGCTACTCAAAGACTGATTCTATAAAAGAAAAAGAACTTAGAGAGTTCTCCTGAAAATCAATGATCTTTCTAAATTGGAAGGATGGATTATTGTCAACATAACAAACCTCATTTTCCAGTGTGGGAAAAAAATATTTGGAATAATTTATCTAGAAAGAAACAATTTTATTATATGGAAAAATCAGCCTCCATTCAGCAACCCTTGAATGGCGGCTTCAAACATTAGAACTTTGCCAAACCAATTTTCTCCTCTCAGATTTAACACTGCTCCATTTATCTCAGTGGGGACTAAAGACCAGCTAAATTTGAAGTCATAAAGCTCAGCCTTTTTGAATGATTTTGGTCAAAACAGCTCTTTTGTAAGCAGACAAAGTGTGCTTATTTAATGTTCTTCCTTCTCAAAAGAGACTAAAGAAAAATTTTCAAAATTTTCCCAAAACATTTCACCTCTGAGCCGATTATAAAGGTGGAGAATTTCAGTTGGAAAGGGGGGTGCATATTTCAGGGTTATCAGCTCTCAGAAATAGATTATAATGGGATCAGGGCTCCTCCCCACTTGCTTTTAACTACAGTTAATGCTTCTGTAATCATTATAATAATGATGTTTTGCATTTATATAGCACTATTCATTCTTCTGAGAAGCTCAAAATGCTTTACAAACATTATCTCATTAAATCCTCTTGACATCCCTGTGAGGCAGGTAATGACAAAAGAGATTGTCCCTGAGGTACAAGACTCTCTCAGGGGCCAGCACAGTGGTGAGATGAGCTGCCCTTAATCCCAGACCAAGTCCCCACAGGGCTGGAAATAGATTACTGGTCTGCAGGATGCTTGACAGAACCTCATGTGAGGAATAGCGTCTCCTAGGGAATGTGAGAAGTGACTTTGTTCCCCCACGTGTCCTGGCACAGCTTCCAGAGGCTCATGTAAGAGGAAACAATGCCTGGGTCCTCCCATCTGGAAACTACTTTTGGATACTGTGGATAGAGGGAGCATTCAGGGACTATTGCTGAATGCATGAATGCTAGCTTAGTCTCAAGATTTCCAGCTGCACTAGGTTGTGCTAAAAGTTCAAATTGTACCCACGAGCTGAATTTTCAGAGGCTTTCTTTTACTTTTCAGACACTGGGGCTTGTCTATACCTGGTGATGGTTTTAGATAGAGGAAAAAACCTATTGGTTTGGAATATTCAGGTAAAAACCTTGCTGAGGGGTGTATTGGAAATGTCGGGGCATGGGGGCCATAGTTAGCTGGACCAGTCATGTAAATTAGCATTGATCCATTCACCTCCAAGCATTTGGCCAGGCTCAGAAAGAAAACAGATGGCAGTTAGGGAAGAATGAATTTTAATAAAAATGGAAACTACTGACTTTTCTGCAGTAACATTATTCCTCTAGGCTCCTTTCCATTGTTCTCTGTCATGACTAGAGAACAGAGAAGAGTTAGTGAAAATTCAACAGACCTCAGCGCCAGCTAGGGTCTTTAAATCCAGCTTCTCAAGAAGTTTGCAAGAAATCAGATAATCTTAGATTATCTTTCCTGGACCTCTCCTTTATCATCAACAAATAATTCTTTCAGGCCACTACACACAGGGCACGTTCCTGAGAATGCCGAGAACAATATAAGGCAGTAAGGCAAGGGACCGTCCTTGCCTTAGGCAAACAGAAAGCGTACTCAAGAACAACAGTAACAGTCTCCAGAAACTAATGTATGAACATCCCTCAGGAAGTAAAGATCACCATGCAAATACAAGGTGTTTTCCCACCTGTGATTCAACTGTAGACCTCATTTAGTCCAATTCTCTATTTCAGTTCAGTTTAATGATTATTTTTAAAGCATTTACCAAAACTAAAGTCCATATAGGTTAAATGACTTGATCAAGATCACTTCATTAGTTGTATCATTGAAAACATAAAAACAAATCAACTCACCAAGATTAGAGGTGCATTTTCCATGGGACGCAAACAAAAGGAATATTAATACAGTTATGGTTTTCAGCAAGCACGTTTTTGTTTCCAAAGCCTTGGACGTTGGCATGGAATACATGCTCATGGAATGTACAGGCGCTGTGTAAACAGGAGGCATGCGTGAAATGGCATGGTGACTGTGAGAATCCAAATTCCAAAAAGTTATGAGTGTCTAAAACTGGATAACCAAGTGAATACAGGTACATTTAGGAGAAGTATGCACTTTGCAGGTAGTTTCTACAAGGACAGAATATAGGTCACATCTGACACTGATCCAGAGACTTTAGTCAAGTGTTGTGAGAAGGCACTCAAAGAGCCAAGGTCTAGGTAAGACTCCGTTAGGTGAGGCACCCAGCTGCTCAGTGGCATGTAGATCATTCTGCCACTCTGGAATCTCAAGACCCCCAAGTCTTCACATTTTCTGGAATGCTTTAATGAATTTGTAAGCTCCAAGAGGGCAGACATCCAATGCGTGCAGGAACTCCTCCCTCTATTGAGCAGAGAGGAGATGCATCCTTAAATTGAATGCACTCTTAGGTGGCTCTGGCTCTCCAGGAGCTAAAGGGCTTCCCCAAGGTCACACGTTCAGTGACGGAGAGGCAGGGTGGAGCAGCGGTCTCCAGACTCCATTCCAGCCTCTGTGGGCCCCAGGTTGGGGGGTCACCAATTTGCAGAGCTGAGGGAGAAGAGAGGAGGGAGGAGAGAGCGCAGGAGGGAGGGTAAGCTGTCCCCAGCTGACAGATGGGAAGTGTCAGCTTGGCCTTGGCCACCTCGGGTCACTGCTCCTCCCTTTCAGGCGCCCGGGTCTGCCCACGGCGAAGAGCAGCGGCGGAGACATCGCAGCAACGCTAACGCGGCAGACCGCATAGGGGCCCTGCGAGGCACACACGCGCCCTCTGCTCACACCTCAGGCATGCTCACACCTCAGGCAGTCAGAGGGGCCAGCTGTAGCTGTGTTGGTGTTGTCATGGCGACGGGAGCAGACCATTAGAGCATTACCAGGAAATGAGAAGACTTGGGGTCTTGCGATCGCCGCCGAGTGACGGAGTAATTCGCAGATGCCGCCCAGCGGCGGGGCGGCGCGGTTAATGGGGTCTCCGCCGAGCGAGTGTCCCGCATCAACGGTAATGGGGCCGGCCCACCCGGGGGCAGCCCGGAGCAGCGTCGCCCCAGCAGGCTTAGGCGGAGCTGGCCAACTCCAGAGGCCAGCGGCTCCTCGCGGTGCGGAGAGGAGGAATGAGTGGCCAGGTGGGGCGGGGTCTGCAATCAGCCCAGGCTCTCCCTGAGACCCATTGGCGGGTTCCCTGCCACCAATATGCAGTCTCACAACTGTTTTGTGTCCCACTTGAAACCAGAAAATACACTTCCCAGATAGCAACGAGGTGGGACTTGGATTCAACTCTTGCTGCAACTCGGGATGGCGGCAACCCCTCAGCGTGGGGATGCTGAGGCCAGGCTCGGGGACTGGGGCTGGTTCTACAGGACGGAGGAAAAGGGCAAGCCATATGATGGAGTAAAGTCCCTTGCAGGACTTCCGTTTGACTGCACGCCTACCTATCTTGGCATTCTGCATGTTTCCAGAATTTTAGGAAAATGTCACACTGGTTGATTAGCACAGACTCTGGAACTGGACTCGGTGATTGGGATCCCAGCTTTACCACTTGTATTAGCTGTGACCTTGAGCAGGTTACTTAACTCCCTTGTGTTTCAGAGAAGTTCTGCATTTGTACAATGGAAATTATAGTAATAATACCTTAAAGAGGTGTTATGAGGTGTGTATTTAGAATGATGCCTGGCATATAGTAAGAATTAAATATTTTTGCTATTTAGCTATTACTAGTATTATCGTTAGTATTATTAGTATCCATCTGGATTTATGTAGTGAGATATCCTATAAAATAAGAGGGTTGGAAGAAGTGGTCTTCCATTACAGTATGTGGAACAGTTCTGCAAACATACTTTTGCATGTTACTCTTGGCTACCAATATCTATTTGATTCAAAGGTGATTTGGCTTAGTGGAAAGCAAGGCTTCTGTTTATGTCTATACATGAGATGCACCACCAGACACTGACTGTATTGAATTGAATGGCTCCACAGCTATAATACCCACAGGGTTTGCTCATAAAGATAAGGCCTCCATGTACAGTTGAGTTGGTTGTATATCCTGCACCAAGGCACCCAGCTGAGGAGTGAGTAGGAGCAGAAACCCAGTCCCTGCTTTACTCCTGAAGTTATGCTCCCTGGCATAGTGCTATGTCTGCCTGGAGGAAGGAGTGCATTTAAAAAAATTTCAACAACTTACCTTATGGGCTTTCAGTAGCCTTATGATCTTTGGGAAGGTCATAGCAAAATGAAAACAATGAGAAAACCAAAAAGCAAAAAACAGAAAACAAAACATGACATTTAGTCAGATGCAGATCCTGAATTTAAGACTTACGCTACAGAGGAACTCCTGAGTTTGTCTGTGGTCTTCAGTAACAATTTGTCATTCTCATTCCTCTCCCTTACGCAGCATTTGTTTAGATAAATTTTGCTGAGGAGATCAAATCGCTTTGCTTATAACAGAAATGATATTGTGGTTTCAACATATTTATACGGATTTATATGTGTGCCAAAATATGTCCACATGTGTAGAAACATGAAGGTACAGAAATGCCTTTATCTTCAGTTTGTGTTTAGCTGACTTTGATAGTCCAGTAGCTATACCTCTCAGAGAAGTCTGGTGAAAACCGCCACATCCTACAATTTCTCTGCAGAGGGTAGAGTTTGGGTAAGGTCACTTGGCCAGTTCTTACTCAGAGATGCGGCTCTCAGGCACTGAAAAAGCCAAAACCCTTGCCTTTGAGGTTGGCCATGGCCACTATTACACAAAACTTAGTCATTCAATTTGATATATATTTGCATGTCTTTGGGGGACCTAGTGTGTGACACACAGACTTGTAGTCATCATGGCAGAAGAGAAAGGTGAATGGGCCTCAACTTAAGAGGCCTGGGTTCCAGTTCTGGATTTGTAATATTAAAATCTGTACAATTTTGATAAAACACTTAGCCACTCAAGTTCGAGTTTCTTGATTTGAAAATAGGGATAATTATACTCACGACTATTTATGGAGATAAAATGCTAAAAGCCATGTGAGAATTATGAAAATGCTATATACAGTCAAGAAACAGATTCAACTAAGAGTCATTGAGAACCTGTATGTGCCAGGGCCTGAGCTAAGCAATACCTAGAGAGAAATCGCTCCCCTCTCCACTCACTTACGTTCTGTAAAATGAGAAGGTTGTATTACACTATCTCTAAAGTTTATTTCAGGTTTAGGGCTTTTATATCTCTATTCTTACCTAATAGAATAATCATACAATTTTAGAACTTGGAAGGACTCTATCTTGGGAGGAAGAATAAACACACTTGCAAAACACACATGAACAATTTAAAGAAAAGCCACGAAGAAATGCACCCAGTAAGGAAGGTATCTTCAGAGGACACACGTGGCCCCACTGTTGGCCTGCCCTGACACCCCACTGTATAGAGCAGAGAGATCAAAAACCATCTGGGGAGACTTAGCATGCAGAAGAGGAAGGATTTCAACCAGACATTCCTCTGAGTGGGTTTTGAAAGTATATGAATCTACTTTAAATTGATAATATAAATATTTGTTCTCCAGGCTCCTGCCAAGACAATATATCTTCTAACTACCTGCTGTCTGACTCTAATCAAAGGATCAAAGGCAAAAAAAAAAAAAAAAGCATTCAAAAAGGACATGCAAACTACTCATTCCTCTCTATATCACACAGGTCCTCAAATTGCATTGGAGCTTGTTAAAATACAGGTTCCCTGGCTCCATCCCCAGAGTTTCTGATTCTATAGGCCTGAGTTGAGCTAAAAAATGTATATATCTAATAAGTTCCCAGGTGATAGTGATGTTGCAAGTTCAGGGCTACTACACTCTGAGAACAACTGGTCTAACTAACATCAAGTTTATCAACAGGTCAAGACTAAAACAAATAGATGCATACTTGTAGCACATTGTTCTGATCCCTCAGTAAAATCAGGATGTCTTGAATTTACTGGCACTGTGTCCTTCTCTTGCATTGAGGAATAATACAAATAATGGCCTTAAGAAATGATTGGCATTTTCACTCTTGTGAAGTTGTTGAGGATGCAGATTCCCACATCTCCCAATGTCCTTTTATTAGTATCCAAGAAAGAAATCTCTATCAGTTATTAGAAGCAGGAAGAAGTGCTCATTTTATCCCTAGAACAATTGGGATGCTTTCTTCTTTCAGGTTATGTGACTTCATTTGCTTCATTAGCTTCCTAGAAAGCGCTGAGACCAACAAACAGCTCATTTCCAATAAACAGGGAGAAACTTATGGCACGTATTTGAGGGTACTAATTTTCCCTGTCATATATTTTTACTCAACTTATTTTTTCTTTGTCTTCTTCTCCTTTGTAAGTTTTCCCAAATCTCTCCTAGAATAAAGGGGGAAAAATAAATACATACATAATAAAATAAGGAAATGGTGAAAATTATGTGTGCTAGTTCTGAGGGGACAAGAAATAACCCAGTAATAGAAGTTGATGTCAGTAAACGTGTGTTGTCTGTTTTAGTGTGGTAGGTAACAAAAGTAATTTACCCAAGATCCACCAGCTATGTGCTGTAGACCTTGCACTAAAGTATAAATCTTCTTGCTCCAGCAACAGAGACCTTTTCTTCTAGTCTTTCCTGCTTCCTACACATAAAACATTGAGATAACTGGGCTCCTGCCTCAGTGTTTGGTGTCAAGTTATCCAACCTGAGAAATCAATAAAGTGAGTTTGCTTCAAGCCCAGGCACTCCTTCTCCCAAAGGAAATAGTAACTTGAAAAGAAAAACTTGAAAAGATGGCCTGAATCACTAATAGAGAAATGTTTTCAAATTGGGAGGGGACTGATCATTCCTCCCACTCCTCAGCAGTCACTATAGCAATTATTGAATGGACACTAGCAGGAGCAAGAAGTGTTAGGTTTTCATAGGATGCTAAAAATGATTCTTTGATGAATTCACACTGAAAATCACAGGGGTGATGAAGAGTGATGCCAGTGGTTAAGTAATAGCCATTGCTCACTTACCCCACGTCCTTGGGTTAAAGCAGAGGTACTGGCTGCTTAGCAGTCTGTGTGGATCACTCTAGGCTTAGCATCTGTGAGTGGGGAGGTGTGGGGAGCCCTCTGACCAACCCAGTGCTCCTTTACCCCTTCCGGGAGGCCTGGAGGAGGCAGGTCAGCCCTTCCTCTGGCCTCTCACTGCCTCTTGTGTGCTGCACTAACCATGTTACCCAGAAGTTATCTATCCCCTGTCCATGTGGCTAGACTGCAGCCTCCTTCAGGAGACAGCCTGAGAAACGATTCCAGCTTGGTCAACATAGAGAAGGTAGTCCCTTTTATTTTCAAGTGATTAGGTTGAAAAGCTTCTAACCCTTGCTGCTATAGGTCTTTCCTGCTTCCTATACATAAAGCATTGAGATAACTGGGCTCCTGCCTCAGTGTTTGGTGTCAAGTTATCCAACCTGAGAAATCAATAAAGTGAGTTTGCTTCAAGCCCAGGCACTCCTTCTCCCAAAGGAAATAGTAACTGCGCCCAGCTAGTTTTTTGTATTTTTTAGTAGAGACGAGGTTTCACCATGTTAGCCAGGATGGTCTCGATCTCCTGACCTCGGGATCGGCCCATCTCGGCCTCCCAAAGTGCTGGGATTACAGGCTTGAGCCACTGCCCCCAGCCAACTTTTACTTTCTTAGTTGAAAAAGCCAAACTGAAGGAGTGAGGGGGTGGGGAAATGAGGACAGTGGCAGCTTTTCCCCTTCCCCGCTCCCCTCTTCTAATGAATTCTTCAAGCAGCATCCAGAGGAGGAGATGGGCCAAGGCGGGCCCACATTGCTAGCCAGCTACATTAATCACACTCCATCCCTTCAGCCCAGCAGAGATGGATGGCCCCTCAGCAGGCCAGTGTTCAGGTGCGGTTCTAATAATAGGTTTCATTCAGCACTTCTTGACTCTCACAGTAGCTCTCTTCTCTCCCCGACAACTGACCAGCCCCATTAAGTAAGTTACATCAAAGACCTCAAAACGCATGAAGTTTCCAGGAACTCCGGGTTGGAAATGTAGGCCTGGCTTCAGTCTTTCTTTTACAATTGGGAAGACTCAGGCCAAGGAAGGTCACCCAAGGTCACAGTGGGAAGGCTGGGCAGCATAAAGAAAAACTCACTTCCTTGCCTGATGCTATCTTGCTGCCCAGAGAGAAGGAAAGGGAAGCAGAGACAGACTGGCTGACTCCATGGCGCTCCAGTTTTTTGAGAACCTATCTTTATGCCATCCTCTCTCCTCCTCTCCTTTTGTTTAAATCCCATTTGCCCGTCAAGAACCAGTCTGTTTTGTGTACAACTGATGGATTGATTCTGTTATTGGTAGGGCTTTCAAAGGCAGCTCCTGTGCACCTCCCATTTATGTGCGACAGCCCCCTGGGTCCCTAGCGCCCTCATTCTGTCACCCTCTGCTGCAGCGCCAACCAGGGCGACATGACCGCCTGTGATAGAAATCATACCTGTAAGTGCCTAGGGGAAGAATGGCCAGAGAAACACAAAATGTGGCTCTTGGAGTTTATATACTAGAGGAGAGGAGGAAGCATACACAAATGGAACACCCAAAGAAGCACCTGACAAAGTATAATTAATGAATTGGCTTGAAGCTCATCTTTTTCCTTTCTCCAGGGTACCAAAGGGAGAAAGTGTAGGCAAAGGATGGAATGACAAAATGGTGGGCAGCACAGAGGATGATGACTCATTCTCACATCAGGCAACCAGGCTGCACATCATAAAGAATTATCAATAGATAAATTGTCAATCCAATAAAAACCATAGACTTTGGAGTCAGAAAGACCTTGGTTTGAATTCCAGCTCTTCCATTTATTCACTATCTGGCCTGAGGAAATTTATTTAACCTTTCTGAAAATTTCCATTTTCTTATCTGCAAAATGATTATACCTATCTCACTGTTGAGAGGTTGGTACAACTCAAGGAAGTCAATGTCTAGCACTGTGCCTGGGTCAATATTGGTACTTTAAAACTGCCAGTGCAGGTATACACTTACTTAGTCATTTGACACATATATAATGAGCACCTATCATGTAGTAGACATTTACTAAGCCTGGCATACATCAAGGGTGAACAAAAAAGACAGGGACCTTGTCCTCATGAACATAGCATTGTGGCCAGAGAAATAGAAAAGCAAATTGACAATTATAACTCAGTTTGTTAAATTCTAGGATGAAGGAAGCACAGGTCGGGCCACAGGAGAGCAGAAAAGACATTCCTATTTCATTCTTAAAATTTCTTTTCCCATCCCCTTAGTCACTTGCATTATTTTTTCTCCTTTCTTTTTAAAGATTGTTTGGCCAATTGATTTTTTTTTCCTTATGCTGATAAATCGTTACTGCTCTAAGGAATTGCTGGTCATCTCATCTGCCCAGCCAGCAAGCATGACAGCTTGCTCATCTTTCAGAGTTTCTTTCCTCCCTGCCTGGTTGTCCTCACAATTCTTCAAAAGCAGGCTTAACCCCTTGGTGACTCTCTGCTGTTTGGTCTGTCTATCTATCAGAAGAGCTGGCAAGAGAGATTTAGTGTTGGGAAGGGTTAGGCAAAGCTCTGGATTGAAAAATCCTGATACTGAGCTGAGGGGGAAAAAAAAAGGCAGAAGCCATTTGCGCACTCTTTGCTTCATCCACTCTTTCATTCTTAAACAGACAATAATTTATTTGATGTAGACTGAGATTTATTTCATGACTTACAGGACTGGAGATTTTGGGGCAATAAAAATTTGTCAGACTATTCAGACCTGTCATCTTGTGAGTGCCTTCTTCAGGCACCAAGGTTTCCTTAACTACCCAGATAAGTCTTCCCGATGACTGTGGGGCCCTCTGTCAAGGGAATAATTCTGTTTTCTACTGGGCCGCCAAGCAGGGCTCAGTGGGCTGGCTGGGACTTGCAAGGACAGATGCTGGGCCTCAAAGAAGCCAGGCTCTAGACAGAGAATAATGTAAATAAAATGCAAAATACGATTGACTGAGTTGGCACAGTATTCCTTTAAGCTTGCAGGGAAGTGAGGTGGCAAGAAGTAGTTGAAAGAGAGCTAGACTTAAATTAAGGAGCCTGACACTCTAAATGTGTCACAAATCAGTTTACATGATTTTTGGAAAGTACTTTAACCTCTCTGTGCCTCTACTTTCTCATCTGTGAAGTGAAGGGGTTTCCCAGGATCCCTAGGAATGGCTACAGGCTGGCAGAATTCCTGAACATGACTTATGGATATGCTGCAGACCCTTGTCCAGAGCAGCTCTGTTGATGCTCTGCCCAGGCCTGCCTTCCCCTCCCCCCACTCCCCAAGCTTCTGTGAGCCTTTGCCTCTTTGTGTCCTGTTCTCCTCTGAGGATAGCCCTTGACCACTGGAGCAGCTTGGGGTTTGCATTCCACCGTTCCTTCTCCCTCTGGCTTTGAACCAATGCCTGATAGAGGGGGGAGTGTGAAAGCCTAGCAACATGGGGTCAAGTCTGAAGAAGCTCTGAGATGCCCAGTGCACTCCAGGGCTCCCTTGCAGGATCAAACTGAGACTAGGATTTTGCCTGAAATGTTGCCTTTGCTTGGCTCCTTCCCTTCCTTGTCTTGCTTCACTTCCTCCCTTGGCTCTCCTGAGCCACTTTCACATGAGTCTTTGTCCTGTGGTCTGACTCTGGGGACCCCAAACTGTGACACCTTTTAAATCCAGAAAGTTGGTAGAGTTTGTTCTGTTAACAAAACATCCACCTATCCCATTTCTTTCTGTTCCTTCTTTCTGTATCTCCAGTGTTTATGAATTTGTGACCCATGTGTTTCCTTTGCCAATGGTAGACAATTGTTGAGACTGAGTGGTCTTGAGGCTACTGGTCAGATGACAAGCTTGCAAATGGCTCAAGTAAGAAGGACATTTCATGCCAGACGGAGGTTCTCTCCTTTAATTCCTAGAAGTCCAAATGGAATCCCTGGTGCTACAGTTCTGCTAAGCATTTGTGAAACCCAATAGTCAGCATCCAAATTTGTGACTACAGCATCCATGGAGATCTAATGGAGCAGGTACCTCTTGGAGAAAGGTAAAATTAGAAATACTTCCACAAATTCTGAGTAACCACAGAACTCAGTCCTCCTCTAAGGCAGCTCTGCTTTCTTGACCTATATTGTACTGGCTTGTAGCTACATCTTATCTTCCGGGTAAGAACATATGTTCCTCAAGGACAGACTCCTCATCTAATGAATCCTTTCTGCACCAAGCACAATACCTTACAGTGGTCAGGACTCAGTAAACATTATGTCTGAAAGGATCAAAGTGAATGTGAAGAGCAGTATGCCAGAGGGAAGGGCCAGCAGTGATGGAGTTAAGCTCACCTAGGTTCAAACCTAGCTCTGTCCCTTCTCTGCCAGACAGGCTGGTTGGTATATACTTATTCAATCTCTTTGCATCTCAACTTTCTCATCGGTAAAATGGAGATGTACTAACTACTTCATGAGGCTTTCCTGAGCATTAACGAGGTAGTATACTTAAAGGAATTTTGAAAGTTCCCATCATGCTGCCGCTGCTTAACTGATGTACAGGTTGCCTCTGAGTTTGGTCAGTTCTGTGGTCAGAGAAGGGACAGCAGAGGCTTTCCGACTTAAAGTCACTGTGCCTCACTAGGAAGAGGAAGGAGTTTTGGTGTCTGTACGAGTTTTCCCCTAGATTACAGCTCACCCTGGAAGTACTACATGCTTTTAGAAGCCTTTGTTCTTCCTATTTTGAGGAATTCTTCTGAAGGCTTATTACTCCCTAACAAGTGAATCCAATCAGTAAACTTTCTGGTAATACACCTTCTATGGAAATTTAATATACAGTAAAGTGGCACTACAACTCAATGGGAAAGGGATATATAGCTTACAAGATGTTCAGAAAACCAGAAGGTTTTACAAACTTATCTGCCTTTTACATTTGCTGAAGATATATTTCTGGAAAAAAACCAAACTGGATTCCTTTAAATGAACATCATACACAAAAGTAGAATTATGGACAGATTAAATAAGTAATTGCAATGGTTAGTAGAAGGTTAAAAGAAGAAAATGTAAGAAAATAACTTTGTGACCTTGGGATAGGCAAGGGTTTATTAAACAAAACTTTGAAAGCCTAAGATATAAGGCAAAAGGTTGGATTTTACTAATTGAAAATTAAGGATTTATGGACCATGTAGATAAAACTGAAAGATGATATTGGGAAAAAATAGTTGTAATGTCTGAAACTGACAAGGGATTGAAATATAGGATGTTCAAGGAGCTTCTGTAAATCAACAACAAAAAAGCAGTGATACTTAACAGAAAAAAATGGGCAAAGGACAAGAATAGATTAAGAGAAAATCAAACCCCAAAGCCTTGTAAGTTTAAGAAGAGATGTTCAAATTTATTGGTAATCAGAAATGTGCAAAGTAAAACAGTAAGACATCAATTTTAACCTGTGGGAGTGTCAAAAATTAGAAAGCTGGATGCTGCCAGGTAGGGATATGGACTACAGAAACCCCCAGGCCTGCAGGCTGGAGTGCAGCCTTCAGTCAACTTGAGTGCATGCAAGCAGGAACACAGAAATTCTGCTCCTGGGCAAATATCCCAAGAAAATGTCCTCCACAGGCCCATAAGAGGCACATAAGGGACTACTCCTCACAACGCTGTTTGTTGAGAAGTGTGGTAGTGGTTCTCTGAGTGTCTGTCCTTGGGGAATGGATAAGCCAGGCATGGCATGTGCACATCATGGAGCACTTTGCAGCAGAAAGAAGCTAAATACTAAATGCACGAATACTGACGCAGATGGAGCTTTCAAACATAGTGTGAAGTAGAGAAAGAAGGAAGTTGAATGACATCTGTAACCCAGTTTGACTTATATAAATATTAAACACAAATCAATAATCAATAATTTGCAAGAATGTATGCATACATACATCAAGCACATTAGAATGCTTGCCTATCGGGGTAAGAGCATGGGAATAGGACTGAAGATAAACAGCAATAAACAAAAAAAAGAAAAAAATATTGAGGATGGGGTCCATGTTTTCTCTCATTCCTCAGTGTCTGCTGAGGTTAAAGTGATTTGGGAGATCGATCTTTCTGGCAGTCTTTGTTGCAGAGACTAGAGGGTTTTATAAAATGGTAGCTGGACATAGTAGTGGTGTCATCTGAGGTGATATCCAAGGTGTCATCCTTAGGGGGCATCTTGGAGATGCTCCTGCACTCTTGGACTTGGTTTTGGCTTTGCAGGGGTAGAGACAAGCTGTCATTGGCCATGAGACCCTGGGGACCCACCTGTGCTGAGATGCATGTGAGACAGAGGTAGATGTCAGAAGGCCAACTGACAAGTTACAATAATAAGTAATTGTCATACAGCCAGAGCACTAAAAGCTGCCTGATTAGTGCATTCTCTTCTTGTAGTCAAACTACATAGGAAGCCAAATCATAATCAGGAGGACAAGAACACAGATGAAGCAAAAGATTTAGATGATCTTATAAAACGCCACTCAACTGAGACATTTTGAGGGATTGTCCCAAGACACGAATAGTCTGCTAATAATGGGAACGTGATATTGGGATTATATACATGTTGGAATTTGGGCACATAAAAAATATCTAATTAAATACAGCTAATTAGAAAGAAATGATGAAGATTGGAACCTAAACAATTTTGAGCATAAGCAGAAACCTGATTCAAGACAGATACTATAACCAACCACCTCAGGGAAAATATATCTCAGAACGAATCTTCTCTGGTCTCTGTAGACTGTAAGGAATAAATGAATAAATGCAAGAAAGCCTTCTCACATGTGGGAATGTTGAGTTTTACCTAAGACCCATGATCCTGGAAAACACAGAAGGTTAAGAAATAACCCCCCTCCTTTTGTTCCGGGAAATGGCTTACTACGAAGAACCACCGTTACCCTGTGACTTAGCTAAGACTCACAGATGCCCCTTTGTTTACCCATGGCAAGGCCAGACTCAGACTCTCCAAATTCCCCTGCATTGCCTCATAAAGGATTAGCTAGACAGCTCTTCATTCCTGGTCAACTGAAACAAAAATGCTTGTTAATCAAACTTTGGTTAAGCTTCTCTTCTGCTCCCAGATATCTGAACTTTGGTGAGCATACAACTCCCCTTTAACAGACCCTCCTGAGAAGCAGCTGGCCTCAGGTCAAACACTCTGATCTATTAGCCCACCACGGCAGACTTTCACCCCATCTCCCCACACCTGGTTCTTTCTAGCCTTGTTTACTCCTCCTTATAAAGGAAAGCTATTTTTGCCTGTCCCTTGAGATGCTTGCAGATCTTATGGTCACTGCAGTCCCACTATTGCAATAGCTCCTTTTACCCCTTGCAATCATCCTTCCTAACAAAACCTCACCTTTCTAAGTCCAGAAATGTTATTTGATTTGATGCACATCATAGACCATGCCCTCTAACTTCTCTGACACCTCTGGAGGAGATGCCACCACTGCAGTAAGAGAGAGGTGGACAGAAAGAATACATTCTGTAGTGCCCACTATGCATTCATGCCACAGTAGAGTTTTTTCCTAATGTAAATAATATTACATGGCTTGATCACTGAGCCAGCTTGGTGTGCCCTGTTGGTAGGGAAACCTAACCTGTCTTGATGCTCTTGCCTATCTTCTACTTTAAAGGTTACCTCTTGATGTTTCTGTGAAAAATTCTTTCCTCCCCCTTGCCCTTTGCTTGGTTCTTCACTGATGTATATTCTTTAGAAACCTTAAAAAGTTGCAAGCTAATTTAACCCATTCCTTCATCTGGGAAGAAAGTCACAAAGCTTTTCATCACTGGAGGCTTGTGTTCATCTGGGAATGGCTCTTTATTTTGTCACATTAGGGAAATGATGTCTACTCAGGTCCCTTCTCTATGTACATTTTTTTTATTACCACTTATCCTGGTCTCCATTTCCTTCATTTCTACTCTTTTTATAAAGAGATGGGGTCTTGCTGTGTTGCCCAGCCTGGAGTGCAGTGGTATAATCATGGCTCACTGCAGTCTCAGACTACCAGACTCAAGCAACCCTCCTGCCTCAGCCTCCCACATAGCTGGGACTACAGGCACTCACCACCGTGCCTGGCTAAGTTTTTAAAATTTTTTAAAGAGATGGGGTATCGCTATGTTGCTCAGACTGTTCTGCAACTCCTGGCCTCAAGCAATCCACCCTCCTTGGCTTCCCAAAGTGCTGGGATTACAGGCATGAGCCACGATGCCTGGACATTTCTGCTCTTTCTTGATCTCCATCTCTTTCTTTCCCCTCATCTTGACCCACTGAGAAATTAATTAATGTGTTCACTAACTAAACAAGTGCCTATGGAACACTGACTATATATCCAGGGTTATACTAGGCACTGGAAACTCACAGATGCATAGTCTCTACCACCAAGAAGCTCTCTGAAAGAGAAGGTGTTTGCCCACAACCTGAATTTCCTCTGCAACAAGAGGAATTCCTATAAGATTCACCAGATATGCAAAGACAAGGGGCTGCCTTTGCAAGAAAGAGACTCAGATCTTTCAAGACTCTGCTCTTTCAAGAGCAGAGGAAACAGACCTATAAAGTAATATAGCACGACACAATTAATCCTGTAATGGAGACATAAAAGAAAAATAAAGTGCGGTAGACCAAATGTAAATCGATGGGTGGAAAAACAAAGAACAGACAAGTAACAATTGAAAATGTTTCATTTTTTAAAATCAAATACTCAATCTCCTTCTAGGCTGGTTAGATGATACGTGGCTTAGAGTTCACAGACTGGAAAATAAGGATTTTAATCTTTTAGGTACCTGCCAGAGTCCTTCCTAGGAAGAAGTTTGATAAACCCTATCTTGATTTTGGAGAAGCAGCCCACAGATTGAGTTTTTGGGGGAGCACTGGCCTGGATTCCCTAACCCTTGCCTTTCCAGTCACTCACAGCACCTCCTCTGTTAATCTCAGAGGTTACAGAGATGTGAGTGGGCCCTATCCTACCCCTAGGTTTCTCCTACACTGGCTGGGGCTAAAAGGTGTTCCAGCAAAGGTAGCCCTCAAAGCTCTCAATGACCCATGTGGTTTCGCTGGGGAGATCTGAGTCTCTCTTGCAAAGGCAGCCCCTTGTCTTTGCATATCTGGTGAATCTTATAGGAATTCCTCTTGTTGCAGAGGAAATTCAGGTTGTGGGCAAAGACCTTCTCTTTCAGAAATGCCCTGCAGGGACAGGCATCAGTCAATGGGTCAGGCCTCTGTTCTGTTACTCAAAGGCTGGGCCCACAGGCAGTGCTAAACACTGGGATTTTTCATCCCCCTGAGAACTTGATAGATTCTTATTTCCATTACCCAAACCCCCCACTTTTCTTCACATGTAAAATAATGCAGCAGTTTTACAAATGAAATAAGGACCTTCTAACCTTGACAAATGTATCCTTAATGTTTCTGTGATGTCTTTAAAATCCCAAACCACTTATGAGATGAGAGGAAGGCTGGGAAAGAGAAGAAAATCATACTGCGGGAATATAAACTCCTCCAAGTTTTCTGAAGATATGTTGACTTTCTTTAATTTTCTTTTTCCATTAGTGAACTTGATTCCAATGATTTACTCAAACAAATATTCAAATGCTTTTCATGTGTCTGGCATTGCTCTAGGTGCTGGGGTAGGAACACAGCCCCCCTTTCCCTCAAGGTATCTACAGTTAAGAGGGAATGAAGGTGTATGGTTTCAACACAATACCTGGTACCTTGAAAGACCTTAAAAAAATGTTTGATAAATGAATGGATGAATCATTACCTTGTGACTACAGGTTTTTGGTCCAGATCCCTAATGCTGTATGTTTAAGACAGTTAGAAAGCAGTGAAAGGTTGCCAGGAGAGACTTTGCAGGGTCTCCTCTGGGTATTCTGTAAGCAGAGTTATCTTTCTAGAAGGGTGCTACAGGGCAAGGACGTAATCTCTCTAAATTCCTGTGATTCTCTCTAGGCCTCTGAGTCTCTGTAGCTACATCTTATTTTGCTGGCCAGGACCCAAGTCCTTGCCACAGTGCATTCCTGATTCTAATGGTAAAGGCCCCTTATCCAAATCTGGGGTATTTTGTGAACCAGTCAACATCACATTGGTAGCTTTAAATTGGCCATGTTGGGAGCATTTACACCTTGAGAATTGGCAAATCCTACAAGTTAGCACCCGTATCCCCCTCCATCCACACCCCATCCCACCCCAGAGCCAGGGTATCAGTATTCCCTGCCTGGTTCCTCTGGCCTGCAGCTAATCTCACTGGCATGATTGGAGCCTGCCCCCTGTAGCCTGGCTGCTCCTCCTGCCCTCTGATTCCTGAGGACCTGTTGCTCTGCCCTGTTCCTTGCCTTGTTGCTGTGGGTGTGTTATTATTACCACCTACTGAACAGATGGTCTTCTGACCTCCACTTTGGCCAGTGGAGGCCAGAATTCTCTTGTCCTATCAAGTTACTGCCCTCTCCCTTCTTCAGGAAAACATTGTCAGCAAAGCCAAGGGAGCCTGCATCAGAACTTGGCCTCCTGCATAACCAGTCTACATCAAATCTTTATTAAATGCCTCTTATAAGATGAACATGATGCTGTCTGTGCTCAAGGAGTGTCACAATTTAAATCCTATCACCTCAGTCAGAGAGATTTTATGATATTCTGAGAAAGGATGTGCTCTGGAGAAATATGAACCCAGTCAAATCCTAGCCCAGCCATTTACTAGCTGTGTGGTCCTAGGCAAGTTACTTAACCTTTCTGAGCCTCTGTTTCTTCATCTATAAATTAAGGGCAATAGTATTTACCTTGCATGGCTACTGTTATTATCAGAGATGATATGCATAGTAGATGTTCAATAAGCTTTAGCTATTACATATTGCTATGTGTTCATATTTAATTTTTCTTATTAAAGAACTGAGTGCATGCCATCAAAATCCTATTGTTGTCAAATTTGAATATGGTAGGAAGAGAGAGAGAGGTGTGGGGAAAAGATTATGATACCCATGTATGGTGGGAAGCAAGGTGGAGAGGGCATCAAGGCTGAGCTGATATTGACACGTGGGCTTTCAGCGAGCCAGGCACCCTAGATCAAGAGGGAGAGGGTTTTCTTTCCTTTCCTTACCCGCCTGTGTCCTCTCTGTTATTGAACCAAACTGAAATCTGCCCACCTGGCTTGGGAGGTATGCCCAGCAGACCCTTAAGGAGTCCCTGCTCTGTCTCACCTCTTACCACCTTCTTGGCAGAACATCTGACTTTTTCCACTTTCTACGCATCTTTTTATGACTGTTTTCCTTGATTATTTCATCCCTCCTTTCTGGGAACTTATCGTCATCATCTCAAATTGTTAAAAGGAAGCCTGACTCTTTACAGCATACACTACGGATATGCACTTCAGGCGGGAAGCTGGGCAGTTCCCTCGGTGACTTTAGTGTCCCCCAGGCTTCCCCTGCCATGTCCCTCTCCAAACACTCTCCAAACAAGCTGTATTTACAGCTTCTTGGAAGGAGTATTTTGTAACCAGGGGCTCCTTGGGGTAACTCTGGTCTCATCCTGACCTGCATGAGCACACACAGAGACTTCTCAGCACTCAGATTCTTCCAACAGTGGGTGTCATAAAGGGGACAATGAAGCAATGAGCAAAAATACTGAGGAAGAAAGAGCCGTGGAACTCCCTTTCTCTAGCCCACAGCCTGAAGGGCTGCTATGTAGCCATCTGGACTCATGGGGATCCCCCCACCTGAGTAGGGCTGGTGAAATAGCTTTCTTCCTGAGAGAGGAAGGAAGAAAGGAAGGGAAATGGCTCAGTTACATTAGTGGAGACAAATCGGGGGTGGGCAATAAAGGCTAAGAGGGCTGCTAAAAGAATTATAAACTTTTCATCTTTGGATGTGGCTGGTGTGGTCAGAGCCTGAAGACAGTACAACCAAATTCTATTTTTAACCTGTATGTGTGTCCCAGCTGAAGGGCAGGGAGGATTCTTGGACCTTCTTTTCTCCTTAAAGTTTGCTCTATGAGCTTTTCCAAAAAGGAATGTTGAGCACCAAGCCTGGACTTCAGTCTGGGCAGGTGATTAAACAGTAACTGCTCCTTTTTCAGAAACTGGATTTTAAACATGTGTTGAGAGAGGAGGGTTCAGGCTTAGTCTGCAGGCCTGGAGATGCTTTGGTGATGTTTAGGACCCCAGGTCCTGCCCCTTACACAGGCAGGGATCCCACGCCTGGAGAAGTGGGGGTCTGAGGTCCACACCAAGGCCCCACCCTGTGGCTCCAAGGTCACGGAGCCTATGTGTCTCCTTACGGTGTAAACTCAGATGAGTGTGAGCTCTAATCCTGTTCGTGACTCACTTTGGCCAGTCTCCTGACCTCCCAGGACTTCAACATCCTCCTGTTTCAGAAATTAGAGTATAGAGAGGAGCATGGAGATTAAGAGGAGCCTTCCAATCGTGGCATATTTGGTGGTACTGAATGGAGACAAGAAACAAAACTGGAGCTCTAAACACCCTTATTTACAGTCTGCATCACAAACATAGCATGCACCTTTCAGTTAGGCTTCTAAAGCATCCCACATCCACATATATTTAGGTTTTACTTTGCATAGTAGTTAAGAATTTCACTGAAGTCTGTGCTCAAAGGATATTTAATGACATTCCATGCTCAATGCTAGGAGTTTCAAAAGCAATACTGTAATATAGGCATATATTAAATGTGTTTCCCTGAAGTACATACCTAAAATAGCTAGATTAAGGTAATTTTAAAAAATAACTGAGAGAATGGCATGTGGATAGGCTCTGCTCTTTCTACATGGGACAAAGCATCTACCAGGAGATGTGCCAGGGGTCAAATAGGCTTCCAGGTCAGCTACGTTTCCCCATGTGACCCTAAAGGGCATTTCTGGATTCCAAGGGTTCTGTTCAGAAGTATTCTCTGGGGGATGCATTTTATCTGATCTCTTTGCCCTTCACCCTGCTCATGGCCCTGTGTTCATGACCAAAGCCTCCCCTCTATAGCCCTCAGTGCCTGGCCCTGCCTGGGAGGTCCCCCACCTGCCTTGGCATGTACGCATTACAGCCCTCAGGAGATGTCACACATCTCCTCGAGAAAGTGACACTGTCTCTTAGCCCTCTGCAGGCACCTACACCTCCTGGCAGCTGGCAGGTGATGCTTGGTGTGCTTTGGGATCCAGGCATGTGAAAGTGACCAACTCTCTGAAGCAGAACTTTGAAGGCTTGGGGGTCTGGTGTAGCCTGGTTTCCCCCTGCTGCAGGATGGGGGCAGAGGAAACAAAACCTCTTCTCTGGAAATCAGACAGGTGGTGTTCAGAGCTGAGGGGATCATGGGGCTCAGCAAAGAGGCAAGGAGGTCTGTGCTCCTTGGTAGTCCCCGCTGCCGTTTTCCCACTATCTGGGCATTGGCATGTAGATATTTCAGGAAGCAAGTTTCATGTATCTGGTATGAGGAGCATAGGAAAGAAGATAAGGTTGAGAACTGGGAAAACTGTGCTCTAGTGTTCCCAGCTACTCCCTGTGTGACTTTTGCTACCAACCCCGGGTGACTGACTGCATGCAGCTTTGCCACCAACTCCCTGTGTGGCTGTAGGACAGGCACTAAATCTCAGTTTCTTGGACTGTGAAATGAGAGGTTGAAAAAGATAACCCCAAAGATGCCTTCCAGCTTCAATCATCTATAATTCTGGTATTCTTTTTGGTGCCAGCCATTAACAAATACGTGGAGTTGGCAATGTCCACTCTTTCCACCACTCCCAAAAGAAATTCATTCCTCCCTCCCTGCTTCCTCCTTCCATCAGCCCTTTTTTCTCCTCTTCCTTCTCTTAAGGAGTAACTGAGCCCCTTCCACAAGCCAATTGTGAGGATTCAGTGGCATGGCTAGAGTCCCTGTCCACGACCATATTTGCTTTGAGTTTTCTGATACCGGAACACCTTTACTGATCATTACACAAAAACATCTCTTCCTCAGA
Organism: Papio anubis; assembly: GCF_008728515.1. Classification (NCBI taxonomy): domain Eukaryota; kingdom Metazoa; phylum Chordata; class Mammalia; order Primates; family Cercopithecidae; genus Papio; species Papio anubis. The sequence continues at coordinate 186,291,702 of NC_044976.1, read as the reverse complement.
ATCTTCCTATATCCTCTCCCCATGGAGATTTACCCTTTTAGGTGTTGGTCCCTTGCACTGAAGACCTGATCCTTAATCAGACGTGAGTGTCTGGGTGCCTCTATGTGCCCGCCTTCCCAGACACAGCTTGCATTTCAACTACCGCTGTCTGCACCCGGCGGTCCAGGAGCTAAGGTTGGCACTGGCTCCAGTCAGCAGGGTAGACACGATTTGGTGACCGTGCGATCCCTCTGCCCTATGTCCCATTACCTTCCACAGTGGGATTCTTGCATCGGGATGGCCTAAAGCCTTCTATTCATAGTGTGGTGTGAGACCAGTCACATCAGCATTACCTGGCAGCTTCTAAGAAAGCAGAACCTAAGGTCCCATTCCAGACCTGCTGAATTGAAATCTAAGATCCTCGGTGATTTGTTTGTGCATTAAAGTCTGAGAAGTACTCGCTGAAACCTTTGAAATATTAATAATAACAGTTTCACATTCTTTCGCTATCAAAGGATATTCCTCACCCTGGGAAAAATAGTAATAGTTAATAACTACACAACATCTTTTTTTTTTATTTCACCAAGGTTTCACACAAATATGATCTTTTAAAAAATCTTTATCTTTTCAAAGTAGTTTTTATTTTACCCATTTTAGATCAGGAAAATGATACTCAGAAAGGTTTAGTTCTTGACCAAGATCGGTAAATAAAAGAGCAAGAACATGAACTCAAGACTCTGGACTTCAAACTTGACTTCCTGCATCACTCCTAGGTAGAGGTACCTACTTTTCCCCTAAAATCTATTTTGTTACTTAATTGGGACGGTCATTCAAGCTCAACCAACATTTCTTGTGATAACTACAGTATTGGGGCAGGCACCCTGCGCTCACCCAATTTATATATTTTCATTCCTTCTCTTAAGCTGAGTAAATTGTATGGAAATAGATCTGGACCCTGTTTGTAAATGTTTATTGCCCACTAATCAGAAGTAAGTTGCAATTAGACTGAAGTTAGAAAGTAATGGCATAGTAGTTACCATGTGATTAAGAAGTAATGGCATGTGATTATATCTCTGGCCCTGAGGTTTAAAGTGATATCATTAGAGCTCACCTCCTATTCAGAGAAACCTTGAATACAAATGTAGCATCAATGCAGACACTACAAATCAACCTGGCAGGGCTGGTTATTTTTCCCCTCTCCCCTTTAATTTTACTACAGTTCCTGGACTCAACTGAATGCATATTGGCAGCCGCTTAGCTGCTTTTGTTCCATGCCATTAAACTGCAGTTCCGTTTCATATGGGGAGTCTCTGTCCCAACTGGCTAAGAGGAAACCATTTGTTCCCTCTGCCCTCCCTGCTGGTAGACACTCTCCTTAGCCCTAGGAGTAAGGCACTGCTTTGCTCAGGAGAACCATACAGAAAGCCATAGGGCCGTTGCTTACAGCAGGGAGTGGAACCCCCCAACCTGGTTGGCCTGAATATGCCAGTTTTACAATTTGCAGAGGAACCCACATCCTGCTTGTCACCTCCAGGAACACACTGTCTGGAAAGAGGGTTAACCTGGGTGCTGGGACTATCGGAGGCTCTACTTTAGGCAATGCCATTGATCAAACACTGCCCTTGCCTTTTGCCCAGGAGCACCCAGCACACAGGTTGTGATTCATTTGAGAAGACTGAGGATTTGGTTGGCCACTAACCTAATGTGCCTATTTGGTTTTCCATCTGGCTGTTCATTAGGGCACAGCTGTGCCTCCCTGGCCTCATTGCCTAGGTGGGTGAAGGGCTGGCAGGGCAACTTCTGCAACTAGAGAGCAAATGGCCTCCACGGAAAGAGATCTTGCTGCTCCTGGGGTGCTAGGAGGGTCTCCATTAGTGACTGAGTGCCTGTTCTCTCCAGTCTCCTCCTCTATCACGGTCTACTTCTCCACATCCCTCCTAGGCCATCTCAAGTTCCCCAGCTTGCTAATGGAAGAAGACAGTTCCATTAGAATGCTGGGCAACCATGGGAGCAATGGACCTTGAGAGCATTGTCCATTGCCGTCCAAAGGACCAAAAGGAACATCTAGTATTTATAGAGCCCTTTACCAGCTTACAACACATAAAACTTCATGTAGAATCTCAGTCTAGGATGGCCTCCCAGGACAGTGGCCCAGAGCAGGAGGTACATTATGGAACCACTTCAATGCAGAACGATTCCAGTTTCAGGGGACCAGAAAAGTCATGCAGATAACCCACCTGACGTATTGAGTAGAACAAAGATAAGCAGGCTAATTAGTCTATCAAGTGCCAACCTGGCTGGGAAGAAAACAAGTATCCTCTACAGCTCACTTTGGACCTGAAAAAAGAGTAAACCAATACCAGCCTTGCATGTATAGAATTAGAACACAAGTCTTGGGAAATTATTCAATCCAAACCCACCGTCTTACAGATGAGGTAATAGAGTTCCAGAGATGTTGTGACACTTGTTCCCAAGGCCCAGTACTAGCTACGGCAGAGCCAGGAAAAGTACCCAGGTCATGATGCTCAGGAAATTTGTAGTAATCAAACATTTTTCTGCTCTTCCCCAGAGGAAAAAAGCATAATACATAAAGCCAATCACCACTAAAACAGTGCAAACACAGAGGTTGTGTGTTGGAATAAAAACAAGAACTTCAGAATAAAAAAGCATTTGCTCCAACTTATTTTTACCCAAGTGGCATGGCCTCTTGTGTAAATCACTGAAACTTACCCATCTATAAAATGGGATTAATAAAACCTACCTCACCAATTAAATGGAAGGGGAGAATTAAATGGAAGGTAAAGTTCTGTGTAATTGTTATAATGCGTAATTTCACATAGATGGAGTCATCTCTGCTAATAAATCTCCATCTGGCTCTTCCTTGAGCAAGGAAGTCCAAGAAGTGATTTCAGGAGCCCAGAGGTAAATTCTGGCACAGAACTCTTTCTCCCTGGTTTTTAAGAGAGTAATAGGCAGGATAGACAAAGTGCTTAGTGAGCTCAGAGCAATGAGTGTGCACTTTCATCTGGACGGATTGCTCTCAGTTTTATCACCAACCCCACAGTTACTGAGCTTCTGCTGGGTGTAAGCTGAGCTCAGAAGCCTGATAGAATTGAAACAGGTGGAGAGAACCAAGTAGAGGAAACATAATACCCAGGCTGGAGTATTGGTACGAAAATTTTGACCCAGTAACCTCAACCGCCTTTCCCTTAACCTGGCTTTTATCGGAGCTGTTAACAATGAGCCGAAGAAACTAGTCCAAGTTCTGGAGGCTTTCCATCCCTTCGCCCACCTCCAGCAGAGCTGCTAACAAGCAGAACACAGCCCAAAGGCTGGCAGCAGGAGGCAGAGAGAAAAGAAGCAGAGGGGCTGAGCTAGTCAAGCCTGTACAATTGGGCAGAGCAGTGGCGAGTAGGTGGTTCAAAGACTGAGGACCCAGGATGCGCTCCTGAATTTAGTCACACCAGTCATGCTGTGCACTGGGCTGGCCTCTGGTGTCCAGAACTGCAGCAGTCACAGCTGCAGAGCCCCTCACCAGGGTGAGCAGGTGTGTGGAATGCTCTTTCATGGAAGCTCAATCTCAAATGAGTTTGTGTGAGTAGAAAAAAGAGAGAGAGAGAGAGAGAAGCTCTTCTAAACTCCAACTTGCTTTATAAACTCAGTTGTTCTGTTTAGTCTCATACTTACCTGCCAGGTGGGCTGGCCCCTGACCCACAGGCATAGTTTCCAGAGTGCTGAGAGCACTCTGAATGCCTCCATTGCCATGTCCTGTTAATTCTAAACGTGAAATGCTATTACAACCCACCCCTCTTCCCTTTGCCGTAGCTCTTGCCTTGATTCGGGATGGCATTGCCATCGTCCTTGACTGTTAACTGCAGGACGGTGGAGACCTCTTCTTTCTAGCTGGCCGGTCTGTTCTGGCAAATGGCAGGTACTCAACGTGTATTGTGACCAACTGATGGGCATGATGTACTGTAATAGGACCCCTGCTCATCTCACTGTCTACATCTGTCTGTGCTCTAGCCTGAATTCTGCTGCCAGACTAATCTTCCTGATCAAAATCTTCTAATGCCTCCTCACTGCTTGCTGAATCAAGTCCAAATCCTTACCTTGAATTCCCCGCTTCTCATGACCTGGTGCCATCTGACCCTCCTTGTTTCTCTTCATGGATCTGACACCCCCACCACACTCAGTTACTCACTGCCCCAAACTCACCCCTGAGGTGCATTTCAGGATGCTTTCTTCCTCTGGCCATTGTCCTCACTGCCAGATATATCTATCTAAATTACACTCCACTTTTCTGTGCCTTCAACTTCCTAATGTATTAAATAGGTTAATAGTAGTACCTACCTCATAGGGTTGGTACAAAGAGTAGTACCCTACCTCATAGGGTTGTATAAAGCGTTGACACAGTTTCACAGCTAGCACATGCTTGATAAGCTGCTGTCAATATTATTAGCTACCTACCCTTCAATGTCCAGCTCAAATTTCACTTCTTCACTTGGAACTTTCCTGCTCCTCCCTCCTTGCTCTCTGCCCTTATATCCCATCCATTTTATACCTTCTCTAAGCACTTAGAAACTATCATCATTCAATGTGCTTTGAGTTACGGCTGTCCTACCTTTCCTACTAGATTATAAGTACTATAGAGGCAAGGATTTGTATTACACAAAGGTTAAGCCTATGGCCCTAGATTGAGCCTACCCTGGTTCACATCTCAGCTCCACAGTTTCCTGGCTGAAACACTTTTGCAAGTTATTTAATCTCTGCAGGTTTGGCTTCCTTCTCCGTGAAAGAGGGCTAATAACGTTATTCACTCTGTGAGGATGTTAAGAGCATTGAGTGAGATAATCCATGTAAAGCACTAAGCAGACTGCTTTGTACATAATATATGTTGGGTAAATGTTAGGTATTATTGTTATACATTTCTGTATCTTACATACCAAATGTAGAACTTTGAACACTAAATAAATATTTGGGAAATAAATGAGTCTTGGAGACTCTGAATCTGGAAGGAGCACTGTAGGCAGAAAAGCCTTACACACCCTCATTTCCTATTGAATCCCCCACTGATACTCCTCTGCAGCAGTGAATCAGGTGTTTGCAGGTACATGGCAGAACTGGGGCACCAGGCACCCATGGCACTCATGCCAGTCTTGAAGAACTACCTCAACAGGAGCAGGTGACCTGGTCCCTCCTTCTTTTTCTGGCCACATTGCTTTTCATTCCTCATCACTGTGGGACACCCACACTAACCTCCATCTAACCAGGCTTTCTTCCCCAGGCATTTGCATATACTGTTTCCTTTCCCCGGAACACCCTCTAGCCCAATATCCACGTGCCACTCACACCCTGTCCTTTGCCAACTCCTACGCATATTTAAGGCCCCAGTATGGGCATCTCCTCCTCTGGGAAGCTTTCACAGAACCCTCTAGACTGCTTTAAGTGCCTGTATTGGTTTTTTAAGATTGTAACAAAGCACCACTGTGTGTCTTAAAACAACAGAAATTTGCCATCTGGTAGTTATGGAAGCTAAAATTCCAAAATCAAGGTATTAGCAGGGCTATGATCCCTCTGAAACCTGTAGGGAGAAAAAAATTTTTCTTGCCTCTTCCTCCTGGAAGATTTCTGGTGATTTGTGGGCACTCTCCAGCATGCCTTAGCTTAAAAGTCCATCTCTGTCCTCATATTTACATGGGGTTGTCCCTGGTACCTCTGTTTCCCCATGGCTGTTTTATAAGGACACCAGCCATACTGGATTAAGAACCCACCCTACTCCAGTCTGACCCCATCCTAATTACATCTGCAAAGATCCTATTTCCAAATAAGGTTACATTCTGAGGTACTGAGGGTTAAGATTTCAACATATATTTTTTGGAAGACAAATTCAACATGTAACAGTGCTCTTCAACTTGTCTCTCATGGGATCCGAAAGTACTATTGGCTTACCTTTCTAAAGGATCAATTGACCTAAATTGACCTGGTTGATCATAGACTCTGTGTGTACAAAGACATCATCAGCCAAATTCACCACTATTGTGTGTGTGCATACATATGTTGGGTAAATAGCAGGTATTACTATTATACATTTCTCTCTATACCTACACAGTATAATATATATCTAGTACCCGATACAGTCTTTGGATAACAAATACAAGACTCTCAGAAAACAGTTTATTACCCAAAATGTAGTGTCCTAGTTGTTCCTAATGCTGTGAATCAGCCCTTTGGCTCTGGGCATCCCAATTTAGTGGAAGTGCAGGAGGTGATGTTTGCTCACAGGACTATTGCCTGCAAACAAGAGGCAGCAGGGAGAAAACCAGCAGAGGATTAGAGTGAGCTAATTTTCCCACATGTATGATGATAAAATGCTAGGGGAAGAATTAGAGTAGGGGTCTTCTGGTCCTATCCCCCCATACTACAGAGGAGCCTGAAGCCACTGAAGTGCTCCGGGGCCCACACTGGTTACAGGAGAAGCCAAGACTTGGGCCCAGGTCTCTTGACACAAGTTAAGGGGCTCTTTCCTCTATGCTATCCTGGTTTTCTGACTCTTATTTTTTCTAAGAATGCCCCGATGTTTTATTTCCATCTATATAAAAATGCTAGCATGGTGATGAGAGCCACTCAACAAGATTAGGAAGAGTGGGCACACACCCACCTGGAGTAATCTGGTCCCCAGGCCTTCCCGGTGCATAGAATTCCACCATCAGAGATTCATTCATAGAAAACCTTCCCTCTCCACTAATTGCTCCTCCTCCCCTAGCTTACATGGTATCACCTCTTAATATATCTTGTGGTACATCCAGGCTCATCAGTCATCCTCGCTATATTGAGAATAAGATTACACAATTCTTTCCTGGAAATAGATGAGACAGAGTGTGTACTGGGTTGATCATGTCCCTGTCCCCTGCCCCCCAATTCGTGTTATTCCTGGAGCTTCAGAATGTGACCTTATTTGGAAAAAGGGTCTTTGCAGATATATGAGCTAGTTAGGTCATACTGAAGTAGAGTGGGCCCATAATGCAATATGACTGGTATCTTTAAAGAAAAGGAGACAAGACACAGATACAGAGACATACAAGGGAAGAACTCCATGTAACGACAGAGACAGAGATTGAGGGAAGCAGAGGTTTCAAAAGCAAGCCAAGAAATGCTAAGGAGTGTCTGCAAACCACTGGAAGCTGGGACGAAGTGAAAAGAGAGTCCCACTACAGGTTTCAAAGAAATCTTGGCCCTGCTGACACCTTAATTTTGAGCTTCTAGCCTCCAGAACTGTCAGATAATATAATTTCTGTTGTTTTAAGCTGCTCAGTTTATGGCACTTCATTATTGTAGCCGTGGGAAACTCATACAGACAGCCTAAGGTAATGGTGGGCTCCTGGGATAGGGAATGGACAGCCACCAAGAGGCAGATGGAACAACGTGCAGAGAAGAGTTCCAAAGACAATCATATTCTATTTCACCATGGGGTCACTACAGGATGGGCCCCCTTCTTCAGTACTAAGGGAAGACCAGCCTTCAGCTGAGCACCTCCTGCCTCCAGATTTCCCACTTGCCCTGTTTTCTGGGGAGCTGTTAGATGAAGAAGCTCAAAGGCACCTCTAGGGCCTCATCCTAAGCTTGGCCAGAAGTACCGGTGCTCCAACACTAAGGAGCTAGCATCCATTGCAGCTTAAGAACTCTAGGGAAGAAGGGACCTCTACTTACCTGAAAAAGCTCCCAAGAGCCTTGAATAGCCACAAATTTGGCTTCTACGATTCCCAGGTCAGCTCTAATCATCCTTTGTGATGTATTTTTCCTTTCTTTTCAAATAACCCTCAACCATGAAAAACAACAGTGTGGTTTTTCTGCCTATTCTGTCTGTAAAATATCCCATCGTAAATGCAGAGAAACAGAATATCATGAATGCAAAGACTGTAGCAGAACTAGATGTTGGGCCCTGTCAAAGCGAATATGTAATGGCTGGTAAAGGGGGACACGGGGGTGGCATTGACTCTCTGGCACTAGCTTGCACTGGGTCTGCTAGCAGTATCTGGGGAAATGTGCTTTCTTGGCCCGTAGGCTGCCACTGCTTCTTGCAAAAGCTCTAGTGTAGCAGAATTCCCAGAGCCCTGAGCACCAGACTGGCTCGGCCAGGCCTGTGTGCTCCATAGTTGCTGTAGGAAGTAAGGGTGACTCTGAACAGAGCCTCCCCATGGGATTCACAATCCTGTTCTCAATAGAGAATGTTTCTGCTGCTGTTAAAGGGCTCCCCATACTTCCAGCCTTCACCTGCAAGAGCAGGCACTGCGGAAGTTGATTGCAATGGCAGCATCAGAACAGCTGGGACTGAGACTGCTCCACTTTCTGCAGAGGGCCTGATTTCATGGTCAGCAAGGGTCTCCGAGCCTTCTAGCCCATACCCCTCTACCCTCAGCCATCTGCGCATCTCCCCACAGGCTGAAATGATATCAAACCGAACAAGGACAAGATGCTCCTGGATATGGCTTGGCTCTCACCCCACCCAAATCTCAACCTGAATTGTATCTCCCAGAATTCCCAAGTGTTGTGGGAGGGACCCGGGGGTGGGGGGGGAGGTAATTGAATCATGGGGGCCTGTCTTTCCTGTGCTTTTCTCATGATAGTGAATAAGTTTCATGAGGTCTGATGGGCTTATCAGGGGTTTCTGCTTTTGCTTCTTCCTCATTCTCTTGCCACTGCCATGTAAGAAGTGCCTTTCACCCTTCGCCATGATTCTGAGACCTTCCCCAGCCATGTGGAACTGTAAGTCTAATTAAACCTCTTCCTTTTGTATATTGCCCAGTCTCGGGTATGTCTTTATCAGCAGCGTGAAAATGGACTAATACACTCCTGTTGGTCTTCCCTCCCTTCTACCATTCCCCAATCCAGAAGTAGGTTTTGATAACTATGATCATGCAAAGGTCATCAAAATCTCACCCAAGCAAGTCATGACGGTGAAGTAGCTGCTTTCAGAACCATTCCACCTACCTCCAGCACTCTTTCTGCTGCTCCCTCAGTGCTGAGCTGCTATCCTCTCTTCTGCCTTTTGGGTGGGCTCTTGCATTTCATAGCTACCTTCTCAGGTTGCCCTAACCTTAACACTCTTTTGCTCTAAAAGAATCCCTCCCTGTCCCCAATTCTCATCAAAAACCATTCCTCATGGCAGCCTTCAGTTAGTAATCGAGAAGAAAGCAACTGAGAGAGAAATTGAAATGAACTGCATATGTTTTCTAATGAGCTTTGTGTATTTATACGTATGTCTTATTTACATATGTGTCTTAAAATACTAGTTACCTATTGTGGTAGATTCAATGCTGGGCCCCAGAAGATATGTCTATGTTTTAACCCTCAGAACTTGAGGATGTGACCTTGTTTAGAAAAGGGTCTTTGCAGATGTGATAAATTAAGGATCTTGAGGTGAAATCATGCAGGATTATTCAGGTGAAGCCTAAATCCAATGACAAGTGATAAAAGGCAGAAGGGAAGAAAGCCACAGAGGTGAAGGCCATGACAGAAGTAAAGATTGGAGTGATGTCACCACAAGCCGAGGAATGCCTGGAGCCCCCAGAAGCTGGAAGCACAAGAAAAGATTTTTCCCCTAGATCCTTCAGAGGAACCTAAACCCTGTTATCACCGTGATTTTGGACTTCTGGCCTCCAGAAGTCCTCTGAGAACATAAAATTGTGTTGTTTTAAGTCACAAGGTAATTTGCTATGGCAGCCCCACCAAACTCACACACTTGTTAATCTAAACTAACAGTATTGTTGCCTCTTGGGTATAACCTGTGATTGACATGGCAAGAAGACAAAGCAGAATCTCATGAAAGAAAAAGCCCTGGATTGAGAGTAAATGCCCTGTGTTCAAACTTTGACTGTGTTTCTTACTAGTGAACAAGCTGGGATGAAAAACTCTAATCCTTAGCTTTCTCATTTATAAAACTTGCTCTGTCTGCCTGACAGCGTTGGTGTAAAAATCAAAACAGAACAGTGGATGGGGATGGGCCTTAGCTTTATAAATTTGCATATACTTGAAAAGGAGTTATTAGCTTCAGAAAGACTGAGTTCAAATTCTATTATTACATCAGTAACTAGTTATGTGATTTTGAACCACAACTTTCTCATCTGGTAAAAACGGCATAATGATACTCACCATATCAGAACATTGTAAAGATTAAATGAAATTATGAGTAGTTTGCACCAGGCTTAGAACTTGATAGGTCATCAATAAATTATAGCTCTAATTGTAATGATCATCATAATTGCCATCCCCCATCCATACCCACCTCACCTCCCAAATGAGTAAGATCAGTTCTATTTTCAAGTTAACCTAAGGCTCTCTTAACATTTTTATACATTCAGATGTGTTCTTTGGAAAGACAACTTTTCCTACTGGAGAGAGCTCAAGAGAGCTGTCTTGGAGGAAGCTGCAAATTTCTAAGAAGCCTTTGGCCTTTACCATAGTAGCCACTGAGAGTAATGAGAGGTCTGTAAAAGCCAAAGAAGCCAGCAGTCTCAGCTGCCCCAATCCACATGATAGTCAGAAGGAGCCAGGACCACTGGGAGAAACGCCTCCAAATTATAGCCAGTGGCTCTCAAACTGTGCCTCAGAATCTCGCAGAAGGCAGGCTAAAAGCTTATTTCCTTGGAAGCCATGGCAGAGATTCTGATTTAGTAATTCTGGGCAGGGAACTAAAAATACGCTCTTTACCAGAATTCCAGGTGATTCTGATGCTGTTGTCTGCAGACCACACTCTGAGAAATGTTGCCATAAGGCAGCAAGGAAAATGTGTTTTCAGGGTTTATCTTTGTTCCCAGGGGAACAAGTCTGAGAGCTGTTATTTGGGGTGGAGGGAACCTCTCCTACAGATTCCTAGAGCCTTTTTAGGATCTCTGAAATCTGTGGCTTAGCTAGTACTTTGCTTGAAGACCACTTAAAGGGACCTATGGGGAAGAGGTAAAGAGTGGCACCTTTTTCTGTGCCACTGTTAACATTTTAGCTCAAATGAGCTCATTGTGTGGGTTCCAGCTGAGAGCTGGAGAAACCCAGGGACACTGGGTTTGAAGCTTGCGGCAACACTGGGCAGCTGAGAAGCAGGGACACAGACAAATGGAAGAGGAGCAGCAGAGAAAGAATGAAGAAGTGCTGGGGACAAACTTCCTCTATAGCACTTTGCAAACTGGCCCAGTGCCAGCCTGGAGGGAGATGGAAAGAGAAGCCCATCCATCGTCTTCAATGGTGCCAATTCATTCCATTTGTCTATCAAATCCCTTTGGGCCTGCAGTGGGGCTCCTTGTGGCCATCAAGGTTAAGTCATGAAGGACACTTATCTATGGGACTCTGTAGAAAACAAAAGAAATCTCATTTTCTCTCAAATTTAATTTTACCTTGTGCTCTGAGAGTGTGATCCTATCAGGGCTGGAGTGTAATAGCCCTATTGGAGCAGATCAGATTGGATTTTCTATAGTACCCGAGAGCTCCCATGAGGCAGGCACATCCTGCCTCAGCTGTCTGCGGTGAACTGGGCTTCTGAGAGCGTAGGATATGATTCGCCTCCTCTCCAGCTCCAGCAACTGATCTTGTCATCTCTCTGCTTTAACATATGGCCAGAGGGACTGAGGCACTGAAAATGTCCTACAGATCCAGGCTAAGATGTTTCTATCACAGGATCCCCGGGGAAACCGGGTTGTTTTAAACTTTTCTAGCCACTGGGAGGAAATGATGCCAGGATCATAGCCTCATCCCAGACTTCCAAGAGTAGGCAGGAATGTCAGGCCAAGACAAGCAGCTCATGAACATAAAAAATGCAGAAATTTGGAGGGCAGGCCTGCAGAGACTGGAATGCAGTTAAACAGCCAATGTGTGGCATTGCTGAGAACAATTATCTTTTCTGTATAGAGATGCGGGGGAGGAGATGAGAAGTAGGGACAGGTGGGACTGGCCTCACTAAGCATCTGCAGTCACCAGGCTGGCGTCAGACCCTGAGAATCAGAGGGGTGGAGCTAGGACCTAGAAGGCTGCAAGGGGCTGCAGGAACCTGAGGGTTTGGTGCGGACTCAGAGTCAGTACTGAGAGATCAAAGCCAACATCATGGTCAAAGTGGAGATTTGGAAGCCAAGAATTTTACCAGTGGAAATAGGGTTAGAAGCAATTGCCAGATAATTGCTACAAAATAGCCTTGAGGTGTCTGAAACTCACTTTTTTTCTTGGATTGTCCTTAAAGAGCTAGAATGGGACAGACACAATCATTAGTAGGTAAATAAATGGAGATATCACCCATAGAAGATAAAAGCGGTGATAGTTGAGGCACGGCTCCGCATTGTACAAATAAGTGATTATCAGCTCTTGAGGCTGAACCTCAGACCCATGCTGAGTCCTGAGGAAGATTTCTGGTGTGTCCTCTGCCCAAGGTCATTTCCCAGGACTCTCCCTAGAGCACACAGAGCTCTCTGTGGTCTGGGGACTTGCTTGCCACGGCTGCTGAAGTGCAGGCCCAAGTCTAAGAACAAGGGCTTTGCAGGTGGAAGACGACAGGGGCTCCAAGCTCAAAAAATATCAAGAGCAATAGGTTACTTTGATGCTCCTGACTCCAAGAAGAGATCTGAAGGGTAGCAAGGTCCCATTCTGCTTTAGAGAGAAGAGCCTTTACTTCAGGCCTGCAGAAAAGAGGAACTCTTGTCTTATCCCTAGAAGCTACAGATAAGTAAAGTCTTTTAATAGAAACTTTCCTGAAATCGTGGTTCATTGAGAATGTGTCTATCAGTAGCAAATCACAAGTTAAAAACAATTACGTTGTTCAGTTATTTGATAATGATAACAGCAATCACAATTGATTAAGCAACCGCCATGGAGTAGGCATGGGGTTAGGCACTGTACATACTTCACTGCTGGTCTACAGCAATCTGCAAGGGTTCAGGATATGACTCCACTCGTTCTCTCTCCTTTCCTCTCTTTCTCCCTTTCTTTCTCTTTTATCTTTAGCAAATAGAAGCGTTTGGCAGATGGGAAGGTTTTGGCCCCTGTTTCAAATATATTTCTTCAGGTGTTTAGGGGAATCCCTTTCCTACCACAGTATTTAGCTTCACTGTTAGGCATCCTTTTAATGAATAAAACACAACCTTTTGTAACTGTCAGGGCTATTTCACACTAAATTTACTTGTGCTCCTAAAACTACCTGAGAACCCAGCTGAGCTCTGCTTGCAAAACAAGGGAAGCCAGACAGCTTACGAAAAACAGGCTGAATTCTCACCAAACAAGGAGAGCATAGCAGGGCCCAGGCCCCTGCATGGTCTATCCAGACAGAGGTCATCCAGCTGCTCTGGAGAGAAAAGTAGGGGCAAGGAGATTCATGTAATTAATTTCTGCTTTATCTGATTCACAAAAAATAAAGAGACTGGTACTACCCAGGACTGGGAAGGATGTGGGTCAGTGGGTGTTCTCAAATTTCAACGGTGCAATCTTTGGGAAATAGGACCTGGAATGTCCTATGAAAACAAAAAAATGCACAAGTCTGATCAGCCACCCCTCACTGTGAGACTTTAATACAGAAATATATATGTGTGTATGCAGCTCTATAAACACATATGCACATACATATATGAAATACATATATAGGAATATTTCTTCTGGCTTTATTTGTTAAGATAAAAGAAAACTAGAAACAATTGAATTCCGATTATGCAAAGAATTGTCGAATACATTTTGATACATCCTTACAATGAAATGTTATATAGCTATTTAAAAATAAATTACGTCTACAGGTCTATAGCAAGCTTGTTCAATCCATGGCCCACGTGGCCCAGGACAGCTTTAAATGCAGTCCAACCCAAATTTGTAAACTTTCTTGAAACATTATGAGATTTTTTTTTGGTGACTTTTTTTAGTTCACCAGCTGTTATTAGTGTTAGTGTGTTTTATGTGTGGCCCAAGACAATTCTTCATCTTCCAACGTGGCCCAAGGAAGCCAAAAGATTGAACACCTGTGGTCTATATATTGAGAGTCAATTTGTAGGGTAATGTGTAGTGAAGGATTCCATTTGCCAAATCAGACAGAAAAATATATGCATGTGTATAAGTGTGTGTGTGAGAGGGTGTGTGTGTTTGTGTGTGTGATGTGTGTGTTGTGTATGTGTAAACATAGAGAAAGCCATGGAAATGATACACACACCAAACTGTAAACATTGGTTTTCTCAGTCAAGTGGAATTTGGGGGGACAGAAGGATGTTAGCGCTTTCTTTATGCATCTCTACACTGCTTTATATGTCATAAACAACATGTAATGCTTTTTGACTAAAAATGGAATTTTAAAATCATGTTTAAGTGTATTTGGAAAAACCACGAAGCATCCATCATTGCTAACAATAGCAATTTTGACTAACTAGCACAATTGTTGCATTAGAGGAGATGGGTAGGAGGAAGTAAATACCATCAAAGTGCCCCAAGGGGCACTGGGAGAAGGAACCTTAGCTCTGTGGAAGATCTCAGCCTGGGCCTTCACGGCCCACGTCACCCAATCCCTTGCAGAGGGGGCCATTTAATGAGGATACTCATGCAGTTTCATTATCCACAGCGTTGCTCCATTTGGTAGAAATTTTGCAAACAAGAGAAGAGCAGCTTTGGCAAAAGTACTTGGCAAATCTGATTCTTATAGATGGTGTGAAGAGAGCCAGTTTCTCTCTGTTCCCAAGGCTCTCCCGTGCACCGTTCTCAAGAACAGAGGACTCTGTAGGGCATGGGTGTGGGATGAAAAAGTGGAACACCCAGGCTCTCATCTCACCACATGTTCATTGAGGTCACCCTTGCTCCAACAAAAACTATCATTTCAACATCAGATTGTTTTATTTCACTTAGAAAATAGAGTCTATATGGGTAGACAAGGCAGAACAACAAAACTATCTGAGATTTGAAAATGCTGGTAACCATGAATTAAGGGTTGACATTTGGCTAGATCCTGCAGAGACCAAGTAATTCTGTATATTTGTGAAGCATCTAATAACTTACAATAAGCTTTGGTGTTAAAAACAAAATAACGTTAATATCAACCTTCATTAAATGCCTATTTAGCACTGTGTACCTTATCTCTTTCAACCCTGAGAATGGCCCTGCGAGGCATTTTATTGTGCCTATTTTCCAGATGAAAAAAAAAAATGAGATGGGAAAATGGTGACTGCTCTGAAACCCAGAGCATCTGGTGTCCATGACTCAAATCCAGAACCTCAGTATTAAACTGAGACTCTCTCACTATACCACACTGCCTCCCCATATAAGGTCATGATGTCTCTTCCCCTAAAGGAACAAATAGTCTTTGGTGTACTTCTTGGCCATATACAGCTCTCTGTAGGGAAGAAACTTCCACCATTCCCCAAGCTCCTGTCTCCATACCTTGTGCACGCTGTCCCCTCTATCTGGAATACTCACCCCCTCTTCTCTGCTTTACAACTATTTACTACTCATCTCAAGACTTGGCTCAACTCCCCACACTGAGTTAGTGCTACACATACATCCAGGCCTGGTTTAAACCCACATCCATCCTCTTCAATCCACTGCATTTGCAATGATCATCTATGGGGTCTTTCTATTATTTATACTTTAGTGTCTTTATGGATTTTCTCCTTAATTAGACTGTATGCATCTTGTAGGCCAAGACTTTGTCTTACGTCCTTTTTTTGTTTCCTCTGCCCTTAGCACACAGAACTGAGGCATGGCTGGCCTCCTTTGATAGCCTGTGTGTCAAATTACAAGGAAAGAAAAAATACATAAAGATCAGAGGGTTAGAGGAATGGTGGGGAAGAAGGAAAGAAATTATAGCAATGGGACAAGAGGTTTTGGTGACAAAGAAAACACATGTTTTGGACAATCCAGTTTGTGCTAAAATTAAAATAGAAATGGCTTTCAAGACAGCATATGTAATTACAATTAATTAAATATTCTGCTACCTAAATTATTTAATTACCAAAGCTCACAGCCTGAGTTGATTTAATCGCAAATGCCATAAAAATTAAGGAAATGGTGAATGGATGGCCTCTTAGTACATTCCATATTATAAATAGAACTTTTGGCCAGGAAAGGGAGGAGGAAGGCAGAAAGAAGAAGAGAGTGAAACAATGCTTGCTTATGCTCCAAGCCGCTGACACCTTTGTCTCAGAATGGGAGAGGTGGGGAGAGGAAAGGAAGAATATTAGGGAATTGTGTTCAAATCTTCCATAGACCAGATGTGGTTCTGGCTGCAGCAGGGGACAGCGAAAAGGCTGTGGGCTCAAGAGTCAGACAAACCCAAGTTCAGTCCAGCACTGGCAGTTACTAGCTGAGTAAATTTCCTTGACTTAGCTCTTTTCTTTCATAGAGCCAGGATGATGACGATGATGATGATGATGATGACGACGATGATAAGGCCAACCCCATGAAGTCACTGTCAGATGAAATAAGCTAATCTATGTAACCACTTGACACAGTAAATGGCCCCTGGAACACTCAGTGATTGTCAATTTCTTGCTTCGATTTTGAAAAACATTTGCTCTTTATATCAGTGGCAGGGAGGAAGACAGGGAAGAGGGCAGAGCTGTGTGCCCCCATGTTTCAGTTCCCCTGAATAATTGTCTCTCTGTGTAAGACAATGCCAATGCTGATGAAATGCTCACTCCTCTTGTCACCAGCTCTGCCGCCTTCCCTCCATTCCATCCAGTCAGCCGCCAACATCTCTTATCCCATGTCCCCATCAGCCTTGCCCTCTGTCTCACCTGTGGGTCTCTCTGCCTTGTGTGCAGAGCCATCTGTTCTGCTGATGGGCCTTTATCGTCTTTCACATTTTGTTTTCTTGGCTAAATGATCGTCTGACTATCTCAGGTGAGTGGTTTATCTCAATAACCCAAGTGCGTGTGAAGAGTGGAATATATCAGAGAGAAAATGTAAGTCAGTGCAGTGAAAATGTGGGTGTTGCTTTGGGACTTAGTATGTGGGAGCGCAGGACAGGACTCATGGGCTTGAAATATTAGAGTTGGAAGGGCCCTTCACACATCCCCCAGTATTCTCTGTCTCCACCATCCTAAGTTATAAGTATGGAAACTGAGGCACAGAAATGGAAAATGTCTTGCTTGTTGTGCTCATGGAACTCCTGTAGCACCAGAAGTCAGTCCCAAGTTGCCACTCCTAATCGATATGCTTTTTTTGATAAACCACACTGTCTTTTCATAGCACGTTATAATTTATGTGGTGCTACTTATTACCAACTGCCCCCTCAAAACGAACAAAAAAACTGAAAAGAGGTTGTTACGGCTATTCAAAGTTGCCCCAGCCCTCCACATTCTCTTAATGGCAAATGTCCCCAAACCAATATCCTAAAGTCACTGGTCCCTACCTAGCCCCTCCTCTGCTCCTTTGTGGGGTGCCGCAGAGGTTGGACAGGGTCACAGGGACAGGATCTCTGGCTTGTTAGACAGTTAATAAGGTATATTCCAGAAAACAAGAGGGCTGCTCCATCCTCAAATATACCTGGAAGCTAAAGGCATGTGCTAGGGTCACCCTGCAAGGAGCTGGCCCAACAGGTCTGACTTAGAGGCCAGCTCTGACTTAGAAGCTTTTATTGCACCTGGACATATCTGGAAGCTTTTCAACTTTGAGCAGCTGGGGCAGCTCCATCTTAAGTGTGTTCACCAACGTGTGTGCAAACAAAAAGGTCTCTAATTTTTCTCTTTAAACTTTGCCCCAGGGCAGTGAATGACCTCTAGTAGTTTGGAAATTCTCCAGTTGGGATTTGTCCTGGTTTTAACATTTGCCTGCAACATCAGCCAGATAATTCCAATATTCAGCAAGAGTGAGTTTTCTTATCATGACTCCATATCTACATTTGTAGAACACATTTTATCAAGTGCTTGGCGGAAGATACGAAGTAGCAAGGAGAATTTTTAATTCTTGTATTGCATTGATTTGAGAATTTTTAATAAAAACTACCCCAAATCCAGTTGCACCAATACAGATGGAATTGGTAGTGTGTGCTTCGGATGGAATTGACTCTATAGAGACTGAATTACTTGCAGGAGTCCTCAGCAATCATCCCATTATCTACACTCCTGTGTGATGCTGTGTTCTACCCCTGCCACAGAAGACCCTCAATTAAACAATAGCACACATTCATCTTGGACTATTACAGTCCTTCCAGCCCCACAGATTACGGAGAAGAGAGTTAGCATTACCCACATTTGGATTCCTGAGTGTTTTACAAATATGAAAAATCCATACTTTAGAAATATGAAAATCCATTTCAATTCAAGAGGATTTATGTTTCCCTACACAGATAACATACATACTCAGTTTTGGAGAGTTATCTATTACACGTAACTGCCCCAGGGTCACCTAAGTTAGGCTATTCTCAGGCCATATCATGGGTGCCAGCTCCACCCCTTATTTTCTTTCTATCCAGGTCCCCAAACTGGACCTACTATTTCCTCTACCTGATGGATCATCCTTATGTAATTTCCCAGATGTGACTACCCAGAGATGTCCAAGGCAGTATCTAAATGGCCTCACCCCCAGCAGTTGAGATTAGCATTGGTCACCTTGCTGAACTGGCATCCAGGTGTCCAGTATTAACTACTACCTCCTCTGTCCTCAGAATCAGGGTGATAGTGGTGACAATAATAGCTAACACCTACAGATTATTTACTTTGTTCTAAGTCCTTTACACATATAAGCACATCTAAGTTTCCCACAGACTTAATAGTTAAGTCTCAGTCATAGTCTCTCCCTGAGAGCCCCCTGCCCTCTTCTCCATGCCCCTGAGTCATAGTCTCTCCCCGAGAGCCCCTGAGTCATCATTTCTCCCTGAGAAGCCCCTGCCATCCATGCCCCAGGTCCCAGGCTCTTTGATTCTTTACCAATTGCCATTTCTCTTGCTTTTCCTAGATTCTCTTGTAGACTAAAGTTCTTCCCCAAATCCCAATTTAAGGGCTATGACCAGTCACTCATGGACAGAACTCCCAGAGAATGACCATCTGCCGGATTTCTAAAATTCCTCTGTGTAGCCTTTGCTGGAGCCCAGTTCCCTGTCCGTGGAATTCCAATGCTCTCTGCTATGTGAGTCTTGACAGAGGTGGCCTCTCTGTTTGGACACCAAGACTCACAAACCTCAACAAACTCATGTTTGGTGGTTGTAGGTCCATGCTAGGTCTTTACTTGATGCCTCAGGCCAGAGTCTTGAAAAAATAATCACAACATGTCAACAAGACTATTCAATAATGAGTTCCCTTTGCTACCTCCATAACTAACATGCATTAGATATTACTTTAAGCCAACTCAATTTATACCAACAGTGAAAAAAGTGATAGTGCAGCTCCAGCAGGGATCTTACAGATTTGATTTTGAGATTTTACAGCAGTTTGGAAATTCTCTAGTTAGGATTTGTCCTGGTTTTAACATTTGCTTGCAATATCAGCCAGTTAGTCCCTATAGACTTAGTCCTTATGAATCTGATGTTTAAGAAATTAAGAGATAATGAAAGATGGCTGAGAATTCAAGACAACTCTCTGGGCTTGCCTTTTGTTTATTTTTGTTGCTCTCCAGTATCCTGAGTTCTAATGATCCCTGATAAATAGCATGCTAGAATATGATTACAGAGCAGACTTTGTTATTACATGGTGCAGTTGTCAACTGTACAGCCATTACTGCCGACGTTCAGGGATCCATAATAATGAAAGTCGAGATAACATGGATAATTAAAACTTAAAGAGAATTCAATATAATTGTTAAGCCATTTAGTTTCTCCAACACCAAATCTTATATCCTAACTCACAAATGCATGGACTACATTGACCTGCACCTCTTCTTTCTACTCATACCTACCCTGTGGTTGAGGGGAGATAGGACTGATTTATAAAATCATCAAAATACAGAAAGCAGCAAAAGAAAAAAAAATAGAGAAGCCCTGAGTAATCCACAGCCTGATTAATCATGCCTGGGTGACAATGCATGAGAGGTAATACATTTATATTTTCATGATAGGTTCTTCTTAAGCGGCCAAAATAATCCAGGTATCAACTAATCAGCGGCTGGATAATTAAGTGTTGGATGAACTTCTGTGTGGCCCCAGGAAGAAATCTACCACTAAGGGGGAAATGTCAAATCTAATGTCCTCTAGGCTCCTTGTCATTGTCTGAAGCTTCTCTCAGCTGTGAGCTTGGATTAGATCTCTTTGCTCAGACTTCTTATCTGTACATGTGGTCTCATGATCACCATCAGTCACTGCTCTGCAGTGAGGGAGACGCTGAATATAATGAGGGGGAAATGAGCATCAATCCCTAGAGAAGACGAGCTCCTTCTCCCCACTCCCATCTCCAGTGAATTTTAGGAGAGACTCATGGGTTTCCCAGGTTCCTCCATGACTTGTCAAGCTGCATAGAAGCATCTAGTTGCTCCTGTCTGCAGAAGCATACCTCATACAGCCGGGTCCCTGTGAGTCAGGCTCTTGTGGACCAGGAGTGCAGACCTTCCAGGAATGTCCCTAATACCTGATGCTGAGACAGTCTCAGGAAGGAGTAGAGATCACAAGAACAAGCTTCCTTTTATACAGAATCCTGCTGGAAGAGATGCCTCGCAACTCTGCTCTTGTTCAACTTGTCAAGAGAACAAATTACAAAAGATTTCTTAGTCACTGACAATAACCAACTGTGGCACTCTTGGGCAGGCTACAAGGTCCTCCTCCTCAATGGTTTCTAGAGGATGTTCAACCTCTCTCATTCATGGATTAGGGCCCCAAAACCCACTTGGACTGGCTTTCCTTCAGACGGCTTCATGGTGAGTGGATACTTGTGCATATGGCTTCAGGCCAGGTCTCAGCACAAAAGGACCATCCAGCAAAATGCTGCTCTGGACCTTTGCACCAGGGCAAGGGAAAGAGGTGAAACTAGTACTGAAGCTAGTTGGTTGCAGATAACAAGGGCCTGCACACTAGAATGCTGTGGGAATGGAAAGTTAGGGTACCAAACTCCTCCAACTGAGATTAGAATGTTACCAAATCATCTTCCACAGAATCCCTCCCATGATGATTGGATGACTCTAAAAAACACCAAGTCCAAATTCCAACAAATCATCCACCCATAGGGCTAAATTATGCCCTGTGGCATAATTTAATTAAACAATCCTTTTTTTGTTTGCATCTCGATTTTTTTTTTTTCAAACAGAAGTACCAATTTTTCTTATTTTATTTTTTAACTCTTATTCTTTCTTATGAAAACACGGTTTTATTAAATGAAATATTCTCTTTGGGTTGCTCAAACCAAAATCTTAGAATCTTTCTTGACTTCTCACTTTCCGTCAACATTCACATCCAACCTATGGGCAAAGTCTACCAACTTCATCTTCAGAATGTATTCAAGATTTGATCACTCCTCCACTTCTATGGCACACACCCTGGTCCAAGTAACCACCATCTCTCATGGAAGCTGGTGTCCCTGTTTCACTGCCTCATTATAGTCTATACTTTACATAGTGACCCAAATGATTAGTTTAAGTCTCAAGTCAGATCACGCCACTGAGGAGAGCAAACAATACCTGGTGACGATCAAACAGATCATCTGGAGGCAAAACTTCTTATCTGAGCACTGTAGAAGGGAACAAAAGACCACCTGGTAGCATCTAGTTCCAGGACTCTTTCAACTTTTATAAGTAAGTAAAATTTCTATACATCTCTGGAATGCCATGCTGAAACTCATTTTAGAACCCTAAGCTCCCACCTTAAGGTCCATAAATACCCCTAAGGAAAATCCACTACGGCGTGCTGAGTGCTCTCACCGAGGGGCCCTGCTATACCCTTTTGCAGTGTTCTTCCTTTCTAATAAACTTTCCTTTTTCAAACCTACTCTGTTGTCAGCAAATTCTTTTTACCAACCCATGAATCAACTACTTTTGAGTGCTGGGGCTCTGACACCTCTCCTGGCAGCCACTCCTCTACTCAAAAACCTTTAGTGCCTTTCCAGTTCTTGTGAGGTAAAAGACAAGGACCTCATCATAATCTACAAGACCTTTCATGACCTCATCCTGGCTAACTTTCCAGCCTCACCAAGGATTTCTAGCTTAGCCCTCACCAGCCACCTGACTTCCAGCTTCATTCCAGCCTGTGAGTTTTGAATTTCCTCTTCCTTCAGCTTAGAATGCTCTTCCCCGAGATATTAATATAGTTCTCTTTTTTCACTTCATTTTGGTCTCTGTTCAAATGTCCTCTGTCAGAACCTTCTATAACCATTCAACTCCATGTCCTCCTTGTCTTGCTTATTTTTCTCTGTGGAACCTGAGAATCTCCATGAGAATGTAAACTCAGTAAGTGCAAGGACTTCTTCTGTTTTCTGCTATATCCCCACTGGCTAGAACAGTACCCAATAGGTAGCATTACCCCAAGAAACATTTGTTGCCTGAATGAATAAAATCAGTTACGTAAAGCTTCTTGCATATTTGGAAGGTGACATGAGTAACTAGGTAGTTCCAGAGACAGGTCTTTTTTAAGGGAGAACCTGAAGATTTTATCCCTGTATGCCCTCTACACAGCTTAAATTCAGATAAAGCTCTGGTACCACAGAATAAGAGTATCCAAGTCTTCAAATTTCCTTCTTCCCTTTCCTCTATATGGCCTATGTGTGCCAGGCAAACACTGAGCACACCCTTTCAGAATATTCACCATGAACTATAAGGGCAATGAGCTCCTTAAGTATTTGGACATCTGTCTGGGAGGGAGAATTTAAAGGGGTCTTGGTTGTTAAGCCATGTACTGTCACCATTATCTCTACAACCAAAGCCAACCAGAAATTTTTGGCAGACTTTTGATTTAAAGTTTGCCTGTCCAATTAATTGAGAAACTTTTTTCTAAAAGCTTACTTTGCCCTACCTACTTCAAAAGATTTTGTGAGGAACCCGTATATAGTGGTCCTTTACTATGTGGAAGGACCTAGGGTAAGGTTTCTGCCATTCCCTTATATTTTCCTGGGCTCACAACAGTTCTCAAATTGTGTGCATGTTCTCTCCTATGCAAGACAATGCCCTCAGCTACCCTTTAAAGGCCGAGGGCTAAGTATTAGTTGTTCCACCCATTTCATCTGATCAATAACTTGTTACAACTAATTATATAGATATATATGTATATGTATATATGTGTGTGTATGTGTGTGTGCATATATATGTGTGTGTATATATATGAAATAATAAGGGTTAAAATAACTATAAATTACCAGAAACAAAAGACAAGCAAATTTTCCTTCTAAGAATTAAATGTGTAACCCCTGTCCTACCAAATAGAAGTGCTTTGTGTGAGATCATGTAACTGCCCATGTGCTGTTGGAAAAAGGTAACAACCTAGATTGATGATGTAGAAATTACTCATCAAGCTGTCTTCTACATTATACATGCTCTCACTTTAGTTATTGTGATACATATTTATGTATTGATATCTTACCTTGATAATAAAAGAACTCAAAGTGGCTGATAAAAAGATAAACTATAGAGCAAAATAAAATAAATGAAATTTGGAGAAATTGGTTAAGTAAAAATAAAGTAGGAAAACAATGCATCTTAAAATGAGGTTCATACATAAAATTTATGCCCTGGGGTCTTACATACTAGCAAGTGGCCAAGAAAATGTTTAATGTCAAGCATTTTAGCAGCTAATGGTGGGGGCAGGGTGGAGACAGGGAGGGGAACAAGAAAAAGGAGAGAGAGAAAAAAAGCGACAGAGAGAAAGAACATCAATTTTGTGGTTTGCATTGTTCATAAGATAAAAATAAATGAGTTGCCTAGAAGTATCTAGGTGAGAATACCAAATAATTATCCTAAGTGTCCTTATAGGGAGGACATAGTAATGTAAAGATTAATATACTCAATGGCATCTGCTATTACTGTGGAGAAGGTACAATGGGATGGAATGGCTCATGGGGCAAGGAGTTTTTACCCCATCTGTAGGAGAAGAAGGCTGCTCTACAGTGCAGTGACCCTCCTTACATATTTTTGCCTTTCAGCTAGGATAAAACAAAACAAAACAAAGCAAAACAAAATAAAACAAGAAACTTCCCAAGTCTGCCACTGGAATAAAAAAGTACTTTTCACTAATGTGGCCCTTTGTTCATAAAGTCAAGTTACAAATGGGCTTGGTGTAGGATCTAGGATTGTGCTGAGGATCCTTTGTATTAAACCAAAGCAGAAGATGTGTTAGTCAATTATTGACTAGGAAAGCCTCATAGCGCAGGTTAAATAAATGAGCTATCCGAGGTGCTGTAGTCTATCAGCACAGGAAGAAAATGGAATTTTCATGCCAATGTACTTCAGTTCAGTTTAAAAGACATTTATTTGCAACCTAATAGGTGTTAGATACTGTTAAGCTAATGCTATGAAGATTAATAAAACCCTGTCCCTGCTATCAAGTAAGTCATAATCAGAGGAGACAGAGAAGTAGACCCAGTAATCCCAATCCACAGCCATATCACCCTTTAAGGACACTGCCAGCAAAGTGAAGGGGCCTGCAACTCAGCCCAAATGGATAAGAAATGACAACCAGAAGGGAAGATTTGGGAACTGAATCTTGAAGAACACTTCCCCCACCACCCGCCCCTAGTCCACAAGTGATAAGCAGAGTATGTGAAAAGTGTATAGGCATTGTGTGCACACACGCACACATGCATATGTGTTTGTGGTGGGGGAGAAAATTGTTGCAAACTTAGGAAACAGCATATGCAAAAGCAAGGAAGCATGAAACTGTAGGCAACTTGGCACGTTACTGAAACTTAATGTTAGAGGCAGGGAGTCTCAGGAGATTCGTCTGGAGAAGAACTCAGAAGCCAGAAGCCAGGTTATGATAGGAGCTTGGGCTTTTTGTAAGCAATGAGGAATTACTAAAGTGGTTTAAGTTGGGGAGTGACATGGTCATAGTTACAGTCTATGTTAACCTTGTAGTGCAGTGGAGGAAGGACTGAGGTTGACAGCCAGGACTGGGTGCCAGGATCGGGGGGAGAGTGAAGACTTGGGGAACTGGTTAGGCTGTTGTAATATCTGTCAGAAAGGATGGGGCCTCAGCCTGCTGTGGTGTCTCACACCTGTAATTCCAGTACTTTGGGAGGCCGAGATAGGAGGATCACTTGAGGTCAGGTGTTTGAGACCAGTCTGAACAACATAGTGAGACCCCATCTTTACAAAAAATAAAAAACTAGCCAGGTGCAGTGGCATGCATCTGTAATTCCAGCTACTCAGGAGGCTGAAGGGGGAGGATCACTGGAGCCCAGGAGCTTGAGGCTGCAGTGAGCTATGACTGCACTACTGCACTCCAGCCTGGGTGACAGAGTGACATCTTATCTCTAAAACCATATATATAAGAAATGTACATATATAATATGTAAAACAAAGGATTGAGCCTCAAATAGGATAATGACAATTGGAAACAGGGGCAAGTGATAGTTTTGAGGATCACTAAAGAAACGTTAATAGAATTTTATAATCTATTGGGTAAGAGGTGAAGGAAACAATGATGTTTCTCTCATTTCCCATGAGTGATGATGCACTGAGGGAACCCAGAAGGAGAAGCATGTCTCTATTCCTGGCCTGCACCTGTAGACGGGCCTCTTTTCAGATAACGTTGGTCCCTCACACCCAATTCCATAATAACTCTTGACATCCTGGAGTTATGCTCCATGCTCCTCTAAGTTGTGAGAGGATTTATCTGACACCTTATCAGCTTCTGATAAGAAGGCAGTGCTACTGAATGGGAAGTGTTTGGAAAGGAATCAGGGGTTCTTGGCTTCTAAACTATCACTGGGCCACAGTGGTATTTGTCTCCATGAGTCACCAACTCCCTGTGTCTCAGTTTCCCCATATACACAGTGGAGATTTCCATGGCCTGTTCATCCACCTCAGAGTCAATGTGAGAACCAGACACAGTGCTTTGTTGTACAATGCTTTTAAAATATGTATACTATGCAAAGATAAGACACTGTTATTATTATACGAGGGGAAAACAAAACAAAGGGTGGTTTATTTGAAGGATCTAGAAAAAAGAAAAATCTAGAAATGCAAGGGTGGTTCTGCAGAGCCTGGAGAACTTTTCATTATCTTCCTTCCTCTTTTCATTTTCTTTTCAGTAGGCAATGAAAATCACATAGAAATATGACCACAGAAATGATGCCAAATTCAATACTCATAATATATATTCAATATTCAGCAATACACAGGCGATATTACAGATGGTTGTGGGATGTGATGGTCTCTTTCCAATAGTTCCAAAGGGGAAAACAAAATGTTATAAGACAACAACCAGTCATTTGATGCATCCTGATTGTTTAAGTGATATGAGAGTCAGCAATCATGTGCAAATTAAAACATAACTATGCACACAGACCACCCAGGATTAAGTAACATTTCACAGATGCATGGTAAATTACTAAACACCCTCTGAAATAAATTGTGATCGTGATTTTCTATTTCCTCAAGAATATTATTACTTTAAAAAGTCAAAGTACAGAAATATGTATTGCCTAGTATGTTAACAGTATGCATGTGATGAGAGATTGTTACTACAAATTAGGGGGTGTGTTAGCTGCTAAGTATTCATGTTATCCCGCAGGGTCAGTAAACAATTTATGAAAATGTGTATCAACAGACACATTGTCCAATAGCATGCCATTCCTCCCTTGGCAATGCAGGCTGTTTAACTCTGAGGTAGTGGTCTCAGTTTATTGCAGATCTAATCAGTGTCACCTTCTCACAACCCCCAGCTGCAATCAAGAATACATTTCTCTATCCTTGGTGTGAGCTGTATTATACCTCAGTCTAACCAGATTATGGCTGTGGGCAGATGGGCCACAAACATGGTGGTGTTGGAAGTTGGATCCAACAGTTGGAAGATGAAGAAAAACTGAACTGTGTGAGGACATATGTTATAAAGTAGACCAGTGGTTGATTCCTCATTGTCACCATTCCTCAGCAGCCCTCATCCAATTCCACAAAGCTGGACAACTCCAAGGCAAGGGTGACCCTAATGGCAATATCCTGGGGCCATTTTGTGAATTGTGGCACTGAGGATCTGTGTCTTCTTTTCTATGCAACCAAGCTAGGCAACTCCCCCACCAATTCTGTCTTCTTTCTCCTGGCATGGGGCCAGGCACAGAGTAAATACTCAATGCATGTTTATTAAATACAAGAAATCTTAAAACAGATAGAATCCATTTTCTGGTCTTGAAGTGTTGTGGCATGCTGGGAGTTCCTACTGGAATCCAAGCCTTCGTTGAGTAAGTCACACATCTTCTTCTTGTGTCAAATGCCCTGTTTATTTACAGAGCAGGGAAAGAGTGTGTGAAAACTATCCTTTCTCTCACTTCATCTTTGTGAATAAACCTTAATTTTTTTCATGATTTAAGCTTTTTCCTTCTTTCAGAGTCTTGGGAATGAGCCATTAGTCAATGATGAAATGAACAAATTAGCAAGTATTTATTGAGTGCTAACTGGGTGTAGAGCTCTGAGATAAGTATAAACTGAATTTTTTATTATGATTTTAGCTGAGAAGATTAAAGAGATACAAATGAAGTAATTTGAAAACAACAATAAAATGACCCCTTTTTAAATGATCTCAAATTATCTGTATAATTTACGTACTGCTTACTTCCAAAACTATTTTAATCAACATACTATAAAACACATATATACATTAAACAATTAAAATAAAAACAACAGGATGAGACCAAGAAAATGAAGCAGAAAGACAATTGTGCTCCAAATTTAGATGGTTGATGCCACTAGCATGAAGACAGGCTTTAAGATTCCCAGCAGCCGTGGTGAAACAGAAAAGGGACCATTCTGAGGTCTAGAATCTTTGTGATTACTTAAGAGGAAGCATTCTATTTTGCCAAGAGAAGCAAACATTTTCTTGATATTAAATTCTAAGAGGAATTTATAATGTGGATCATTGTATCAGGAACATTGAACAACATAATGGACAATATCTTCCACAACAGTTTTCAGAGAAAATGTGAAAATGTTCTTCATTTGGCTGATTCTTAAAATGGTCTTCCATAAAAGTCATGGGCATGATAACCAACACGACTCAGTGAAGATATTTCTGCAGGGAATGAAGTTAATATGGTCCAGGAATATAGTTTTTTGAAGAGCCAACAAGAGTCAGGGAGAGAATTTAATTAACTTTAAGCAATAAATGATTGTCATATACTTTGATCTAACTTAAAATGTATCCATTATCTCAACTAAGCTCTTGTCTGAAACTAAAAAGCAGTTCCTTTAATACTGAATACCATCAAATACTACAATGTTGAATGAAGAGAGAGGCATATGCTTTAGATATAAGCCGTGCATATAAGACAAAGCTGGTATTTTGTTATAAAAGTCAGGAAATCTGATAATTTTTCTTGCCTGGACTAAGGGCCACAAGAAAGGATTTAGACAAAGATATTTTTTTCCTAATGCTCAGGTGCCAAGGCAAGGAGGTAAGTTTGGGGTAGTATATTAAAGGGTGAATGTACTTGGGACAGGGAGGTAAAATAAAGATATTCTAGTTGCATACATTTATATCAAAGTGTCTCCCCACACTTTCTTCCTTCTCCTTATAACTTAGATCTCTACAAACTTCCCATCCTATGGCCACTAAAAGGGCTCCCATCTGACTCAGATAGTTACTCTGTGAAAATGTTGCTTAGGATCTAACACCAACTTTGCGTCTGTATTTGACTGCATTGACTGGGTCACTTTTTATTGGAAGCTAACCACATAAATAGTGACGGCATTATGTGTGGGCAGAGCACCAAGCTTCCAGGATGAAATAGTCTGCCAGTAGAGCAGGAGCAGTGCCAGGTAGAATTTTTGCTGAAAATTACTTTTGCAATGGAAAAGCTTCATAAAGCCTCCAGCTTTACCACTAGAGACTCCCTCTTGCGGGCTTCTTACCCTTAAGACATTGCTGTTAAAATACTCAGTAGAGAAAGGAGAACTTTAATCCTCTACTGCCTACTTACAGAGCCAGAAAGGCCATAGACATTATCTGATCCAGAGATCATAGGCCAACCACCTGCAGGCCAAATTGGGCCTGCAGATGTGTTTGCCTGGCTTGAAGGGTCATTTAGAAGTTCTGGCAATACTAAGCTGGTCTACCTTATGGCAGCAATCAGTCAATGGACTAGTCCCTGCTCCTCAGTCATGGCAGGCAGAGTTTCTCCATTACCCCCAAGTTCCCACCACTCCCTACTGTCTTCTGCCAGGCCCACTGGAATTTTACATGACCTGCTTCATTCTGTGGTCATTTGAGTTTTGATTCCTCTTGATCCCCAATACTCACATTTTGGGATCCAGTACGTCCCAAAGAGGGGAAGAGACTTGCTCAAGGTGCCACATCTGGTTAGTGACTGAGTCAGGAGCTGACCCCATCTTCCCAGGCTCCCAGCTGTCTTCATCTCAGACCCAAGCCCTCAGCAGGCAGGGTGGCACAGGCGCCAGCAGAGGCCAGCTCCGAAATAGGAAAGAGGAGTCCGGAGAGCACCACAGACAAGCTTCACACCATCCACACAATTTTGCCCCAGGCAGGCTCTGCCTGCAATAATATTTTACAGCATCCTCCAGAAAAATCAATTTGTTTAAAACGGCAACTGATTTTGCCCTGGGTGAAAATGCTTGGTATATGCAAAAAAGGGAGCATTGTGTTTTCTTCAAAGCTCTTCCTAACCTATGAACAAGCAGGATTGTTCACCATATACACAAAAAATGGTTCAAGTGTATTTTCTTGGGGGAGGAACAGATTTAAAATTTAGAAAGGTGGAGTTTTATTTAATTATTTAAGAGTCTTTCTTTCCTCCACTTAATGCCTTTCTTTGTTACCGTATTTGAAAATACGTTTGTTACTATTTGGTGGAAAAAAAAAAAAAACAAAAAAAACAAAAGCTCATTGTCACGGGCTGCCTTTTAGGAGAAAGAAGCAAAGTAAAGGGAAGAAGGGAAGCTGGAGGAAATGGTTCGCCTAGATGAAGAAATCACAGGCAGAACATTTCCAAGCTACTAAGCACCAGAAGGAGATAACAAGCAGTGTGTGAAATGCCAATTATGATGGTAACAATAATGAAAATAGTCTTAACAGCAATCCCGCTGTGTTTTGGAAAGCCTGGAGTCCTCCTCGGCAGACTTTGGCTTCTTTAGCTCTCAGGCATTCTTGACAGTGGGGCCTTCCTCTCCTGGAAGCCGTGTGAATTTAGGGGTGTGGGTCAGCAATAAGAAGTCCCAAAATAGCCCCAAAAGGAAGATGACCCCATCAGTTTCTTGTTTCAATTAATTGGCATGGTTTCTTTTCCAAAGCAGAAGCCCTATTTTCCCAGCCTTTCCCACTTCAATCCTCGCAGACCCCCTTCTCAACTGTGTTCAAGTGCAGGTGGCAGGAGCTTTGGCTCACCTTATTCCCTCATTAGCGTGCCCTTCCCATCTTCAACTTGAGGCAAAATTCCAGCCCTCTCTAAAGTTCTCTTCTCCTTGAAGCCTTCTCTGATTTCCCATACCCTCCACCCATCAGAATTATATTTTACTTTCTCTTCTCTGTGCTAGCTGTGGCTTGGGATCTCTTCCTAGCTCTGTTTTATTCTGCCTGGATTTACAGCTCTGGTCACTGTCCCTAACGAGACTGTGAGTTCTTTGAGACTGAGGACAATACTGCAGCTATGTTTCTACCCTCAAACCTGCCAAAATTTTTATCTATAGTAAGCACTTAATATGTGCTCAATGGATATAGGACTCTACTTTGCTGGAATGGGAAGACCCTATGTGATACCAGCTAGGTAGAAAGTAAATTAATTATGGGAACACAGCCTCAGGCTACCCAGTCAGTTTAAAACATCTTAAAGGGGCAACCAATTGAGGCCCCACACCATCCCATCACTCCACCAACAAATGGCAGCAAGTGGCTTGGCATCTCATCTAAGAGGCTGAGATGGGCCAATTTGAGTTCTCACCATTCAGATTGTCCATCTCTGAGAAGGGAGTGCCCCACCCCACACCGACACAATTCACACCTTCTCAGTTCCTCCCGCCTGTCTTCTCTCACTTGCCTGTTCGGCTTTCCTTCCCTGTCCAGAGGCCCTTTCTCCTTCTATGGCAGCAAACTCTGTCTTCTCCCATAGTAACAAAATGTCTACCCCTTCCTTCAAGTCATCGTTCTCCTCTTTACCATTAACAGCTCTCTGCCCAGCCATGTCCTCAGTATGCTCCACTGTCAGTCTTCCCATCTCAGTAAACGCAATGCCGTCTATGCAGATGCTTAGCCTAAAGTCTCAGGAGCCATCCTTGCTATCTCCTGGATGTCCACCACCTTCCTGGTTCATGTGGACTTGGGAATACTGCCTGATCTGCCCATGTCTCTCTCCACACTGTGGCGCCCATCATCTCAGACCTGGACTGCCTCAGCAGCATCCAAACTGCATCCTTGCCTCCACACTGACCCTTATGACCTTGATTCCTCCCCACAGCTGGAGGGATTGCAAAGCCAGGAGAGACCATGTTCCTCCCTGCTTGCCATCCACGGCTGCCCATGGCATGAGGACCAATTCAGCCGTGGTCAGGCCAGTGCTGCCCGCTCCTCACTCACTTCTGTTCAGCGGCTCTGCCTCCTAGCTTTGCCTTTAGCACACCCAGCAAATCTGTCTTAGTGCTATTAATTTGCTGTTCCTTCTGCCTCAAAAGTTCTTTCCCAAGCTGTCTTTCTCCACCTTCAGGTCGCAGCTTGGTTTTACCTCCTCAGAGCTTTTTCCTTCACCCCCTATTTAAAGAACCCCTGCCTGCAGTTACTTTTAATTATGCCACTGTGCTTATTTCCCTCTCAGTACTCAGTTCTGATTTCTGGTTGTCAGAACTTATGATGTCACTGTGCTGTTTGCTTATGCAATGTCCAGTCCTCACCAAAATGCCATCATCTCCATGGGGGCAGACAGCATCTTCCTTGTTTCCTGATGGAGCACAGTACTCGGCACAGAGCCCGGCACACAGAATGGGCCCAATACAAGAGTGACCGCCAGGAAGTGAGCTTTCCACTGCTATCTTCACCCAGGCATCACTTCTTCACAGCCCGGCCCCCAGTTCCACGGGAGACCATTGCCTTCCTCACACTCTCCTGAAGCTGCTCCTAACTGCCATCCCATGGCCTCCTCGCAGCCCTTATCTTCCTCTGAGTCTCCGTAGCACCTCATTCATTCACAGCTGTTTTTTTTTACCCTTACTGCCCACTCTTCATGTACACATGTTCTAGAAACTTCTCTACCTGGGGCTCCTCACGTGCACCCTCTGTATTCTCCTGATCCATATCTTTGCAAGTGATGTTTCCTGTGCCTGGAAGATGTTTGCCTCATTTTTTTTGAACTTGCAAAATATTACAACTTCCCCATGTTAACATGTGTTAAAATGACAAAGGATTAATCTTAAAAAATAAATAGAGCAAAGCATGCAGGCAAGAAGAAATCCTTTAAAATCTATGCTGTTCAAACTGGGATTAGCAGAACTCTAGGGATTTTTCAAAATTTGTGCTTTTCATTTTGATATCAATCTTTATTGGGAGGCTGAGGCAGGCAGATCACTTGAAGTCCTGGGAGGCCAGGAGTTCAAGACCAGCCCGGCCAACATGGTGAAACTCCCATCTCTACTAAAAACACAAAACTTAGCTGGGTGTGGTGGCGCATGCCTATAATTCCAGCTACTTGGGAGGCTGAGGCATAAGAATCTCTTGAACCCAGGAGGTGGAGGAAGAAGTGAGCTGAGATCTCTGCGCTCCAGCACGGACGATAGAGCAACATGGTTTCAAAACAAACAAACAAGCAAAAACTAGTTAAGAAAAGAATAATCTGGATTATTGAGTTGACCATCTTATAACCAAGCACTCTGATGAGACTTCATAACAACATTAGCAACAACTAGAGGAGTCTTAATTGGTACAGGCTAACAGACACTAAATATGGGACCAATATGTCCACTACTCTTACCCCCACAAGATTACTAAACTCTCCCTACCTCATTACTCCTCCTCCCCCACCTCAATATTACCCATCAATATAGCCACTGTATTGAGACTGCCCCCACCTTGTTACTACCTTTCCCCACCCATTACTACCCCTCCCCCACCTCACTCTAATCCCTCCTCCCCCACCTCATTATTACCCTTCCCAACCTCATTATTACCCTTCCTCAGATCATTACTACCCCACCCCACCCACCCCACCCCACCTCACTAATACCCCTCTCCCACCTTATTAGTAGCCCTCCTGTACCTCATTGCTCCTCCTCCCCACCTCATTACTCATCCTCCCCACCTCTCCCACATGATTACCACCCCTCCTCACTTTATTACTACCCCTCACCAACCTCATTACTACCCCTCATTGCTCCTTTTCCCCACCTCATTACTACCCCTCCCCTCCTCATTACTCTTCTTTCCCCATCTCATTACAACCTCTGCCCCACCTCATTACTTCCCCATCCAACCTCATTACTCCTTGTCCCCCATATCATTACTACCCCATCCCACCTCATTACTCCTCCTCCCCCATCTCATTACTTCCCCTCCCCACCTCATTACTACCTGTCCCCCACCTATTACTACCCCTCCCCTACCTCATTACTAGCCCTCCCCCACCTCATTACTACGCCTCTCCACCTCATTACTACCCCTCCCCACCTCATTACTACCCCTCTCCCACCTCATTACTACGCCTCTCCACCTCATTACTACCCCTCTCCTGTCTGATTACTTCTTCTCCCTGACCTCATTACTACTCCTCCCCCATCTCATTACTTCCCCTCCCCACCTCATTACTACATTACACTATGACAAGGTCTAGGCTTTTGGGATCAAGAGACAACTATGGCCCAGGCAGAGGGTTCAGCACATTCTCTGAGGGGAAAGGTTAACTTGAGGGGAGGGAAGAGATAGGTGGCAGATGGGAAGTGTCAGACCTACGGAGAAGCATAAAGGCTTTTTGCCCTAAGGGGAGAAATTCAAACATAGCAGACATTTTTAAAAAAATAATATTGAAGGATTGTGAATATGTCTTAATAAACTGGAAAAAAAACCTAGATAAAGTGTATAAACTCCAAAAAACATATAAAATATGGTATTATTACAGATATTACAATGGTAATTGAAGGACTCCTTCCAAAGAATCCTGGGTCTGGTCGTTTATACAGGCACATTCTGGTAGTGTTCAGACAAAATAATCCCTACATCATACAAGTTGTTTCAGAAAACAGAAAAAGAAAGATGCCCAACTCATTTCATGAGGTTAATATTATTGTGAGCCTAAAACTGGATAAGGACAGTGCAAGAAGAACAAAAATTATAGGTTCATTTCACTTATGCACACAGAAACAAAAATTCTAGACCAAATATTAACTTACTGAATACAAGTTATGAAATTGTAGCCAAATAAGAGTTATTCCAGAAAAGAAAGGAGAGTTTAACATCAGAAATCTGTTCTAAATTACTATGTTCACAGATGTAATAAGAATAATTATAGTATTATTTTAATACATTTTAAAAAGGCATTTGATGAAATATAATTTTATTTGTGATTTTAAAATAGCTTTCAGAAAACTAATAGAACTTTTTAAATCTGATAAAAGCTATATACTAAAAATACGTAGGAAATCTCGTACCTTTTCGCTAATAGATTATGTATGATACATTATATTATATATTATATTTTATATAATATATTGTGCATATAATATATAATAATGCAATATATTATATATTATATTATTCTCTCATATATATACATATATATGAACATATTTGTCACCTCGAGTTGAGAAAACACTTTTGAAGGAAGACTTAAGGGGCACAAAGGACAAGGTGAAAACTTAATACTTTTAACTACATCAGAATTAAAGATTTTGATTCACCAGTGGCCATCGTAGACAAAATTCACAGGTAGGATACAAACTTGGCAAATATTTTTCAATGTGTAAAACCAATAAGAAGTTACTATCTGTATTTAAAAAAAAAAAAGTCCTGAAAATAAACAAGAAAGGGAACAGACATGGTTTGGATTTGTGTCTTTGCCCAAATTTCATGAATTGGCAGAGGGGCCTGGAAGGAGGTGACCAAACCATGGGGGTGGACTCTCCCCTTGCTGTTCTTGTGATAGTGAGTGAATTCTCCTGAGATCTAATGGTTTGTGGTACTTCCCTCTTAGTGCTCTCTCTCCTGCTCTGCCATGGTAAGACGTGCCTGCTTCCCCTTTGCCTTCCGCCATGATTGTAAGTTTCCTGAGGCCTTCCAGTCATGCTTCCTGTCCAGCCTGCAGAACTGTGAGCCAATTAAACCTCTTTTCTTCATAAATTACCCAGTCTCAGGTAGTTCTTTATACGCTGTGAAAATAGACTAATACGGGAAACCCAATAGAAAAGTGAGCAAAAGCTGTGAGTAGAAAATTCACAGCAAGAGAAAGCAAACTGGCTAACAATAACCAGTTTGAAGACACTGTCAATGTCACTATTAATTTGGGGAAAAGTGCCACTTAAAACAATGATACATTACTTTACACCTATAAAGTTGGCAAACATCTTAAAGTCCGATACCATCAGGGAGAGGAAAATAAACCTAATGGACTCCTATGGGAAGTGTAAAGGGCACAGCAACTCTGGAGAACAACTGCATTGAAATGATGTTCATGAAGCTTTCCTATAACCACTGGGCCCATTCCTGGAGACATACTTTAGAGAAACTTTTATACAAATCTATGAGGGCATTTGCCACAGCTTTGTTTGTGGCAGCTGGAAGTTGGAGTCAATCCAGGTGTTCATCCCTAGGAAACGAGATGATTAAAACGTAGCCAACGCACAGCACAACACCGCATGCACAGTGAGAAGCAGTGTTTAGGAGCAACATGGGCAGTTCTTAACGACATGGCAGTAAACGATGAAAGTGAGAAGCAGAGTGAAGTATATTGCACAATATCAAAACTCAAAACAACACTATATATCGTATTTTAAAACAAAACAAAAACAGCAGGTGTCCAAGGACACACTCAAGTGGATGTTGATAGGGATGAAAGGGCACTGGGAAGGCAGGGGAAATGAAGGAAAGAAAGTAGAACAATACAACAGCGGAGTCTGGTAGTAACAAATTATGATATTTTGCTGTGATTTTAAAGGATGTAATTAATTCAACTTTCTGTATCTTGAGTTTATAAGAAAGAAAAGACAAGTGTTGGAAACATTGGGTTATTATAGAACACATACAGATATCTCAAAGTCAAAAGAATTGGCACTGTATTACTCAATACAGTCAGATTTGTTATTCACTTTCTAAGGAGAGATTTATTCTGAGCAAATTAACAGACTATCACATTAAATTGATGATATTAACTTGAATGTGGGGTTTTTTTAGTTTTTATTTAATTTCTAAATTTTCCTTTGTTTTATAATTATATACGATTTCCAGGCAGTGGGAATATATACCTCGTTTTTGTTTGTGTAAGTACCATTTATAATAAAAGTAATTTAACATTAGGGGGCCTTAAGAATACATTTTCTACAAGGGATTTTTCTTTACTCCAGCACGCAAAATACTGCTTGAGAGGTGTGACTTTTCCTCACCCCAGAGATTTGATTATTATCTTAAAGCACACTGGTTTGATACCCCAACATATCTTTTTGTGCCTTCCTCAATAGCTTTAGAGTATTTCTGCAAATATCCCCTCAATCCTTCTTGCTTATTGCCTTTCATGGCCCTGAGACAACCAATTCCCCTTTGGCATATACATGCAAAAGATTGTTTCAATGGGACTCTTCAAGAGCAAGATGCTGGTTATAGCTGCAGAAAGTCCTCGGTGTTTGGAAGGCATTTAAAGTAGTACGTGTCCTAGATAACATAAAGAATGCATAAATGCAGAAAAAGTTAACCCCCCTTCATCTTGGAAAGAAGGGGATTTTGTGATCTATATAAACTAGGTCAAGATGTTGCCCTTAGGTACTGACTTGAGGGGTAACATTGCTCTCTCCCGTGGAGTCTCTTGACTGTGGGGATCATATTTTTTCCAGTTCACGGCAATGAGGATTATAACACATTACAGGTATCCCAAGACCCAGCAAAGGTGGACTATTTCACTGCCCAACGTTTTTGTCTAAGTTCTTCTCTCTTCTTGAAATGCATCCTCCTTCCTTCTACACAGCCGCCATCTGTCAGACTCTCTAAAAATTTATCTCAATGATCTCAATGAATGTCTTCCACTATCTCCAACTAAAGGTCCCTTCTTTTTTTTTTTGAGACGGAGTCTCGCTCTGTCGCCCAGGCTGGAGTGCAGTGGCACGACCTCAGCTCACTGCAAGCTCCACCTCCTGGGTTCACACCATTCTCCCGCTTCAGCCTTCCGAGTAGCTGGGACTACAGGTGCCCGCCACCATGCCCGGCTAATTTTTTGTATTTTTAGTAGAGGTGGGATTTCACTGTGTTAACCAGGATGGTCTCGATCTCCTGACCTCAGGTGATCCAGCTGCCTCAGCCTCCCAAAGTGCTGGGATTACAGGCATGAGTCACCGCGCCGGCCCAAAGGTCCCTTCTATCAAGAGGGTGTGATCTCTTCCTCCTTTGATTCCCATGCTTCTGTTGTGACACTGAGGACTGATTTAGCTTTATGGTGCTCAGGAATTGTGTTGCTACTGAGGCCTTGCAGGGTGGGGATGGTGGCTCATTCACTGTTACAGCCCATGTATAGTTGAGGGGCAACATGTACCCACAAATGTTCCAGGAGATAAATAAAAAATACAATTCAGCCTCTTCTAAACCATACTTGTTGATATCTCTGCTCCTTTCAGAAAGTTAATTCATTATTTTGACTCCATAATTTTTCCTACTAATTCACCCTATGTCCAACTCCAAGAAAGAAAAAAAATTATTTCATCTTTGCAATAAGCCTATAGGCAGGCAGCATTGTCCTCAGTCTGCAAATAAGCTAAGGCTCAGAGAGACTGTATGCTGTCACTTAGGTAGTAACTGGCAAGAGCTGGCATTCAGACCCAGATCTGCATGATTCCTCACTACATTCTCTTTCCACCACACTGGGCTGCTCCTTAAAATAGAATGATGCTGATGAGTACTGTGGGAGTCCTCGTGGTCACAGTCCCTCATGCAAAAGCACCTTGAAAATTGTGAAGTATTATCTGTAATCTAACTATTATAATAGGTGTTATTAGTGCAGCTTCTCCCACCACCATTAGCAAAGAAACAGCCATGACCTTATATAAGTGGTTTGTTCTGGTCATTTCCAGCGTAGGGACAGCTGGGACATCACACCTCACCAATGCCCTGCCCTGTGAGGGGGAAAGGAACACAGAAGTCAGAGAGAGGTTTGTCACCCTTTGATTCTGAGCTGTCACTATAAGGACAATGAGGGGTCTCATTAGGGCCAGATGGGGAGATGGTAGGAGGATGCCTGTTCCAGGTGGCCTTGTAGGGTTAGGGCTACACAAGTTGTGCTGTCCACAGGCTCAAGTGTAGGGATGGGGGGGTGCTGGATCCAGCCAGGGCTCTGTTCACCAAGTTGTATGCCCCTTGAAGAGGAAGGGGTAGAGGCACACTGAAGCACCAAGCCACAAGACTATCTCCCCAGACAGGATACCTTTAAAAAAATCTATCTTTACAGGGGAAGAAGGGGAGGAAGATTGAAGCGTGTATATGTGTGTGTGTGTGTGTGTGTAGTCTACCGTTTTAGAATTTTTCCCAAGCATCCATCAGTTTGTCAAGCTCTATGCCAGCCCTGTGCCAACCCTGAGGTGCCACACAAACCAGCAATGACCTCAGCTGTGTGGTGGGGCATGCAAGAGAACCTCTGCCAGCTAATGCAGGGCAGCCATAAGCCGTCAGACAAAAATATTTTTCAGTTCTTGCTGACCGGACCTGGGTCTGAACCAGTGACCTCTCAGTAAAAATCTCTCGACTCCATTAATTCAGCCAGCTCAGCCCAGCCCCTTATTATGGTTGAGTCCTGAAGTCAGAGCCTTTGGCTAGGGACCCAATGCTTGCTGAGGTGCTCTGTGCAGGAATATACTGGATGAGCTTGGAGCTGGCTTGTTCTACTGCCTGTGCTCTCTCCTATCCCCAATTAGCCCAGGCTGGGGGTGGGAGTGTCACTAGAGGAGATGTGACTGGTCCATGTAGTATGACAGCTCATCAGAGCAGAGCTGTTGGTCATGTCAGTCCTATGCCAGGAGCTGATGGAGGCAAGGAGATGAGAACTCTGTGGATGTGGGGGCATTTTCTGAAAGAGGTTGTACGTGGCTGTGTTTGTGTGAGGTTTTGCATTGCATGTGGTTGTATGAGGTTGAAGTTTTGTGTGTGGTGTGTGCATGTTGTGTGTAAAAGAATGCAAGTGTGGTTATGCATTTTTATGATTGGAAGTATATAGGTGTGCAGTTGTGTGTTTATTGTATGTTTGCTTTAGGATGCTGTGCATATTGAGTGCAACAGTGAGACAGAAAATTTGAGGAAGAAGGTTAGAAAGAGAAGATGTAGGAGGTAAAGTGGTAGATCCATGAAGGAAGAAGAAAAGTTGCTAATGGAAGAGATGCAATGATTAAGAGAAAGGGAAAGAGCCTGTCCTTTAGGGCTGGTGGTTCTCAGAAGCAGAGGACTGGAACATTCTCTACCAAATGAATGTTCTGAGGTCCCCATCAAGATGCCAGGTGAAAGGGGTAATGGAGAGAGGAGAAGCAAGAGCAACCCCCCTGCCTCCACTTGAGTGCCCAGCAGAGCTGCAGACTGCCACTCAGGCAGCACATCACTGTGTCAAGTGACAAGCCCCAGGGGCCCTCAGCTCCAGGACTCTTATTCTCAGCTTGGTGAAGTGAGGCTCCTGAACCTCAAGATATGGAGTCAAGCCTGCTGTACTCTCACCCCTAGACCCTCAGGTCAGCAGTCCTCAGGTGGGTGGAACTCAGGCTCTCAGTTGTCCTTGGGTCAGGGCAAGGACAGTGCAGGAAGGAGGTGCTACTTTCCTTTGACTTCACGGGGAGGAGAAATCAGGCATGGGGCAGTGAAGCAGGTTCGTCAGAGTCCATTTACTCTACACATCAACCTGCTGCATGAAAGGTGGGAGGTTAGGAGCTCACACTCTCAGGAAGCAGGCCAACTCTGTGGGTGAGGAAGTTATTCTTGCGTGTTCCACGTGGTATGCTGCTAAGGCCAAGAGTGACCTGTGCCGAGGGCAAAGTAAAACCCCATCACTGTTCACCTCACCTTTGGCACAGCTGCTAAATCATGGGCTTCAAAGGCCTGGCCAGGAACACACGAGGAGGTGCTAAGTACCTTGCAGAAACCTTCTATTCTCAAGTGGTCCCAATGGCTAGAACTTTTTCAGAGCTAATGCCCATGATCTGGCAATATATCTTCCCTTCTCTCTTCTTCCAGTCGTTTATACCACTCAAATCTTCAGTGGGGTCAGACAGACTTTATGATAAACACATGTCCATTGATTCATTGAAAACAGAGGCTCACAAATAGGGATTCTCTCCAAAATTCATACTAGAAGACAGAATTTCTCCTTTCCTCTTTTGTCAATCCTTGGAGTCCATTTTCTGGAAACAGAACCAAATTAGAGGAAGAGAGGGAAGAAAACCAAGTCTAAAGCACTGACTATGCACAAGCTGCTGTGTTTTCACATCAATGTTTTAGGCACTGCTGAGCTGAGCTAGACCAGAGGAAGTTGGCAAATGTTCAGTGAGGGATTCTCAAACTAAGCAGCACTTTCCAGGGTGAGAGAAGGGGAGAAAAGAGAATAGGGGTGGAAGCCACCTCTGCCACTACTCACCCGTGACTCCACTTCCAAAGATGCCAAACATTGGCCCAAAAGTCCCAGCTCATCAGAAACCCCAGCTAGCAGCTCAGGCCTCCACTGGCAGAGGTAGTTAGAATCTCATGTCAAAATCCTTATCAGGTAAGTGAGGCTGGCGAAAGAATCATGGCCTCCCCCAGAAGGCTGGAGCTGCAGCACACCCAGATTATTGAAAGCGGCTGAGGACAGGGGAAGACTAGTGGATCAGAACCCAACTGAAATAGATTCTCTCCAACCCATTATGTATAAAAGCAAAGGGCAAGGTGTCTGCCAAAGATGAACATATCCCTGCAGCAAGCTGCTTTTAAAGATTGTGTGCCAGCCAGGATGGGGAGAACTGGGAGGACATCCTCTTCCAGATGAAGCAGTAAGGTGACCAGGCATGTTGACCCATGGGCTCCACTTCATTCTTGCTTGTGTGTACTGGTGCACCAAATACCTCCCTTCTTCACCTTCAGAATGATCCCTTTGTAAGAAACCAGGAAGGCCAGTTGAAGATCTTGGCAGCAAGACCCCAGGAGCCCAGGACTTTGTCAAAAGGCTCAGAGCTTTTTTAAGCACTGCTTCTTCAGTCTCCCCAGCCATCAAATGGGAAGAATGGTCCCTGTCCTGCCTCTCTCACAGCGTCATTCTGTGAGCCAGAGGACTGATGTCTATACACTCTGGAGGACTGCTCACAGAGACCACAGCTGCAAAGCCTCACTGCTGCAGGATCAGGCCACTGGGATAACTCCAGGAGGTGGCAGGTATGGTGGGGAGGAGGGCCTGCTAGAAAAAAGTAACCTGGACTTACACATGAAGTCCGTTTGGTGTCATTTTTTTTTTTTTTTTTTTTTTTGCCTTCATCGCTGTTCTTAATTTTTCTTTCACCAATTTTTTTCTGGATATAAATTTTCGAGGTGGATCTGGGTTGAATGCTAGAAAATTGACCCCTGATTTAGATGCCTAGATGCATACTGTGTGCAGAACACACAGTGTGGATGAATTCAAGACCCTCTATGGGAGAATAGAGTGACTTCAATGCAGTGTCATCCCCTCTCTGGACTCAGTTTCCACAAATTTAAAATGAAAGCATTGAACTAGCAATAGGATCTGATTAAAGGCTGCATGCAACATGAATCAGGCCTTCTGACCAACTAGGGTGGTAAGTCAGAGTTGAGAGACAGGCACAGAGCAGAAACAAAACAATAACTCTACCATTTTGTCATGAGCTATTTAGCTCATTCAGTTCCTACAATGCCCCAGCCAGCACATGGGCTGGGAATAGCTCCAGAGGCAGGCCCTGGGGACCTCAGTCGCCCTGGGCCCTGTGGGAAGATCACTGACCCAACCAGCAGAAAGAGAATTTTCCTACAGATTATAGATCTTTATTGCCTGGTCATGTAACCCTGGCAAATCCTCTCATCTTTCTGTGTGCCTCAGTCTCTCTATCAGTAAAATCTGTTGTATACCTCCCAGGCTTGCCATGAGGATCAAGTGAAAAGATAGTTATACAAACCCTGTGAAGGCATAGACTGTCCACAAATAAGTTTCTGTTATTCAATATTCATGGGACTCTCAAAAAATACCCAGAGTTATCACAGACATTGGAGAGGGAGTGAGAAGTTGGTGAGGCCCAGAGACCATAGCTCCTCAGATGCATAGAGCTCCTGTTGGATTATAGGAGAGAGGAACAACTCCA
Organism: Papio anubis; assembly: GCF_008728515.1. Classification (NCBI taxonomy): domain Eukaryota; kingdom Metazoa; phylum Chordata; class Mammalia; order Primates; family Cercopithecidae; genus Papio; species Papio anubis. The sequence goes on along the minus strand of NC_044976.1, from coordinate 186,249,228 downwards.
GAAAGTAGCTGGACAAACCATGGAGCACTGAGTCTACAAGTCCCAGAAGTGGAAGGAAGTTCATTCCTCTCTACTGACTCAGCAGAGGCTCCAGGAGAAACAGAACAAGAGTTGGGGCCTTAGAGATAGGAGAGGAGGCTCCAGGCGTACAGAGCCCTGGGAGTGAGGGGCACGCCCCCAGGAATAGCATTAATGTCTGGCACCCACCGCTGCCTGAAAGACACTGTGCCCAGGCACAGTCAGGATGTGTGTCAACTTTATCACGATGCTTAGAGTTCTTGGGTTTGGGCGGTGCCCCCAAGTAATGTTCCATTCCATTCTTCAGTTACATGTACATCCCACTCACACTGCTTTCCTGCCCTCCACCAGACATCTGGTAGAAGAACCAGGCAGCCCAGTCAACAGTGAGAATGGAGGTCACAGACCCATGACCAAGCAGAGCCATGCTTGCTGAGGCACCAGACACACAAATGCAGAAGTATTTCAGGCATTCCAACCCCAGCTGACTTCATGAGGAGCAGGAATGAGCCATCCCCACTGTACCCGTCTGAATTCTTAATTAACCCCAGAGCTTATGAGAAATGAAAAAGATAGTCACTGTTTTCAGCCCACCTAAATGTTGGTGTAATTGAGAATGAAATGGGAACTCAGAGCAGGGGTGGGGCTGTGGAGAAGCACTTCTTGCAGGAACATCAAGGAAGACTTGGCAGGGGCAGTGGGTTTGGGTTGGGCTTTGAGAGAAAAGGGTTTCTAGACCTTTTCATCCTGCCTCAGGTTGTACCGCTCCACCCAAGAAGAGGCCTCCCGCTGCTTCACAGCAGGGCGGGAGTAAAGCAAATGTCTTCCCATAGCCAGGGATTGTTCTGCAAATCCCTAATCAATGAAGAAAAATTCAAAGAGATTAAGGTAGCTGCAGCACTGCACGTGCCTCCTCTCTCTGCTCCCAGCTGGACATTTCTCTCCCTGACTTTATTTTCTCCCTCTTTATTTCCTCCCCCTCTATATCTGTTCATCCTCTGTCCCTCCTCCCTCCCTCCACTCTTCTCTCTCCTTCCCTCCAAGAACTTCTTCCCTAACTGTGTCTCTTTGCCGCACCTCTCTTTCTCCTGCCTCCACAGCAGCTCTCTGGCCTTTAGAGGCTGCATTCACTGCTCATAAATTTAAGACCAGACAAAGCTGCTCTTTTGATGGACCTAGAAGGTGGCATTCCTGCTTTCATCCCCAGCTGCTGACACTACCCAACCTCAAAGGCAAAGAGCTTGGCTTCCTGACACTTGCCTGTCTTCATGTTTTAGGAAGAAGAGAGCAGAATTGGAGCATGGGGGGTTAGGACCAGAAACCACAGGTGAGCAAGGAAGGGAGGTGGATTCAAGCTTGTGAATAGTAGTTGTCAGAAATCCAGATTTGGGCAAGAATAACCATGATGATATGACGTGGTGGTTCATAAAAGCTGGTGTTTACTACATCACCCTATCAGCGTCCCGAGGCACTCTTCTATATGTCTTGTTTCCTTCCTCCTGTGGGGTCTCTCCTAGTTACTCCAGTCATCACGTCCGGTCCCACTGTGAGTCCCACCTCTTCCACAAAGCCCGATGGACTCATTCCTATAGCCCTGAGCAGCCCTTTTGCACAATTTGACTCCTGGCCTGTCTCCTCTTGGTGTTGCCTGTGTGTAAGTCTTATCTCCCTACTGGGCCTCCCCTAGGGCCCCAGCCGGGCCTAGTGCTTTCTCTGTAACTAGGCAGAGTCTGGCTAGGTGCTGGGAATCAGGTAGGAGATTGATAATGTATAATCGATTAATTGATAACTAGTCTCATCCAAACCTGTGAGGCAGGCAGGGATGAACATCTTCTTTCTATTACTGTGATGTCAAACAGAATGGAGCTGGAGAGCATCCGTTACCTGTCCTCGGGACCCAAAGAACATAGTTATTTCATTAACTCTGCAAGACATTCCATGGTCTGGGTGTGGGGGACAGGGTAGGAAGAAGAGGCCGAGAAGGCCTATGACTGGCTTCCCTCGGGATGGGGGTACCCTCAGGGTCTCACCCGCTCAGCTGTTTGGGGTGGAGGTCATGTCTACAGAGTGAACACTTATAGTGCCTCAAGAATAATGACCAAGATTTCAGATTCGGTTTCAGATAGAATCGTATTCAAATCCCATTTGGGCTAGAAATATCTCTAAATTTTTTTCTTCTGTGAAATGGGTTTAATGTCTACCTCACTGATTTGTTAAAAGGATTACATGAGATAATTCATGTAACATCCTCAGCATAGCCCTTGGTAAGTGGATAAAAATTGACAGATACTGTTATCTTTTGAGGTCACAGGCTCCATGCTGCCTGGGCCTTACTGTCAAGGAGCCATTAGAATCCAGGAGCCACAGAATCCTCCTTCAGCTCCCCAAGCAGCCACACTGGCAGGGGATCCACCCATCCTGGGCTCTGGCCCCTCACTCAAGGATGCTGCCCTCTCTTTTTCCCCTCAGAATCTCAAGTAAGACGCTGGTGCCAGTCAGGCCGGGTCGTTGCAAGGGTTCATTCCCAGGAGGAGTACGAGGAAGAAGAGTACTGCATTTTAGGAGCAGGGGGAAAACAGCCCCCTAATGAAGCCTTTGTAGTGCACAGGCAGGCAGAGGGCTGCCCTGGACTGCTAATTCACTGGCAAGGCGAGAAAGATGAAGCAAGCTTGCAAGTAGAGGACAGGGATAAATGGCTTGTTAGCAGCATACACAGAAAACACACAAGGGTTTTTGTTGACTCTAAGTTCACCATGAACCAAGGATGTGATGGGATGAGAAAAAAAGCCAACAATAACCTACAGACAGGGAAAAGCCTAAATGGATGATTATGATATAGTGACTGAAAAGAAGGAGGGGGAAGTCCTACACTACTCTGTTAGATTACGGTTCTCAAGCCTGGCTCTCACCCTTTAAATGCCAGAAGAGACAGTGCGTTTAGAAAAGAACAGCCAAGACGGCTGAGGCTGGAGAACTGTGACTTACAGGAACCAGCTGAAAGACCCAAATACTTTTAGTCTGGGGAACTGGCGAGTCCAAGGGCATCATATCACCCAATTGACAGGAAGTCTGAAAGGGATTCACTCTTCCATGGGAACTCAGAGGAGATATTGACTGGGGAGGTGGGTAACATGGAGATGGACTCCTGTCCAGAATAAAGAGCTCACCAGCATTTAGAACTGTCCGAGGGTGGGCCCCAGGGGAAGGCAGTGGGCTTATGTGGGCAGCATGTGAACAGAGTCTGGACCTCACTGTGGGGAGGCCAGAGACCTGGTCACTCCTGTCTTAGGAAGGAGGTTAGGCTGCATTGCTAAGGGAACCTGTCTAACCCTCAGTAGCTATTTGATGAATAGCTAATTCTTTGCATTGTTTTTCTCCTTGACCAGCTGCGACCAGCTGCAGCCAGCTTGCGTCTGGGCAAAAACATGGACCTAGGCTTCCTCCCTGTGGGGTTGCCCATGCAGGACCTGGGAGAAGAGGGTGACCTGGTTATCTTCCCCAGCTGGGATAAATTCCTATCAGAAGGGGCAGAGCGGTGGAGGTGTGGTATCCAGGAAGAGAATAGAGGGGCCTCTTGCCAAACACCCACTGCATCAGGTGTAATATGGGTGTGAATGTCTGCAGGTAAGTGAAGGAAGGAGTGAGGTATAAAAGTGGACTGCTCTGATAGCTGGTTGAAACCTTTCTGAGGCAGGGAAACAGGGAGAGGGAAAGGTAAGGTGGTCAGGGCAGAACTCTAACGTGTGGTAGGCTACTCTGAAAAAATCAGGGATTTCAGAATTTCCTAGATCATCTAGAACCTTTGTGAGTCTTCTATTTTCAATTGCAAAGCTTGCCTAGAACTGTGTGAACTTCTCCCAAACATACTGTTCATTCCAATGACCATAGGACAGGTAAAAGATGTCAACATTTACATAAACAACCAATGAAAGATTCAGGTTAGAATAAGCCTACTTTTCTGTTTATTGTACTCATAATCCAATTTGGTAAATGTGATTGGCACAGACTGACAAAATTCAAAGGCAAAAGAGGCTGGAATGTGGGGCTGTTAGGAAACACGCTCTAAAATGACAAAGACAAGGAAATATAACAGAAGGAAAAACTTCCAGGGATGGCCCAAAGACGGCATACCTGAGTGAATTTGCTTAGTGAATGTAGACGAAACAAAAACCAGTCAAAAGGATGACAGAATCTAAAGAGGGTGAATCTAACTTCCTACCCACCTGAAAAAGTGAATGATACAGCTAATGTTCACATGAGCAGAAATACTGACAGCTTGGTCTCAGCATTAACCAATTGGTCTTCTAAATGCTGGACATTGACTGGAAATGAAGAAATAATTGTGGCACAGTTTTGTTTTGTTTTATTTCTGCCACAACCCTGGGAAAGTTGACTTACCACTTTGGGGATTTTATTTAAAATCAGGGTGTTGGATGAGGTGACTTGATTTCTAAAGTGTCTTTGAGTCCCAGTGTTCTAATTCTCTGGCCCAGACCCATGCTGTCCGTGAGCTGGTTTTCCTCCATGTGTAAGAGACTACTGCCAGGCCCAGCTCCTTGGCTGGCTTCCAGGTGGTGACCTCAGGACTGCTGTGGCACTCCCTGGGGCCCAGGAGGCAGGCGGGTGTGTGAAGAGGAGGAGGAAACTGGAACTTTTCTCACATTGTTCACTCACATCCTGGAGGGTCCATCAGAGGACAGCCGAGGGAGAGCATGAGACCCAGAGAAGGTTCCTTTATATCAGCGTGGTTCATAAGAGCGGCCACACAGAGCTGTGGTGTCACCTCACAGCACATTTGTTCTGGGGAGCAATAAAAGTGATTCTACTGATGAAAAGGAAATGAATAGTTGCCACTAGTCTTTTACTCGCTTATCTATTCCTTTATCCCACATTTGTGTGTTTCACCTGTAACAGGCACTGTTTGACACTGGAGATAAAAGGGTAGAGAATTCCCTTCACCTTTTCTAGTCCTAAGTGTTTTAGAGTTCAGCGAGGAAGTCAGGAGGCAGTCAGGCCATAAACAGGAAATGCCCTGTGATTATTACCTTCATGGTACAATGGAACAAGGGGCACGTATGTCTAGGTCTGCTTAAAAGAGTCCAGGACAGCAGACCCTACAAACTCCTGCTTACTGAATACCTACTATGTGCCAAAACTTGAGTAATGACAAAGATCATTCCATCCTCTTGGAAGGGAACAGTCTCTTGAGAAACCTTTCTAATTTATCATAAGCAAAAAAAAAAAAAAAAAAAAAAAAAAAACTTAGTCATATATTAAATTTCTAATGAGTACCTGTCCTGTCTCAGGGGTGTTAAATATATGACTAAACTCAAACGTCATATAACCCTGAGAGGTGAGTATTATTTATTGTACCCATTATACAGATGAGAACATTAAGACTCAGAGAGGCTGTGCGACTTGCCCAAAATGAACTAGGGCAATTCTTGTCTGCAGTGTCCTTTAAGATGGGACCTTGCCTGGCTTTCGCTCTCTGGCCAACAGTCCAAGGGTGTTGGTGCTTTGCCCTCCTGCTTCTTGTATCCTAAGGAGCAGCTTTCTAAACCTGCTGTCATGGAACGAGGGCTCCCTGCATTCCCTTGACCACTGTTAGAACCCCAGCCTCCAAACCACCAGAGCTCCAGGCCAGCCTCAGGCCCTGAGGGAGGCTGTCGGCCACATGAAGTGAGGCCAGTCACCTCCTCTCCTCTCTCCAATGTCTCTGTTCTTATCTCAGCTGCTGACGCCTCCAGAGAGCTGCCCAGTGCTCCCAGTATAATGCTGCAAGCTCCATGCTGCCAAGTCCATCACCAGTGAAGCCAGCCTACTCCCACTGGCAGGAAGAAGGTCTGGCTGGCTGGACCCCGGGTTGCCCCAACAGAGTATTCAGTTCCCACATCTCTGAAAACCCATTCTGGATGCTTCAGGGCCTTGCTTTTGAATCAAAACTTTCTCAGCTCCCTAGATTCATTGTTGTTGTTGCTTATAGAGACAGGTTCTCTTTCTGTCACCAGGCTGGAGTCTAGTGGTGTGATCAGAGCTCACTACCTCGCACTCCAGGCTCAAGCAATCCTCCCACCTCAGCCTCTGCAGTAGCTAGGACTAGAGGCACGCACCACCATGCATGGATAATTTTGGAAAACATTTTTTATAGAGACAGGGTCTTAACTATATTAATCTGGGTGGTCTTGAACTCCTGGCCTCAAGCGATCTTCCTGCCTCAGGCTCCCAAAGTGCTGGGATTACAGGAGTGAGCCACCATGCCCAGCTGCTCCCCTCTGTAATCACACTGTTCCTTCTTCCTGAATGACCTTCCTCATCCTTCTTTGCCACTTGAAAACCTGCTCTTCCTTCAAGGCCTGGATCATACACCACCACCTCCATGACATCTTCCTTCCCTCCCTAAGCCAGGCCCTGTCTCTCCATCCTCTGTGCTCTCCCCACAAAATGACACTTTGTACACGTGGTCTGCTCTGTGTGGCAGTTCCTTGCGGACAGCAAGTCTCTCTCATGAGCCTGGAAGCTGTGACAGTGAGGACCATGCTTTAGCTTTCCATTTAAACTCCAGCCCAACCTAATGCTTGATAAACATTCATAAAATATAAGAAAATAAAGAGGCAGGAAGTGGAACCCATCCAGCTTGTATGTGAATACATCATCCCTTATTCATTCTTAAACATTTCTTAATCACCTGCTGTGTGCTGGGAATTATGCCATATGCTAGGGACACAAGGGTGAATAAGGCCCTTCTTTGAGGAGTTTCCAGTCTGATTGGTGAGGCATACAAGTAAACTGGGAATTTCACATCAGAAGTAGGCACAATTAACACACACTGGGAGATACAGCAGCAAGAGGATGGGCGTTGTCGGGGAATGCTGCTGGGAGCAGCTGATGTGTGGGATGAAACAGCACGGGGAGCTGTAGGTCCTGCTTCTCGGCATCCTCTCTTCCCTGACTTCCTTTCCTGATTGTTCGTGCACCCACTTCCTTCTCTCCTCCTACCTGTACCTTCTTGGTCAGATACACTTTTCTTGTATGTTGCAAAAGGATCTGGTTGCCCCAGCTGGTGGGAATGGAAGGACAAGTTGGAAGAACTCAGGGAGAAAGCACTAGTCAGTAGGTCAGCCAATGAGACACAATCTATCATGCCCTTGCTAATCAAAGTGTAGGCACGGATTGGCACTGTTAGCGTCACCCAGGGGCGTGTTAGAAATGCAGAATCTCAGGCCTCTCCCCAGATCTACTGAATCGGAGGTCACATTTTTAACAAGGTCCCCAGGTGGTTCATATGCTTATTATTCACATTGTAAAAGCCCTGGTCTAATCCATACCTTTTGATGAGCTTTAGTGGGAGCAGACTCAGAATCCTGTCTTGTAGAAATGGGGTCTAGGGGCGTCTCTTGTGTACCATATACCCAAGAAATTTGCATAAGGTAAATTAACAGATAAAGTATCTTACCAGAGAAAAGAAGTCAGTATGAGAGACACACGGGGAGGAAGGGTAGCCCCACATGTTTTGCTGGACCTCAGTTTGAGTGGTCAGGTGGCTTTAAAGGCAGTTGTTGGAAGAGAGATGTCTAAGTGTCATCGTCAGCCCCAGGCTCTGCTTCCTGCCAACTGCTGTGTCCCTGCACCTCCACCCATGCCTGCAACCTGGCATCTCCACAGCAGGGAGGGTGCTTTTCCTAAGCATGGCTGTTCTGGGACTCACCCGCTGGGTACTGGGATGCAATGCACCCTTCGCAGGAGGTAGAATGACTCGAATGCCTGGGACTGGGCAAAAGGGAGAAGCAGAACTTTCTGGCTATCAGGAACACTGACACCTGGCATCTCACAAAAAGTCAGGGACTTACACAAGACACAGCTGTAATGAGCATAAGAATTTCCATTTATTGAGCACCTACCATGACCGGCACCATGCTAATATTACATATGTTCTCTCTAATGATCTCAAGAGCTCTACAAAGAAAGCAGCCTTAAAATCGAACAACTGAGGCTAAAAGAAGCCAGGGACTTACATGAGTTCACACAGATGGCAAGAGATAGGGTTGTGATATACACTCAGATCTGTTTACCCCAAAGCCTGCAGGTTCCCACGACCTCTCACCTCCTTGGCCTGGTGTGCATAGGGCCCTGGGGTGTGGCAGCCCCACTTGCTCAGTTCCAGCGTGTTGGGCCTCTACAAGGAGGATGATTTCCAAGGCTGAGTGAGAGCTGCACTGGGAGGCAGCTTCGCCTAGGAGCTTGCCCAGCTGATTCCCCAGAGGCCCTCCTCCTTTGTCAGAATCCAATCACAACAGTTCCTACCTCAGTTTCCCCATATTTTCCCAGTAGGCAGCAGTGAGAGATAATTTATTATCTCATGTAGGGCTCTGAGTGTTGAAGAGGTAATAATGGTAAAGCATGTGAAAGATAAAATGCGGTAACCATTATCATCATAGTCCTGCTCCAGCCGGAACTCCCTTCTTCTGTGCAATTTAGAGTAGAAAACATTCCCTGGGAAGGCCGTTGCCAGGCACAGGGCTAGTCACTCAACATGGTTGATGAATGGACAACTGAATGAAAACCTCCAAGTTTGTCTAATCCCACTCTTGGTTCTCCTTTGCATCCATACTCCATTACCCACATCAAATAGGGCACCCATGCAGTGGTCAACACTGTAGGGTGACTGCCCTCCACGAAGTGCCATTGCACCAAGGTTCAGTGTTAAAACAGTTAATCATATTTTAGTAAATCTGCAGGTGTTCCACTCATAGGGCATGTAATTACCCAGATGGATCATTCCCTAGTAGAAGTCCAAGTTAAGGTTTTGCAAAAAGGCCCTACAAGAGTATTAATGTCAACCATCACCAGCTGAGCCAGGGTTTCCAGAGGGCGTAGCCTGTGTGGGCAGAGAGGAAACCTCTAAGATCTCTTATGCAGAATCAGAGCTGACTGCAGGGAGAGGGCTTTTCTGGGAGTGGCAAGAACAGAGGAGGAATGGGTGGTTCCCTTCCAAATAGCAATCTGAGTCATTGGTTTGATGACGTCAGGAAAGAATGACCTTTGCTGCCACCTTTACTGCTTCTGAGCATCTCCAGCGCAGGAACAGGGACTGTCTGCACCTTGCTTCCAGCACGTGGCACAGGAAGAACCTCAGGGTCAGGCTTGGGCACTTGGTCCTCCCCAGGGAACTCTACACTGTGTTTCACTGTGTGGTTCACACCATGCCAGGTCTCCATGTCTAGCCAGCCTGACCCACAGCATGGCCTCTCTCTTTATCCCCTCACTTCTCCTGCAGTAGTCAGCAAGCAGGAACAGGCCACCTTGAGTTTCTGGAGTATCGGAAAATGACTTCGTAGGCTCCAGATTGAGGTCATGAAATTCATTTCACTTATACTGAGACCTCAGCCACAGCAATATTTCCTATGTCCAGGGGCACGAGGCTGGTTACCTCCTTAACCCCTGAGAGCTGTCAAAGTCCATTTGGGAATTTCGGTCACGTCAGGGTCTAGCCATCCAGGGTGTGAGAACCTCAAACCTAGGTCAGGAAGTCTGGTGGGAAGAACCTGTTGAGTTCCTGGGACCACGGCATCCCTCAGAAGAGGGTAAAAAAGGTGGGCAGCATCTGAACAACCAGGGAAAAAAAGCATTTTAATCCCATGTTAGCAACTTGTGAGCTCAGAGAGCTGGTAAGTTTTCAATCTGGTAATTGCTTATACATTTACTTATTCAGCTACTATTTAGTGAGCACTTACCAGGTGGTGGATGCAGCTCCGCACACGAACACAAAGTGCCACACAGCAGTGTGATAGCAACAAGTGACTGAGATGAGCAGGCCCAGGTCCCTGGGGACAAGAGGAGCAGCTGCATAACCTCAGAGGGGAGGGGTTCTCACAAGGGATGACAATTGGGCTGAATTTTGGATGACAAAGTTAGGAAAGAGCATGAAATTTTCAGGAAAGTGCAGATGGTTTTAGAGAGAGGGAGATGTGGATAGGGGAGGGTGGGATGGACCTAAAAGGGTGGAAGAGGTCAAATTATCAAACCCTGTTATGCTGGGCTAAAGATATTAATGTTGTTCTGAAATCCATGGGGAGCCAGTGACAGTCTGAATATGGGCAAGTACAAAATCAGGCTTAAATCTGGGAAAGATCACCCTGAGAGTGCTCAGTGAGGTCTAGGTTGGAGGGAGAATGAGTTACAAACTATTAAAATAATTCAGGTGAAGGATGATGATGGCTGGAACTCAGGCCATGACATGGAGATGGAGAGAGGAAGACAGGATGGAGAGAGAGTTGTGAGGGAGGAAGAACACCATGAGTGGGTACTGAACACCTTTAGGGGTATCTAAGACTAGGAAGAGAGATGGCCAAAGTTGAGCCCATTGAGGGTGAGAGGTGCAGGCTTAGGGGAAAGATGATGGGCCAGCTTTGGACATGTTGGGTTTAAGTTTTGAGGAGCCTGTGACCATCCAGGTCATGGTGCCCACTGAACTCCTCCTTTATGTCCAGTTCTCAGGAGCCAGGATATGCAGAGACAGAGCCCCACCCAGCAGCTGGCACTGTGCAGCCAGGCAGACCTGCTGCCTTGTGAGCAAGCTGGCCATGGTAAGGAGCACTGATTCATCCAAGAGGGAGGGAGTGGGGACTGTCCTGGCTCTTTCTGGGTTGGCAGAGACCATTTAGTACCCCTGGCACTTCTACCACCTTGCCAGGGCCCCTGAATGGGTTTGGCGATGCCAGTCTTCACTCAGTATCATGGCAGTGACAGGTGGCAAGGGCATAAGTTTGCCAGATATCACAGGACAGCAAGTGAAGTTTGAATCTCAGATAAACAATAAACAAATAAATGCTTAGTATAAGTATGTTTCCAAAATTGTGTGGGATATACTTATACTAAAAAAAAGTATTCATTGTTTACCAACTTCAAATTAACTGGGTTTCTTGTATTTGTATTTGCTAAATCTAATGACTCTACAAGGGAGTGAAGCAAGGCTTACCTCCAGGAACTGATCCTACTAGGCACATAAAATTGCACTTGTGATAGCAGCAACATAATTACTCGGGCAGCCTGGACCTGTAGGCCCTGCCACATGCTCTCCTTATCCAAGGGGGTCTTATGAACTGTACGTGTGTGTGTGTGTGTGTGTGTGTGTGTGTGTGTGTGTGTGTGTTGGAAAGGGGGAAAGGAATACCAATCTTTAACTGAAGGGTATAGGCTTTGGCATCAGCACACTAGTTGGCTCATAGCAGAACCCCAATAAATATTTGAATAAAGAGATGGAAGATGGATGGATAGATACAAATTGCTGTTCCACAAGCAGAATGACTTTGAATAAGTTACTTATCTCTCCATCTCTATTTCATCATTAGTAAAATAGGGACATTAAAACCTTCTTGCAGAAGTATTATGAAGACCAAATTTAAAATCTTGTGTGAAGTGTCCAAGCACAGGCACTCAACAAATGTCCCATCCCTGCCCTGCCTCCGCTGGTCAGCCAGCTTGCATTCCCCCACCTTATCTACCTGTGGCCAACATGGACAAGAAGGAGATTCTCATGGATATGGCATCCTTCTGTAGTTGCCACCCTGACTTTGGCCCATGAACTGGGACAACTCAGGGACTGGGCCTGAAGTAGGAATAGAGATGTGCTGACTTCCATCATTTGATTTTAATTTTTTAATGCAGTGAGTAGAAGGTGGGGCAATTACAAGTGTTATTCTCCCTAAGTGAGGATAAACTGTCTTCGTAAATTAATGTTCATTGACTGACAAGCCTTCACTCTCCATCCAAAGGCAGTTTCTGCAGGCCTTCTCAGTGAAGACAGCCACATCCAGGCCACAACCTGTGCATTCGCAGAGGTGAATTCTAACCAGACAAGAAGACATCCCACAGCTCTTTTTGCTGGCAGCACTTGAGAAACTTCCAAACCCCTCTCCAAGCCAAATGAGACCTGGGGTCCCTGCGTTTCAGGTGTGCTGAGGAGGAGGAAGCAGGTGCATCCTCCAGGGCTTGGGTGTGATTTGTCATTGTCATCAGCTTGCATTCATATTCCTTTTCAATTCTGCAGCACCTTCTGCAATGCTGCTTCCTGCTAGGCTGGTCACCACTCTTTTCCCCCAGTCAACAGACTCACTTCTTATTCCAAGTCTGCATGTCTCTGCTCATTCCTCTGCTTGGAAACGCCCTGCCCCAGTGCTGCTCCAAGGCCTCTTCTGAGTTTCAGCTAAGGCTGAGCAGCATCCTCTGACCTCTGGAGCCACACAGGGCCCTCACCTGTCTCAGAGTTCCCAAAGCAGGTGCATCTGCATCCTTCACCAGGGTCCCTTACTAAAATCTGCTTTGAGCTTACTACTTAACTAGTTCCTCTGAATGCCTTGTCCGCTCAACCTGATGGCAAGCTCTTGGAGGGAAAGGCAGAATGTGACATTTCTTTCCTGTCCTTCTCAAGCCCGAGCCTGCACTGACCCAGGAGGAAGCACTTGATGGATGATTAGAGAATGGGTGAAAGAATGGAGAGCCAGCACCAAGGATGTTCATTTGTCCAGAGAATTAGCATGGCTGCAAGCCTTGTGGGGAAGCAATTAAACAGACAGGGGTCCTGCCCTTCAGGGATTTATAAACTAACAGAGACAAGGTGACTCTGATAGAGAAAGTAGAAGCATTCAGAGGAATGAGCAGGTGCTAGATAAACAGTTAAGTGTTTGCTTTATGTGCAAGCAAAGGGGCAAGCATATGTGGGGTGCTGGAAGAATAAAAAGGGAATCTCAAATGTGAGCTCATTCGTTTAGTCATTCAACAAAGGCTTCTAAGTGCCTCCTCTGAACTCAGCTCCATGCTGCTAGCTGAGGATGTACGGATGAATGAGTCTTGCTTCCTGCCCCTCAGGGCCTCACAATCGAAGTGAGTAAACATTTCCCCTCATCCAGACAGAACCAGACAGCCTTCTTTGCAAGGTCAGATTTTAAGATCTGCTGGTATGGGAGGGTAGAATTAGAAAGAACTGAGAGTGCAGGACATTTCGGCTTGCCAATCATAATAAAAAGCAATCAGTGTGTAGTTATTATTGGTTGACAGAGCCACAAAAGATGCACCCAAAGAACAAAGAACTCAAAAACAAAACAAAACAAAAAACAAAACACACATCCGGAGACTTGAAGTGGCAAAGTATGTGGTGCAATCCACCTAGGAGATGCTGGAGGTGCTGATGCCTACACTTCCCCTTCACCCTCTCACTGTGGGGCCCAGCACTGTGGAATAATAGCGCTGCGTGCCTCAACTCTCTTCCCCATCCTGATGTCAAAGAGGAAGCGAGGGAGATGGATATAGTGGTGCAGGGAACTGGGGGAGTGAGGGTCTAAAACCAGGTGTCCATTGAACAGGGTCTGTGTGTGTCCAGCTTGACCAGGGAGGAGATGCAAAGGGAGGGGTCCTACCTGGGGAAAAGTTAAAGGAAAAGGGAAAAGGGCCAAGGAGGTATAGAAAGAAAGGCTGAGGATGCAGGGATGAATGCTCATTTTCTTTTCTTTTTACCATGAGATAGCTCCCCTCCTGAGAAATTCTCTTTAAAATGGAACAGAAAGACATAGCTCTGAATGGCAGCTCTGGCCTGGAGCTGGACCCCTGGAAACCACAACCCAACTCCATCAAAGTCCATTCTTTATATTTGAGCCGAAAAGCCTCCTACCAGGCTTAAGCTGTCAATCTTGCCCTTCTCCACCCCAATCCATCTCACTTCACTACATGCACATGTGCACATGAATGTGCACACACAGCACACACGCACCACACTGGCCTTACCACACCACCCTGTGGGGTTAGGGGGAGCAGTATGTTGGAGACCAGGGTGGCCAGCCACTCCCTTTGCTAAACTGAGACAGTCCTGGGCAATCTGGACGCTTGTTCACCCTACAGTGGCCTGACTCCTCCAGGCTTGGACAGCAATGTCCTAGTGCCAGGCCAGGTGGCCTCCCTGGGCATTTCCTCCCCAAGTTCCCTCTGTCGTCTCAGTCCTGCTCCTCTTATGCATCCCTTGGCAGAGAGGAGAGGACCAGGCCCTCCAGCATCAATCTGCTGGACTTCAGAAAACCTGTCCTGTTGTGATGGATTTTTTAATTGGATTGTGACAAACATTTAACACCTAATAGAGCTCTTACCCGCACAGCTAATTAAGAATGTGACTAATCTAATTTAGTGAGAGTGCAGAAAAAAAGAAGGGAAAGCCAGGAGAAGGGATAGCAGGATTTGGGAAGATGGGGGTGGTTGGAGTTGCAAAATGACTATAGAGCTTATTTTTTGTTCAGTGTGAGGTGGGGACTCTGACACATAATGTAGAAAGATTGCATTAAGTTTGCAAGACAGAAGCAAAATGTTGGCAAGTTGCAGAGCAGCCAGGCAGACAAGGACCTCTCTTAGCTTCTCACTCTGTCCCATTGTGCACGTCGGCTTGTCGCCGCTGGCTTGTTAGCAATGCCTGAACGAACGGGCTTTGTGGATCCTCTAAAGCTCTATGGATAACTGCTGAGAATTACAAGCCTCGTTATGAACCTGCCTCACAGAGGGTAGCACGGCTTGGCACTGCCAACCCAGAGCCAGTGGGCCCTGTAACCCTTTGTGGAACCCCACTGTCATGGCAGACAGCAGTGTGAGCACAAATATTGCATTCATCACTCCCCTTAACTACACAGGTGCATACACACACAATTGCATTGCGTGAGTGTGCAGTGTAAACACGCTCATACGTGTATGCTGTACACTTCAAGCATACAGGTATCACGGTGGTTCCACACAGCAGAAATGCACACACATGCACATAAGGTGTACACACAGATGGAGTTACCAGCAGAGAAATACACATGGAGCATATCTGCACATCCTTCATAGGTACGTGACCTGAACATGGGACCCCTTCTGTCTACAAGAAAAGCTTATCTCTTCCTTAGCCTTGCTGCTACCTAAGCAGGAACCTCCCACTCTCCTCCTGCGGTCTAAGTGTCTGCTTTCTGGGTAAGATGGGGCATAGCTATTAGACAACTGTCACTTTCATTCTGGCAGGTAGCTCCATGTACAGGGATGGGAAGGGGACCTGTGGGAGGATGCTGGGCTGGTGTTCTGTGACTCTGGGCAATGAAAGATGCCCTGGAAACACTGGATGCTATCAACATCACACCTGACTGTGGGGAGGATGCAAAAGGGAGGGCTCAGTGTCAGGGTTACCTTTCAAAGGCAGTGGTGGGGGGAAATGTTAATCCCTAATATGCATGGTGCCATAGTAACTGCTGGGGAAGAAGAACTATTTTGAGTTTCTCTCTGTTGCAGCACAGTGCAGGCACTGCGCTGAGCTTTACAAATGTACAGCTTTCATATTCCGATCCTTAATGGCAGGTGATAAGATTAGGGCAAGAAAGCTGTGATTTAACAGTTTCCAGGCACTTGATATCTCACCAGGGCTCAGCTACCAATTGTCTGCTTTAATCCCCAAGGCAAACCTGAGAGGCAGGTGGGTGGGATTGAGCTACCTTTTGTCTCAGGAAAGGGAAAAGCCAAGCCCCTTGAGCATCAGCTTCTGGAGGCAAGAGGGCTCTTTCCCCAGTGCGCACCTCACCACCTCCATACTCAGCTCCGAGCCAGCTGAAGCCCTCACTTTAACTGTCCCTCCAGAGAGAGGCCAGGGCACCTCCCAGCTAACCTGGTGAGTGTTGAGACCAGCAAGCGGAGCAGGCCATGCAGACCTGGCTGTGTGTGCAGAGTTGGGACAGCTGGCAGAACTCTCATCGGAACTGAAACAGAGGAAAGGTCTCCCCATAGGACTGAAAAGGGACTGGGGATGAGGATCACGGCTGGAAATGCCAGAAGACTCACCAGCAACAACCAAAAAGGCTAGAAACGAGGAAAAGCAGCCAGGAAGGGAAAAAATCCTATTTCTCCGTTCTTTCTCCCCTTGTCTACTCCTAGTTGATAATTATTCCTTACCTTGGTATGGGCATTTACTATTCTCAGAAGCTTTCACATATATGGAACTCTTGAATACAAATGCCACAAAGAACCATGGGACTCTCCTGCACATGGAGCTAGTTAGAATTGGAGCCACAAGAAGGACCCAGAACTCCTTGATCTCAAACAAGAGCTAGCTCTTCTACACAGGACCTCACTTAACCCTCCTGCGACACTAAGAGGAGGCAAACATTGTTCCCATTTTCCAGGTGAAAGGACTGAGGCTCAGAGGGTAAGTGACCAGTCACACCTGAGGCCACTCAGAAAATAAGTAGCCGAGATAGGATTTGGGGTTCAGTGTGTGCAATCCCAGGGGAATGCTTTTTCTGCTTCTCCCTTGCTGGGCTACTCTTCATTGGCAAGAAGTATTAAGAGAGGCTGAAGAAAGAAGAGCCGGAGTATAACTGGAACATAACTGCACTGCTGTTCCTTAACTGCCAGATGGCATGCTGTGCTGGCATGCAAAACTGAGGGGAGTATGTCAACAATTGTGGCCAGAGTGCATTCAGTGAGGGTTTCCTGGGTGTCGTCTTCTACCTCTACCTCCCCTGTGGCCTCTAGGCAACTTTCTTAGATTTCCCTTCATTGCCTCCTCGTGTTTCTGCTCCTGGGCACTGCTGTCTCTCTTTGGTTGGGTGAGGCAAAGTGATCCTCTGTTATTTTGTGACTTTGCTTTCTGGAAGTAGCCACAGGAGGAAAAACTCATCCCCACAAGGGAACCTCCCATCAGGGCACATCACTTCCTCCCAGGGCTGGGCACCAAAGCTGGGACCGACCCTTTCACAACAACATCAACAACATCACAGGCCTTTCCCCGCATTAGAAAACCTCTCAGCAATTGCTTCCCTGACAACTCTTTACCAGGAGGAAAAGCCAAGGCCGGCAGGGAGGAGAAGAAGATGGAGAGAAGGGGCAAGGAGAGACAGAGTTGTGGCAGGGGTAGGCTCGGGCTGGAACAAAGCCATGTTTACCACTTCCTGGTGCAGTGACCTTAGCCAAGGCAGTATACATTTTGAACTTCATCTATTAACTGGGAATTAAAAAACTCTGCATCCTCGCTAGATTCTTGTTGGAAAGAAATAATAGATAGGAAAGAGGTTTGAAAATGGCAAAGGGCTACTGAAATGAAAGGTGTTTTTTATTAAGTAGAGAAGAAGGAAGATCAAGAGTGACAGAGAGAGGAAAGAGAAGCCAGGGGGCTAGGAGTAAGTGCCAGCAGGAATGAGTGCTTTCCTACCGAGAAGTGCATTAGGCACTGTCAAATGTTCATTCTGTTCTAGACAATCATAAAGAAAAAGCTGTTCCTAATGGGCATCAATTATAAGTTAGTTTGTGGCATCTGTGATTGGGTTATATCATAGCAATTCTTTTCATTATTTCCCCAACCCCAGTCCAGTACACAAAATTTCCTGTTTCTTACCCTCAGCCATCCTAGAAACAGCATCCCTTCCTAAGGATGAGGGAGGTGGTGTTGAGTAACAGTCCCCCTGGAAGGTGGGCTGAGGTGGAATAGTGTAATTTTGTGCTCCCCAGATACAGGTCTGCCTAGTGGGTGAGTAGAGGGGGCACGTGTTAAGCACACAAGTTTCCTTGCCCTACCCTATACCTACTGAATTCACATCTCCAGAGGAGGGCCCTAGCATCTGTATTTTTAAAAAATACACAGCCATGTTTGAAAACCACCACTTTATCTCATGCCCTCCCAGTCACAGGGGCCAGTCTGCAGGCTTAGCTACCTTCTCGTCATTCCTCATTTCACAGAAAGGGGTCTCCTCTGGAGGACACAGTGCTGAGATAGTCCTGATTCCCTGCTCTGCCCACCTCCCCCATCTGCTTCCTCTGGCCAGATATCCTTCCTCTGACCCATAGTCCAAGGAGCTGTATCTGGGAGTGGGCTAGCTTGCAGCTGCAAGGCATTGACCAAAGAGATCTCAAAGACAAAGTCCAGAGGCAGAGATGACATTGACAGCTAAACAAGCAAAACAAAGAGGCCTAAAACCAAAGGGCTTGGCAGAGACAGGAAGACCAAGTGGGAAGCCATAGTGGTCAGGGAGGAGAGACAGAGAATCCCCAGGGCCTGTGGTCCTGCCCTTCTGGCAGAGACTAGGAGATACCCTTCAGGCAAGATCATCTGCACCATCAGAGTACAAGTGGAAAGCTGTGGTCAGTCGGGGTGACTGGCTGTGCTCCCTGCCACTTCTGGAGAGCAATTCGGTTCCACCCTGCTTCCAAACCTGTGTCCGTCCACACTGCCAGGGAATCTCCAAGTCAGGTGGGCACAGTTCTGCCAGAAGTGGGACAAACAGTTCACAAAAAGCAGCTTCTGACTTGCAGGAGGGCTTAAGAAAAGATTTTCCAGTGAATTCTCTATATTTTACTATTGATAAAGTTTACTCTTAGGGGTCGGGGTAAAGTATGGGAGGACTTTTTGCAATCTTGCTTAGATGGCCCTAGTGGGTGCTTTGGAGCAAAGCTGCATTATCACTCAGGCTCTACTTTCCCTCTCTGAAGCTTCCTAGACTTTATACATTCTCCCTGTGCCACAGGGCAGGCTCCTGGCCCAGACAGCTGGGGCACCAGCTAGAGATGTCCAAATTTCCATCCAGATGCAAGCCCTCTGGGCCATAGACCATATTTACTAAACACCGACTGAGTGTTTGATGCTAACGTAGCAGCTAGATGAGTAGATAGCAAAAATTTTCTCCCATTGTGTAGGTTGCCTGTTCACTCTGATGGTAGTTTCTTTTGCTGTACAGAAGCTCTCATCTGACAAAGGGCTAATATCCAGAACCTACAAAGAACTCAAACAAATTTACAAGAAAAAAACAAACAACCCCATCAAAAAGTGGGCAAAGGATATGAATAGACACTTCTCAAAAGAAGACATTTATGCAGCCAACAGACACATGAAAAAATGCTCATCTCACTAGCCATCAGAGAAATGCAGATCAAAACCACAATGAGATACCATCTCACACCAGTTAGAATGGCAATCATTAAAAAGTCAGGAAACAACAGATGCTGGAGAGGATGTGGAGAAACAGGAACACTTTTACACTGTTGGTGGGACTGTAAACTAGTTCAACCATTGTGGAAGACAGTGTGGCGATTCCTCAAGGATCTAGAACTAGAAATACCATTTGACTCAGCCATCCCATTACTTAGTATATACCCAAAGGATTATAAATCATGCTGCTATAAAGACACATGCACACATATGTTTATCGCGGCACTATTCACAATAGCAAAGACTTGAAACCAACCCAAATGTCCATCAATGACAGACTGGATTAAGAAAATGTAGCACATATACACCATGGAATACTACGCAACCATAAAAAAGGATGAGTTTGTGTCCTTTGTAGGGACATGGATGAAGCTGGAAACCATCATTCTCAGCAAACTATCGCAAGAACAGAAAACCAAACACCGAATGTTCTCACTCATAGGTGGGAAATGAACAATGAGATCACTTGGACACAGGAAGGGGAACATCACACACCGGGGCCTATTGTGGGGAGGCGGGGGGAGGGATAGCATTAGGAGATATACCTAATGTAAATGACGAGTTAATGGGTGTAGCACACCAACATGGCACATGTATACATATGTAACAAACCTGCATGTTGTGCACATGTACCCTAGAATATAAAGTATAATAATAATTCTAAAAAAGTAGCAGCTAGAGAAGGGAGAGAGACAACACTAATAGAAGACCTGATCCCTGTCCTCAAAATACCTACAGTTCAATTGGGTACACAAAATATCTAGTACCTGTCCATTCTATCATGAAGTGCTATCCCCCTAGCTACAAAGATTATATCACATACCATCACCAGCAAGCTACAAAAGACAAGCTACTGAGGAAAGGAGGGATTCAAGGGAGGTTGGAATAATCAAAGGTTTCTTGGAAGAGGCCAGGCTTGAGCAAATATGAGGGACAGGCCACTCAAGACTGTCCATGAGAAGGCCACAGGGGAGACTGAGAGCCTGCATGGTTCCCTGCTATCAAAGCAATGTTCCAGATGGCAGCATGGAGGAGCAAGGCTGAAGAGAGGGAGAGGAAGGCCTGGATTCTGTTTGGCTCAAGTAATTCCATTGCCCTGGCTTCTGTTTCATCTGTCTGAGAGATAGGAGTGCCAGTGAGATAATTCATGGTCACTGCCAGCCATCAAATCCAGAGGTCCTCTGAGTACTGTGCTTCTGTCTGCTGAGGGCCTTGAGGGAAGACAGAGCTTCCCCATGATCATGTAGCCTCCACCTAACTACAGCCTGAACTTGGCTTTGAGAGGAGGCACTAGCTGAGAACCATGTAGACCCCCAACTGAAGCCAACAACCAGCCAGCTGCTCCATCTGTATGCAGGGCACTCCCCAGCCCCAGAGTTTATAAAGCAAAGAAGTCATTTTGTCCCAAGAGATCGCAATGTCTCTTGAAATACAGAGCTGTTCTTTCTTGTGCCTCTGTGGTTCCTGAGTTCATTGTTATTCTTTGGCAAGGAACAGGGCTTGGATTGAACATGGTTCCCATCTGCAGCTGAGAGTCTCAGAAAAGGGAGAGGGGGCAGGGCGGGGAGGCAGAGACAGACAGAGATGCTCTTGGTTGAGCCCTAAAGTAATAAATGGGGCCATGAAAGAAACAAGAGAGGGAGACAAAAGAGAAGCATGGCAGAGAGGGACTGAGAAAGGCAGGAGTGTGTTAAGATGGGAAAGGGGAAGTGAGAGAAAGAGATATTGACAGAGACATAGAGAAGAGATGCTGGCAGGATGACAGCTGAACACTGCGTGCCATGGGAGGAGAGAGATGAAAGAAATTAAAAGGAGAAAAATACAGAGGCAGACAGCTTGAAGTGAAGCTCGAAGACTGGGGAAATGCAAGAGGGACAGAGACAGAGCCTCGAGGGGTCAGAAAGCATGCCAAGGTACAAAAGAGGTGCAACAAGGGATGGGGACAGGGCAGGGGGGACTAACACAGAGATGACAGTGAGGGATAAAGGGGTGCTGTGAGCACGTGGGGTCTGAGTGTAAGGACTGAGTAGCAATGTGTCTGCAAACAAAAGCACAGCATTGCTTGCCTTGCATTTGTCATGGTATAAAGAAGCTACTTTATGTGGTATTCAGAGTATTAACTCTGGACCAAGACTGGGTAGGAATCTTGGTGCTACCAGTTTCTAGTGGTGTGACACTTGGGAAGTTGGAACCACTCTGAACCTCAGTTGTTTCCCCCTGTGCAAATGGGGATGATATTAGTACTGCCTCTAGTATTGTATGAAAGCACCTAGAGCAGTGCCTGGCACATAGGAAGGTCCTTTGAGGGCTCCAGGTGCAGACAGGTTGGTGAGTACAAACAAATAAAAAGGGACAGGAAGAAGGGGGGCAGGGAGAAGCAAAGGCCAAGGGTGAGCCACCTTTTATTTACAAGTCTATTAATTTTAGTAGGCACACTTTTCATTGTGAGTGATGGAGCTGAGGAGGAAAGAACAGCTCCCAACAAGGCATCAGTGCAGCAGGCCAAGTGAGGAAGCCGAGCCCAGAAAGAGAAAGAGAAGGAGAGACACAGGTCAAAGTCACATAGACTCTAAAGCAGCGAGGTGGGAGGCAAGACTGGCTTGCTGGGGATGCCAGCGGGACCCAGAGGAGCAGGAAACCAAAGAGGCAAACTATGCTTGCAGCAAAGAGAGCAGGAGTGAGGAGTGCGGAGGTAGCTCCATCTGTAGGCAGGTGCTGCGGTTTGCCCCATTGATCCTTCTTCCATAAAGCCCAGGAAGAGAAAATCCACCATCTCTCACTCAGATTAAATCCGCCATCTCTCACTCAGCATGCTCTTTCCTCTCTCGCGCCCTCCAGGGATGGCTTGTGTTTTATTCTTCCTAAACTGATATGAGACTCTAGGAAATGACTTCCTCTGTAACCACGTCTCCACCTGTACACCCGTGGGAGAGGTGATACACTCCATAAGCAAGGTGCAGAGATGTCGGTGAGCAGATTCAGAGACTGAGCAACTGCAGAGGGAAGGGCTGGGCGCAGGAGTGGGGGTGGGGCGGGATAGAAGGAGAAAGGTGGGAAGGGGCCAGAAGCTTGTTCTTTTGGGGTCTCCACCCGCCACCTGAATCTGGCTCCATGCTCTCAGGGTGAAATGGGGGTCTGAGGGAGGAAGGATAACTTCTCCATCTGCTACCCCATCCCCACAAAAGGAGCTGCTGCTCATGCAGGAGACACAGCCAGCTTGAGAGCAGTGCCTTGCAGAGTAGATGATGCTCCGTGAATGGCACTTGGTCATCAGAGATGGTTCCTGAATCAGTTAAGAGCTCAACAGCCTAAGAATGGTTTTAATCCTGAGAAAAATGCAGGCATCCAGTATCTTCAATCTCCACATTTACTAAACCAGGCTCATGGTGTTGGAATTGAGCCTGAAGCAACAAACATAAGGACCCTCTGAAAAAGTTACAATGTACTAATTACTAACTGCCTATGCTCACTTGTGGTTATGGATATTATAATCATAGCTATCACTTACTGTGAGCTTCTCCAGGCCCAGGTGCTTACATTCATGAGCTCCTAAATCCTCACGATGACCCTATGGAGCAGGTGTGACAATCCCTGTATTCTAGGCAGAGACACCGCTCAGAGAGGCAAGTTCCTCTTACAGTCAGACAGTCAGTGTGCAGCCTCCACAGCCTCCACTCTTTCCATATTTAAATCTACCGCAGGTTCTCTTAAGGAGCATGGATTATTTTCATTTCAGATTCTACTTTATATTCAGTCCACTGGAAGGCCTGACTCCCACCATCTTCTGCCCCTGTGGGATGGAATGCTGGGCTCAGGTGAGACTATCCTTATGATTATGCCTTATGATTATAGCATAATCCCAAGACTCTGACGGAGAGGACCAGCCTTCTGAAAGGTGCCTGCCCTGAGATGGATGTCAGTTCCACTCCCTTCCTGCCTCAGTCATGGAGTGCTTGGACTTTAGGTGGAAGCAGAACTGGGTTGTACCAAAGAACCTCCTCACAAACTCTTATGGCAATAAGAGAGTTGCAAGAGAATGGCACCCTCCACCCCTGGGACCCCACATGCACTCTACATGGGTGCTGGAATGGTGTGATTTCCCTTTTCAGACATCCAAAGTCTAAGATCTTACTCCTGCAGAAAGGAAGTATTCTGTGTGTAGCTAGAGCCAGGAAAGTCCACAAAATAGTGGGGCCGCCACTTCTTTTTGCAACAGGACTCAAACTACCCCTGGCCAGATGTTCCCAGAAACAATGGGCACTCCGGGGCAAGGATTGGCACCAACTTGACTGTAGTCTGGGGGCCTGTGACAGTTCTTCCTGCTTCCCCTTTTCTCTCCCCGTCCACTTGAATGACTTCGCGCACTGTCATTCAAAAGATCCCAAAGAGGATCTGCTTAGAGCCAGCTTCCATGCCCTTCTTTCCTTACTAATTGTGCGTGCACACACACAACACACACACACACAGCTTATTTCCTTGCGAGATTAAAGAACTCACAGAGATCTAATCAAGAAAGATAACAAAGGCTTGTCCTAGAAAAATCAGGTTAATGTCTTTACAGGCAGCAGGTGGTAACATGTTACCAATACTGATCAAATGTAGTCTGGATGTGACCAACCCCACAATCTCTAAGTCAGAGCTGCTTTTACAGGAAAAATTTTTCTTAAGGAGTGATTCCACCACCATCCTTCTCCAAAAGAGGCTCTGAAAATGTCTAAATTGGCCAAGGGTGAGTCTGGCGGGTGGAACTTCTAAGCTGCTTCATCTGCCTATGCCCCTTCAGCACAAGGCAGGCAGATGTGCCCTATCTTCTTTCCCCAGCCCAGGCTGGACATCCACAGGGACCTGTGTGGTTTCCATGCCAGCACCTGTCAGGCTGTCTCCCACCTCAGCCCAAACACCTGCAGCGGGAGGGGGAGGGGAGGGCAAGGAAAGGACAGATGAGGAAAGAGGGAAAAGCTGTGAGAGCACATGAGGGTGTGTTTGAGGAAACCCCAGGAGATCAGCTTCCAACAGTGATTAATTTAGTGAGAGAAAATAGATTCTCACTGCCAGTCACCAAGTCTGCAGTAGCTGACAATGAAGCAGTCAGTTCTACTTTCAGGCAGCTCTGGTCCTGTGAGAAAGCAATTTGTGAGCTTTCGTGCCCATACACCAACAGGAGAGTGACTGTGGGAACCAGTCCCAAGGTGGGAAGGGAGCCAGCCTGGTCCGAGAGCTGGGAGACTCCAGCCAAAGTGGGATTCAGGAACCCAGAGGTGCAGACTTCCTATGGACTCTGATGCTTGGCTGCACTGTTAGGGAGAATGTCCTTGTGGCACCTCTGTGCTGGAGGTGTGCACCAGACTGACTCAGTCACTGGAGGAAGGCTGAGGTCTGGGATGTTAGCGCTCCATCTTCTTTTCTGACAGGCATAACATGATGGCTCATCAAATATGAAGCCACTCATCTGTTCATTCAACAAAATATATTGAACTTCTACTGTGTCTCAGGCCCTGTGTTATGTGCTACAGTTATGAGGGTTCACAAAATAGATACAGAGCCTACCCTCCCAGATCTTACAGTTTAGAGAGGAGGACAAAAAATTGAGTGAGGAATGGGTTTCATCCATCTATCCTATAATTTTCACATGATTTCAATATTCAAAGGGCATCAATTAGGACTATAAAACCTAAAATCTAGTAGACATCAACATCCTCTAGCTCACTGTAATTGACATATGAGCAAACCAAAGCCCAGAGAAGTGGTATAACTCATCAAAGTTACACAGGTGGTGGGTGACAAAGGCTAGGACTGTAAAATTTCCATTCCTTCTTAAAATAATTTTCCTGCCACACCACCCTGCCACAATCCAGAGACCCAGTATGAATGATGCATATTGAACATTTCTGAAGTATGTTCTTTGAATACCTTCTCTATCAAATGCTCCATGAAAAAGAGTGCTCTATAGTTAGCTAGGTTCAGAAAATGCCAGTAATGCATTTTCCTTATGGAGGTTGACAGTATACATGATCATATTAAAGGCTCTGAAGTCTATGGGAAAGAACTCCGTTTATCATCGTTTAACCTAGGATTTCCCAAAGTGCTTTCCTCATGGAAGCCCCTTTATTGATGTAGCTCAACTCCACACACTCCTCTCCCTTAGAACATTGGGAAACCCCAAATCAGTTAAGGCTATGTTCATTTTAGACATCTAACCCTTCCTTTCTGGCTTTTCCTATTTCCTTTTTTCATCAAGGTGGCTTGGTTCTTCCCCTCTAAGTTACATTAGATCTGACTCTTCATTCTCCTCCACTCTTCAATACTTTCCACATTTTAGATAGCCCTTCCTCCTGGAATTCTGGGGCCCCTTATTCTCTGGATTTTCCTCACTTTGCTCTCTCTGAATTGCTTCTGAGTTCTTTTCACCTTTCCATTCCTCAGTAATTGATCTTCAATTTACTTCAGGCTTGCTTTTTCCTAAGTAGTCAAGGAAAAGACTTGAAACTTCAGCAATCATCTCCTTATGAATAAATCACAAATCCAATAACTGACCTGTGACCTTTCTGTACCATGATTTGCTTCTCCAGCTAACAGTTCATTCACATATTTAAACAATACTCATTGCACACTGATGTCAGGTCACGTTAAAGGCCACTCTCCCAGCAATCTCTGGCTAGTCAATTCCACCAGTTAGAGAACTGTGGGGATAAGGTTAAGTTCATGGATTTGGCCTCTGTTGGGCCCATGAGTTGCATTCTGCCCATGACCATGAATCCTGGCCAATATTCTCTCAAATGGGTGTCCTTGGCATGAAGGAGCAGGATAAGAAGGTGTGTCTGGCTTGATTCAATTTGTCGCCTTTAAAGGAAAAAAATAGTCAAAGTCTATACCCTGGGATTAGAGGCATCATCATATTAAGTATGTCCAAGTGACCATCAGCCCTTCCCTACATCAGCCTTCTACCTAGTTTTCTCAGGTCCCAAATCATCCCCCCAAAAATCTCCCTCTGCAAAATCTCATAATTATTTCATTGAGAAATAGCTAACATTTGCCTTTTATTCCTTTTTGACTCAAGCAAACCATTTTTTTTTCTATTAACTGTTTTTTTTTTTTTGTTTTTTTGTTTTTTTGTTTTTTTGGTTTTTTTTTAAGTCCCCTGACACTGTTGTTCTCATGTGTTGCTCAGAGATTTCATTTGGACCTGAAGAAATGAGAGAAGTGGCTTTAAAAAATGTTACTATTCAACAGTAGAATTACAAGCATTATGGCTCCTTTCTCAAGAAGCTTTCTACCACCAGGCGTGAGACTGGATCTGAATTTTGATTGCACACACACACACGCGTGTGCACACACACATGCACACACACAGAGTGTTTTTCAATAAGAAGGAAAAAATCATAAGTTTTTTATTTGCCATGATTTGCTTCACCAGCTAACAGTTATTCATGTATTCAAACAATACTTATTGATCACTCATTTATAGGCCACACTAAAGGCCACTTTCTAGTAATCTCTGGCTGGTTAATTCCACCAATTTCATTTCCTGATAAAACTGAGAACTATTTTCATGGTATACCACCTATCACTCCTGCTTCTTCAATCACCTTGGAAAATCTAAAATAGAAGACAAACCACATTCAACACAGAGTCATTAGATATGTCAGAGAACACTAGTAATACTCACACCAAACATTAATTTGAAGACCACATATAGACAGAGAGTTCCTGGCCAGTCTTAGTTTGCAAAACTCATTCCCTTTGCCTACCACCAGGGATTCTTATTTTATTTTATTATAGATTCTGGGGTATGTGTGCAGATTTGTTACTTGGGTATAGTTTGTAATGCTGGGTACATTTCATAATGCTTAGAGTGAGCTCATCACCCAAATAGTAAACATAGTAACCAATAGGTAGTTTTTCAACCCTTGTCTCCTCCATCCCCGCTCTTTTGGAGTCCCCAGTGTCTATTGTTTCCATCTTTACGTCCATTTGTACCAATTGTTTTGTTCCCACTTATAAGTGAGAACATGTGTTATTTGATTTTCTGTTTCTGCACTATTTCACTTAGGATAATGACCTCCAGCTACATCCATGTTGCTGCAAAGAACATGACTTCATTCTTTTTATGGCTGCATAGTATTCCATGGTATATATATCCTACATCTTCTTTATCCAATCTACCGTTGATGGACACTTAAGTTGATTCCATGACTTTGCTACTGCGGATAATGCTGTGATAAATATATGAGTGCAGGTGTCTTTTTGATAAAATTATTTCTTTTCCTTTAGGTAGATAACCAATAGTGGAATTGCTAGGAATTCTAGATTATTTTCCTTGAGAGGGCAGGAAAGACTCAGGAGCACAGTTGCATCTATGCTCAGCCCCAGACATTCCCAAGGCACCATGGCACGAGCTAACGCTTAGTCAGAGTCCTCCTGGGCTCAGCTCTGCCTGCTCTGGTGCCTCCCTTTCCTCTCCACTGATGCCCATCCTGCTTCCCTCCACTGAACTCTGGCCAGAGGAGAAAGGACAACATTATCATTTCCACTGACAAGCACCATCTCACCTCTCTTCTCTCTCACTTTTCTTGTCTTTTAGAGCCCTCTTTGTGCCCTCTAAGTCTCTCTAAGAAACCTCTGTTTACTCTGTCTCCAGCCCCTGCCTTTACCCCTGCATTATGGTCTTCTTATAAAGGCTTATTTTTCCAAATATTCAGTTTACATTAGTCCTCTCAATTCTTTGCACCCACAGAAAGGAAGCATGCTATAATAGAAAGAACATAAAATTCAAAACAAAGCAACATGTTCGGTCCCTTCCTTTCATTTTCTTTCTCCCAGAAACTTCAAGCTTGCCTCTTCCCCATTCTAAACCTTTCTAGACATAGTTAACCCCAAAATGAAGAAGAGAGGTGGTGTGCTGAGCTAGCTCATGCCCAGTCTCATCTCCCATGTGCCTTCTTTTCTTTTCAAAAGACAATGAAGGGGACTGAATTCGTGATGAAGTCCTCTGCTCCCCACACCGAGAAAACATGAGCTACAATGTGAGGCAGATGCTCCTGTCAGGATCACATGCTTCAAGCAAGATGTATCCCATATGGCTCAGGCTGAAGACTGCCTGGCCCTCCCCATCTTCTACTGTTAGCGCCCCCCACCACACCCTCCCCTCCCCCAGAATATGCTCCAATCTTCCAGCAAGCCGGGCGTGAATACACCAGCCATCTCAAACACCCAGGGATTCAGGGAAAGTGTTAAGAAGGAATGTAAACAATACATACTAATTGCTGCTGTGACATAAGTTATAAATTAAATTAGATGGGCCAGAGCGCTATACTCCCCTTCTCCCCAGCCTCCTTGGGAACACGTTGGGAGAACAAGCATCTCACATAGAGGAAACTGACTTCTAATGAACACCTTTGATATTTCAATAACTAGGCCCCTGGATGCCTTGTGCCAAATGAGCCCTCAGCTCTGCTGAGTGCCAAGGTTCCAGAGCATTCTAGGCTGGGTACAGGGAGGAGCCCTGGTCCTGGGGGGGCTGTGGCAGAGAAGCCTATCTGCAGCTCCTGTGCTTTTCATTAGCATTGCAGACTTGAGAATGAGCACTTCAGAATCAGCCCTGCTTTAAGAAGAGGCCAGGAAGAAAGGAGGCAGTGAGCTTTCTAAATAACTGTGATGAGGCTTGCTATTCCCTTTTGTTGTGACTGCCCAGGAAATTTCTGTGCCTGGAGCAAAGCAGATGTTAAATGAACATTAGTTGAGCAAATGAATGAATGAACAAATTAGGAAAAGAATGACTGAGTCTGTTGCAGGCCCCAAATGCCGCAGACCCCAGTTTTGTTCTGTTTTGTCCACTGAGTAACCCAGGAAGCAGAGGGCAGTGGGACAAGTTAGAAAGGAAGGAAATGAGGATGCAATTGGCGTGGTGGGGGTACCTGAGAGGCCTTGCCTTTGCGACTAACAATCCCTAAAGCTGGCTGGATTTAGCAGAATTCAGAAGCGACATGTGACTTTGTTTGGTAAAGTCAGAGTGCAGTGAGGACTAGGCCCTAAGTTTCTGTTTGTTTTTCCCAAAACTCCCTACCCATGAGCCAGTTCTCTGTACGTCACTTCCATTCTCATCTTTCTGCCCTCTCAGAGAGTTTCTTCCATGCTGCAAGGCCAAGGCCATGTCTTTTATGATAGAAGCCAGAGACAGCATTGTCAAAGTCATTCACTCAGCAAACATTATGCAGTGACCTCTGCATGCTTGGCACTGTGTTGTGCTCTGGGAATCCATAAATGAATAAAACACAGTCACTGACCTCAGGGGGCTCCCAGTCTAGTGAGGAGATGGCAAGCACACAGGTAACTAGAGTTATTAGCACCCTGCAAGCCTCAATGCCCTGGTTGTCTCTATGGGACCACATCAGAAATCCTCCCACTGATGGCTCATGTGAAGCCCAGAGAGGACCAGAGGCCTGAGCCTGGAATCTTCTCCTGGCTTCTGTGTAGGACTCTTTGTCCTTCACCAGGCTACTATGCAACATCTTGGCCACCCAGAGGGACCCCAGGCAGTGACACACTGCCTCTTCATCACCTCCCTGCTTGTGAAAACATGTCACAAAGAGCCCCTCTTTCCACAGGGACACCAGGTAGCATGGCCGAATACCTTAATCTGCCCTGGTTTTTTTCCCCATTGTTTTTGTCTATATAAATCCAAGGTGCCAACTACCTCTTAGATTGGAGGCCTGCAAGATTCCAGGGAGGGAAATGATGCTGGGAGCAGGGCCATTTGCATGTTTTCATTAACGCAGGCTATGGCTGGCCAGGCTGCCAGCTCCCCTGAATGCGTGTCTTCCTGGGGTGATAGAGAATCAATTGGCCTGATGCAACTTCTGGATCCTTGTTACAGCCTTGGCTTGGGTCCCGTGGAGGCCCTCAGACAGGCATCAATAACCTTGCCTCTCATTGCCTTTATTGGCCTTGATGCCATCCCATTAGAATGCACCAATATTTATGTACATTTTAACGGCACTGCCAACAGCAGCATTGTAACAGGGTGGCCAGGCAGGGAGGGGTGAGGGAAGACTGCAGGCTGCGTTTTCTCTCTTTCACTGTGCTTGTTCAATCTACAGGCAGAGGGTTTCTTTCTCACTAAGTCCTTTTCTCCAATACCTGAGGCCTCGGTTTCCGTTACTACCCAGAGGCTCAACACTAATAGGTAAAATTTGTGGCGAATCCATAATAGGAACACACAGTATTTTCCATGACTCATTGTTTCATGTAATTGTCACAACATTAAGTAAGATAATGATACTGCTATTTAACAAATGGAGAAGTCAAGGCTCAGTGTTGGTAAGCAAATTCAAGGTCACACAGCTGTAAGCAGGTTTACAGGCAAAGTTACAAGTTCATATAGGAAGAACCAGGGTTTTGGCTTAGATCTGGGCCAAAGCTATGTCTTTTTATTCTATTACATTGCCATGGATCTTTATAACTCAATAAACATAATAAATTTTGATTTGAGTACCTACTACGCGTAGGGTACTGTTATAGGCTCTGAAGTATTGAAGTGACAAAGACAGATGAGGTCTCCGCTTCAGTGTCTGGACATCATAAGAGAATCAACAAATGTTTAAACAAAAAAATATGATCTGGCGATGAGGGTGCAAAGCAATTATAATAGACCAATGTGAGAGTGAGTGATGGAGTGGCTACTTCTAGATGGGGTGGCCAGGAAAGTCCTCTTGAGAAGGTGACATTCACACTGAGTCATAAATAGCAAGAAGGAGCATTCCAAATGACTCTCAGAAGACACAGCTCAGCCCCCAGGCGGGAATAAGCCGGGTGGGTTTGAGGACGGGAGGGAAGACCTGTGTGACTGCAGCAGAGCAGCTGGGAGGATGAGAGGTGGCGAGGTGGTGCAGAGCTAGGCAGGACTGGATCCTCCTGGCCTAAGTGCCAGGGGAGCCATTCGGGTTTAAGTTTGATTGTGATAACAAGTCGCTGGACTTGATCTGATGTAATTATTTAGTATTCCCTCTGGCTTTGCACGGAGAAGTATTGGAGTAGAACAAAAGAGAAACAGGTGGAGTGAGTTAGGAGACCATTGTGATGGCAGCTGAGGGAAGGATGGAAGTCACTGAAGGAGGAGAGAAGATTGAACACGTTCTAAATAGATTTAGGAAATAAGATACATGAGGCTGGCTGATGGATTGAATATGAGGTGTGAAGTAGAATGACAAATCAAGGAAACCTTCCAGGTTTGGTAACCAATCAACTTGGTGAGTCATGGTAGCACTTGTTAAAATGGAGAGTGGAGAGTGTTGGAAGAAGAATTTGTTGGGGTGTTTGACACAGGAAGTCAAGAGTTCTTTGGGGTCATTTTAAACTTGAGATGTTAATTAAACATCTCTATAGTAAGTAGTTGGATAGCACCATAGACAGCATGCAGCTGAGAAGGACATCCAGTCCTATCCACACCTTAACACCCAGCAGCAGAGCAGAACAAGGGGGCTCTGCAGAGCAGACTGGGAAATGCAGGCCACAGGTAGGAAGAAAACCTAGAGAAAGTGATATCAAGGAAGTAGAGAGATCAACAGTTTCAAAATAGTAATATGATGATGATAATTATAAGAGGAAGAGGAAGGTAGTAGTAGTAACAACGAAGAACTTGTTATGTGACAGGCACAGTTGTAAGAGTTTCCTATGTTTCAACTAACTTTGATTCCCACAACAAGCCTAAAAAGGAGATATTGTTATTCTCTTCAAATTGCAGATGGGACCGCTGAGGCACAGAGAGACTACTCAAAAGTGAAATATCTGGTCTCTCCACCTGCTGTGTTCCTTAACAAGTCAGACCCAGCCCCTTCTTTCCACACCCTAAAAATCAGCTTCAGAGCCTCAAACAGATACTGACTGAGTTCTTGGTAGGTCCTGTCCTTTTTCAGCCCCGAACTTGGTTTATTAATCTCTTTGTCGGTTTCAATGCTCAGATCAGGGGAAACCTGTTAGCTTAGCTGACAGACAGGCAGCCTGCAGCTGTGGAGAGTAATCAGATTTCTTATTTTTGCTCTATTCTCCAACACAAACCTTTTTCTTCAGGCTCATCCTCTCCCTAGCTGCTAAACCCATCGTGTGATATTCCCACATGCATTCCATTTCAGGGGGGCTATCCCATGCCATCCTGAAACGGCACCAACTCCTGTATCAAGACTCATATAAGTCTCACCTCCTCTGAGGGGCTTCCTTGAGAAGAATATTCACATTCATCTCTACAATCCCTCAGAAATTATTTCATATATAATTAATTTTCATTCTTAATTAGGTTCAATTTTGCACTTTGCATTGGCAAAATAGTTGGGTTCCCACGACATACTTCACGGTCAAAATGCTATTACCAGAGGTGGAAGTAACAACAAACGGAGCAAAATGTATCTGTGGGTGTCAGGAAAGGGAATAAGAGGGATAAAATGAAATTAAATGCCAATTAACCTTGGGGCAGATGCATGCAAGAACAGGGGCCATTGAGGAGAGCCAGTGAAAACATGGTCTGGGTCGGGACACTCCAGGACTGGAAAAAGACCTGTCTCTCTGCCCCTGGCAATGCTTGGGACGTGGTCTTGTGCAGCTAGACATGGCGCTGGCTGGACCTCCAGAGAAGAGGCACAGGAGCCATCTGGGAATTTACTGGTTCTTGTCACATGCTTCCAAGATGGACCAAATATATTTGTGCATGGCATCTGCCCCAGCAACAGTTAATATAATTGGAGAGTGCCTCAAGTTCCCTTCACCTATCTTTCCATCTGCTTTGGGTCTGAAATTTGCACACTCAAAGAATAAAGCCTTTAATTTTGCAGCTATAAACAAGTAAGCTCATTTTCCCAAGCACAGTTGAGAGAACTCCATGAGCAAAGATCAGTCTCACTGAGGGCTAAGCAGGAGTAAGCAGTGGAGAGGTGGCCAGAGGAGTTATTTCCTTGAATGGGTCCACTAATGAGGAAGAGAAGAGGAAGGTCTCATGAAAGGAGCAGTGGGAGACTTAGGAAGAAGTGTTATGAACTTCACAGGCCCTAGGATAGGCCTTACCTTCCTTCAAGGTGTGCAGACAAATAGGGTAAAGAGGGATTATTTATTACACATTGTTATGTGAACTGGGGAGGACCTATGCAGGGAGCCAACACCACATGCAGGGAGAACCATATCAGTCCTGCTTCACAGAATTGGGAAGAATGTTCACTCATTCATTCATCCAACAAATATTGATTGAACATCTACTCTGTGCGGGCACTGTTTCAGGTGCTTGCAATATGCCATTGAGGAAAACAGACACAGACCTCTGTACTTGTGAAGTTATTTAAGTGACAGGACACAGACAGTAAACTACAAACATGATAAACAGTTGTAAACTATATAGAATGTTAGAGGTAATGAGGGCACGGTCTTTGAAACAAAGAGACTTATTTCCCAAAGTATGATGCGTCCTAAGTACTGCATCATCACACACTTTCCCAGCTTGCTTTCTGTTATCTCTCCAGGAGTCTCTGAGGTTGGAGTGGCCACACTTCTCACTTCTCTTTTATTTCTCAAACACTCTCCACCATCCACCTGTCTCTCTTGTAACCTGTACTACACGTGTGTGGGACACAGAGAAGGTACTCGATCACGTGTGACATCAAATTAACCATCCTAGTTTAGGAACACAAATTGTCTCCCGACAGAAATCCTCCTCTAAGATGATCTGTTTACCTGTTTGCCAGGGCTCTAGAGCCCCATCTCCATAGATTATCCCCTGTGCCACATGTGGGAAATGTGGTTATCCAAGGAGACTTGGATGATTAATTTCCCTCCCTCCTCTTAGGTTTCCCAGGAGCCCATCTGTACGCTGTCATTCACAATGCCTCTTCTCCTGGCCATTCCTGAGTCACAAGAGGGATGAGGCAAACACTGTGTTCTATGGGTGACTGTTCTAAAATTTGCCACATAGGACTGAGAATGTTTTGATTTAATCTCACGTCTACAGCCCCACCACCCTGAATGCACCCAATCTCATCTGATTTGATCTCATTTCCAGCAATGCGTATACAATGCATGAAATGGAGAAGCCAGCCTCGTTCCATGTGTCCAGCACTAGGGATGATGGGCAATAAGCTTCTGTACAATAAAATCATGGACCATGCTGGAGTACATTTCAACTGCTCTCTTGCCCCTAACTTATTCATATATATAACATCAAATTCTATGAAGACTTAGCTGAGGAATGCCTTTAAATTCAGTATATGTAAAAAACAGAAGAATAAGCCTTCAAAATCCAATGTTTGTATGTACCAGAGTTCTTTGAGGCTTAGCCCCAGGATCCTTTTTCTTCATATTCATGTTGTATTTCTGTCCAGTTTTACCCATGTCCTCTCTTCAGACACCACCTCTCTGCCAATGGCTCAGAGTCTAATATTTACAGTCCAGACTTTTCCTCTCAGTCTTACGACAAAGTACCATACAGTATCTCAAGGGATATCCCTACTTGGTTGACCTCCAGGCTCTTCAACACCCCACAATCAGAACAAATTCATGGTCTTCCTGCTATCACTTCTGAACCTGGACCTGTTCCATCATTCTTTATCTCACTAGAGATAAAATGTCACAACCATTCAGTGGCTCAAGCCAGAAATCCAAGCATCATCACTGACCTCCCTTGTTCTTGCCCCTCATATTCAATCTCTCCAAAGTCCTATTGATTTTGCATCCAAGTAAATAAATTTTTGAATTTCACTGTTTCCTGTCCAATCAGATCCCACATTGCAACCACAGGAAATTCTAAATGCAAATAGTGCCACCCCTATGCTTAAATTACTCTAGTACTTTTCTGTTGCTCTAAGAATAAATACCAAAATCCTTATGGGCTCAACTGTGTTCTCAAAATCATATGTTGAAACCCTACCCTGCCCAGTACTTGGAATGTGATCTTATTTGGAGATAGGGACTTTAATGAGACAATTAAGTTAAAGTGAGAACATTAGAGTGGGCCCTAATCCCCTATGGCTGATGTTCTTATAAGAAGAGATTAGGGCACAGTCAGGCAGAGAAGGCCATGTGTGGACACAGTGAGAAGAAGACATCTACAATCCAAGGAGAGGGGCCTCAAAGAAACCAACCCTGCTGACCCTTGATCTCAGACTTCTAGCCTCCAGTACCATGAGAAAGTAAATATCTATGGTTTAAGCCGCTCAGTCTGTAGAACTTTATTATGGCAGCCCTGGTAAACAAACACATCTCAACAAAGCTATAACATCCTCTTGGCTTTTGTGGTGGTTTTAAAATATGTCCATGAATTTTTGACACTCCCCCTTCAAAAGGTGGAGCTGATTCTTCTCCCCTTGGGTGTGGGCTGCACTTACTGGCTCCCCTCTAACAAGTAGAACATGGCAGAAGGGATAAGGTGCAACTTCCAGATTAGGACATAAAAGGAATTAGAGCTTCCCACTTGCTCTCCTTTTTGGATCCCTTGCTCTTGGGGAAGCCAGCTGCCATGTCATGAGAACTCTCAAGGAGCCCAATGGAGAGTCCACGTGGTGAGGACGGAAGCCTCCTGCCTACAGTCATGTAAGTGAGAGATCCTGTACATAGATTCTGTGGTCCCAAATAAGCCTGCAGATTATGGCAGCTCTTGCCAGTGTCTTGACTGCAATTTCAAGAGAGGCCCTGAATCAGAACTGCGCAGCTAAGCTGCTCCACAATCCCTGATCCACAGAAACTATGAGATAATAAATGTTTGTTGTTTTAAGGTGCTAAATTCTAGGGAAATTTGTTATGCAGAAATAGATAATTAGTACAGTTTGAGTCTATTCTTCTAGGCTTGTCAGTCATCACTCTTGTGTTGCTCTCTGAGTTCCAGCCTCATTTACTTTCTTGCTCAAATTCCCTATGCTCCTTAAACCCCTCCGTCTAGAATGTACCCCTACATTCTTCATTCTTCCTTATTTGAGTCCTACTCATTGTCTTGATCCCTTTCAAGCATTAATTTTTCAGAGAAATCTTTTTTGACCCCATTCCAGTAATATGTTTTATTAAACCATGTTCCTTTCCTTCCGAACATTTTCCTAAGTTCATTATTATTTGTTCATTAGGATGATTGTTGGATTGATATCTGTCTTCCTTACTAGACTTCAGGCTCCTCAAGGAGCCTGGTACTGTTTTACTTATCTCTGTGTTCCCAGGGCCTATACACTATAGTCACTGAATACATAATTGTTGGATGGATGGATAGATAGATAGATGAATATTGGCCAATATGTGCATAGGAACAAGTCTTGCATTATTTCAGGATTATGCTTCTATTTAGTCTCCTGGCTGCAAGATCCTCTGTGAATTTACAAATACTGTTAACCAATCTGTAACTAAACATGAATGAACTAGGCTCAGAAATCTGTACACGATTTGCTCATTTTATGCCATTAAATGAGCCTTCCTGTAGTATTTTTCTTTTTTTCAAAATTTAAGAGACCAATCTAGAACAGATAAAAGGGTAAAGCCCCCACAGGTAAATGAGGTAAATGGGTGGGCCAGCTGAGAGTACCATTCCTCCTTTTTACAGCTGTAGGATACAATTAGAGAGGTTTAACATGTGGAGAGTGGGGTGGGCAGGGAGAAAATGGGCAAGGCCAGTCCTCTGGACTGAAGATATAATGGTTGTTCAGATGGTGCACTGCAAATAGTTTTGCCTTAATTGATGAGCCTTGAGAAAGAAAGCCGAATGAAAACATTGGTTACAAATTGGATAATCCTGCCAAGTACAGACAATAATAAACATAGCTCAGTACCTGCCTGAAAGAGCAACCCTAGAGGAGAAGGTCCCAACCCATTTTAAAAATTAAATATCATTAGAACTTTGGGAGGCCAAGGCGGGCAGATCACCTGTGGTCGGGAGTTCGAGACCAGCCTGACCAAGATGGAGAAAACCTGTGTCTACTAAAAATACAAAATTAGCCAGGTGTGGTGGTGCATGCCTGTAATCCCAGCTACTCAGGAGGCTGAGGTAGGAAAATCGCTTGAACCCAGGAGGTGGAGGTTGCGGTGGGCCAAGATGGCGCCATTGCACTTCAGCCTGGGCAACAAGAGCGAAACTCAGTCTCAAAAATAATAACAATAATAATAATAATATCATAATTTTAAATGAAAATAAACGCTTTTATATCCAAGAGCTTTATTAAGTCAAACTATTTAGCTGCACTTAGGCTGGTTTGCCCTAGTTTAAATTTGTGTTGTTTGTGAGTGTAGCTTATGAATAACATTTCTTTAAAAGAAAAAAACAACAACCAGAAACCTGTTTACTCCAAGCCTCTTTATCTCAGGCTATTTTGCATGTATATGTATGTACATATATCTGTAATTTCTCCCTAGGACCAGCAAAGTCAGGCTTGAGAAGAGCTTTTATTCATTATTTAATCAAGGAAAGAGCTTTAACTCAAACAAGGGCAAGGTGGGGAGGGGGTGGGGGCAGAGCATCCAGGCTGCAGTGAAAGAGGCTGGCCAAGAGAGAACATTTTTATAAACAGACTCTTGAGATAAAAACCTGAACAAAGAGCAACAAACAGCTCCTTTCTACGTCTTTTTTTTTTTTCTTTCTTTCTTGAAGCTCCTGACAGACTCAATTCTCTTCCTGCATAATCTCCTCTCATTTTTTTCTGGAGCAATGTCAGTGTTCTGAATACAGAAATACATCACCACTTGTTTTCCCTTAGGGTTGCTCCTTCCTGTGGCTACAGGCAGAGCCTGGAAAGTCCCCACCCAGCCCCCAACAGGTTGACTGTGCCTTCCGCCTCACTCCCAGCCCCATTGTTTCCTTCTTTAATGCACTTTGATTTCAAGTCCTGCAACTGTTTACTCCTATGGACCCTTTCCCTCACCTGAGATGGGTTTCCATGATCTAATTAGTTCTGCAAGAAGCAAATGGTGGCTGATATTCAGCCTCAGTTCCACTTGGGAGGGCACAGGGGGACTCGGCCCATGCCAGGGGCCCAATTCAAGCCCAGCCAACCCTCCTGAGTCCCCACCACACGTTAGGCCTCATGCCAGCACCATCCCATGTGAGCCTCACAATAACCAGGGGAAGCAGGACACTCCCATCCTCATTTTGCAGATAAGGGGACTAAGGCTCAGAATGGCGGCTTCGTTTTCGTGGAAGGAGTCCTGACTTCAGAGTCAGCCCTGCCTTTCCATCATGAGAACTCTCCGATTCTACCCGTGTGTTTCTTGCCTTCCCCACTAAAATATTCCCCCTGAGAACATCCTTTTGTGGTCTGAACCTACCCTCTGTGTTTCTCTAATTAGCTGGACCCTATTCCCCGCTTCAACTTCCATTCATTCCATAATCCAATTACTATGTATTGTGCACCAGTGTGTGGGCAGGGACACTACCCTGGTGGCACTTACAATCTAGGTTAGGAAGACAGACAACAAGCAGTCAAACACACCATGAGTCAGGTGGCACTCTGTGCCAAGTAAGGAGAATGCACTGAGCAGGGTACAGAGGATAGAGTGCTGGGGGTGGGGGAAAGTCTTTGCCCTTCCATATGGTGGGACCAGGGAGGCCAAATCGAAAAGGTGACACTGAAGAGCAGACATGAAGGAACCGAGGAATTCAGCAGTGGGGAAACAGGGTTCTATGTAGAGGGGACAGTGAGTGCAAAGGTGCTGACATCCTTGGTGTGTCCAAGAGATGGTGAGGAGACCAGTGGGCAGGGGCACGGTGGTCAAGGAGGATTGATGGGTGAGGCTAGAGTGGAAAGAGCAAAGCCAGTGGGAAATAAGAGGTGGTGTTGGCCAGGTGCGGTGGCTTACACCTGTAATCTCAGCACTTTGGGAGGCAGAGGCAGGCGGATGGCCTGAGGTCAGGAGTTCGAGACCAGCCTGGCCAACATGGTGAAACCCCATCTCTACCAAAAATACAAAAATTAACCGGGCATGGTGGCAGGCGCCTCTAATCCCAGCTACTTGGGAGGCTGAGGCAGGGGACTCGCTTGAACCCAGGAGGCACAGGTTGCGGTGAACCAAGATCATGCCATTGCACTCCAGCCTGGGAAACAAAAGCGAGACTTTGTCTAAAAAATATAAAAAATAAAAAATAAAAAATGGTAGTGCTAGCAGTGACGGGAGGCAGAGTCTGTGGGCCTTGTATCATAACGACTTTGGTTTCTGCTCTAAGTGAGCTAGAAAGTTATGGGAAGGTTGTCAGGAGAAAAACAATATGATCTAATTTGATCACTCTGGCTGCTATGTTAACAATAGACTGGGAGTGGGGAGACAAAATCAGAAGGAAGCAGGAAGACCAATTAGGAGGTGCCATAGCAGCCCAGGCACAAGGTGATGGAGACAGGGGAAGTGATAAGAAGTGGTTTGATTTTGGAGCTGCTTAGAAAGTGGAGTCAGCAGGGTTTGCTAATGGCGTGGATGCAGGATGTGAGAAAAAGGGAAGAATCCAGGCTGACTTCAAGATTTTGGCCTGAGTAACTGGAAGAATGGAGTCACCATTATGGAGAAGGAGAAAAATGGTGAAAGAGAGAGGAGTCGTTTGAGGAAGGAGAAAGTGAGAAATCATAGGTAGGAGAGTGAATGGACAGGAAAGACAGAGTGGCACTGTCTTTCAGAGCAGAGGGCTCATTTGAGGTTTGTGGCCATAAGTTTAATGTAAAATCATGGAATTTTTTGTTCCTCTAGCCATTTTTAGTTGCATTTGTGTGAGTGTGGAGTAGGTGGAGAGTTGACTTTAACTGAGGCTGGAGATTTGCCAGCCAGTGCAATGGGAGAGTGAATGCACTGATGCATGGGAGAGATGATAATAATCAGTGAGAGCTAAGCAGGCTAAGGAGGGCAAGGCAAGATGGGGAGAGTGACAGTTAAAGTTGGCAGGCAGGATCGATAGGCTGTCCATTTTGGTAGGTGGGAGAGTTGTTGGAGTGGGGACACAGAGGAATAAGCTGGATAGACAGAAGGTGGTGGTGGTCAGAGACTGAAAGACTTACAATAGAGATAGTGGAAGGGGCACAGAAACAGTAGCAAAAGGTTCAAAGGTATGAGTATGGAAATAACTAATGCCCAGGAACATCTTCTCTGATATTTCCATACCTTGGCCTCAGCTCCTTCTCTTCAGCTTGTGTGCATTTCCAAGAATCCTCTCCCTGATATTTATATCATTAACTGATACAAACTTGACTCCTATTCTCCTCCCCATTGGCCTCCACTTGTATTAGTCTGGGTCCTACAAGAAGCAGAAGGATTAAATACACAAGACTTTCATTAAGGGAAGTATCTATGTGAGAGGGAATGGGGAGGTAAGGCTGGGACAGCTGCCAGACCACCATGACCCCAAGCAAAGGAGAAAGAGGGAGGAGGTTGAGTGAAGCATCCTAGATTGTCGTGCAGTCCAAGGAAGGCTAGAAGGTTTGGCAAGGCAGTCAGTAAGTCCTCTAGCTAAAGGTAACTGTCAGAGGAGTCCCTGTCCCAGAAACAGCCCTCTCTTGGCCTCCCTGACACATTCAGTCATGGCTGAGCTAACACTGCAATGGGTTTCACAGTCCAGAAGCTTTGCCCCATGGTCAATTATGCTATCTATAATTAGAGTGATATGAAGCACCTTCTGACACATGCCACACTACTGCAGCTGTGGGACCAAGCTCAGGAGTGATGTAACTCCTCTTAAATTCACTGCCCTGAGCTTTTTAGCCCTTTCCTAAGATCTGGGTGCTGAGATCGTCTTGAGAGCAGCAGGTAGGCAACATGCAGCCCCCTTGGTTTCCTTCACACATAGCGGCACTCTCCACACTGACTTAACTTCTGAGAAGTTTCTGTGCCTTTGGAGAGTGCGCACTGTGCATGCCCACTGACAAGCTCATGTCCAGCCTCCACTGTTAAAACAGGCATGAGCACGGGGTCTGTGGGAGCTGAGCTTGGAGAGGATGAGGGCATAGTGTTCCATATATCAGGTGACCACGGAGGTAGAATCAGGGGCCCTCTTGGGGCCCATTTTTCACTCCTCTGCTGACACTAGCAGACTCCAGGTCTCCACCAAAAGTCTATTTTCTTCCATCCATTTGGCATTCTTCATGTCCCACCAGATTCTCTGTCCTACATTTTCTACTCATTGACACCTGAAAATTCAGCCTTCACAAAACCTTACCTCACTCAAAGGCTTTGTCCTCCTCCCCGAGCCTGATTTCTCAGGCCTGCCATCCAAATAAATATCCATCTTCAGCCCCTGCCAGTTTGCACTTTCACCACAAAATACACCCTTAACTTCCCTTTGCCTCTGCAATTCCTTTCACTCCACGCCCCTCCACAAGGCCTAGCATGTCATTTTTGTGCTACTTCTCAAATTCCCTGTCCCTTTATGCCTGCTGCGAAAACACTGGTTCATGCTCCAGTTATTTCCCTCCTCAACACAATCTATTGCTTTTTGCCTTTGCAGTTTCTTTTTTCATTTTCATTTTGTTTCCTTCCCTACACATTCTCCCTCTTGCTGTGCTCCTGCCTCTCATAATTCCTGTTCCTGCCCTCCTTTCTTCACCATCAAAATGGATCTCACAGATCCACTTGCCCCACCCAGCATTTCTTCTCATGGTGGCCTTGAATAAGTCCCTAGTGCATTACCCTCAAAATAGTCTTCTCCTAAAAAAATGAAACAAACAAAAACACCTGCCAAAGGCAGGGCCATTGACAGCAAAGTCTTAGTCCAACAAGTCCTTGGTTCCTCAAGCCCAGCTGACTGGCATAGTCCACACTGGATGCATCCACAACAAGTGGGGCTTTTGGAGACTAGGGATGAGATTAGAGTTGAGAAAATAATAAAGTGGAATGTGGCTTCTATGGGGGAGGGAGAGTTTCTCAAGTTTACCCCCTAATGAGTGGCTGAGCCAGAACCCAGATATAGTGACACTCAATTCACCATTCTTTCCATTGTATTAACAATGCTTCTGATTAAGAAAAAATTCCAGCACTGGATGAGAGCAGGGTTTTCAGCCACTCCAGAGAGTTGGAGGAGGAGCAGCACCAGGGAGCTGGTTACAAATGTAGCCTCTGGGCCCCAGCCAGACCTACTGAGTCACAACGTGCATTTTAACAGGATCTCCAGGTGATTTGCATGCACATTAAAATAGAAGAAGAACCAATTAGAGAACCTAAGCCGCATCTCCTTTCTCCAGGTTAGAGGCTCCAGAACACGGATATTTGGCAGTCAATTTATAGTGGAGTGCAAAGAGCTCTCTGTAACACAATAGATGCTGAATCAATTTTATTTACTGACAGATTGATTAAACAGTCTTGTCCCTTAATTATTTTTGTCTTCTATAGAGGGCAAGTCAAATTACTTATTTTCCAGAGATTTTTTTCCAAAGGAAGATACTCTAAGT
This sequence comes from Papio anubis, assembly GCF_008728515.1. NCBI lineage: Eukaryota > Metazoa > Chordata > Mammalia > Primates > Cercopithecidae > Papio > Papio anubis. Next base: position 186,206,871 of record NC_044976.1, on the reverse strand, counting down.
GTGACTCTGAGACACATTCTGTGGTTATTGTATCTTCCATGTGTGCTAAATGACCACACACTGAGACCCCGCTCTGCAGTTTAGGAGCCTGCGCTTGGTGAGGAGCAGCAAGTAAATGTGGGTAAATCACAGAGGCAGCTCCTTAGCTCTGCCCTGCCCACTGAGATGCCTGCTTGGTGCCCCAAGCTATTTTTAGACTGACATGCCGCCTCTGGGTTGTCACCCAGCCAGGATTCTTTGTGCTCCAAAGAAAGAGAGCCCCAGAAACATTGATTTTTGGATCCATGAGCACCTTCCAGCCTCCAGACCCACAGACAGAAAGAAAGGCATCCTTGGCAGGTACCAGGTACCTCAGATCCAGCCTCTTGGTAGATGAGGGGCAGGAAAATGAATATGGGGAGTGGGCAATGTCTGGTTATCCCATGCTGAAATGTGGTAAAGGGTCAGAACACACTGGAAACAATCCTACCTCTAGGCACAGCAGGTGTGTGTGTGTATACAGAGCAGTTACCAAAAAGAGCTTCAAGGAAGAAAATATTTCCATCCGAATGGCAGTGTCTGCACTACAGTGACATGAGATTTGGGGTTAGATGTGGGTGCACCTGCCCAATATACATAGAAAAACATCTGGAGTCATTAAATGTTCCACATTTGGGGAATGTTCTGGATCAATACCAAATGAAGATGTAGATATCTTTCTGCTCAGGGTAAAAATGTGCTTGAAACATGTAAAATCCTTTGAATCTGCCACCATTTGAAAAGCACAGTTATTCCTAAAGTTTTCAGTTTGCTACCACAGACAGTTCCCCGCTCAAATATAGTAATCCAAAATATCCATCTATAATTCTTAGCATCTGCTCTGTACAGAACACCATATTTCGACATTCCACGAACATTTTTTAAATAAAAGAAGGAAGGAAAGAGGTAAAAAAAAAAAAAAATGGAAGGCAGGGAAGACCAAAATAAGTATTCTTTGAGAGTAGTTTTTTCTCTGATAGGCTAATAATATATAAATGTTAAAAATATTTACGTTGGCAGATTCTTATGTTGGTTAATTGATAGTCTACATATTTTCAGTAGAAGGCTGTTGGCAAAAGCAGGTGAAAACAATTAGTAATGCAATCATTATAGATCAATTTACTGTAAAGGTTAATTGCTCTTTGTTTCTCATAAGATCTCTACTAACCCTTCTGTGAACTGTGATGTTCCTTTGCACTCTTTGCAAACTTTAATAGTTTTTCCTATACCTAGCACAGTTCTTGGTTCAGAGCCATCATTCAATTAAAAAAAGCATTCAATGAATGAGCAAATCAATGTTTATGTTTCTATGAAAACTGCCTAAATGTATACAAGAATATTTGAATTTTATATAATCTGCATTTTACAGCTAGGGCAGGGCCTAGACTCAGTTAACACTTGGCTATACTGATGATTTTAATTAATATGTAAATAATGATCATTCACCAAAGAAATCAGAACAGAAGCACTTCTTAAACTACTAATCAATAAACCACCCAATAGAAAAATGAGCACAAGATATGAAAAAGTAAATCACAAAAAAGAAAATATAGATGACCAATAAACATATGAAAAGATGTTCCCCAAACGAGCAATCTGAAAGTGCAAATTAAAACACCCAGAAGACACACCATGTTTAACCCATCAGATGGGCAACTGTCAGATAAAATGGCACAGAGTATAGGGAAATGGGCTCTGAAGTTAGGCAGAGTCTAAATCCTGGCTACCACTTGCCAATGTAGGCCCCAAGACAAGGTTCTTAACTTCATTAAGCCTGCAGAGGGTTAATAATATTAACACCCACCCTGTTGGGTTGTTACAAACATTGAATTATTTCATACACATAAAGCATTCAGAACATGCCAGGCAGAAAGTAACTGCTTGACAAATTTAGCATGAAATGTTGAAAAACATGGAGAAGCAGATACTTTCGTATACTGTTGGTTAGATTACAAACTAATACAGCCACTTTGGAATGTAATCCAATGGCTTCTATCAAATTAGAAGTATGCATATCCTATGACCCTGCAGTCGTTTTGAGTATCTACTCTTGAGAAACACATATATTTGTTTCATTCTCATGCGCACTGCAGCATTATATGTAATAACAAATACCTAAAAAATTATTAAATAGGGGAATGGCTAACTATGATATAACTATGAATATTATGTTATGGTTTAAAATAATAAGGTAGATTTCTAGTTACTGATGTGGGATGGTCTCCAAGAGTTTTGCTGAGTGAAAGTAGGAAGTAGTTGCATAATATAAAGAGCTGTGATATTGCTCATGTAAAACCTACATACAAAACCATATATACATGGTTTTTAGTATATATCTAGTATATATGTATAATATATATTTGAGTGTGTGTGTTTGTGTGTGTGTGCATATACTCAGTGGAGAAGCATTGGTATTATATTGTGCATGGTAGTCAAAGAGGACTTTATCTCTTTGTGTTATTTTATTTTTTACAATGCATTCCTCTATTGTTTGTATAATTAAAATGTAGTGAAGGGGAATGGAGAGTTAATGTTTAATGGATACAGCATTTCAGTTTGGGATGGTGGAAAAGTTCTGGAAATGGATAGTGGTGATAGCTGCACAACCGTGTAGATGTCCTAATAAGTACACTAAACTCTACACTTAAAAATGATTAAAATATTAAATTTTATGTTATGTGGATTTTGCCATAATAAAAGAGTTGTGACTTAATAGAAAATTCTTTGTACTATAACATGTGACAAGAGGAAGGCTTTAGTCAAAGGTTTAGTCTGTGCCACAGAGTACAAAACTTGATGAGATTTAGTTGAGTCTTTAAAGACATGCAGGATTTGGATCTGGAAAGCTTGGTGGACAGAGCATGGAGAAAGAGAGGCACTGGGGAATGGGGCATCTGCCTAGAGAAGGATAGTCTGGAAAAAAGATGGGAAACAAAATTAGGTAGATATTCTGTGTGAAGTCAAGCAGCACCCCATTGCTGGAACTTGGCACTGATCTGCCAGGAGAAAAGGTAGCTCCCCCAGCTCCTCCTTCCCCATTTCTCCAGTCAAAAGCCCTCCAGAGATGCTTTCCCCAATGGGGAGGAGCAGGGGAGGTGATGCAGAAGGAGAAGAAAGGGTCATAAAAAGTAGAATCTCCTAATGGCTTGTATTTTTGCTGCAGCAGCTCCTCCTTCAAAGAGCTGCCATGCACCTGGAGGGAGCTTGATTTCCTTCTGAGAATATGCCTTTCAAGTAGATTAAAAACTATTTTCATGAGTTGAGGCTGTTTACATGCAAACCTGTCATTCAGATGATGTGTGCCTTCACAGACGCCCACAGAGGCTTATCAACGGCTCCCTTCTTTTCTGGGATAATTTCCTTTAGGTTCCTATGCAGTGTGTCTGGGCAGGGGAGGGAAGTGAGGGGACGGGGGATGTTTTGTTTCCTCAACAAGGTGAAAACAGAGATGCAAAGAAGATAAGGGAGGTGGGGCCAGAGCTAGAGTCCAGAGTCTCCTTTAGCTGGGCTAAGGGCAGGAGGGTCTCAGATATGAGCATCTGGTGTGAGCTCTCCTTGAGACAGGCAAGGCTCACCCTTGCCTGCAGATATGACGACTTCCCATAGTACCTGGTTCCTGCCACTCGTTCTTCAGTATTGAGGCCATGCTGTCAGGGAAAGAAAGACTTTTTCTAGAGAAGAGCAGGCTGACTTCAGGAAATTGAAGGAGGTATAATAAAGCCTTGAACTCAGCCACTGTAAACCCCAAATTCTAGAATAAATTTTAAAATGTATGCTGAATTGAATTTTAGGCTTTTTTTCTTTTGTCAAAAATTAAAAAGGAAGAAAAACATTAATGAACCACTGTGATCTAGAAGCTACATTGTTTTCTAAGACTTATGAAATTAAATGTAAGTGTTCTCTACATTGAAGATTGGTCTAAATTCTAGATAAAGATGTGGTTTATAAGCCTTTGGAAAGAAAAAGTTGGTGCATTGTAAGTAGCATAAGACAAAAATAGATGCCAAACCAATGGTGTGTGTGTGTGTGTGATGTGCGTACCTATGTGTGTGCATATGTATGTGTGTACCTGTGTGTGTGTGTGCAAGCGCATGTGTGTATTTGGCTGAAGTAGTTATACTGGTCTTAGGTAAATGCCATATTATAATATGTCCATCCCAGATGCCATGGATCCAATGTGTCTTGATTTCAGCAAGACTTTTAAAAGAATGTCTCCTGAACAAAATGGAAAAGCATGGTCAGGATATTAACAAATATAGGCCGACAACAACATTGCCCCAAGATTATAACTTATATAAATCTAGGTTTCTTCATGTATATAAGAAAAAAGTTGAATTAGATATCCACTAAGTTCTTTTCCACTTCTTCAGCCTGTGATTGTATTACTTCAAGGAAGTTCTCAGAAGATATTTCCCAAGATTTTTCAAGGCCCAGTCCTGAGATGTGCTTACAAAGCCGGAGAAGACAGCAAGGGGAAATACACTTATGGCCTAGAGGATAGAGTCAGCATTCCGAGTTACCCCCTCCACCCCTGCCAACCCCCCACCAAAGTCAATAACACTGTCGTTTGACGTCAATGAGATAAAATGTAACAGAATAAAGTTTTGATTTAAAACACTCATTCCATAAAGTCAGCATATCAGAGATCTATCTTGGTAGTGGTTTGGATAAAGAAGTCACAGAGATTTAATCAACTTTAAATTAAGCACCAAATATCAGAATGGTATGTGTCAAGCCTGGGTGCAAAGGAGAACTTGGTACAGGCTAGGCTGTATTAACAAAATATGGGGTCCAAATCAAATGGCATCATTACCCCCACTCCATATTCTGCCCTGAATTTGGAGTATTGGGCACCATCCATTAAGAAGGACATTAACAAGCCAGAAAGTATCCAGGGAAGAGGAAAAGATGACAGGAAGACATCTTAAAGGTGTGTGGTAAGGACCAAGGTCTCCTCTGGCCACCTCCACCCACTGGCCTCCTTGCTGTCACCCTTTCCACCCAGCTGAGCTCTTTCCCAGCATCTCTTCAGCGTGGATGCCAGTTCTTGCTTGAAAAAAACAGGATAGAAACACATCATCTCCTGAGGGAACCACCTTCTGATGGGCCTATTGCAAATTTCTTCCTTACCCTGAATGGAAATCTCATTCCCTATGACCCTTCCATTCACTGGCCCAGATTCTATCACCCTGGGCCAGTGGAGGTAAAATCTAATTCCCCTTCTACATAAACAGCCCTTCAAATTAGCCAAGAGAAGAGACAGTTACCACCTCCTTACCCCCCAAAAAACCCTTCCAAGTAAAACTGGTCTGTTTTAAAAGGTGAATCCTCAAGACCCTTTTGTAGTCTTTTGTCCTCTGTGTGTCCTGGAGATAAGGCCTGACTGGGATTCTTCCCCTCTTACACAGGTCAGAAGCAGCCATGAGTGGTGAGAAGTTCACAGTGATGTGACCTCGTTGGTATTGCATCTGGCCTGTCATCCAGGCCTACAGTCTTAGAAAGCGGAGTGATGACTCCTAAATATGACTTTTCTGATACATGAGGGTTAAAATTCTCAAAACACTCTTTTATCTCACATTAGTTTCAAAAATAAACATATGCCCTAGAGCACTTTATAAACACTATCAAAATTCCAGGTCTCAATTCCAAACAAGCAGAAATCATTGGCTCGTTTTGCAATTTTTCTATGTCCAAAATACCTCAATAATCTTACATTTTCTTAATATACTCTGAATGTTATGTGGATTCCTATTCTATATCTGACAGCCATTCATATATTTTTAAATGCTGCTTCTGGTATTACTACATATTTCCATTTATCTGATATTTATTTGAGTGCCTGTTTTGTGCGTGATACCTTGAAATACATGACAAACAAAAACAAAATTAAAAAACCATAGTGAATTTATTCAGACCGTGGTATGAAATGAAATCCCAAATTTATAAAGAAACTACAGACTGCCCAAAAGGTAGTTTGGCTGATCTGCCTTTAGAGGGTTACAGGATTGGAACCCATCCTCCACCAACCCCATTTTTTCACAGGCCTGAAAAAGACCAGGAAGTGCTGCTGGGGTGTCCTCATTGGTATTTTACAGGCTCTTTTTAAAACCCAACTTATTCAAAGTAAATAAAATGTTACTTGTGTAAGTAATTAATCAGAAATTACTTGGAAGGTTTATTATGAGGCCAATAGTAGGCAATCTCCTGAGGCACTCAGCAAACTCTCTCTCTCAGTAAATAATTATTTAAGTTAAAATTATTTACTAAATTAAGTCATTCCTTTTGTGATATTTCTGAGACTTCAAGTAATTGCCTAGGTTTGCTTTAGTTTGGTGTTTTATAAAGAAAAAACAGGGCTACATAATGAATTAACTGTGCAATTAACTATAAATTTAGCACTTCAGAAACACATTTTAATGAGTAGGAACAGGTACAAAGAGCCGTGTGTGTGTGTGTGTGTGTGTGTATTTAAACCTAGGTGTAATTTTCCATCTTAATGCAGCCAGGCTGGGAAAGTGTCAGCACAGCATAACTTATTACTTTCCATTTACAGAGAGTCAGCAACATGGAAAGCCCATGTTAGGCAGAGCCATAGCCACAGACCTCTGCCCTGGGCTCACGGTGAGAACTGCTTTGGCCTTGAGGCAGGGCCACCTCCTTCCTTTCTCTGTTGAGCTCCCACCAAAACGACAGGCTGTCCAGGAGAAGCCTTCCCTGTACCCTCCTGGGGTTTGGAGAATAATGATCTGATGCCTAGAGCTTCCTCCCTTTCTCCAAACCAAGACTCTTCCTTGTTATAATTATGAAGAGAGAAATGATGAAAAATAGGGTCTGGGTTAATGAAAACCTTTAATTAGCTAGTTGTTGCTGTTGCTGTTGTGTTCATAATTTTTAAGAGTATAGTGCAAATCACTGGATTTTTAAAAGCCAAAAAAGAAGCCTGAATTAATCTCATCAAACATCTATACCATGCAAGAGTATATCCTTGCACTTTATGATTTTCCACACACCTTTGGGTTTATAGTCATGTAACAGGAAGGAAGCATCTACCATGTGCCAAGCACTTGGCTTCCTTCCACAATGCATGGAACAAAAGGATGTGCCTCTGTGCGTGGAGACGGACATCCACCTCCTGATCAGTCATCAAGACTGGCCACTGTAATGCTGACAGACAAATGAACCATGGACTTGGTAGTGAGATGACACAGGGGACACACTTCAGGCCTTAAGAAGGAAACCTTCCAGCCACCAACCAACCATTTCAGACAAATGGAGTCTGAGTTCATTTTGGAAGAACTTTACAGGAGGAAATTTTATTTGCATTTTCAATTGTTTATGTTACTTACAGCTAATCAATCTGTGATATTATCAAGCACTATGAGCCAGCTCTGGATGGGAAAAGGAGCTTACAGTCTCATAGACACCTGAGATATAAATAAATGTCTCAATATGCACACAAACACCCCCATGTGCCAAGCACTGGGGTCCTTCAAGCATGTTATCTCTTGTAATCCTCACGATAGCACCATGATATTGGTGTGGTGAGTGTTGTCCCCTGGGGGAAGATGAAGGCCTTTCTATGAGATGCCCTTGGCCTACACAGATGGATCTTTGCTGTTGCCTTCTATTTGTTCGGTGCTCCCCAGTGAAGGTGATTTACAGGGCCTCCTCCACTTCTCCATCTCTTGCTTCCTGTGGAGGGATGCCGAAAGGACTCACAATGTGTGGAATGTGATGATGTGCCTTGTGTGTAGCTTCTTTGTAACACAGCCAAAATTGGGCTTCCTCCCTCGCTTTCACACACACACACACACACACACACTTCCGACAAGGAGAAATCAGGAACTTATTTAAAATGCTGTCTAGGGCACATTCTCTACCTTTGCTTCAAACATAAAGAACAAAGTTCAAATGAGCTCCCCCAATCCCCCATTTATTAATTAGGTTTCTGTAGTTAGTTGCTCTGGTACAATGGCTAAAGGCAAGAAAGTAAAACACATGTGTTCTAAAAAAAAAATCTTTTTGCCAACAAGGGTTAAAATAGAAAAGTTTGGATCTTCACCCTATGTAGACACATTTGTTAGCCAGAATGCTCATTCCCCTAACAGGCCAAACAATTAAGTTATCACATGCTCAGTGACATCTCTTTTTGCTCCTAGACATTGTGTTGTGGTACACAAACTTGCTTTCTGTTCCCATGCCAACTCCAACGGCTTTTGCTTAGCCCTTCTTGGCCTCTTCACAGCATTTGATCCTACTGAGCACCCTACTGCTTCATTCAACAATATCCCTAGCACCTCCCCTATGCCAGGCACTCTGCTTGGTGGTCAGACATGATCCCCATCCTCAGGGAGCTCAAGGACTATCAGGTGATGCCAACATCACTGAAACTCATTCTAATGCAAAGTGAGGATGAGACAGATGTGGGTCAAGATTACAGTGGCAGGGCTTCAAAGCTATGTTAGGGATTTGGTAGATTATTCTAAGAGCAACGAGATGCTATTGATGGGTTTTCATAGGAAACAGTATGATTGGACTTGCATTATTCACGGGTCACTTAGGTTATGTTAAAATAAGTAAATAAAACACCATTAGAGTGAACGGATTGGAGTGTGAAAAGATGAGCCCCTGGAAGATCATTCAGGGAGCTACTGCCATTGTCTAGGAAAGACAGGATGGCTGCCAGGCCTAGAGTGATGGCAGAGGAGAGAGAAAATCATGGAGGACATGGGGAGTGCATAGACATGGGAAGGGAGGGACCTGAGATGGTTTTCTAGCTCCTGGCTGGACAGTGAAGCCTTCCCTGAGCTGTGGGCGTGGAGCAGGCTGTAAAGGGTGGGGATGTTGATTTCTGTCCTGTTTATGCTGGGCATGAGGTCCCTGTGAGGTCTCCCAGGGGAGCTTCTAGAAAGTGTCTATAGCTCAGTGACCTGCACTGGAGTGACATATTTGGGAGTCCTGGCCCTATGGTTGATAGCTGAAGCCATGGGAATATGAGATCACGTTGGGAGAGAGTGCAGAGTGCCAAGTGAAGAGGCCCTCTGTACAGAGCCCTCCAGACAGTCCTCTTAAGTCCCACCAGTTACCCAGCCCTATCAACAATTATTCCCTTAGCAGTTTCCTCAATCTGCCCCCTTTCTTTCCCACTTCCACTCTCCAAGCTTAGGCCCTAACCACTTTTTTAAAATGACTGCAACAGTCTGGTCTCAGGAGTCTCACTCACTCCCTTCTATTTACCTTTCTCATCATTGCCAAACTTATTTTCCTAATGCTCAGCTCCTGTCATGTTGTTTTTCTTCTCCAAAACCTTCACAGTCTTCTCATTTCCTGCACAATAAAGCATAATTAGTTCACTCGGATGCAGAGCCTTCCATACGATGGGTTAGCTGACACAGGCGTGCCTTCGCTGCTGTCCTCTACCTGTTCTGTGCTCCCCATCAAAGGTGATATATGGGACCTCCTCCACTTCTCCACCTCTTACCTGCTATGGAGGAATGCTGAAAGGACTCACAATGTGTGGAATAAGAGGATGTGCCCCTGTGTGGGGAGACAGACATCTACCTCCTGACATTGGTTTCTCCCTAGTCTTTAAGACAGGCAATACACACAAGAAATAAGTAGACTATATACTGTGACAGAGGGTGATAAGTGCTGTGTAGAAAGACAGAGCTAAGTAAGGAGACTGGGAGTGCTGGGGGTGTGATTTGCTATAAGTTCACCAGGGCAGGCTTCACCATGAAGGTGCCATTTGAGCAAGACTTGGGGAGATGAGGGCTGAAGCATCTCACCCCTGGGGAAAGAGTGCTTCTGGCAGGGGGACACCAAGTGCGAAGCCCTAGGCAGGAGCATGCCTACCACATTCGAGGAACAGGAAGGAGGCCAGTGTGGCAGGAGTGGAGTGAGAGAGGGTGTAGGGAGTGGGAGATGATAAGAAGAGTAATAGCAGGAAGGAGTCAGATGGAGCAGCACTCAGATCACCCCAGTGGAAGATTCGGGGCAGGGGAGTGATTTAACTTCTGCCATAAAAGCAGCCCTCTGGCTGCTGCAGAGTATGCCACAAAGGGTAAGGGCAGGAGTGAGGGGCTGGGGAGAAGGCCAGTGCAGTAGCCCAGGCAGAGGACTGTGGCCTGGCCCACGACAGCGGCAGCACTGGGAGAGGTGATGGGAGTGGCTGAATTCTGAATAGATCTCACAGATGTGGAAACAGGACTTAAAGATGGAATGAATGCGGAATCCATGAGAGAGTGAGAGCAGTCGAGGTTTTTGGTATGAGCTCCTGGGAGGAAGGGACTGTCGTTTGAGTTGGGAAATTGTCATTTGAGTTGTGAGCAGGCATGTTTGGGGGATAGAATATAAGTTCAGTTTTGAACTTGCTAAATGTGTGATGTACATTAGACATTCAGGTGAAAATGCTGTGTGCCCAGTTATGTACATGAATCTGCAGTTCAGGAGAAAGGTCAGTGCTACAGATAGAAATTTAGATTCAGATTATAAAGACTTTCCTCTATAATAACAACAATAAAAAGTACTCTCCCCTCTTCTCGTCACCACCATCACTTCTACCTCACTAGGGATAACGGCTATGTGCCAGGCACTGTGCTGATTATTTTACTCATATTACCTCATTTACTTCCCATAACAACCCCATGAAGCAGCTATCAGAATTCCCATTTTTACAGATGAGGCATCTTAGGCTTTGAGAACTTGCATATCTTGCCCACGCTCACACAGCTGGAAAGAACTTTATGCTTCATGCAGTGAAGAGTCATTAAAAAAATTGAGAATAACACCATCAAATGTTCATTTTAGATGAATTGCTCTGAGGATACCATAGCAGCTAGAATAGGATGGTTTGAGACCAGTGAGGAGACCATTGCAATAACTCAAGAGTCCAAGCAAGAGGTGACATAAGACGAACTCAGGCTGTGGCTGCAGGAATGGGAAGGAAGGAATAGGATCCAGGAGTTACTAGGTAGCAGGACAAGGCTTGGGGGCTGATAGGGTTTGGATATTTGATCCTGTCCAAATCTCATATTGAATTGTAATCCCTAATGCTGGTGGTGGGGCCTAGTGGGAAGTGTTTGAATCATGAGAGCAGATCCCTCATGAATGGTTTAGGCCATTCCCTTGGTGACAGGTGAGCTCTCAGTCTGAGTTCACATGAGATCACCCGCTGTCTCTCTCTTGCTTCTGCTCTGCCATGTAAAGTGCCTGCTCCCCCTTTGCCCTCTGCCTTGATGGTGAGCTTCCTGAGGCCTCCTGAGAAGCTGAGCAGATGCCAGCACCATACTTCCTGTACAGCCTGCAGACTTGTAAGCCAATTAAATCTCTTTGCTTTATAAATTACCCAATCTCAGCAATGCAAGAATATAAGAGTGGCTAGGACAGGGACCTATTGTACTGGGGACATAAGGAAAAAGTCCATGATGTCTATAGGCTCCTGGCTGGGGGAACTGATTGAAGGGTGGTACCCTTTGGTTGAGATGGGGAACACAGGAGAAGAGTCAGGACCTTAGACCATAAGGAGCCTTGCAGGCCAGTGCGAAAGGGATACCCAAGCAAGCAGGGGTGATAATGCTAGACGATAAGCTGGGATTAACCAAGGTAAATCTTTCCTGTGAGGCTTAGCAGGTTAACTTTGCTCTGCAGACAAAGACACCATTAAGATTCGAACCAGATAAATGTGGTTACACAAAAGAATCAAGTCTTGTAATTCTTTAAGTTCTATGAGGACAGGACCTGGGTTTCCTGTGTGACATGTGCTGCACAACGGTCTATGCACAGCAGCTACTTAATACCACAAACAACACTCTTGCCCCTATCCTTTTTTCCCCATTTATCGGGCATACTTGCAGAAGATTTTTTTTTTTTCAGATGCGAGAACATTGTGGGTTGAATAAACTGACTAAATCCATTCACTATTTCTATAGAATATTTAAAAAATCTAACTTATAACAAGTAACAGCCTCCTGACTCCTCCACAACTCGCTACTCCCCCTACCCCAATTGTCTGTCCTGATTGGGATAATGGGTAATTGTGTTTCAACATGCATTATGCTAAAATGCTTCTCATGGCCCGGCTTCAATCATCACCAAAACCCAGATCCTAATCTAACTTCATTGTCATTAAGCCACCAAACCAGCTGCCTCAGTGAAAACAGGCAGGCGAAGGAAAAAGACTCAGGAGAAGAGTGACATTTCTCTGAGAAACAAAAGAACCATCTCAGATCAAGTGACCTGTGTGAGAGGAGGAGAGAGCTCCTAGAGCTGACTAAACTGAAATTGCCAGTTAGGCCCTCTTCTCATTAGTTTTTCTTTCACACTTCACATTAGCTCAGTGAAAGGAAGATGAATTAAGAGTTAAATGCACCAAAATAACTTAAGCAATCTTTAAATAAGGCTTAAATGTGCTTTATGCTTCTACCAACACCCTCTTCCCGTCTCACTCTCCTCTCTCCCTCATGCTGGCCCTGCTCCTTCCTTTGTGCTTTCTCTTTGTCTCTTTCTTCCCTTGTTCATTCTGTTCTCTCTCTGTGTGCTGCTCTGTACTCTGCTTGTATGGTTTCTTCACTCAAATAGCTGGCCTCTCTTTAAAATTCCTGCACCCTTCAGCTCTGGCCCACCTGGGCACCCTCCTTGTCATCTTTCTCTTCCCACTCCCTCTGCTGTCCTCACACCTCCTTCCCGTCTCGCCCCTCTCCCACACCCAGTTTCTGCCTTCCCACATCTGGCCTCAGATGGCACCAGAAGCCAAATTTCTAGTGACGGAAAGCCCATTGTTGCCTGATGAAGGCAGATGATGTAAACGAGGCAATTACTTCAATACATAATTAAAATAAGCCAAATGAAGCAGCAAAACAAGACAGATTCATGGTTTAGAGATCTAAGGATGAACGCTTTGCAGAAGATAGTCCTCCTTCCCTCACCCCAGTTGGCACTGAGCCCCAGAAGCGTATTGACTGGCCAATAAATTCTCAAATTCTAGCTAGATGAACTGGTGATAAATGATGACCCTGCAGCCCCTTTCTCAGCCCTGCCAGGCCCAGCTAATGCACACTGAACCATCCCCCGTTCTGAAAGACCTTCCTGGGATTGTTTATCTCTCTCCCCTCTCCACTTTTGTTTCCAGCTACAGGGAACTCCTAAGTGGAAAATCGATAGGCGCTTTAATTACCAGCCCCCAATTCATCAGGGCCTCAACTGTAATTACTCTGCCTGAGCCAGGAGCCAATAAGCAGACACTGCCAGGCACTGGACAATGTGCAAGACAATCAGAGCCCAGAGTCTGTGGCTCAACCTGGGGGGAGCCTTGCGAGGCTGCCTGCTCACCTTCCTGCTATGGCCTTCCTGTCCCCTTTCCCTGGTCAGCAGCAGGGAAGAGGCAGTCCCCAAAGAGATCCCAGGGCAGAACTGGGAGGGGGCATGGGGTGGACACAAAGCCAACCTTTCTTCTCTCTCCCAGGCTCCGGACTCAGTCAACTGCCTCTAAAACCTTGCTTCTCAAAGTGTGGTCCAAGGACCAGCAGCTTCAGCATTCTGTGGAAAACAGACACATAAAAGCTCAAGCCCCAACACAGATGCACTGAATCAGGTTCTGCACTTAACAATATCCCCACATAGAAGGATGAGAAGCACAGTTTGAAAATACTTGGTGTTTGTTTGCTTTGTTAGGGCTGGAAGGGAGTAGGGACCCTGCTCTCAGTGCCTGTTCCATGGCTTATCAATACTTACGTCACCCAGAAGGGTTTCTTGAGAGTCTTTTCATTTAGGGTATGAGGGGCCCATACATGCTAAAATGTTATTTTCCTCTCCATGGCATCATCATTCTTTTCCCTCCACTTCTGAGCTCTCCCCAAAGGCAGGTAGGTAAACTGAGGACCTGAGGGTTGATTGTCCACACTGGATTCTTTCCTCCTCTTTTGTCCATGATGAAGCCTGACCAACCATGTGCCCAGATGCAGAATCCTGTTTCTGGGCCCCAGGACCCCTAAAACTGACGTGCTTCTGATTCCTGCCCTCCTCAGCTCTTGGGACTCTCAAAGGCTGAGTATCAGGGAAACCCACAGGGCTCCTCTCAGGAGCTAAGCTGGTAACATGGGATGATGCTGGGATATCATAAGAGATGCTCTCATGGGGTCCCCTTTAAAGAGTGGGGGCTGATTGCATTGTTTTCCCCAGGAGGACAGCAATTAATCTTTGGGATGGCTCAGAATAAATGACTTCTTTGTGATGGGTGAGTTCATAACCTGTGTGTGTCTGGGGTTTATTCCGCCTTCCTGGTACTGAAGGCCAAGAGTAGTGGCAAAATGAGCTCAGATTCTGTCAGAACACTGAGCAGGCTGTGTTTCTGGTGAGGGAGAGCTGGGATGCAACTGCCCTACTTCCTGCACACACATCAGTGAAGCTTCGTGTCTGAGCACGGAGCTATTGACTCAGCTGATCAATTTCCGAGTCACAGGCAGCCAGGCCCATGAAAAATGACTCTGTTGCCCATTGCCCGTCCCCCACAGACACTGGCCTTGGCTAATGCAAATAGAACAATTCTCCATTTACGAATTGCTTCTAACCTCCTCTTTGTCCTTCTGCTTCCTAAATGTAGGCATTCCCACCTGAGCCCTCTGGTCTTCTCTTTCTCCTTTGTCTCTCAAAGCTCATGCACTCCCTCAGCCTCAACTACCACTTTTAAGAAGATGAGTCCTCAAGATTCTCCATTTCCCATTCTTAACCTAAATTTAAACCCACTTGACTCGCTGGGCATTCCTATCTGATGGCCTAATAATAATTGCCTTTAAACTCAAGATATCTCAAATCCAAACCTTCCTCCTCCCACATCTGCCTCCTCTTCCCCCTGGTTACTGTTTTCTCATTCCTGTGAAGGGCTCCCAGGCTTGCATTCTAGTTGTCATGACTTGTATGTTCCTGTGGATGCTCAGTCCTGGAGGTACTGTCTTTCAAGAGCTCTTGCCCATCTCTCTCTTTCTGTTGCCATTTTCATCTCTTATTCAGATCCTGTTGATGTTGTACCTGTGTGATTGTGACAGCCCCATTTTGGAACCCCCCACCCCAAGTCCTTCCGCAATGCCAGTGAATCTCAATCCAAGCTGCAAATAAAATCATTCAGGGAGCTTTTATATAACGCCAATGAGACCAATGATTAGGATGAATTAACCAGAAAAGCTGGACATGGGGCCCAGGAGTTGGTCATTTTAAAGCCTAGTCAGGTGACTCTAACACATAGCCAAGCGAAAACTGCTGCTCTAGCCAATCGAGACCATTTACTACGTGCAACCAACTTTTGTCCACATCGTCCTTTGTCATTTTGCCATCACCCTTCCTTCTGCCTAGGATGACTTCCACTTCTCCCTCCATCGATGAAAATGCTCCCTATCCTTCCACGCTGAGCCCAAAGTTCCCCCTACCCCCACCCCATGACCCTTCTATTACAGAGCCCTGCTCAGAACTCCTACAGCACTTACTTATACATTAGGCATAGTGCATGCCCTGCCCTTCCTTGTACTGTGCTCTGTGGTCTTGCCATATCCTCTTTATCTAAATGCCACCTCCTTGAAATATTAAAACATTTCTTAGAGCATTTATCTTGGAGCCAGAAGAGCTAAGTTTGTGTTCTGACACCTCATAAATAAAACTTTGGCTGTGAGACTTTGGATAGGCTTTTGAAAATCTCGGTTTCCTGTTCTGCAAAATGGGAAGCATGATTCTTATCTGTTTTATAAAAGTTATAGTAGAGTAGGGAGGGAGGGAGAGGGACAAGGGTTGAAAAACTATGGGGTACTGTGCTCAGTACCTGGGTGGTGAGATTAATCATACCCCAAGCCTCAGCATCACGCAATATACCCAGGTGACAAACCTGCACATGTATCCCACGAATCTAAAATAGAAGTTGAAATCATTTTTAAAGTGTTAATCATTAGTAGTCTAACAGTAATTTTTGCCCTTCATGTTGTTTAACGGTGGCTTGGACAAATTAAGTGCTTAATAAGTGGATGTTGAATAAAGGGGTGAATATATCTATATTTTTATCATAGACTTTTTTCTCCTCCTGAAAATAATTTCAAATTAGAAAGTCAATGCACTAAAGAGTGGGACCTAAGGTCATGGGCCCAGTACTTCCTACAGTGGAGTCAGGCACAGTGACATCTGCTTTCCTAACTACCCATGTCAAAGGCCCTTGCTGTGACATTTAAACCATGTCCCTTTGTCCCTTTTGTCAGGTATCAAAACCAAAAGCACAGATGTCACAGTTTCTCTGTCTTCATGCAGGGTGTCCTCATGGGTGAGCGCACATGCACACACACACACAGCTAATAAATTGTTCTGCCCTTCATAGATACCTGCATAATTGAGAAAGCCAGCTTCCCCCAGCAAGTGCTCTCAGAACCAGCACTCCAGGGACAGAGACTGAGCCTGGAGACTGCAGTCCACACTGCTTAGTAACACATGGCGGAGGGTTCTGCTCGCATAAGTACCAAAGATGCCTACTGTCAGTTGTTAGCAGCTGGTCCCTTTTGGTGCAGCCATCGAATGAGTTAATAAAATGTATTTTTCAAGAGAGGGGCATGAGTGTGGGGGAATTCTGAAGCAGTGAAAGTTGAATTTTGAGGATCCTGAGATCATGGGTGAAACAAAATATCATGTAGAGCCAAGGGCATCTGCCAAGCAACTCCCCAGAGCTCTGCCCCAGTTCTTCCCCAGCACCCCCTGTCCTGGCCTTCTCTGGCCTGCATTCCACAGCCTTCACTCTCATTTAAACACTCATTTATGTTTCTGGATGAATAATCCCAGAAACAACTAGATTAGAAGAGTCCTTTATCCTGACTCGCAGCACTCGCACTAAGTAATTAGAAAGCATTATCCTATTCATCCCCTGGAACCCCAGAGAGGAGCTGGAGACCTGGGTAGGAGAAGGAGGTGGCCAAAGTCACAGGTAGGCAAATGCAAGGAGCAGGAAAGCGAGGGGCAGGACCCATGGTGCTTGTCAGGGCTGGGCAGTTTAGTAGGCTGGGTCCACCTGGGCTTGCGGCAAAGTCACAGAGACTTTTACCTCCCCTCAATGGGTCTGTTAATACTCTCATCCCATCCTAAATAGACCAATAAACTGAGACCGCATAACCCTGAGGGGTCAGACAAACCCAGAATGTTGTTAGGTGTTAGAAGAGCTTGGAAGATCTATCACATGGTCATATCATGTAAACAGAAGCCCAGGGGGATTATATGACTTGTCTAACATAACACAAGTCATTTATGGCCAAGGCAAACCTAGAATGCAAGTTTTCCAACTCCATCCGGTGCTTCTCCAGCATGCAGACATACACTTAGACTCTGTTAGGTGCTGGGCAAGAGAACTATCCCTGACCAATGGCTTGTCTGAGTTCTACCAGCAAGGACCTTCACTTTCCCCTCCCTGCAATCCCACAACCTGCCAGTTTCAGACAAGAAGGTCCCTGGAAGCTGCAGTTGATTTGTCCCCAGTGGCCATCCAGGCCTATCTGTGGCCTTCATTTGCCTATCTTCTCTCTCCCTGGTATTTCTTTCTCTTTCTCCTCCTCCAGTCTCAAGTCCCTCCTTGTCTCTGGCTCCCTCCCTACAGAAGCATGGGTGAGAAAAGGCCCAAAAAGTGAGGGTATGCCAAGCCCCAGAAGAGGTGGCATCTGTACCCAGGCTGTGGCCCACCTCCTGGGCTGCACACTGGGGTGTGTTGGGATGTTGGTGCATGATCTAAGAAGCTCGGGCTACTGTGGCTTAGCAGAGAGGTCCTCACCCCTCCCCCAGCCACACACTGCAGCACCCCATTGGAAGGCATGCACAGTGGCAGAGGCCACAGCCCTGAGGCAGCCTGTGCAGCCGTCAGAGTCTTGACTGCAGAGTTTTGAGCTGAGGTTCCCAGCTGCCATCACCAGCTGTGAGGATGTAGGCAGGTACTTCATCTCCCTCAGTTTTCTCATGAAAATGAGGCAACCAGTATGAGGATGCAGTAAGTTAGCACACATAAAGCACTTAGAATTGTCCTGGGATGAAGTAAACATTGAAAAACAGATTCATTCATTTTGCTGTTATTCTTGCCTAGCCCCTGGCTGCTCAAGTAGAATGACTGCAATCTTGCAGGAAAGATGGCCAAGCCCAAGTATCCCTGATTAGAGAGGCTGTGACTGGGACACAGAGACCCCGCTGGGAGATACAGCAAGTTCTCCTTTATTTCCCCACCTGCTGTCCCTTTCTTAACCCACTCCTAATACTCTCCCCATTCTTCAAACCAGTGCTCAGACCAGGATCAGATTCCACTTACTTGCCCTGTGTGGGACCCTGTTGGAGTCAAGTATGTTTCTTCCTAAATCTTCACATTTCCACAACAGTTCCTGTAGTGGCAGGTGCCTGCTGGGCAGGGCACTGTCTGCTGCCTTTCCAGGACAGCCCTGCTGAGCAACACGTTTCTGCCCAAAGAGGGAGAACTGGACTGTTTCTAGCACTGTCTCACTCACTCATATCCTCACTTACTGTCATAGACAGGATGTGTCCCCAAAACTCACATTACAGCCCTAAACCCCAGTGTGACAATTTGGAGATAAGGTCCTTATGGAGGTAATTAAGATTAAATGAGGTCGTAAGGGTAGGGCTCTGATCAGATAGGATCAGTATCCCTATAAGAAGTGGGAGAGACCAGAGCTCACTTGCTCTCTTGTGCTCTCGCTCTCTTCCTGTCATGTGAGGATACACTGACAAGTTGATCATCTGCAAGCCAGAAAATGAGCCCTCACCAGGAATCTCATTGGCTAGAACCTTAATCTTGAACATCTAGTCTCTAGAACTGTGGAAAACAAATTCCTGTTGTTTAAACCTCCTAGGCTATTATGTTTCATTATGGCAGCCTTAGCTGACTAATATATCCACAATTCATTTGGTCCTTTAACTTCTATGGGGACACCTGCCCCAAGACTGGAACTGTGCTTGGGCTCAGAGCTTAACAAGGAGTTTACACATAAGTAAAGGAAGTAGATGCTTAAACAGGTTGGTAACTTTATGAACTATTTTAAAAGGCATAATGAGATAAGTGGTCAAATAGAGGTATTCTGCAATGGGAGCAGGAAGCAATAGATTTTAATGTGCAACAAGGCTTCCAGAGGCAACAGAGTTTGAGCATGGCTGCCTTTTAGGACAGAAGTTTCCTGCCCAGTGGAGGAAGGAGGATTACACCTCAATTGGGAGGACGCAGATATTCCCATTTTGCTCTCATTCAAGGTTTTAGAAAACTATATAGCTTTTGTGCTGGTTTAAATAACCACGCTAGCGCTCTAAGGATCTTTCTTCCAGATCCAGCTCAAGTCCCACCTTTTCCATGAAGACTTTCTGAGATTTTACAGCACACTGAGCAGGGCTTAGCAATCATCTTGCCCAACCCTCTCATTTTTCAGATGGAGGAAGCAGAGCTACGGTGAGGGCATGGGACCCTTGTCTTATGTATGTTTGTCTTCATTGCTTAGCTGCATTCTGCTTTCTGCTTTCTGTTTTGTTCAGATGGGCACAAGACTGGCTTCTGTTCATCATTCAGGGCTCAGCTTAAATACCACCTCCTCAGGCAGGCGCTTCCTGACTGCCCTTGCTAAAGCAGCCCTGCCTCTACTTCCCACATACACCGTGAGTCTCTAACAAAGCACCCTATTTCATTGTTTCTATAGCTCTTTTGGATATTTAAAATAATCTTATTTGATTATTTGTTTACATGCTTATTATCTACTTCCTCGAGTTAGAATGTAAGCTCTTTGAGAGATGACCTTTTTCTGTATGCCCAGCCTGCCGCATAGTAAGTGCTCAACAAACATATGTGGGCATGCCGAGTTGTGCTCTGCTCTTAGTGGGGCAGTAAACGTGTACTGGCTGTGTTCACCCCACCCACGTTTTTAAAGCAGACTGATCCGCCCCCATTCCACCCGGCTGCCTCCCAACTGAGTCTCTTGAAACCCATTAACTGTAATCCTGCTGCTGACAATGCCGTGAGCTTCTCTTCATTCTGCACTGCCTTACTCAGCTCCTGAAACCTGCCTTCACCTTTTTCTCCTACTCACCATGGGCTCCCTCTCTCTTATGCACAATCCTAAGTCTCTCTTTTGCATTGAGGAACAAGCCTTGTCTTTTCTCCCTAGCTCCCCAACCCTGTTCAGACACTCAAATCAACTGGAGTGAAGAGTAACCCTTCCTAGAGGGTGACACCCGCTCTCGTCCTGCGCATCCACTCTCCCCCGATTCTCAGATCCATCAGCGCCCTCCCCCGCCCCACTGACCAGCCTGCCTCTGCGGTCGGATGTGCTTCCCCTCTCTTGCAATCACAGGACAGCAGTGAGCCTGGTATCAGAATTTATTTTTAAACCCAATCATGAGCTGCTGGGCTGCTACCCCAGCTGTGACTGACTTTCAGATGTAGGGACACTCCCTCAGTTTGTCCCATTGCCACCCTCCGGGGCCCTCCCTGGCCATGGAGGGTTTCATTTCCTTGATGTTTCTTTCCTGGTCATTCCCCTCCTCCTCCTTCCCCTATCAGTTTGAATTGTGAATAATTCATGTGTTTCCATGATCCTGCCACGGGTTTTCTGCCTCATGAATCAAATCCCTGAGACACAGTTTATTTCTTCACCATCTTCTAGTTCAAGTTGCTGACAGGGAAAGGGTTTATTCCTGTAGGTCATGAGTGGACGCCAATACTTATGCCTGCTTATGAGACAGTAACCATTTTTCCCACCCTATTCTTCTACCATGCTCTATTTTTCCAGTCTTTTTAATTTTTTTGAGACAAGATCTCACTCTGTTGCCCAGACTAGAGTACAGTGGCACCATCTCAGCTCAGTGCAACCTCTGCCTCCTAGGTTCAAACGATCCCCCCATGTCAGCCTCCCAGGTAGCTGAGATTACCAGTGCACACGACCATGCCCAGCTAATCTTTGTGTTTTTTATAAAGACAGGGTTTCACCATGTTGCTCACACTGGTCTTGAACTCCTGAACTCAAGCCACTTGCCTGCCTCAGCCTCCCAAAGTGCTGGGGAATTACAGGCATGAGCCACTGTGCCTGGCCTATTTTTGTTTTATATATATATACACACACACACACACACATACACACACAGACACATACACACACACACACACACATATATATATAGCCTGTGTATATATACACAACTATATATATATATGGCCTGTACTATATACCTGTATATACTAGTACAGGCTATATATATATGTGTGTATGTATGTGTGTGTGTATATGTGTGTGTGTGTGTGTGTGTGTGTGTGTAGTACCGGCTATAGATAGATAGATAGATAGATAGATAGTTGTGTTTTTTCCCACCCCCAAAACAGAGTCTTGCTTTGCTCTGTCACCCAGGCTGGAGTGCAGTGGCTCGATCTCAGCTCACTGCAACTTCTGCCTCCCAGGTTCAAGCGATCCTCCTGCCTCTGCCTCCCAAGTAGCTGGGATTACAGGCGCATGCCACCACGATGGGTTAATTTTTGTATTTTTAACAGATATGGGGTTTCACCATATTGGCCAGGCTGGTCTCAAGCTCCTGACCTCACGACCTGCCCGCCTTGGCCTCCCAAAGTGCTGGGATTACAGGCATGAGCCACTGCGCCCAGCCTCTGATATATTTTAATAGGTGTGCATTTGTATAATATTACATGATTGGATAGATAAAAAAACAGACAGATACATAGAAAGATGCACAATAGACAGAATTATTTTCCCACATAGCTTTCTTAATCACCTTTCTTATTTAAGGTTTTTGGGAGGAACATGACAGAGGCATCTAAACATATTTCTTATACACAGTGGATGCCCTAATGCCCAATTTGCAGCCACCTTCTAAAAAGGGGTCCTTATAAGGACTCTCATAAGAGCTCAGCCCTTACCTGGAGTCTACCTGGGTGTCATCTTCACTCAGTCTCCAAATATGTATCGAGGATTCACTATATGCCAGGGACTGGGCAGGACTCTGGAAAGACAAAGGTGAGCAAAAGAGACTCTATCCTTGCTCTTTTGGAGCTTACAGTCTCCTGGGAAACATGGATATTAGTTAAGTAGTCTTATATATATGGTTAGAATATATACATATATATTTCTAAACTGATACATTTATTTTGCTAGGCATAGTGGCTCATGTCTGTAATCCCAACACTTGGGGAGGCCGAGGCGAGTGGACCACTTGAGGCCAGGAGTTTGAGGCCAGCCTGGCCAACATGATGAAACCCCGTCTCCACTAAAAATAATTTTTTAAAAATTAGCTGAGCATGTGGCTCACGCCTATAATCTCAGCTACTCAGGAGGCTGAGAATCACTTGAACACAGGACGCTGAGGTTTCAGTGGGCCAAGATCACACCACTGCACTCCAGCCTGGGCAACAGAGTGAAATTTTGTCTCAATAATTAAATATATAAATTTATTTTTCTTGGCTCCTAACAGGAAATAACTGACAAATTTATATGTAAATTATATGTTTATATGGGATATATTTTTGTTTTAAATATTTTGAGCAAATTTGAGAAAATTGATATTGGATATATAAACTGTATATATTTCTATGCTTATAAATTCTAAACCCTCCAAAAGTGAGGAAATTATTACCATGAAGTCAGGAAAGCAGTTATTGCCAGTGGAGGTGAGGGTTTGTGATCAGGGTTCTCATTAGTAATGTGATCATCGTTCTCACATTACTATAAAGAAATACCTGAGACTGGGTAATTTATAAAGAAAACAGATTTAATTGGCTCACAGTTCTGCAGACTGCACAGGAAGCATGATGCTGGCATCTGCTTGCCTTCTGGGGAGGTCTCAGGAAACTTACAGTCATGGCGGATGGCAATGGGGGAGCCAGTACCTCACATGGCCACAGCAAGAGGAAGACAGCGAGAAGGCAGAGGTGCTACATACTTCTAAACAATCAGGTCTAGTGAGAACTCACTCACTATCATGATGACAGTACCAAGGGGGATGGTGCCAAACCATTCATGAGAAATCTGTTCCCCTCATCCAGTCACCTCCCACCAGGGCCCACCTACAACACTGGGGATCACAATTCAACATGAGATTTGGTGGGGACACAGATCCAAACCATATCAGGGGTGTTCTTCTTGATGTCTTAGTGATGTTCTATTCCTTGACCTGAAGGGTGGTTATGGAGAATTTGATTTATTGTTATTGATTAAATTTAATGTTTATGTTTTATGTTTATTTCTATGCATGTGTTACATTTCACAATTTAAAATTTTCAAATGATAACAGAAACTTAGAAGGTTCTATGAGAACATGTAACTGTGGCACCTGGCTTGGTCTGGGGAGCCAGGGATGGCTTCCTGAAGGAAGTGGCATCTCAGCTGAGATCTTCAGATAAAAATGAGTTTGGCAGAGGCAGGAAGGTGTGGCGAAATGACCTGGAGGGGAGGGGAAGAAGGAAAAAGGGGAAGAATAGAGAACAGACACTAGGGAGTGTGGGGAACTCAGAAAACAGCCAAGCATGGCTTGAGCTCAGGGTGTGAGAGGGAGCAAAGCTAGAGAGAGAAACAGGGACTGGATAATGTAGAGCCTCGTTAAGAACTTTTGCCTATGTCCTAAGATCAATGGAAAGTGCTTGAAGGTTTTAAGCAGGGGAGTGACATGATCAGATATACATATTGCTGATACCATCAATGAAAGTGTAGAGAATAGATTGGGAAAAAGCAACAGGCCCCTTTCCACCCTGTGAGGACACAATGAAGAGGTACCATCTATGCAGAAGGCAACCTCTCACCCAAACATGAATCTGCTGGTGCTTTAATCTTGAACTTCCCAATCTCTAGAACTAGAATATCCAACGTGTGCCTTCTAGCCATATAAGTGAACCTTCCCATAGCACTGTGGAATTATCACAAACTTGAGTTTCCTCAGTCTTAAGCAATATGACAGTCATCACTATGAAAACCACAGCATTGTCAAAAATGGCAACATCAGGAGTCTCAACAGATACAACTTCCACCACCTTAAATTCTATACCTAAAATCACAAGTGTTCACAAAACACATCCCAGATGTTAACATCCACGATGACCATAGCTCTCAATAATTCAGTGACATCTGTTTCTTCATCAATAACAGTCATGGCAACTATTTATTCTAAAGAAAATAAAGGATCAAAATTTAGGGGAAAAAATAACAGGCAAGAGAGGATGTGGGGAAGATAGGAACTTGTTTTAATAGTAGAAGAGAAAGATGAAGGCGCTAGTGGGTTAGAAATGGAGAGGAATGTCCTGATGTAAGAGATATTAAGCAGGTAAAGTCAATAGAACTTGGCGATGGATGTGTTACACCTCTCCCCCAATGAATGTTTCAGGAGCTCAGAGACCTTTGTCACTGCTGGATATTCAGCACCTAGGACAGTTCCTGAAGCCTGGGTGCCTCTTACTTGAGGACTCTACAATGTGTTTGTGTTTCTGTACTTCAGAATGTGTCATGGAAACGAAAGTGGAGTGATGGGAGGAAGCATTAGAGGTGCCAATTTCATAAAAAATGCAATGAGAAAAGAAAAGGGGGGGGTTTAGAGTGTTTAGGAGCAACTCTGAGGTTTCCAGCACTTCTTTCATAGAATGGACAAATAAATGGAGCAGAAAATTGATTACTTAAATGATAGTAAATATGATAACAGAAGAATATATAAAGTTATTAGTGCTATTGGGTATGCTAAAGTACCAGTCCTCAAGAACATCTCAAAGATTACACAGATAAGTAATAAAAGGCCATACCAACACCTGCCATCTGTTACTCAGATGATACAGGCATCTACCCTATGTTATATTCAGCAGTGCTATAGAAGACCAGGAAATGATAAGCAGCAATATATTTGGTGGGATTTTTGGATATGTAGGAGGAAGTCCAGGTTGTTGCTGATTAATGTTTTAAGTTAAAAATTGTGATTGTATAGATTTTCTGCAGTTTAGGCCTAAACCTTAATATGAAAGTAAAGTTGCATCTCAAATATCCCTCCTCAATCTCCTAAGGTGCCTGTAGTCAAATAAGGGTCTGAGGGTGTTGTTCAGTGAGTTTTCACAAGGAATGAAACTACCTCCTTGTCTGTGGTCAGAGAAAGTACCTCTGCAAAGCAGAATATACTCTGTGACTAAGCAAACATCTTTTTCATTGGTTGTAGGTCAGCAAATGCCTAAGCAAGATCTGCATTTGAGGTTCAGACTTTTAAAGACCAAATCCAGGCCAATGATATAAAATATAAAAGAAAAATTGAAAGACAAAATGTGATCACAAATTATCACAAAGGCTGAGTATTTTTAAAATATTATTTTTTCAAAATAATTTATTTGATAGCATGTTATGAAATCCTTCAAAGCAATGACTGTTTTTCAGTGAAGTAAATATGATAGACAAATAGCCCTTGATTATAGGTAAATCAACAGAGAGGTGGAAGTGGGCAGGGCTGGGGAAATCAGCTTGAATGAGCCCCAATGTGGCATGTAAGGAGTGACAGCCAAGCAGAAACAAGGGCATGAAGAAGCCACAGATCAACACTGGACTGAAAGGAAGATCCTTTCTCCCTGCCTATTCCTTGATGGCTCCAGAGAAAGAAGCCAGGCTCTCAGAAGGGGACTGCCTAAGCAATGACAAGGGAACTCTCCTGATTGTATGACCTTGCTGTTTGACCCTGTTGTCTACTTAATAGTCCATATGGAGTAAAACAAAATTGTGAATCTTTTTAGGAGGTCCATATTGCCTAAAACTTTGGATCCATGAGATCTTTGTTTAAAACCCCAAATTTATCCATAGTAATTATCATGGACCCGTTTTCCCAAAAGTAAGGAGGAATAATTATCCAATAATGCTGAGAGGCCAAGTACCAAGTTAACACAGACAAATGACCAGGAGATTTGATGAGATGAAGTTCACTGGAGTCCTTGACAAGAGCAGTCTCTTTGGAGTAGTGAGGATGGAAGCCTGCTTGGGAGAAGAGAGACTGGAAGTGAGAATTGGAAACAGTGATGTTTTCAGTAAGTTTTGCTAGAGATGGGAGCTGAGAAATAGGGTGGAAACTACAAGGACAGTAGAGTCAAGAGAGGGTTTCACTTTCTCAAGGTAGGAGATATCAGAACACATTTCTATGCTTATAGGAAAACAAAGTAGTAAGGGAGAAACTGAGGATTCAAGTGGTGATAATTGCAGGAACAGAGGTTTAGGAAGCATGAGAGGGTGTGGTCTAGGGCACTTGGGGAGGGTTGGCCTTGGCAAGAAGCAGGGCCATGGCACCCATGAATAAAAAGGGAAGGCCAAAAGGATGGGCACAGGGACAACAAGAGGTGTGGAGTAGTGGCAGGGAGATGAGGGACTGCCTGTCTATAAAATACAAGGTAAGGTCATCATCTGAGAGAAGATTAAAAAGGGAGGGCAGCCATCTCTTGAGAAAGGAGAAATAAAATTGTGGAGGCAGGAAAGGTAACTTACTAGGAAAATATAGTGAGATTGCCAGACTATTTCTAGTATTCATTTGGGAATTATGGTCATTATTGTTAAGTGACAACAGTCAGCACAACTATCTATTTTTCTCTGGCAATGTATAGTTGTCCAGACATAAGTGTGGATAGACCAGAAATTGGGTTTAACCAGGTTGGAGTTTTGCCAGATGAGTACAAGAAAATAAATCCAGAGAGGTTTCTGCAGGAGATCAGTGGTAACAGTGGATGGTGGACTCTAAGCCTGGTAAGGTGAGGCCAGGGTGAGGCTATGGATGGCTAAAAAGAGGCAAGGTCAGAGGCTGCAACTGTATAATTGCTGGAGTTGTAATACTGGAGCCAGAAGGAAAAGACAAGCTGTCAGGAGGCCTGAAGTCAAGACTTTGGAGACGGTACAGTTAATGACACTGTCAAGTCAAGGATATGGTCAGGGAGTAGGTGAGCCCTCTGATGCCAACACTAAAGTTTGAGGGTCCTGATCTCTGCTCTTCTGACCCTGTGCACCATCTGTCCTTACAGGTGATGAGAGAGGTGGTTTCCTAGCAGGCATGATTTAAGGAACTCTGTTGAAGCCTCATCACCCAAATTCTCACTACAGAGGCCTGTAACTGGTTTCTAACATTCTGCCATTAAAGCTTCCTTTGGTTCTTGCCTTCTGCCTTCCATAAGTGCTACCACTAACCTATTAATTCATTATCGATCATTTATACATAGGTGTGATTTAGCGGCTCAGGGTCTTTCAAGTAGGACAGCAGCTGGCTGCAATCAGGTTTTAATAGGCTATAGGGCATGGCCTTTGAGGAAGCAACTGAATATGGGATCCTACACAGGGGAAAGGAGGTAGGGAAATCAATATTTGTTGAGTACCTACTATGTGTTATGCTCTTTCCAAGAGCTTTGCATAAGTGATATTTGAGATTCCATTGTTTCCTCCCACTCAAGGAACAGAAGAGGTAAGAGAGAAATGCCTGTTATTTACCCAGTCTCCTGAGCTAATGAGTGATGAAGCCTGGGAGAAGTGTTTGGATCAGAGGGAGAGGCATTCAAGAGGAGAAACGCAAGGGCCTGAGACACATCTTGGTGAACCTCACAACCCTAGTGTTCCAGTTCCTTTCCTGAGGTCCTCATCTCCTATGTGTGGCTATTTTTTATTCTCCTTAGCAGGTCATTCCTTGATGAGTTTTTCCTTCCTTACTTTTTTTTTTTTTTAAACAATAATTTAAATTTTTATTAGGTGCTCAGCCGCAGTATAAATACCCCCATTTGAACTGCTGACACAAAAATCAATAGGGAAGCATTTTCCTGGAGTGGAGCCCCTGGCATGGGAGCCTCCCAACCACATCCTCTTTCCAGAAGAGAAGGGATTTAGTAAGCAGAATGGACAATTTTCTTAAATAAGCCACAGTTAGAGCAAACAGAATGAGCATTCAAGTTTCTGGTCTAAGGTCTCTCTTTCTCTCTCTCTGTCTCTGTCCTCCTTTCAAGACAGGGTCTTGCTCTGTCTCCAGGCCAGAGTGCAGTGGTGAGATCATAGCTCACTGCACCATCAAACTCCTGGCCTCAAGCAATCCCCTGCCTCAACCTCCCAAAGCACTGGGATTACAGGCATAAGCCACCGTACCTAGTCTTTTCCTCCCTCCCTCCCTCCCTCCCTCCCTTTCTGTTCTTTCATTCATTTCTGTATCTCTCATTCTCACTAAACAATCTTGCTTTTAATCTCTATATTACCAATCTGAGTGGTGTCATTTTTATGAAAGTATCTAGAATGAATGAATCAGTGTAGGTGGCTGGGAACTGGCCTTAGGTTGTTACAACGAGAACAGCATGGCATCCCCCAGCATTCTACCGAAGATGAGGAATCTGGCAGCTAGGTGGGTCCCATCTATTCATCCCAAGTCCCTCCATCACTCTTGGACTTGGAGATCTTGCAGTAAAAGGTGTGACTAATATAAAAGAGCATCTCAATCATGAATAAAATTTAGTTAAGTTGCTCCTGTAATTCTCTGATGAAAGAGGCAACAAACTTGCATCTTACAACATAGCTTAAGATCTCATGCCTAAGGTACTCTGAGCAGTTGGTAATTCTCCCCATTAGTATCCTGAAGAGAAAAACAAATTCCAATCTCCTTTTTCAGTATCATCTCACCATTCTCACTACCACCTGCACCAAGGCCCAGTGCTTCTCTGTTCCAGCCACATCACGTTTCTTGGTTACCTTCCAATATGCTTTTTCTAGGACTCTGAGCCTTTGCATATGCTGTTCTTTCTACCTGGAGTGCCCCTTCTGGGTTGGCAAAGTCCTACGCACCCTTAATATGCAACCCACCTGTCATCTCCTTCGTGGAACTTAATAAGATACCCTGAGCAGGATGAGTCACCCTTCCCTTGATCCCACTCCTACTTGACACAGCTGGTTCCTAGACATTAGCACAATGCTAGGAAGTTATCTTTGTGACTCCCCCTTTACTCCAACCAGATTGGAAGACCCTCAAAGACAGGGAGCCATCTGTCACTGAACTTCACCTTTAGTGAAGCCACGGTTTTCAGCCTTTAATGAAATGACTGGCACAGAGTAGATCTTTAATAACAGCTTGTTGAAATAGAGAACACTGGATGAAAACCCATTTGTTCATTCACTCAACCAATATTTACTGAACGCCAACAGAATTCCAGGCTGGGAATGCAACTGTGAGTAAGACAGATAGTGTCTTTATTCTCACCAGGTTTATATTCTGTTGAGAGGGAACGGACAATAAGGAAGAAATAACATACATATATACTATGTTGGCTGGTGATAAATGTGATAAACAAAAGTAAAGTGAGAGAGTGGTGATAAGGAGAGTTATTTTAGATAAGAATACTACAGTGGGCTTCTCTGTGGAGCTAGCATTTGAGGCTACTGACCTGCTGCACACACAGGCTTTGTCTTCTGCGGTTAGTGGAGGAATGAGGTGGAAGATGCTTCCTTTGCAGTAGCCACATTCAGTGACTCAGGCTCCTAAGATGTCTGTCTGGGGGCAGAAAGCCAACGATATATGACTTAAAGGAAGCTTGGCCTCTATAGCACTCAGCACTAAGCTACTAAGGAAGCTACCTCAGAACACATTGTAGAAATAAGAGGACTTGAAAGGCCTGGTGCCAAAGTCTCTAAAGGACACCCCAGGCCCTGCCCAGTATCCACAGAGATACTGCAGAGCCCATGGAGCTGGTTCTGTCTTCTGGCCATCGGAACAGTGGGTCTTCTTGACCTTTGTGATTTCAATGACCAGCCCAATTACAGGACAACAAAGGGAACCATAAATGTTTCAACTGACAGGTGTGGGTTAGTGTGGTTGCGACCTCAATTCTGTCACTTATTGCCCTGTGCTATCTTGGGCAAGTCACTGAAACTCTATAGTAATTCTCCCATGTATAAATTGGAAGTAACTAATAACAGTCATTTTGCTTACCTTCACCAATGGTTGTGCAGATCAAATATAGCATATGACTATGAAAAGTATAAAACACAAACAAAATGCAGGAAATTATTATTCCTACTGGGGGAATAAACATTTTCAGAGTACCAATTAGGTGCCCAGAGTCCTATATATGTTGCCTTATTCAATTTTCACAGAATTATGGACAGTAATTATTATTCCCATGTTAGAGACTAGAAAACGAAGGCTCAGAGAGGCTCAATGATTTCATTAAGGGGAGACAGCAGGCAGAGCCAAGATTCTGGTTCACGTTCACTGACTCCAGAACTCATGCTTACTCTGTGTCCTGCTGCCTGTGGGTAGTTGTTCCAAGCCTGGCATGGGTTCTCAGCCCTGAATCACCTTACCCAGAGCTGTGATGCACCCCCCTGTCAACTGTCTCCGCTCAGCACCTGATGCAAGAACTAAACTCTAGCTTCTAACCCAGCCTGCACTGGGGTTCTCAGGCCTGCCGGGACCCCAGTGCATCTCCTCTGGTATGAGTCTGCCTCTTGGCATGGTTTGCTGCTGTGTCTGGCATGCTGTGAGTGGCTATAAAGTGCTGAACATCCCACCTGCTTCTTCTGCTGATACCCTGCTGTCATCTCCATCTCTGACTCCAGAGCAGGGATGTGCCTGGGCTGACCCTGCATTGCCCCATACCCTCACCAGCACCCCCTGCCTCCCCTTGAATCTTCTGGAGGCTCTGGCTACCATTAGTGCTCAATTTATGGCCTCACAGCTGAACAAGAAACCTCCACAGGAACAAATTGGGCTTGGCTGTATCTGCCGTCCATATTCCTGCCCAGCTGGACCAATCATTTCAGAATCCATTTTAGGAATTTCATTTTTCATGATGGCAGATCAGAGTTAAAAGAAGTGGCCCACAAGTGGATGAGTAGTTACAACTTTGGCCCAGATAATCTCCAAAGTGAATAAGCCACAAAGTGAATGAGGCTTTTGTGGATAGATGAGAATTGACACTACCTTGTGAGATTGGATGAAGGAAAACCCATTTAAGAAAACTCACTTACTTTGGACCTGTATTCTTTTCTTATCT
The DNA here is from genome assembly GCF_008728515.1 of Papio anubis. Lineage (NCBI taxonomy): Eukaryota > Metazoa > Chordata > Mammalia > Primates > Cercopithecidae > Papio > Papio anubis. Next base: position 186,175,847 of record NC_044976.1, on the reverse strand, counting down.
TGTGAGAGTTAGATAGGGCCTTGTTAAAAAAACAGAATGACTCCCCAAGGAAGAGGGGTAGGACTGGCAGAACCAAGCCCCATAGAGAAATAGTGACTGCTCTGGTCTTACTTTCCACCTGACCTTTGTGGTTCAGACCAAGCTTGTAAGGACTGTAATTGTCCAGCTCCTTGTGTCACTCTCTGGCAATGGGGAACCTGGAAGGTTTCTGTGTGATGCTCAGAGATAGCATAGTCATTAAGTGCACAGAATCCCTGGGTTCAAATTCTGGCTCTGCCGTTTGTCACATGTCTTCAGGCAGGTTTTGTAAACTTTGTGTCTTGGTTCCCCCACCTGTAAAATGGGGGTAACAATAGCACCTCATTCCAAAAGAGATTCTTGAGATCAGTTAGTTTCTATACATGAAATACTTAGATCATTGCCTGAAAATAGTTTTTGTCATGTAGATGTTAGCGATTATTTTGCTACTGAAAATAGAGGTGGAGCTATCTGGGGACCCAGCTGATGATTTCTGAACCCAGGAGATCCTAAACATCCCCAAATCAGAGCTCAGGTAACCATTTGCCACAGTTCCTCCTTCATCACTGGCAGGTCCTGGTCAGGCCAGTTGCTGAGCCTGGCTCTGGAGTGAGATGCAAAACATTAGAAGTAAAAATGCTATTTTTCCTCTCTTGTAGGCTTTTGCCACTGGAAAATAATCTCTTTGGCAATATTTGACCTTAAGAACTTAAAAAGAAAAGGTCAAAACATTTCAAGTATTGGGAGCTGGGTCCCTTCCCAGATTTCCCACTGTCACAGAGTTAGTGAATGTCAGGTGTGGTTGCCAGAGGCCCACAGGAAATAGTGAAAACAGTGGAACAGGGTGAGTGCAGAGAGAGAGACAGGTCTCTGCACTTCTCACGATCTCCTGGGCCTTCAGTCACAAAGAAGGATGCTGCTTGGGACGGTTCTGTTGGGTCAGAGTGAAGACATGGCAGGAGAAGTCACCCCAGGCCCTCTCGGGACTTTCGTCCCTTTCCCTCCCAGTCTCCAAGAATGGCTGCCTGTGTTTCTCATTCTCACTAAATTAAGCTGATAAAACACAAATGAAAAAAAGGGGTAGGGGTAGAGGGGAGGGCATGGCACACTCATGCCTTGCATTTTCATAACTCAGGCACAGTGCCTCAGACCATTTTTAATGAGAGATTGACTGATAGTGGTCTCCTCCCCACACCCCACTTGGAACAGATCAGGGTGCAGATCAACAGCATGCTTTCCTCCCCTCAAGAACATCTCACCTGGCCCCGCTCCTGGATGAAGGGTGGCCCACAACGAAATTCGAGCCCTTGGCATGATGTGCTCACCTCTCGAGGGTCCAGTACAGAAGGGCATCCCTAGTTAGCCAAGACACACTTCCCAGGGAAACCACGCCCCGGTGGGCTACACTGCTGCTTCTTGCCTTGTGAGGGAGTCAGTAATGAGGACATAGCCAGGCCCCACCAAGGGCAACTTCATGGAGATAAGAGCTATCTTATTTGGTCAGCCAACCTTACCTTGAGCTCAGAGGCCTTGCAGCCAGGGAGAGCTGGGGACAGCATGAGAAGGGAAGAGGGCTCAAGGCCACTGCCTATCTCAAGAATGCAATGTCTCATTCCTGCAGCCAACCTCAGGCCAAATAGGGCCTCCTCCACTCCATGGGGAGAAGATATGTCAACATATGTTGACATATATGAGGGCAATCTTGTGCCCCTGATCTCCAGCCTTGAAATATACACTTCCTGTCTGGAATTCCCACAAAGTGAGTACTCTATTAATTGAAGAATCTCTATGTGCTAAGGGCTGTTATACGTCTTTTTGTAGAAAATGACATCTCATTTAAGAGACACAGCAATTCTGAGAGGTAGGAGCTATTTACCCCATTTCATGGGTGAGGAAACTGGGCTCAGAGAAGTCAATGGATTTCCCCATAGTTACACAGCTAGTAAGTGGCAGAGTCAAGATTCAAACTCTTGTTGGTTAGAGTTTCATTGAGTGTTTCTGCCTGGTGAGCATGGGCAGCAGGGGATGCAAGGTCAGTGGAGACACTTAGACGGTGGAACTGGTCAGGTGGGCTTTGCAGTCACATCCCATCTGGAGGTCTGAGGAGCAGAAACCTGGCAGCTTCCAAGGTAGATGAAAAGCCTACCTGCCTCAAATTGTTTTATTTAAAGCCAGGCTCCTGACTGTTTGAAGCAGCTTGGTTTTGGCAGTGCTTTTCCCTTTTTCTCTTTCTTCTTCCTGTTTTTAAACAGCCCTTGCAGGAAAGGGGAGCGCATCGTTGCTGGGCGCCTCACTTGCAGATGCTCAAAAGACCTCTGTCCCTCCTATCCCATGGCTGGCTCCAGAGCAAGGCAGCTGGGCTGCGTGTGAGCGAGTGGGCACACGTGCTCACAGACAGCTCTCGTTTGCAGAAAGGCAGGAAGCCCTGCATTGATCTGCACCTGAAGTATAGATACAGGTGAAGTCTTTTGCTTTTATAGTGAGTTTCACTGGCATTAAACTTCATTTATATCTCTATAAATATATACGGCTTTGAATGGGAGGCTTTATGGCTTGCTTTATAAGTTCCATCTCTCTGTGGCACGGACTGGGTCACCGTGAGGAGACAGTCCCTTTATAGGCAGCTCTGGCCTCTGCCCTTTTCAACATAGCCACTTGCGGGGCTCTCATCTGGTGTTCAGGGCCCTGTCCATCTGCCCAGCTGGCCATCTCTCCTCCCAGCACCTGGACAGACATGAGCTCTCCAGCCCTGGCACTGCCCTCTTCTCTGTCTGCCTGTGCCCTGTCACCCCTGGCTCACAGCTGACCAGTGTGAGGAGGGAGAGAGGGCACTGTGACTGTCAGCTGATCTTCTCTCCACACCTGTCCCTGGGCCCAGGCACCACAGCTGACCTTGGTATTGATAAATTCACAGGGAACATCAGGAGGTACTTACACAGGACAAGCTGGCAAAATCTGGTTTATTATGGTATATGTTTGACAGAAATCCATTTAGATAAACAGACTATCCACACAAATGCCAGTGCTCATGACTACAGGCCTTACAATACTTCATGAAGCAGGCAGCAGCTTCTCTCCCGATGTACTTGTGGAGATAAATTCAAAGTAATCTATATAAACTCAAACCTTTGAAATTGCACACCATCAAAAAATTCAAACAATTACTCTAGCCCAGCCAGGAGGTGGCTGTTAGATATTCTTCTTATGGAAAACATAATTATAAAGGAAGGAAAAATGTTTCATAAATAAAATTCATAATGGCAGAAGAACCTGGAGGGAGAGGAAGGTAGAAAAAAGGAAACTCAAATGTTCATGATGTCTGGCTGACTGCAGAATAGGGCTCAGAAACCCTCCTTAAGGCTCAAATTAATTTCAGTCTAGTACAATTTCAATGTAATTAATTGGGAAGAGGCACCTTTCAGGTATTTAAAAATATCAGATTGGCTCTTGGTGCTAAAAGAGTAGGAGAAAAAATAGCCAACATATGCTTCTAAAATCAAGGTGATGTAAAACAAGGGCCAACCCAACCCATTAGCACTTGAGGAGCATATAAAATCCAGGTCAGCCCAGATAATTGCTACCTTGTTGAAATACCGAGTACCCCGAGCTACACCCAGTCCCCAGGCCATATTAAATAGCAGGTGGCACAATCTGGGCTAGAGGACATGTTCCATGCCAGACACTGTACCAGGGACTTTGTACTCATGCCCTATTTAATTCTCATAAAAGCAACTTAAAGAAGATATGATTATCTCTATAGGCTTTTGGGGATGAGGGAAGGAGGGGATGCATAGGAATTCGAAGTTCAGTTTCCTGTTAATAACTCCCAGGTCTTGCTTCTTGATGCCTTTGCCCCATGGGCTCTGTGTACATGTGGCCCAGAGCAGGGGAGGGATGACTAAGATACAACCAGTAGAGAGAGTGGAAGAACTTAGGCTCTGTCCAGGTGCAGTGGCTTTTGCTTATAATCCCAGCACTTTGGGAGGGAGGCCAAGGTGGGAGGATCACTTAAAGCCAGGAATTCAAGACCAGCCTGGGCAATATATAAAGATCCCCATCTCTACAAAAAGAAAAAAAAAAAATCAAAAAATTAGCTGGGCATGTAGGTGCATGCCTGTAGTCCCAGCTCCTCAGGGGGCTGAGGTGGGAAGATGGCTTGAGTCTAGGAGGTGGAGGCTACAGTGAGCCATGATCACACCACTGCACTCCAGCCTGGGTGACAGAGTGAGATCCTGTCTCAAAAACAAAACAAAACAAAAACAAAAATAACAACAACAACAACAACAAAGTAGGCTCTGTTCCAAACAGATTTGATCAAAAACCAGCCCTGCCACCTACTAGCTGTGTGGCCTTGGGCATGGACGTTAGCCTCTCTGAACCCCTCAAGAGCTTGGTTTTATAAAATGTGAGGGCTTTATAAAAACTTTCTGATTTTCTATTGGTTCTGTTCAACCCAGAAGAAAGTCATTTAGCATCACTATGCCTCAGTTTTCTCACCTGTAAAATGGGGACAATAGTATATATCATAAAGTTTTACTCACTAAATGATGTAAAGTATTTAAAATGTTCATTAATAGTAAAGACAGAAAACATTTATTAAGGGCATTCTCTGTGCCAAACACTTGGCCAAAATTTATAGTAAGCACCCAGTAAGTGTTGGCTAGCCTTATCATTAAGCCATAGAAAGACTCAAGCTGCCAGGGCCCAGGAATGTGAATTTTTAGGTAGACTAGGGTCAAAGACCAAATTCCAGCCCAGAGATATTGCTAATGTTAGCCATCTTGGGTTGATAATGTCCTAGGACCAATGTTCCAGGCTTCCCCCTTTGTCTTTCCTCATACCATGTGGTTTGAGGAGGACACATCCAGATTTAAGTAATCACAACTTCCTCCTGGGTCCTGGTAATAAACCTTTATTGAGTCATTTATAGCCAGAGCATGAGACGTTATTATAGAAGCCAAGTTGGGGTGCCCTTGACAGTACCCTGCTGTAGGATAGGGGTCCCTAGGAGACCAGGCTGGAACCCTTCAATAAACTGTAATGGGTCTGTTGGATCATTTGTCCCTGACCCCAGAACTCCTTCCCCCATTTTGAAGTCTCACCTTGTAATACATAACCCAGAGACATGCTCCCCAAGGGCGAGGGCTGCACTTCTTCCTGCCTGCTAGTACCTCTCTGGGATAAGATTGGGGCACTTGAGCGGGGAGAATAGATGAGAGTTTAGCCTCCATGCTCACTTAAACTTTGGCTGTTGTACTGATTAGCAATGAGAATCTGAGTATAGAAGATAAATCCAATTCATTCATGTGCACCAGCCCAATGTATCCTCCTCCATTTGCCTCCAAGAAGCCACCTGCTTGAACTTCATAGCGAAAGGGAACAATTTTAACTCATGGGAGTGTCATAACAAGAAAGTTTCCTTTTCTTACTTGATTGGAGAGTAAAGCAGAGGCAATTGGCAAGAATTAAAGGAGGGGAATAGGAAACAATGCAAGCATCCATTGATGGATGGATGAATAAACAAAATGTGGTACATACATACAGTGGAATATTATTTAGTTATAAAAAGGAAGGAAGTTCTGACATGCTATAACATGGATGAACCTTGAGGACATTATGCTAAATAAAATGAACTGGCTACAAAAGGACAAATAGTGTATGATTTCACTTACATGTAGTACCTAGGATAGTCAGGTTCATAGAGATAGGAAGTAGAAGTTGCCAAGGGCTGGCGGGGGAGGAAATGGAGAATTAGCATTTAATGTGTACAGAGTTTCCATTTGGAAAAATGAGAAAGTTCTGAAAATGGATGATGGTGATGATGGTTGCATACAATGTAAATGTACTTAGTGTCACTGAACTATATTTTTAAAAAGGAGGGAAAGAGAAAACAAAAACAAGGTTGCTTGAATTCCCTTTGCCAACTGGCATATTATTAGCTTGATGTGTTCAAAATTTACCAATACAGTTGTAATTCAAAGTCATGTTTCCAAGGCAAAGATACAGTGGTTCTTACATGTGATTGGAAATAGTTTTTGAACAACCTCATTCCAATTCCACCTTCCCCACTGGACTGTCTCTTAAGAAGATGAAACTCTAGTAGGTAGGAAATCTCATCTTTATTAGCATAGCCCATAATCAAAATGAGGCAAAAGTGTATCTCTGCACTTCTGCCAAATCATCTACTGGAATTGGCTTGTGGACATCATTCAACTTTGTATTTCCATATTAGGGAGTCCTCACTTTGGCTGTCTTCTAACTTTCCATGACATGGTGGTTTAGCAACCAACACTTTACTCTGTGGGATCCCAGCTGGCAGAGATGATTCAGGAGCCTTCCCCTAAAAGAGCTGGCTGGATGCATTGAGTGCATTCTCAAAGGCAGGTGACCCCAGAAAGGGGCAAAACCCTGGAAGAAGATGCTATAGTAAGGTCTCCAAATGGAGGGAGGCAGAGGACATGAGCACCCTCTGAACATGTAAACAGGTCTGTGACCTACCTGGACACATTTTAAGCTCTACTAAAGATTCTAATCCAGAAACTCTGATTTCCTTGTGGAAGACCCTATGTACAAATGGTGCACAAAATTCCCCATCTTTATCCAGTGGCCCTTAAATGAGGGACAGAGTAGAAGAGAATTGGACAGGCAACATGTCCAAACTGATTATATATGTTTGTACACGTGTGCTGATACCACACATGCACACACACACAAACACACATTCACCAAAGTTACTAAACCTTCTGATAACTCCATTAGTTCTTAATGGTAAAATGCAAAAGAGTAACACCTTACCCAGCCCACAACCCAGGGATGGGAGCAGGGTGAATGGAGACATCCCTGGATAGAGCTATGTTGGTACATGAGTTTCTGTAAGTGGCTTCTGGTTCTAAATTTACTCTTAAATAAACAGAAACAGCACCCTCCTCCACCATGACCTTTGTGGATAGGGATGAATTTCATGGCATAAGCTCTATCACAATGAACTCTCCTCTTTCTTTCTTTACTAAGCTCACATAGATACTCTTTCCTCAGCTCCTCTCCTGGAGCCCAGATGGGAAGATTCATGACCAGCCACCAACTTGGAATATCGAATTCTAAGTTTTTAATAAAAATTTGAAAATCATCTCTATGAACTCCATCAAATAACTCAGGTCAGCTCTGAGGCAGTTGCCTGCAGGAGCTTCTACAGTTTCTATTCACATTTGATTGTTGGTTTCTATAAACGGTTGAAATGACCACTTGGCTTTCTAACACCATGACCTTAAGGCTGGGGTGCAGAATGTACCCCTCCCACATCTTTGCTACTTACCCAGTAACAATAGCCTCAGAACTCTGAGGTGTTCTCTGGAAAGTCTAGGGTTTACATACCACATCTATTAAGTAATACATTCAGCAATACATTTCCACTGCAAAATGTAGCAGCGTAAGGTATGTTGATAGAAGTCAGAAAGTGATGGGGTTGGGAGAGGGAAAAATTGGAAAGAAGCACAGAGAACTTTTGTGCATCTTTTTTGGGGTACTCAAGTGTACACAATTGTCAAAACTTAATCTGAATACTTAAGATCAGCGCATTTTATTATATACAAATTACACATCATTTTTTCAACAACAAAAAAAGTAATAGCGGCCCTTTCCAGGTAAAAGATGGCAACCTATGGCCATGGAGAATAGGGCAGAGCAGCTGACCTCCTCCTCCTATCTTTCCCCACCACTCCTCATCTCCCCAGTCCTGGGGGGCAGCCCAGCAGTCTCCCCTGCACAGTGAAGTGGGGCTGGGCATGAGAACTTACTTTGTCTCCAGATTGCTGGCCAGATGTGACAGCCAGGAATGCTGCAGAAGTGGCATTATATGTAAAGTGAGTTTGCATCCACTTTCCCACTCCTCTTCTAGTGGTTCTATACGTGCTCAGAGCCCAGTTCTCTCCTGCTCCTTAGTCATCCTTGCCACATTCAGAGCCACAGAGGACTCAGTGAAGGTGGTCCCAGAAAAGGTTCATAGAAAGAACAGTCACCCAACACCCAAAGCCAAGACATCTATGGCAACATGCCCCAGATAGGGTGGCTTCAGCTGGGATCTCTGGGGCACGGTGATGTGGCAATCTGGTGCATGACATCAGTTCAGCCTAGATGCCACCAGCCCAGGGTTGTCTCTTTGCAGTAAGCCCAGAGAGCTCTTTACCTGACTCTTGGCCATCTTATTAGCTGAGAAGTAAAGGCCAGCAGCACCTTGAGACTTCTGACTGATTCTCATTCTTCACCAGAGAGAGGCCATTGCTCCACACTGAGTTCCCTAAAAGGCTCTGGCTGCAAGTCTATCCATTGGGGAGCAATTCATTCCTTCTCTCCTGCACATGAGCATTACTGCATTTCCTAGGTGAGGGAATATTAGCAGGTTAGAAGTTCTATTTCCGCTTTTGCTATCCTCTGGCCTCCCACTTTAAGCATGTCTCTCCATTTATAAAATGGGTCCAATAATGTCACTGAGCACTTTTTTTTTTCAGAGAATTTAAGGGTATTAATAAGATAACGACCACTAAGTATGGTGACTTAAGTAATAAACAGTGGTTTTGGACAGGGTCCACTGCAAGGGCATAATTTTAAAAAAATCCTTATGGATGTGTCATGCAGAAATCCATCCACTCACTTGTTCAAACCAGAAGATTTCAAGGACTGGAGGGTTTGGAGTGTTAGAATATTGAATGAGTCAGTGTTGGTTTCTGATGCTCTGCATTTATCTATTTCAGTCTTTCTTCCCTACCCTTACAACCTCTGACTTCACTCTCTTCCTGGATGCATTCTACTTCCTGCCATTCTAGGGAGATGCTAAGATTTCTGGATCCAATGCCAAGCATAGTAAAAAAAGAAAAGTGGTGCCATTTCACTCAGAACTATGTCTCTCACCCAGAAGGCTCCCAGCCAGAGGTGGAGAGTATTTTCTTCATCTTGGAGAAGGGGCCCATGGTGCTGAATTAAAAATAAGACAAAGAATCACCATTCTAGGGTTCATTTGGGGTTGGAAAGAGTGAAACCACCCCACCCTGCGTATGTATCTCCCCTGTCTCAACACACTTGAAGAAAGTGACCAGAACCATAAATAGTTAGGGGTCAAATAAGGGAAAACTTGCTCCTACAACAAGCCACATCTCTTTCAAGTTCCCTGTAGGATGCTGGCTCCATGGAGACTTGAATGATTGGAGGAAATCCTCAACACCACTTGTTGAATGACTCAACCAGGTAGGCGTGGCCAGGACTGAATGGGGCAGGGGCAGGCATATACTGTCTCCAAGACAATACCAAAGCGGATGCAGGAAATTGACTGAACATACTTGAGAGAGGCAGAAAGCAGGAGAGATAGAGTAATACCTTGCAAAAAAGTAGTAGCAGTGAAGAATGAAGTAATAATGAGCTACTGTTTGCAGAGCCTCTCAGTGCTGAAGGAGAACAGAGTACCTCTTGAAGCCCTCCTGAGTCTGGGACAAGTCTAAGTTTGTTTCTGCTTGCCCTAGACATATAGAGACAAACCTTTCTTCTTAGTTGTTTTTCACTACCAGATGCCCCAGAAAACAGGGCAGAACAGATTTTGTCCTCTTTCCAACCACCCATAGCCAAGGATGACAGAAAAGTGGAGGGTACCTCCTGCCTCCTTGCAAATGTAATATAACCCACATCAGCCAATCTCTGCAAAGCTCAAGACACTAGCACTTTCCTACAACCATAAAGTCAGAAGGGACCTCAGCCCCCCAAAGCCGCCCCAGCCTGAGCTTCACCTGTTGCACCTGCCCACTTGCCATGGGTTCACACCAGGAGAGAAAGTAAAAGGTCAGGTTGGTCTCTCTCCACAGCAAGAGCCCAGAGAATCCTAGGAAACTGACATTTTACAAACCACCTCTTTAAAGCTCTTTCAGAGGTGCATAACTTTTAGCTCTACCTCCACTCCCAACCCCCCAGGCTTCCTTTGCAACTCTTTCCCACCATGGATGGCTTGTCGGGAGAGAGTTAAAGAAGGTGCACGACTAATTCCCCAAACCCTCTCGCTTATCTACAGACAAAAAGAACAGCCCTACATGGAGACACGCAGAAACCACCGGCAATTTAGCTCAGACCTCACCTGTCTTATGCAACAGTACACACACACATACACACACACACAAACACACACCCGCAAGGCCAGAGTCCACATCCCCCTTTAATTCGGTAAACATAGTTTTGCGCCTTTCTTTTCCCTACGCAGTACCCGACTCTACTGGCAGCAGAGAAATAGATGTAACCTTAGTGCCAAATGCCTTACAGGAACACACAGACACACAGGAACCAAAATGCATCTCATAGCTCTCCTTGGTGCTGAAATTACGTTAGCGAGAAAATCAAAGGAGCGAGTGCTCCGGACTTACCCAGGCTGGGGGTGGGCGGCCGGGGAGCGAGAGGAGCTTCCTGGGAAGAAAATTCTTGTCTGCTCAGGTTGAAGCCAGCTGATGCGCTCACCTAGAGAGCCCACCTCTTTCCCTTCTCTTCCGTTCCTCCTTTTCTAGGAGGAAGAGACAAGGCTTCACGAAAGAAATGAAACCCAAGCTGTCAGGGCTACGGGTGGAAGGAGAATGAGGAGGTAACCAAAATAAGATCAAAAAGTCAGGTGGCTTCACTCCACTAGTGGTAATTCCTTGGGTCAGAGAGGACCCCCTTCTCTCACTCTCCCTGGGTCTGCCCCTGTCTCCTCTGCGTGTTGAGCCAACAGCCTTAGCACAGTCGGTTCCTGCCTCTGACGTGAAAGAGAGGAGGAAGCCTGGGACTGCTTTGCTGTCTCTCTCTCTCTCTCTCTCTCTCTCACGCGCTCTCTCTTTTCCCCTCTTGCTGAAATTTCAGCAGCATGATTTTTTTTAAGCCTCCGTTTTTTCCATCCCCCTACAAGCAGCCCCCTAGTGGACAGAAAAGAAAAGCATCCTAAATCCTCTTAAACAGTCCAGATTCAGGCTCAGGAATACTCCCCGCACCCAACTCTTGGGGCTGCCTCTGCATAGCCAGGGTCCTGAAGAAGACAGAGGATTCCCTCTGACCAACCCAGATAGGAAGAGAAAGGGGGAGGATGGAAGCTTCTGCAGATCCTTTGCCCATGATTGTAGGATAAATCCAGGGTGGAATGGGATGGGCGAGTGGTTGGGATAGAATGTTTTGGAATAAGGTCAGTTGTGGGGTTCTCAAGTGGTTTGAGGTCCTCGCTCAGCAGAAGAAACCCTCCAAAAAGTCAGGGTCTGCAGCCAAGTGAAGTATGTGTATACATAGCACGACCTAGGCATGGGAATGCCTAAAGAGGCAGAGAATACAGGCAGCTGGCCCTTCATCCAACTCCACAATATACCTTTTTTTAAAGCTAGCAAGAAAACTATCCGAAAAGATATGGCCTGAGATCATCTCAGAGGTAGAGACAGAAGTGACCTTGATGCACATTTATGGAGAACCTTGGCAGAGAAGGAACATCAAGGGGTCACTGCTCACAGGCTCATAAGGGATATCTAACATTCACTTTTAAATGTACAGGTACACAGCCTCCCGGAAAGAGTCCTAATACTTACATCTAAAAACCTGAGTCCTAGTTTCAGTCTGCCACTTGCTTACTGGACATTTTGCTTCTCTATGGCTCAATTTTACTGTTTGTAAAATGTGGATAATGCTGCCCCCTCCCTACTGAATGGAATGCTGAGGGATTGGAATGATATAGAGACATAGAATCTCAGGATCGGCAGGGAGTTTAAAGGTAATCTTATCCAAACACTCTTCTTATATTTGATTCACCCCTGGCAAATAACAATAGCTAACAGTTATAGAGTGTTTATAACAGGTGCTAGGCACTGTTATAAGCCCTTACATGTATTAGCTCATTTAAGCCATACAATAACTCTATAATGCAGAGGCCATTATTGCTATTCTATAGACTAAGAAACTGAGTCACAGAGGAATGAAATAACTTTCCCAAGATCACACAGCTAGTGAATGTCAGGGATGGGAATGGAACCTGATCTATCTGACCCTGGAGCTTCCTCTTTGAATTACCATGTACTATAAATATACACTTCAGAAGTGACATTTGAAGTAAATAGAAGATAGCACCATAGTTATCATTGCTTTTATTTATGACAAAGTGCCTAGATTGTTATAATAAATTTATATGTGGCTGAGTTTTTAAAATAAAATATTTACCACTAGGGGTGCCAAACAAACTGTGGAAATTGCTATTACTGATGAGAATCTCCTAAGAAAATTAATTCTTTTGGTGATTTGGGTAGTTTCACATGTACAAAACTGGCTTTAAATCTTATGAAATTGGAAACTATTGGGTTTTAACATCAGTTTAGAAGACACATCACTCAATTTCTGTACCAAAAGCAAATTATTGTCCAGTGCCTAACACAGTGCAAGAATGGAGCCAGCAATTTGAAGAGCTGAAATGTTGCAATGCATTCAGGTAATAAGCACTTAGTGAGAAATTGACATTTTCTTCAGAATTTCAGAATTATGAATTCCTTAGCTGAGGTGGCTTACTTTTTCTGACTTTTTTTTTGTTGTTGTTGGATCAAAAGTGGATGAAGTAGGACAAAGATGGTATGTGACAATTAACAAATCATGGTCCCTGTCCTTGACAGAGGTAACAGTTCCTCAAAGAGGGAAAGAAAGAGCAAGAAACAAATGACTGCAATTCAAGGACTAAGTGCCAAGACCTTGGGCAGTGAGCACATGGAAAAGACAACTGCCCTGGTTTTTGAGGGCTGGGGGAATTCCTAAGGCATGTAGCATCTAAGTTGAGGCCTGAAGAATCAGAAGCCTTGCCAGCAAAAAGTGGGTGAGAGAATTAAGCTGAAGGCATGGCCTGTGCAAACTCGTGGAGGAGGGAAAGAGCACAGTATGAAACTTTTGAAGTAAGTGCCACCCTTCCATTGACAAAGGGGGAATCTGAGGCTCATAAAAGTTAAATGGCTTGCTCAAGTTCAGGCATCTAATAAGTATAGAACCCAAATCAAATGCACATCTATTTGACTCTAAAGTCATACCCTTTGTGAAGCACAATGATGTCTTCTCTCATCACTTAGAAGTACCCACACCATTTAATAGAGTGTTTCAAAAACATAGACATTAACATAACCGAGTGAGGATGTAGTAACTACCAGGAAGCTGGGAGTATGATCTGTTACTATTAGATGAGAAATCCATAAAAAGGCACTAGTCAGTTCAAAAAAGGGGGAATTTAGGATGGCAGGATTTTTTTCTGGTGGAGGTACAATTATTTTTTTTTTTTTTTTTTGAGACGGAGTCTCGCTCTGTCACCCAGGCTGGAGTGCAGTGGCCGGATCTCAGCTCACTGCAAGCTCCGCCTCCCGGGTTCACGCCATTCTCCTGCCTCAGCCTCCCAAGTAGCTGGGACTACAGGCGCCCGCCACCTCGCCCGGCTAGTTTTTTTGTATTTTTTAGTAGAGACGGGGTTTCACCGTGTTAGCCAGGATGGTCTCGATCTCCTGACCTCGTGATCCGCCCGACTCGGCCTCCCAAAGTGCTGGGATTACAGGCTTGAGCCACCGCGCCCGGCCACAATTATTAAATGTATTGGGAAGTAGGAATATTTCAGAAGTACAGAGACATTAGAGACTTGCATTTGAAATGGAGATGAATGTAGAAAGGGCTAAAAGGAAGTTTCAGATTAAGTGCTCTGGGAGCCCAGAGGAAGGAAAAGTCCTTTTTCCTAGGAGGGGTGATGGGAGACTTCACCTGGGAAGTGGCCATTCATCTGGACCCTAAAGAATGTAGGTTCAGAAGTCTGCTCCATTGCACCTAGACATTTTATAAATAGAAAACATGAGATCTGAGTTGTCTTAATGAATAGTGAGACACTGATTAGAGGGAGAGTAGAAGATCATTGTAGACAGAAAGATGTGAAGCTTTGGAATATGGATGGGTTTGGGAAGAGTGGAGGAGAAGTGAGATTGATGGATGAATTTGATTTTGGATATGTCAGGCTTTGGGAGAGTGAGACTATATATTATAATAGAGCTGCCCTGGCAGTGGCTGGAGTATGTTTCTGGAGCTCAGATTGCAGACCTGGATTGGTGATTTAGATCTGGAGCCCATTTACGTGGACATAATAGTTGCTGGATGGAGACCACCAATAGGAGAGAAAACAAAGAAGACTGAGGGCAGAATCCCAACCCTATTTCCTTGATCTCTGGATTAAGTTTTATATTTCTTCTTTAGTCCTTGTGGCTGAAGTGCTTGATACCTAGAAAATAGCCCAAAAATACTTACTGATTGGCTCATAACAATAACCAAATGTGTAGTTGAAGATGATATTGGGACTGAGATCAGTTACTTGTTCTTTGGATCAGTTACTAGTTCCTTGGCTTCTGATCTACTTCTAATGTCAAGACCCCTCAGTCACCATTCCTCTTTGGAAACTGGTAATCATTGGCCCCTGGATTTTTTTTTTTTTTTTTTTTTTTTTATGGAGTCTCACTCATTCTGTCACCCAGGCTGCAGTGCAGCACGATCTTGGCTCACTGCAACCTCTGCCTCCCAGGTTCAAGCTATTATTTTCCTGCCTCAGCCTCCCAACTAGCTGAGATTACAGGCATGCACCACCACCCCAAGCTAATTTTGGTATTTTTAGTAGAGATGGAGTTTCGCCATTTTGGCCAGGCCAGACTTGAACTCCTGACCTCAGGTGAACCACCTGCCTCAGCCTCCCAAAGTGCTGGGATTACAGGCATGAACCACGTGCCCAACCAGCCCATGAATTTTTGTTTTCTACCTAGCACTCCAGCCCCCAAGCTCTCCTCCACCAAACTGAACATCTCCTTAGGCACCCAGCTATCTCCAGAGAATCAGGAGCCACTATGTGGTGAACTACCATGGTGGAATTTCACAAGGAAAATCCATACCATGCCCAGTATTCCAGAAAGCTCTTGAATCAACCCTTCCACTACTTGAGGTCTGTACATAGGGACTCAGGAAGTGAAACTGTGGCTTTTTGACAGAAAAGTGAAGGAAACCTAGGATCCAACTTTGAGGTACGGCAGGTACAGAATAGCCAAGGGAGCTCTCAATTCCTAGGCTAACCTAGGCCCCCATCTTGCCACTGTTTCCATGAGCATAGAAAGAGAGGAAGTTTGGCGTAAACACCAGATAAGACATGTGATGACCTTAGGGCTCTGGCCAAGAAGAAGGGGAAAAAGGAGCAGTGGACACTATCTGGATGATTGATCAAGACCCCAAATCCTGTCCTATCCAGGTAATGCTTTGGGAGCAAGTCTTCCTATTTCTCACTCACCCTTCCTACACAATTTCTGACCTTGCAAGCCTGTGTTCACCTGGCCACAGCTATGTAGGATTTTAAATTATTGCCCTTTCATCCTATGAGGATACAAGCTTCTTGGGGGCCAGAACAAGGTTTTCATTTAGGAAACATCTAGCACTGTGGGGCTTGGTCCATTCCCACTCCCAGCCAGAACCTGGGAGAGGGAGTGTGCTGGAAAAGAGAGATGGAAAGAGGGAGGGAGAGATGGAGCCAGGGGAGGGGGGAAGAGAGAGAGAGAAAGACAGAGGGAGAGAGAAAGAAAGAGAGAGAGAGATGGGCTTCCAACTAAGTCTGCTAGGTTAAGAGAGAAAATGGAATGGATAGACTAAAGGTTCTTACAGGTGGAGACACCATTTGGGGGGCAATTTTCTTTTTTCTTTCTTACCCCAAATACTTTCCCCATAGCAAAGGTGAGAAGACTGGGTACCCCATATGGTTTTTACACATGACTCTACCCACCACTGGAAAGAAGAGCCCTGCTATGAGCTGCCAACTGTGTGCCTCCACATCTCCTTACAAGAGCATTCATCACCACATTCTGCAGGTAGTGGGCTCAGGAGTGTTAGGCACAGAGACCTAGGAAATAAATGGCTTCCCTAAAGCAATGAAGCAGCTCAGCCCTGCCAGAGAACCCCAGCACTGGGGGAGTACAAGAGTGTACAGTGTCCCAGAGTTTCCCATGGAGCCCTGCATGCACTCCCATGCACAGCCCCTGACCATGTGTGGACTAGGGGAGCCTCTGCAATGGCTGGGAACTCACACTTTCCCAGCACTTACCATACAGATAATCAGGAGTCAAATGTTCACACCATCCTAAGGAAGCTGCCTGGGGAACTTCCAGACATTTAAAATAGGGGTCTAAGCACAATGTGATACCCCCTAGGCCCATGGAGACAGTGAAGAGCAGAGAGCAGACGTTGCCAACAGTAGTCAGACTTGCCTAATGGGCACTTCCTAAAAGCAGCCTAACTCAGGAAGGACAGCCACTTGTTAGGACATTGTGGGGGCATTCAAGCATTAGGTGGGTGGTTTTAGTAAATGACTTGTTTACTCCCTTCCAACTGAGATAATGTGGGGTTGTGCTGGACTAATGGCTAAGAGGTTTACTTAGAAAGGACTATTGCAAGACTTGGGGCTTCTTTTCTGGGAAATGGAGGAGGAACTTCTTAAAAATGGCAATGAATAAGCTGCTAAGTACCAGGTTAATTTTTTTAAAAGACAAAAATAAAAAGATGACCATGAGGATAGTGTAGTTCAAACGGTTACCCTCACAAGGAGCTAGAAAAGGCCCTGTATCCCTAAAGCCAGGGCTTAGCTGGGTTCTGTCCCAGCCTGACTCAGCAGGACTTGGTGACCTCATTGCACAATAGGGATGATGTCTGGGAAAAGTTCCGGAGAGCCAGCTGCCTGCCACAGAGACAGGAAGGTTGGAGTCACAGGCAGGCACTGGCTGGGGGAGGGAGTATGAGAAAGTAGCCACAACAAGCAATAATGAGCAAAAGGAATCTGGGTGGCCAGGGGACTTGCCTGAGCTGGAAAAAAAGGTGGATGGTTGTACAGCTCCAAGTTCTGCCAGCCCAGGAAGAGCCAGGATCTTCCTACTATGTTAGTGGAATAGGTGGGAAGAGACCCTACCCCTGTCCCAAATCTCTCTCCTACCCTGGTCCCACAAGATAGTAAACACCATTATGGTAAACTGTGACAGCTATCACTTTGCCTGCTGATCTCTCCCCAACCCATTTTTCTAGAATCGAAACCTGCCCATCCCCCACCCTAGGCACTAACCCAGCCATTTGACCTAGGCCTGGCCAACAGAAGTTCCCCATTTCTCTAGACACAGTGATGGGTTCAGTGCACATGTCCCAAGCAGGTCCAATCAGAATCTTTCTCAGAAATTAGGAAAGAGAAGCACTGTTTCTAATGGGCTTCCCAAGTAGGAACCATGTAAGCCCAAAGTTGACCATGGTTATCTTTCCTAGCTTTATGATGGAATCCTATCCACAGCAACAAAAAAATGACATCGATACCGAGCAGGAAATAGGGCCAAATACAGAAAGAAATGGAGCCCAGACAATGTTGTTTGAGCTCCTAGATCCACCCATCCCTGAACTCCTAGGTAGGAGAGCCAATGAATGCTCCTTTGACTTAAGCTAATTTGTGTTGGGCTTTTGTCACGCTGGCTTACCTTTTAAGTCTTTGAAAGTCCCTGGAAAAAATCAAATTCCCATTAGGTGTATGCCTTCAGCCAGGTGAAAAACACCTAAATGGGAACCCAAGAACCAATAGTTGCCTGGGCCCTGGGAGCAGGAGCAGGAGTGGAGAATGAGTTGGGCATTCAGGGAGGAAAAATAAACACTTCCTTCTCCATCATTCTGCTGGGGACAGGTACTGAGGCCCACATGCTTTTCCTGGGGAGTGTGGAGAGAAGGGCCAGTGGAATTGTAAAGCAGCCATTGCTACATCTGAATAGAAGACAGGGAGTCGTGGGGTGGGCCTACCCAAGAGTACACACTTGTTATGAAGCTTGTGCGCTTGCTGTGCTTTCCAGATGGAAAGGTGCCGTACCCAGGGCCAGATACTGCTGGCATCACGAGGCTCTGCTGCCTGCTTTGTGGAGTGCCCGCCTGGGTGGGGATGGTAGTCCCAGGCACCGTGTCCATCCATGACAGAACTGTTCTCCTCCACTCCAGGCTCGCAGCATGGAACATCTCCTCTGAATACTTCTCAATCCTTTTAGCTCCTCTATGGGCACAGCTGGCTCAGAGGGCTCTGAGCAGCATCTTTCTATTCTGGGAAACTACAGCCACGAACCCATGTGAGCGAGTTTACACCATCTCTCTCTGAGACCAGAGTCCTGCCCTTTCTCCTCCTCTGTGCCTCAGGCTTCTGCATGTAGTGTGCCTGGCCCACTGCACCCTGCCTGGGGAGAGTGGGGTGCTGGGTGATGGAATGCTAGCCAGCGAGGGATGCGACTGAGCCCCAGCTCCCTAGCCTGCCTGCCAGCCAGCAGAATCGTTATCTACATCCAAGAGTGAGCCAGGCTTCCCACACTAAATTAGCAAGAGCAAAGCAGATGTCTCCTTTCAGTGCAGCAAAGGATTATATGGGATAGAGTCAGCTTATTTCCCCTTATGTTACAGATAAGGGCAAGTGTGGGGATCAGAGTAGCTGCCTTTCCTGGCCCAGGACCACACTATGAGTGGGCGGACTAAGGTCAAGGCTTCACTCACCCCCAGCCTGGTTCTGCTCCTCCCTGGCTACTCCAGGCAAGTTTCCTTCCCCATAAACTTCTGACTCTCATTTTAGTATTCATTTCTTATGGTCTCTGAAGAAGGAATAAAGGCCATATTTTAGGTTTCATCTTCTTTTGTGTTGGCCACTTTAGAAACTTCACATTCTTGCCCTGTCTGCCCCCTTCTCCCTGAGCCCACTCCCCTGTGGGAGAGCTCTGGTCTGAGACACTAAGCCCTCCTCCCTTCTCTAGATGTTCTCCCCTGCTGCGGTGCATACAAAGTTCCTCACCAGTAGCCTACGGGAGTTAATGTGGTTTGATTGTTTGTGTCCCCTCCAAAATTCATGTTGAAACTTAATCCCCAATTTAACAGTATTAAGAGGTGCAGCTTTCAGGAGGTGATTAGGCCACGAGGGCTTCACTTCCCTCATGGATGGGATTAGTACCCTTATAAAGGGGATGAAGACAGTGAGTTTGAACCCTTTGTGTTCTTGCATCCCTTCCACCATGTGAGGACACCGAGTGCAAGGTTTTATCTTGGAGGCAGAGACTGAACCTCTCTGTGCCCAAAATCACAGCCCAAAATCTGTGAGAAATAAATTTCTGTTATTTATAAATTACCCAGACTCGGGTATTTTGCTATAGCAGCACTAACAGACTGAGACAGAGTGGAGGGGCCAGGGTCCTTGCCGGCTTGTCATTCTGTGATCTCCCACCATCTTCAGCTTCTCAGCCTGAGTTCTGGCAGGTGAAACTTTCCCACCTGAGATGGCCAGGTTCACACCTCCCTCTCTTCAGCACTTACACTCGCTGCAGGTGGCAGAGAATAATCGAGAAAGCATGGCTTCCTACACAGCCTGCCTGGGTTTGAATTCTCGCTCTGGCATTTATACTCTCTGTAAGTTTAGGAAGTTACTTTCAGTTTTCTCATGTGTAAATTGGAGATTGTCACCAGATGGAGTGGCACACACCTGTAGTCCCAGCTACTGATGGTGGGGAGAGGGACTGTGGGAAGGGGGTGAGGGTGAGACAAGAAGGTTGCTTGAGCCCAGGAGTTCATGGCTGCTGTGCATATGATCCTGTCTGTGAATATCCACTACACTCTAGCCTGGGCAATACAGCAAGACCCCATCTCTAAAATAAATAAATAAATAAATGAATTTGATATTATAATCCTCCCTACTTCATAGGCCAGCTGTGCTAATTACATGAGTGCATTCATGGAAGGCCCTGGGATGGCACATTCTGCTGCCGAGTGCTTCATTCATGCTAGCTGTTATTCAGCAAACATTTTTGAATGCATATCAAAAAAAAAAAAAAAAAAAAAAAAAAAAACCTACCCTTGCTTTAACTTGAGTTGGTCCTGACTTTATGTGTAAACCTCCTTTTTGGGGTTAGCACCTGCCCCCTTGCCTCTTGGTTGGCTGAATGCTGATAGGACTCTATGGCTTTGGCTCTCTGGGGCTTTGTCAGGTCGTACCAAGAAACACCTCTGAGATGAAGGAGGTAGGAACCTAACCTGGGGTGTGGTAGAACTGGGTTTAAACTTCTGTTAAACCACCTATAAGATGTGCAGCCTCTGGCTAATTCCTTCTCCCTCCATATCTCAGATCTTCCTTCTGAAAGAAGTGGTCCTCATGGAGACCCCCTCTTGATGGTTTATCGATCAGAGGAAATCACAGATGAGTGTTTCAAGAGCAGTGTCCAAAACGTGGTGGAAATTCAGCAGGGTGTCGAGGGTGAGGGTCTGTGGCACATGCCTGATCCTGCTCCCTCCCTGCTCAAATGCCACCCCTCAGAGAGGTCTTTCCTGACATCCCCTTTAAAAATGGCCTTCCCAAGGCCCTTCCCAGCACTATTTTTCTTAATACCCCCTAACACCAGTTGACATTTTATATTTCCTCCTTCCATTTGTTCCATTTGTCAAATTCTCCACTGCACTGACCCTCTCAGAGAGCAGGCCCTCTGCCTGAGACTCATCCCCAAAGTCTAAAGCGGTACCTGGCTCATGCGGACATATTCAATAAATGTTGTCACTTGAGAGCTATTTTATATCCTAGTCATTTTTGGTTCCCTCGTGGCATGTTTTATGGCAAGCGGCAAGGTTTTGAATCTGGCAGAACAGAATTTAAAACTTCCCTTTTCTACCTTAAGAAATGAACTCTGAGCTCCTATTCATCCTTTTGTGAAACAGAGGGAATAATATTTATACCACAGGATTATCATGAAGATTAACTGAGATGGTGGTGTCTAGAACAGTGACTGACACACAGAGGTAGCTCACGAAACCCTTGCTTAATTGGTAAGTGCAGGAAGAAAAGATGGAAGCAATTCCCCGCTTATCTGAGGCCCCACCTGCCCCACCTTTCTTTCCTTTCTTTCCTCTTTCCTTCCCTTCCCCGAGGCTGGCACACAGGGGACCCTGCTGATCCTGCAGCAACAGGGCATCTGTCTCTTTGAGTTCCTGCTGGCAGCAGCAATCTGGATCAGCATTAGAAGTTATTACCCTTTAAAGAAAGGGTCAGCCACTATTTTAACTCAAGTGCCACAAATAGGAAACAAATTTTGCCAGAGGCACCAGAGTGGCTGAAGGAACATTTTTCCAATTTTCACAAAGGCGTCACCAATACCCATTGGCACTTTGGCTTTATGTTTGGCTTTTCTATAAGGCCATTAATATTCACTTCCTGTATCTCTTTTTTCCTTTTTTTCCAATCTATGCAAAGTCATTCTCCTTCTTGTTGCTTCTATTTTTTTTTTTTTTGAGATGGAGTCTCACTCTGTCGCTAGGCTGGAGTGCAGTGGCACAATCTCTGATCACTGCAATCTCCACCTCTTGGGTTCAAACGATTCTCCTGCCTCAGCCTCCTGAGTAGCTGGGACTACAGGCACATGCCGCCATGCCCAGCTACTTTTTTTATTTTTATTTTTTAGTAGAGATAGGGTTTCGCCATGTTGCCCAGACTGGTCTCAAACTCCTGAGCTCAGGCAATCTGCCCGTCTCGGCCTCCCAAAGTGCTAGGATTACAGGCAGGAGCCACCATGCCCAGCCTCTCACTTCTATTTTTATCTCTCTCCTTTTTTTCAGCTTTTGTCCTTTTCTTCTTTCCTTAAGAAGCAAGCCTCCTCACACTAGTCTCAGTGCTATGTATTCCAACCTTCTCTCACTGGTCCCTTACTCCCAACCCCATCTTCCTTACTCTGCAGGTGGACGGAATATGGTAAAATTTCAGTATCTAGACATAGGAGCAGGTAGAAGGCCCAATATTGTGGGGCCTACATCACTGGAGAGAATTGATGCTACTGATCTCTGTCCCTCTCTTTTCAAGCTGTCAGAGTGAAAGCACTGGGCTATCCCTGCCACACGATTTGATCCATTATCCTGTCAATAAGTAGAAAGAACTACACAGTGAGAACAAATACAAAGACAATGTACTCTGCGGGGCTTCCGAAAGAAGGCATCAGGGTTGTTGGGTCTGGGCTAGTTTGATTTCATAGTCTTCTCATCCCCGTCCAAGAGTCAATCTGTAAGACTTCTATAAACCACACACAGGCAGCTCACAGAGCATGGGCTCTAATCTTGGTGTTCAACCAGGGACCTGCCACCCTCCCTTGGGCCAGTAACCCTACCCTTCATCATTCATATATAACCTCTTGAGCTTACATTTTCTCTTCTGTCAGATGAGAACAATAATCTCTACTCAGCTCTGCACCATTTAGAGCATGTTCTGGGGAACAAATGTGAGGCTGCAGGCTCTAGGCATTTGGAAAAAGGGTGGGGAGGGGCTTCAAAAAAAGTCTGTAAATGAATCCTGCTTTTTTCCCTGTTAACACGGGTAAGTGGAGGTCCAGATCACAATTTTTTTTTTTTTTTTTTTTTTTGCAAATTTGAGGAAAGCCCAGATTCAGGGGAGCAAGTCCCATCTGAGATGGAGTATTTTCTCACTTGGAATAGCACAGTTGGAAGGTGTCAACTCAACAGCTCAAGTCAGATTTTGAATACACTT
This sequence comes from Papio anubis, assembly GCF_008728515.1. Lineage (NCBI taxonomy): Eukaryota > Metazoa > Chordata > Mammalia > Primates > Cercopithecidae > Papio > Papio anubis. The sequence continues at coordinate 186,153,253 of NC_044976.1, read as the reverse complement.
GGCCTCAAGGCAAGCTATTCCTTCCTGTATCAGCATCCGAGCTTCACACATCCCATCCGAGCTGAGCCAGGGCTGGATCTCAGAAGACACATGCTCCTGGGGCCTTTGCTCAGTCTGAAGTGAGGGGCCTAGCCTTTGTCAGAATGTGATATGGTGCTGGGTGCCTTGAAGTGACTGGAGTCCATGGTACTGTGAACCTGAATGTACCAGCCACTTAGGAGTAATCCAGAGAAACCTTTTTCTTACAAAGAACAAGCTGAGTGGCCCTGGATTTTAAAAAATGAAAAGTGTTTTAAATGACACAGATATTTAGGCTAAAGGAGAAAGTTAGAGGAAGATATATTAGGAGAATATATATATGCACATATACAAATGAATACATTATTATGAGCCAGGCATTGTGCTAAGCACTTTACATGCTAGATTTCATTTATTTAAGTGCTTAAGAAGAAAAATGGAGGAAAAGAGTTGTCTAAGTCGCTGAGAGCATCCATTTATCCTGTACCACAGAATGAAGATGAATGAAAAGCCCTGGTAAGAAAGTCAGTAAAAGGATCCTACACAGAGACCATTTTTAGTCTGGGCTGCTAGCCAGAGGTATCTAGAAGAAAGGAAATAATGAACTTGTAGAATGTCAGAGCTGGAAAGAGCCTCAAAATGCATCTTGTCTAACTACCGTCTGTTCCATCTTACAGATGAGGCTGCCGAGGTACGAAGAAGGGAAGTGGCATATCCACCGTGACACAGTTGGTCAGATCCAGTGCCCACTCCTCGGCCAGGGATCTTTCAGAAAAATCTAACAGTGTCCTCAATCTCCCACCAGCTAGATTTTTTTTAAAATGACTGTTCTTATGTTGCCCAAGCTGGTCTCAAACGCCTTGGCACAAGTAATCCTCCTATCTCAGCCTCCTGAGTAGATAGGACTGCAGGCACACAACCCTGCGCCCATCAGCCAGATTTTTAAGTTACCATATTTCATGGACCAGAAAAGTCATCTCTCCTGGAGTGCTGTACATGTCTCTGCTATTCACTTGTTAACCTGTGAATGAGTAATTGCCATGTGTTGCCATTTCCATGTATCACATAAAAAAGTCTCTTTTTGCTGATGTCCAGGCTTACCAATCCAGCACTAGAAGTGATATGCCCTCCTTGGCTTCCTAATGCATCTGCTCATGGAGCCAGCCAGCCAGCTTTATCCTGGATTATGGTCCCAATGTCTTTATTGAGGTCTGGCCCCTAAACACAAGAAAGCCAGGTTTGGCATCTGCCATTTGAACCTGTTTTAGTTTCTTGGGACCTTAGATTCACAGGAGGTTCAAACTGATAGAGAGCCCACATGGTATCTAGCTCAACCCTACCAATTATAGAGCAGCAAGATGACTTGCCCAAAAGTGGCACAACTAGTTAAAAGCTGTGATGTCAGTGCTTCTGCTCACTTCCTATAGGAAAGTACTAGTGTTGATTATGGTCATGTACTAATAGATCACTAGTACCAATGGATACTGGGAGAGTGTCACTGCTGGGACCACAGTATGAGGAGACAGGAGTGGCAGGAAAGAGCAGCATCCATTCAGCCAGATACTGGTGTACTGCACACCTGACCAGGGAGGCTGCAGGAGCTCTGCTGCCTTGCATTTGCCGAGAGAAACACTTTACACTGTACAACTCATTTACATCTCATTTGACCTTTAGGAAGGACACAGAACAATAATTCTCAGTTCCACTTCCCAATGAGGTTGTACAGGCTCAAAGATAAATAATTGATATCAAATAACAATATGATTTAAATATAAGTGTAATATAAATAATAAATGACAATAATGTAGTATCAAATAATTGACTATGTTCACATAGCAAGTAAGTTATGGAGACTGAGGCCCCATATCTCTAGGGGTGTGCTTCCTATACAATAATAGCCATGATAATAAGTGACATTTATTTAGCATTTACCAGGTGCCTTGCACTGTCACTCTAAGCTACACAAACATATATATATGTATATGTGTATGTATACATAACTTCTCATTCATTCTTCATAACAGTCTTTTTAAGGTAGGTACCCATTTCATAGACATATCAAGAGGTTAAAACAAAGTTCAAACCAAAACCATATTCAAACAGCAATACTTTGTTCAGAGATTTCAGCTCGTGGAATCTGGCCAAGACTCAGTGCTCTCGAACCATCAGTTGTAGGCAGAACTTTCCTTCCCTCATGGCCTTCCACCCAACTAAACACACACACTGTCTCTTCATTCCAAAAAGGAGCTAAACTAAAGCCCAAAAGTTCCATGAACTTTTGTTCCTGGGTTGGCCAGGATCTCTCATATTAAGCTTAATAAAAGCAAGAGGAAAAATGTTCACTTGGGAAAGCTGGCTGCATCAGGAAACCTTGGGGTGCGGCGGCAGCCCTTGCTGGGCTGCACAGCCTGGGCGAGCATGGAGCAGCCAAGCGCCCCGCATGTCCTGAGAGTGGGGAGGCGGCAGGCCGCTCCAAGAGCGCCTCCAGAGGCCGAGCAGGGAAGTAAGTGGCAGGGCCCAAGGTTCCTGCGCATGGGCGAGATAGGGATGCGCTTAAACAACAGTGATATTAAGAGAGTTTGACTCGAATCTAGCAAGCAATAAACTGAAATCTTTAAATCCATATAATGCCCTACAATCAAAAACCAAATTATCTGGTATCAAGAGCAACTGAGTAGATAGTAAGTACAGGCAAGGAAGGGGTGGGTGGTGGAGTGAAAAATCCAGGGTGGAAAGAACATGTCAGTCAACAAGTGGGAGACAGAAAGAGCAGGATAAACAGAGATTTGCAAGAAGACCCAGGAGAGAAAATGAGATATTTGAGCAGAGCCAAGCTGCAGGATGGGGGTGGGATCGGCGTGTGCTTCCTCAGCACAGCATGATCAGAGGGTGCTAGCCTCGGAGACAGCGGGCTCCATGTTCTGCTTCTCCAGGTCTGGGACTCTGTTACCGCAGGGAAGAGCTTCTTCAGGAAAGGCATGCTGCAGGGACACGTATCCTATAATCGGTGTCAAGAGTGTGGTGCCATCCCTAAGGAGTGGCTAGAAATCAAAATTATAGCTTTAAAAATTGAAAAAAAAATTATTTTCATTTCTATCTATTTCCAGGTCACTAAGTCCAATAATAGGATCATTCACTTCTCAATCATGCTCAACCTCAGGCATCTGCTCAGTTCATATGTTTGCAGAATGGAAAAAATATGCAACCTAAATATCTACTAAAACCATGACAGGTTCTTTCTTTCTTTTTTTTCTTTTTCTTTTTTTTTTTTTTTTTAACAGAGTCTCGCTCTTGTCACCCAGGCTGGAGTACAGTGGAGCAATTTCAGCTCACTGCAACCTCCACCTCCTGGGTTCAAGTGATTCTCCTGCCTCAGCCTCCCGAGTAGCTGGGACTACAGGTGCGCGCCACCATGCCCGGCTAATTTTTGTATTTTTAGTAGAGATGGGGTTTCACCATGTTGGCCAGGATGGTCTCCATCTCTTGACCTTGTGATCTGCCCGCCTCGGCCTCCCAAAATGCTGGGATTACAGGCATGAGCCACCGCACCCGGATGCAGGTTCTTCCTTCTACTCTGAAGAGCTCACATTCCAAATTTGTCAGTAACTGTTTTTTTGTTTTATAGAATATCTCACACAGTAAGAAACTCAGGGTTTCAGACAAGTGATGAGATAACACTGCATATGTAATTCTGTCAGAATCCCAAGCCAAGAGTTTGTGATGCTGAGCTGAGAGAGCACAGGGCCTCTCAGTGTTACTGAGAGTGTGTGTGTGTGTGTGTGTGTGTGTTGTGCATCTGTGCATGTAACCCATGGGCAACAGGGAATATGAAGTGGTCACAGCAGACACTGGTGGGCCTGTCCCAAAGGTGCCACATGTGGCATGCACATGTTCATCACCATCCCTGAACCAATTTGAAGAAGCAGGGTCCTGTGACTGTCTTACAGAAGGCTCCCACCCAGGGCTTCACTCTACCTACAGGGAATAAATCAAGCTTAAGGTAATGAACTGCTGGGGGCAGGTAACAAATTTCAGGAAAAGACGGGTCCCTGTGGGCTACATTTGGATGCACAAAGCCACCAAAAGAATAATAAACAAGGAGGGACATTCACAAAGACATAGTCCTGAGAACAAGGAGAGTGGGGGCTGAGGTGTACCAAGAGGGGATCCTGATGAAGGATTAAGCTCCTTGGGTAATTTTCTTCCATCAGCTAAGTGAAAAATGGCACCGAGCTGCAGCTCTAAGTTTTCCATTCTATGAGATAACTCCATCTGTGTTTCTTTCCTAGGGCTGTGGCAGCAAAGTACCACAAACCGGGTGGCTTAAAACGACAGAAACGTATTGTCTCACAGTTGCAGAGGCTGGAGGTACAAACTCAAGTTGTCAGCAGGGCGGTGCTTCCTCTACAACCTGTGGAGGGGATGCTCACTCACCTCTCCCAGTCCCTTGAGGTTGCTGCCAATCCTTGGCATTTCCTGGCTTGCGGCTGCAGCACCTCAATCCCAGCCTCTATGACTCCATTGCCTCTCTTTCCCCCATGTCTGTCTGTGTCCAAATTTCCCTCTTCTCATAAAGACATTGTTCACTGGATTAGGGCCCAAACCTAATCCAGTGTGACCTCATCTTGACTTGACTACATCTCTAAAGATTTTATTTCTAAAAAAGGTGACAGTCACAGGTAATAAACATGTCTTTGAGGGGACACAATTCAACCCATCTCATCACCTGATTACCTTAGCCTTTTGGTAAACCTCACATAGCCTTGAGTTGTACTGTGAAGAGAAAGAGACAGAACCACAGAGGAAGTGTAGCCTGCCTCCCACCCCTCTCCACTGTGGGGGGAGATAAGGGCTCTATTTAAACCAGCTTGGGAGAGGTTGAGAAGAGCAATAGCAGCTGCCTCGTGTACTCCTTCTCTTCCCCAGTATCATTTAGAGGGCAATGACCCTTAGAAGGTGTGTGTGTGTGTGTGTGTGTGTGTGCGCCCCATTTGTACTGGTCTTATTCCACCTCCATCCCCAGCAAATGATAAACCTCTTGGGAACAGAACAGTGCCTGGCTCCCATGTGTATTCTCTATATTCCAGGTGCAAGCTGCTGCACTCAATAAATATTTGTAGAACTGAATGGAATGAACCTAAATTGAGTTGTGAGGAGCAAATTATGCCAACACTCCTTTGGCCTTAGAAAGTAAAAACAAGGGAATTGCTAAGAGAAGGGCAAGGGCTGGGAAAGAAGAGAAAATTATTCCCCCAAAGTACTGATGAGGCCAGCCATATCAATAGCTCTTCTTCTAGCATGTTATTAACTTTTCAAAGGTTCCACCTCTCTCTGTCCTCTCAGTAAGGACATCTGTCCAGCTCCCTCTCTATGTTGTTTGAAATTATAAAAGTGTCACCACATGACTACTGGTGTCCCTCAGGCGCCCCCCCAAATGATGCTCCTGTCACTGTTAGTACCCGAAGAGTAACAGTGCTGCCACTAATGCCCAGCTCACACCTCTGCAGCATCACTGACTCCCAGCAAGCACCAAGGCCACCACCACTATCACTGTCACCAGCTTTCTGTGGAAGCCAGCACCACTGTCCCAAGCCCGCAACTCCTGTTAGCAAAGCTGCTGCCAAAGCAACTGCCCCCAGCCCCGAGGCTACTGCCATGCTGGGCTCTCCGTGCTTCTTGGAGGACATAGAAATACTGCTTCAGGTATCTATAATGCCTGTCTGGCAGCCCCCTCACCCTAAGGCCCAGCACGGGACCATGGAGATGAAGGCGTCCTGAGCAGAAGACCACGCTAGTCTGTAGTTGCCCCTCCATGCTGCGATGGCCCACTGTCCTTGACCCAAGCACAGCTGCTGCATCCTCCCTCTACTCAGATTTAGTCCTGACCCGGATCTCAGGCCCTGCAGACAGACCTCTTTGTGAGACTTCCCAGCAAGCCTGAATCCTGCAGCAGACCCTGATGAAACCAAAGCCAGAAATCCTAATACATCACTTCATTAAAGCTTAATTTTTGCCTAAAATGTATTCTAGGTAAAAAAGCTAAACCTAGTGGCAGGGCCCAAGAGCAAGCAGGACAAGGTTAGCCGGTAGCTTTAATAAGGATCAAGCTTCGGGCAACAGAGAATCTCTGCGACTCCATTTTCTTTTTCCCATTTGGCCTTTCTAAGAACTCTGAATGTGTTGCCTATAGTCATCGTCCTTGCTTTGGGAAATTGATTAAGAGCAAGGGCCAGGGCCTTGATGCAATCAGAAATAGCCCAAATTGTGGGACAAATGAAAATTGCGATGCAGGCAGCCTGCTGGCTTTGCCACAGCCCTACCCAAGGCTGAGTGCAATCCATTTTATCAAGCTCTATATATTTACTTTTTTAAAAAATAAAGAAGCTCCAGTATCCTACCAGTCCCTGCCCCACCTTCTTTAATTATATCAAAGTGTTCAAGGCCACAGCAGGCCCTTAGGCTTGGGCTGTCCTTGACTGGAGCTCTCTGGGGCTGATGCCTCCTGATTTGAGGGACAAACCACGACATGACTGAAGGTCTCTCTAGAGCTGTGAAGAGCTCTAAGGGTGCAACATAATCTTAACAATGGGTCAAACTCAACCATCCCTCCCCACAGCCCCACTTGACTCAGGGGCCAATACACAGGTAGGCCGTGGGAGCTGGCTGGAGGACTCTCAGATCCTCATTCCATACTCAGAAGAGGCACTTAGTGGAGAGAATGATGCCACGTGCACAACAGAGAAAGGAATGGAAAGACTTTGAAATAAATATGTCCTTTAACAAAAGGGGAGATCTCACTCTGTGTCCACCCAACGCTAGTTCTGTGCCTAAGAGATGCGGAATGTGTAAGACATGGCCTCCTGTCGTCAAGAACAGCTTTCTTCTTGAGAGCATTTGATGACCAACAGTGATCCATGGAACACCAGAAAAAATAATCTAAAAGTGGATGCATAGAAGGGCCCAGCATTCACCTTTCAGTTGTTTGTGTGTTTTAATAGACTTTATCTTTCAGATCAGTGCCAGGATCATAGCAAAACTGAGCACAGGTACAGAGATTTCCCATATACCTCCTCTCCCCACACATGCACAGCTTCCCCTGCTATCAGTGTACATCACCAGAGTGGTGCATTTGTTCCAGCTGCTGAACCTACCATGACTCATGACCATCACCCAGGTCCATAGTTGACATTAAGGGTCACTGCTGGTGTTGCACAGTCTATTGATTTGGGCAAGCGTGCGATGACATGCATCTACCATTATAGAATCATACAGAATAGTTTCACAGCGCTAAAAATTCTTTGTGCTGCACCTATTCATCCTACCTTTCCACTTTTACTTATAAGAGTTTGCTTCAATGAAAACAACAACAACAACTGGGAAGTAGCTTTTCCTGTTCTTGATTCATTCTGAACAACTCCTTGGGGAATGGGCTATGGAGAGTTGGCCCCAGGAAATTGGATGCTGTTAATGCCGATGTGAAGTAAAAAGATCGGAGAGTCGGGTTCCACCTCATTCAAAGGTTTTAACTGGTGAGAACCCTACTTAAGTAGGTACCTTCCTGTTGTGGGTTGAATCATGTCCCCTAGAAAGACAAGTCTACCCCCAGCTACCTGTGAATGCAATCTTACTTGGAAGTAGGGTCTTTGCAGCTATAATCAAGCTAAGAGGAGGTCGTTCTAGATGAGGGTGGTTCCTAATCCAATGACTAGTGACCTTATAAGAAAAGGGAAATTTGGACACAGAGACACACAGGGAGAGCGCCATGTGACGATGGAGGGAGAGCCTGGAGTAATAAACCTGCAAGCCAAGGAACACCAAACATTGCTGGTAATTACCAGGAGCCAGGCAGAGGCAAGGGAGCCCTTTCTCCAGTGCCTTCCGAGGGAGCGTGGCCCTGTCAACACCTTGATTTTGGACCTCTGGTCTTCATAACTGTGAGACAACAAATTTCCATCATTTTAAGCCGCTCTTGTCATGGCAGCCCAGGACACTCATACGCTTCCCAATTTCTACTTCCCTGTCCCTGCCCCTCAACTCCACACACACCCCCAATGCTGGTGATGCTTCTGCTGTTTTAAAGCAGAGACTTGGAACTGCTTCCTGCCTGGCCAAGATTTCCTCACTCCTTACACAGGGACCTTGATCCTGGATCAGTCTCCTGTGGCAGAGTCACATGAAGATGGTCAAAGCAGCCAGAAGAGATACCTCCAGAGTGCCTGAGGAGCAAACAACTGAGACAACGGTGAGCGAAGAAGCCACCAGAGAACATACTGCTGCTAACCTGACACAGAGGAAAGAGACTCTTGAGAGAACAGCATTTTATTTGTTCCAAGCTGGGACAGACCCCAGCTGGGCCTCCCAGGACCATTTTGCTTCCTCTGAGGCTGGGAGAGCCCCCAGTGAGGGGAAGTAGCACCCTTCTCCATGCCGGGGCAGATAGCCTTGGAAGGTGGATGTCACTTACAGGGAGAACTCTCAGGTGCCTCCTCAGTTCCCACTCCCATCCCACATTGGCAGTTGAGGCCTCTCAGCACCCTCTTGTGAGTCTAGCTACACCCCTTCATGAAAACACAGGCTCAGTTGAAATTAAAGAGATTCTCAGAGCACAGAAAAACTCAGTCAGTGAAAACCCAGCCACCTGCACAAGTGATAGGGCCCAGAGGCTTGGTTTCATTGCCTCTGTGGAATTTATTTGCATTGCTATTCCCCTCCAAACTAATTGGCATACTCATAAATACCAGCCTATTCCCTAACTCACTAAGTGACAATAAGAAGTCAAGGGACTCCGCATCCAATTCAAGCTCTCCTAAGACAGAGCTGCCTTCCCCTCTTCACTACTCGCAGTGCCTCGTACCAGGGGAGCTCAGTAATCCTGCCAATTGGCAGGTTTGGCGAACTGAATTATGGGGAAGCACAGAGTCAACACATCCAAGAAGGTACTGCACAGAGCCAGGGTGTTTATTTACCTCCCTAGTGCCAAGAGATCTGCATCATATTTAGAAACCCGTTTTGGCAGAATAATAGTGAAAAGAAAAAAATTCACTGAGAAATCAATTAGTCCAACACCTTCATTCTGCAGCCCAGAGAAGTGACATAATTTGCTAAAGCCATACAGCTACCTATGGAAAGACTGGGACTTGAACGTAGTTTCCTTGACTCCTAGTCTAGTGCTCTTTGATGAACCAAGGACAAGAAGCAATAGGGATACTCAGGCCCAGGAGGACACTGAGAAACTGGCATTCAAATCGCCACTTGATAGCCCTGGCCAAGAGCCCCCTTTTCACCCTTACTAGGTCATCTCCTAGTCACCAGGCCAAATGGGGGCATTGCCTATATTCTTGCTTGCCTGAGAAAGTGACTCTTACGGGGTTAATATAGTTGTCCAAGCCACATTAAATCCAGAGAGCACTGCTGATCTGCTCCTTGGTGTTATGATGACCCAAAAAAAAAAAAAACCAAAAACAAAAAAACAAAAAAAACTCTACCTTTTTGTGCTTATTGTTGGATACCTAGGCATTCAGGGCCCTCTACAGTCTGATTCCAATCTCCCTATTCAACCTTGCCTCTCTGGGAGGCATAGATGTGTAAATTGTTTTACTAACCAGCTTTCATCCCTCTTCTTATATTCATTTAAAGTAATGCTAGCTAGTAACAGGTAAACCTCAAAGTTATTAATATAATATGCATGTTTCTTTTTTCACCTAACAGACTAGACAGGCTGAATTACATCTCCTCCAGGATGTAATTCAGAGACCTAAGCTCCTCTATCTTACAGAGCAGCACCCCCAACATGTGGCTCTCAAGATCATGTTGGATAATCATCTTCATTGCAGCCGGCCAGAGGGGAAAGGAGCATGGAAGAGCATAACTGGGAATTTGCATGGGAGTGATGCATGGGATATGGCTTCACTTCCACTCATATTCATTGGTTAGAACTCAGTCACATGTCCACACCCAAATACAAGGGAGGCTGGGACACACAATCTGGTTCTGTGCCTAGGAAGTATAAGGAGCTTTGTTAATTAACTGATAGTTTCTGCCACATGTCCCAAATTACTTATGTGTACTTAATCTTTCTTTATTTTGTGGAATTGACAGAAGGATGATTTTTAGTTCTCCCTCTCATTGGCCACCTCCCACTATAGAAGCCAGGGAATCCAGAAACTTCCTCTACAACACGCACAGCCCAGGACCAAACATGTGACTTAAACTCAGCCAATCACTTATTTTCTATCAGGACATTGAATCTTGAAAAAAAGGCACAAAAGATGCAACAAAAGCATATATTTTCACAGGCCTACCTGATTACACAATGGTGTGTACAGCATTTGCTGCGGTGGTGGTGATGGTGGTGATGGTGATGGTGGTGGTGATGGTGATGGTTGTGGTGGTGGTGGTGATGGTGATGGTAGATGGTGGTGGTGGTAGTATGGTGGTGATGATGATGGTGCGTATGCATGGTAGTGATGGCAGTAGTGGTGGTGATGGTGATATTGATGATGGCAGTAGTGGTGGTGATGGTCATGGTGGTGGTGATGGTGATGGTGGTGGTGATGGTGGTAGTGATGGTGATTGTAGCATCATTAGTGATGATGGTGGTGGTAGTGGTGATGGTGGTGACCTCTAGTGAGCACTGAGATGTCCAGTGCATAAGTAGAGCCCAGGTTTGTGCCTTTAATGCTGTTTTCCACTCCCACTCCACTTATCCTTCTTGCCGTGGTGCCATGTGGTTACTTCCAGCATCTAAATACCACCACCTTGTTTTGCAGTAGAAAGATAGTCTGAGAATGACTGTGCTGGGCAGAAAGAGCTATCCCTTGGAAATCACATAATACTCGCAACACCAATGTTGCCACCAATGACTGAAGAAATTCAGAAGATCTCACCTTTATTATAATCCCTTTATTTTCAAATAAGAGGAAAGTAAGTGGCAAAAATTTAAAGACTTCAAACCCAGTAAGTGATGGGTGGAACAAATATCTTGACTACCCACTGCAGTCACCCACTCCCTTATTTCCACCTCCCTTTGCTTACAGAAGACTGTCACAATTGGCAGTCTACCTAGTAACTGGAAGCAATTTAGTGTGAACTTGTTAATCTTGGCATTTAAAGTCAGCATTCTAGTGGCACTCCTCCTCTCAGTCTCCACAGGCTATTCCACTGTCCTCTCCTCTCCAGAGACCTGGGTTGATGGGCTGCAGTGTTCAAGTCAAGGGAATGTTTTGGAGAGCAAGGCCTTCTAAGAGTCTTTCTAGTTGGAATGGAGCTGTCTGCCCATGTTGACTGCCTAGAGTGTGATAGGCACTAGAGATGCCAAAATGAAGATATTCCAGTCTACACTCCATCTCTGAAGTGTATACTTAGATCAAAGTGAAGGTAATGGGTCTGAGGCAGATTGCACCTCCCTGGAGAGGTGAAGCTGCCCTTCTGGCTGAGGAAATCTGAAGCAAGAGCATCACAGAGGGTAAAGTGGAAGCTATCACAGAATGATATGGTTTGGATTTGTGTCCCCACCCAAATCTCATGTTGAATTAGAGGAGGGGCCTGGTTGGAGGTGACTGAGTCATGGGGGTAGATTTCCCACTTGCTGTTCTTCTGATAGTGTGTGAGTTCTCATGAGATCTGATGATTTCAAAGTGTGTGGCACTTGCCCCTTCTGTCTCTCTCCTGCCACCACATGAAGAAGGTGCTTGCTTCCTCTTCGCCTTCTGCTATGATTGTCAGTTTCCTGAGGCCTCCCAAGCCATGTCAATTAAACCTCTTTTCTTTGTAAACTACCCAGTTTCAGGTAGTTCTATATAGCAGTGTGAGAATGGACTAATACGTAGATTTAGTCCAGAAGTTTTCAAACTTTTAAAACTGAGAAACCTGCTTTCAAATGAAATTCCATGTGGAATCCCAATATGCAACAGATAAAAGTAGAGTGCTCTATTCGAAGTAGGAATAGAAATTCTAGAGCTCTGGCTGTCTGGCTCTCACTCTACCCTCTTGATGGGCCCACAGGCACTCAGAGTTCCAGGAATGCCAGTTTGAAAACCACTGATCTTGCCTGGGCACGTGGCTCATGCCTATAATCCCAGCACTTTGGGAGGCCAAAGCAGGTGGATTGCTTGAGCCCAGGAGTTCAAGACCAGCCTGGGTAAAATGGCAAAACCCCGTCTCTACTAAAAATACAAAAATCAGTTGGGCATGGTGGTGCACACCTGTGGTCCCAGCTACTCTGGAGGCTGAGGTAGGAGAATTGCTTGAATCAGGAGGTGGAGGTTGCAGTGATTTATGATCATGCACTGCACTCAGCCTGGGGGACAGAGTGAGACTCCGTTTCAAAGGTAAAAAAAAAAAAAAAAAAAGTAGAAAACCACAGATGTCATCCAGTTAGTTGCTTATTTTACAGATGAGGGATGTGATAGTAGGCATTTTAGCCACATTAGTGACTGGAACCCATGTCGCCCAATCTTCATTTCAATTCTCTTTCCACCAAGTTTGCCATTTTCTGACTCAGTTTCTTCATCTTTAAAATGGGATAGACCCATCATATCTGCTTCACCTACCAGGGGGCTCCCTGAGGATCAAGAGGGTGTGAAAGCACAATGAAAAGCCTAGCCAGGTGCAGTGGCTCACGCCTCTATAATCCCAGCACTCTGAGAGGCTGAGTGGGAGGATCACTTAGAACCAAGGAGTGAGACCAGTCTGGGCAATATGGTGAGGCCCCGTCTCTATAAAAAAGTTAAAAATTACCTATGTTTGGTGGTGCACACCTGTGGTCCCAGCTACTAAGGGGGCTGAGGTGGGAGAATCACTTGAGCCCAGGAGGTCAAAGATGCAATGAGCTATAATTGTGCTACTGAACTCCAGCCTGGGCAACAGAGTGAGACCTTGTCTCAAAAACAAAAAGAAAAACACAGTGAAAAGCCGAAACCTACTTCTCCAGGGTAAGGAAATTGTACCCAATGATGCTTCCTCAACATTCCTTGCTCCTGTTGAAACTATTCCTTCTTCATCTCCAGGTGAGCAGAAGGAAGCCAAGGATCAGGGCTTAGAGACAAATGCAAGGCTTCCCCATAAACAGGGTCTGCAACCCCTGGTACAGAGGGCAGGTGAGTGCTGCAGCAGTGTGACTCGAAGGAGGCATAGCATCTGAGAAGTGTCCTCCCCTCTGTCAGAATGTCTCCTTGCTATTTAAAAGGAGCTTTAGGTTTCTCAGGAAAGTCTCAGAAGCCCCATTTTCTTAGTGTTTTTGCTGTGAGGAGCTACGCTAAGTACCTCAGGGCTGCCTGCTTAGAGCCCAGCTCCTTCATGAAGCTTTATCTTTATATCCCATTGTTTGCCTCCTGGGGAAGATGAACAGTTTCTTGCCTAGGGCTTCAATTAACACAGGGTAGGACCAGCAGCCCTGCACCTTTTCTGGAGGGTGAGTGTAAGGCGCCTTGCAGGGGTTCCTTGCGATGGAGGAAAGATGAGCTTAGAATGCTGCGGCTTCATTCTCAGGACTGGGAATGGGAAGTAAAAGCAGATTCCTCATTCTTTCTGTCGTCTGGAGATAAGAGGGCATCTAGGAGGATCCAGGCACTTTACTTGTACACCCTCACCTCCAGCTCTAGAGCCTCCCAAGCCTGAGAGGGGCAGGGAGGGCATCTGTAGAGATTGGGACTAGACATAGTCAAACCTTTCTCATTGACCCAGAAGCCCGTACCACGTGACTCGCTGTACTTAGGCACAGAATCTTCCCCAGGCACATTTTTCAGATCCTGCAGATTCTGGTAGGAATCACGCAGCGAGAATATTATTAGCTGCACTGACAGATGAGCAAACAGATGCCCACCAAGGATAGGGGTTTGGCCTGCATCCTGTGTGGGGACTTCAGCAGATATACGCTAGCCGGGGCTTCTACACCCCAATTTGGGACTGTTAATCGTCTGACTGAATACTGCTCCGTCCCAACTCTGTTGAAGCTGTGGATGTGCTCATCTGAGTTGGTGAAAGGCTAGAAGCCAAACATGGGGCAAGAGACCTGGAGGGGAGTCCTAGGCTTTCCAAGGTCCTAAGCCAGTTTTCCCACACCAACCACACTCAGCATGTTTTATTTGAGTCACAGTGAATCAGAGACAAGTGTCAGATCCAACAGATCAAGACTGAGGTGGTGTCTGAGTGCCTTAACTCCAGACTTTCCCGAAACAGTGAAGAGGCAGCATCCAAATGGAAGAAGCTATACAAGGTGAGTGTGTTTACACTGCAGCAAAAGGGATTTAATTTGGATTGCAGGAGGAATTCCACAACATAAGGTATGCTGTTTCAAACTGTTTGAAGAAATGATATCTAAATCTCAAAGGCCTGATGATTTCTCTCAATTCATTCTTTCTTTTTTTCTCTTCTTTCTCTTCTCCTCTCTTCTTTCCTCTCCTCTCCTCCCCTCCCCTCCCCTCCTCTCCTCTCTCTCTCTCTCTCTCTTTCTCTTTCTTTTTCTGTTTTTTAGAAAGGGTCTCACTCTATTGCCCAAGTAGAGTACAGTAGTACAATTATAGCTCACTGTACACTTGATCTGCCAAGCTCAAGTGATCCTTCCACCTCAGCCTCCCAAGTAGCTGGGATTATGAGTGCATGCCACCACACCTGGCTGAAAAAAAAAAAAAAAAAAAAAAAGAAAGTTTAGTAGAGATGAGGTCTCACTATGTTGCCCAGGCCATTCACAAACTCCTGAGCTCAAGTGATCCTCCTGCCTCGGCCTCCTAAAGTGCTGAAATTGCAGGTGTAAGCCACCACTCCCAGCCTTGAATATTTCTTTAATTGGTCCTCCCCTCTCCTAGGTTGAGGGAATTCCTCTTTCACTTAGACAGCAGAGTGAGTCTCCTCACTGCCTCTCATCTTGCTTCCTTCTAAGCTGTCCTCCACATGGGAGATAGAGGCAGCTGTGAAACCAAGCCTGACCACACCACTCTCCTTCCCAGATCATGACTAAGATGTTTGTCATGGGGTCCTAGACTTTTGCCTTCCAGCAACACCAGTCTAGCCTCCTGCCCTATCCCATGCTGTTTTCAGCTCTGTGGCTTTGTATATTCTATTCCCTCTGCTTTGAAGCCCTTCTCTCCTACCTCACTTCATCCTCTTCTCTACCTAGAAACTCTTACTTATCCTTCAAGACTCAGTGCAGATGTTTCACCTCTAGAAAGCCCATCCTAGCCACAGTGAGTTTGATGCCTCTCCTTCAGGTTCACTTGGCACCTGAACACACCTTCACTATTGCCCAGGTCATCCACGTCCTCACTGTCTGGATCTGTCTCCCAATGTGGCAGTGTTCTTTGAGGGAAGTGAGCCACATTCAATGCATCTTTGATATACAGGGTATGGCCTGAGAGGGGTTTAGTAAATCTTGGTGGAACTGTTTAGAAATGAACTCCCTTAGTGTAGGGCAGCCCAGGACCACAGGATGAACTGACCTGCCTCCTGGGGCTCCAGTCCCAGAGTTCTGTATGGTCATGTGCTGGAGTATGTGTGGGGCTCTGTCCTACAGGTCTTTAGCCCAAAACGGAGCCTTCAAACATCCTCAAGGGATTCCTGAAGCAATGGAAAAGCAAATCTTATTAAGAAGTATAATAATGATGTAATTGAAAGAAGTAAGTCTTTCTGAGGGTAAAAATGATGTATTTTGCTGGGAGGAGGAGATACGAGATTATTTACCCATCAGAACATTGAGAGAAGAAGTAAATCCATTTATCTATATTTGAAACAACTATTAGCCCTTTGATCTGGCTCTTTCCTTGGTCAGATGAGCTTGCTGTGCCTGAAAGATCACCAAGCACACTCAGGACTCAGTTCTCCCAGTAGCACCCCTGGGTCTCCAATGCGGCCAGGGATTTTCTAGTGGGTTTTTTTTTTTTCTTTTTTTTACTGAGGCTCTGAGGTTGTGGAGTCTGCATGTAAAGGGCTAAGGTGGGGAGAGGTTGAATTTAAAGCCATAAATTAGATATCTTGACTTTGTTTTCTGGTCAAGATGTGAAAGGCCCTTGTTTTGCACCTGCATGTAGCATGGCTGATTTCACTGGGAGCGAATACTCGACGGCAGGGACTCCAGTCAGTCGACTTCTGCTCTTGCTTCTGCTCTGTGGGCTCACTGGCTGCTTTGTCCATGTCATGATCTGGCCACCAGTGCAAATGGTTCAATAACTTCCCCTCCTTCAGAGCAATAGCCACAAGAAAGGAGCCCCAGGGTCATGTTTGAGAGGGTCCTCTCTGCCTCAGCCACATTGGGGGCTCACTCTCTTCAAGAGCTTGGACGTATCTTCAGTGTAAAATATTGTGGTTTGGTTTTGCCTTTGCAGAAAGGCAGAGGACTAAAATTAGCAGCCTGTCTGGAACACATTCCCCAGGGTGTCTCTACCCTTTAGAGAGAACGCAAGAGAAATGCCTCCCTAAGCAAGAGCAACCCACCCACAGCGGTGTGGGGACCAGACTTCATACCTCCCTTCCTGACAGAAGCTGTCTGCTGGCACGGGACTTCAACAGAGAAAACAGCAACTACATCCTTTCCACTCCCCTGCTCAAGATCCAGCAGTGAGTTCCTGTTGCCTTTAAAACTCAACCTGCTTAGACAGATCTGCAAGGGCCTCTAGAATCTGACCTCCATTGACGAACATTCATTTAATACATAGTGGCTGAATACCTGCCTTGTGGCAGCCTGATACCAGACCCTGTGATACAGAGGTGAAACCAGTCTTTTCCTTCAGGGAGTGCACAGTGTGGTGGGTATGATGGTCATTTTGTGTGTCAACTTGGCTTAGCTATAGCTACATTATTTAATCAAACACTAATCTAGGTTTGGCTGTGAAGTCGCATTGTAGATTGAAATCCATAATTAGTTCACTTTAAGTGAGGGAGATTATCCTAGATAATCTGGGTGGGCCTGAATTGGTTGGAAGCCCTGCAGAGCAGAGGTGGGGTTTCCTGAAAAAGAATAAATCCTACTTGTGGACAGCAGCTCCTACCCATGTTGAAAAGTTCCAGACTTCCCTTCCTATCACCTGCCGTACAGATTTCAGACAAGCTAGCCAGTCCCCACAATTATATAAGCCAGCTACTTGCAATAAATTGCTTAATGCATATCTCCTACTGCTTCTGTTTCCCTGCTTAAGTCTGACTCACACAGTGACCAGGCCATCAGAATACATAACCTGCTACCACCAGTTTGTGATCCTGGGCCACATACACCTTGGACTAAGTGCCTTTTCTATGTCAGGCACTGTACTAGACATTATTTCATGTATTAGCTTAGTTCTTCTTCCCAATATTAGGCTCTTAGAGATTACTGAGGAGAAAATTGAGGCTCAGAAACATTAAATAATTTACCTGAGGTCATGCAACTAGGAAGTTGCAGAGTTGGGATTCAAACTAATGCTCCCTACCCCTAAACTTGTTATTTTTCCATTATACCTCACAGTCTGGTGACCTTCTATTTCACTTAACTGGTGACCTCTTATTTCACTTAACTGAGTATTAGTTTCCTTATTTGTGAAAAGAGGATGACCCCTCAAGTTCATTCAACTATGAGATCTCAAGTTCATTCAACTATGAGATAGCAAAGTGGCGAGGTTTATATTACCATGATAGCTGGGAACCAGATTTCTCTTCAGAAGAGAGAAATCTGTTGAAACTATACTTTGAGGCCAGGTACAGTAGCTTACACCTGTAATCCCAGCACTTAGGGAGCCTGAGATGGTCAGATCACTTGAGCCCAGGAGTTTGAGACCAGCCATGGTAACATGGTGAAACCCCATCTCTACAAAAAATGCAAAACATTAACTGTGCATGGTGGCACATGCCTGCAGTCCCAGCTACTTACTCAGGAGGATGAGGTGAGAGGATTTTCTGAGCCTGGGAGGTTGAGTCTGCAGTGAGCCATGATAGCAGCACCACCAATGCACTCCAGCCTGGGAGACAAAATGAGACCCTAGGAGGAGGAGGAAGAGGAGGAGGAGGAGGAGGAGAGAAGAAGAAGAAAAGGAGGAGGAGGAGAAGGAGGAGAGGAAGGAAAGGAAGGAGAAAAGGAGGAAGGAGAGGTGGAAGAAGGAGGAGGAGAAGAGGGAGAAGGGGAGGAGGAAGAGGGGGAGGAACAGGAGGAGGAGGAGAAGATGGAAGAGGAAGAGGAGTAGGAGGAGAGAGAAAAGAAAATATACTTTGATAACTGCTTATAGTAAGAAAGAGGCCTTTCTCCTTTTGTCCTGAAAACTGAGAATCAAATGATACCAGGCTGCTGAGAAAGGGGAGGCTACTCTGCAAAACAGAAGTGGTGAATTGGAGGCCTTAGAGGCCAGGAGTGAGCAGTAGAATGCAGGAGAGGGAGAAGGAGGAAGCCACAGGATGGCACAAGTCCGTGTCCCTGATGGCAGCCTTCCCAGGATCCTCAGTACAATCCACTGAAAACACAGCACTGAGTAAGAGTAATTTTTTTTGATTGGGGAGAGACCTTTAAAAGATTTGAGTTTCTCCTTGTGATCAACTTAGAGAGGAGATAGGGATGCCATTCAACAAAGCTGGAATCCAAAGAGGCAAAGGAAGCCAAGACAATGTAAACTCCATCTTGCCAAAATTCTAGCCATCGGCTCTTTCAGAGATTAGTAAAATTCTTGGGAAAGTCTTTGAACTTTCATAGTCTGTGAAACTGGGGGTTTATTCAAAGTAACTTCATCCAGATTTCAAAAGGCATGGAAGCCCCAAACCAACAGCTAGGTTTCACAAGTGACACATGATCCTTCCAAGGGGGAACTACATCCTTCATGCCAGAGCCAGCTCTCACCTGGGCACTTGTCTGCTGATAGCATCTGCCCATGTATGAAACTCATGATCTTTGACAGATTGCATTTTGTCTCTTAGGGGGTGTGTGCAATCTTCTTAGGTAGGCCGAATATTCCTTGATGTGTTTACATAACAATGAAACTTCCCGCTCCTTGGTGGACCCCGTAATTTCCAACTTAAGGCTGGTGCACAGGCATATGGAATCCTGCACCTCTTGGTTGACCTTTGTCCTTAGTCCCTTAGGAGAAGGATTAGAGTCAGGCCGGGAGCTGTGGCTCACACCTGTAATCCCAGCACTTTGGGAGGCCGAGGCAGGTGGATCACGAGGTCAGGAGTTCGAGACCAGCCTGGCCAAGATGGTGAAACCCAGTCTCTACTAAAAATACAAAATTTAACCAGGCACGATGGCAGGCACCTGTAATCCCAGCTACTCGGGAGGCTGAGGCAGGAGAATTGCTTGAACCTGGGAGGTGGAAGTTGCAGTGAGCTGAGATAGCACCACTGTACTCTAGCCTGGGTGACAGAACAATAGTTTGTCTCAAAAAAAAAAAAAAACCAAAGAGAGAGAGAGAAGGATTAGAGTCAATGGCAATGGCTAAAGAATGGTGTCCTTCCGGGGCCCTGAATCCAGAGAGTCCACCCCTGAGACTTGTGGCTCCACCTCAGCAACTGGAGAAGACACACCAGGACTGTGCCAGCACTAGATACCCTACTATTGTGGGCCCTATAGAAAATGCTTGCCCACTCCTGGGAAGTCAGCCAAGGCACTTGAGCAAACTTTTGACATGAGGAGCTGGGACCTTGTCAGTCCTGCAACTGAAAGGATCCCTGTCCATCCCCAAATGGCACAGTTGAAGAAATCCAGCATCAGAAGGAAGTTACCTCAAGTGGTATCTATGGAATCACCCTTCAACACCTCAAGAGAAATGAAAGTTCCTCTGTCTTTCAAGTGCCCTGGGAGGTCTATAGTAAAAATAATTTAATTGTACATTTTAAAATAACTAAAAGAGTATAATTGGGCCCCACCCTGGTGCTACCACCACCAATAGCATGACCTCGCACACAGTCACCAGTGGGGACCCCCACGCTGCCTCTGCCACTGCTGCAAATGCCCACACAGCGACTGACATTCCAGCACCTGCTAGCACACTGCCATAGCCAATGAGCATGCATCCTGCTGTGGTGCCACTACTGCTGCTGCTGGTACATGCAAATGAGAGTAGATCCCACTGCCAATGCCCTACAAAATACTTTGGCTGGCACCACCCATCAGACTGTTGTGACCAGTGGTCCAGGGGCACCTCGGCCCCCATAGTGCAGTAGATTCTTAACCTTAAGGAGCCAGAGAACAAAGTCAGAGCCCGTACCAGTCTCCCAGAGTTAGAGCACAAAGTCCCACACACTCCAGGAGTTGGGAGCTGGGCCTTGGCCCCACAAAATCTTCCAGAAATGAAGTCAGTTGACTGAACCCACCTTATACCACAACCAAAACCTCAAGGTCATCAAATAGGATAAAAATTTAAAAAAAAAAAAAAACTGATTCAAAAGACAGAACTTCAAAGATTGAAGGAACATCAGTTCACAAAGATGAGAAAGAACAAGGGTAAGATCTCTGACAACTGAAAAAGCCAGAGTGCATTCTTTCCTCCAAATGACCATACTGTCTCTCCAGCAAGGGTTCTAAACCAGGCTGAGATGGCTAAAATGACAGAAATAGAATTCAGAATGTGGATAGGAATGTAGATTATCAAGATGCAGAAGTACATTGAAACCCAATCCAAAGAAGCTAAGAATCACAATAAAACAATACAGGAGTTGACAGACAAAATAACCAGTATAGAAGAGAAGAGAACTGACGTGAAAGAGGTGAAAAACACACTACAAGAATTTCATAATGCAATCACAAATATTAATAGGAGAATAGATAAAACCAAGGAAAGAATCTTAGAGCTTGAAGTCCAGCTTTCCAAAATAAGACAATCAGACAAGAATAAAGAAAAATGAATTAAAAGGAATAAACAAGAACTCAGGATTAAGAAACTCACTCAGAAAATGAAGGCAGAAATAAAGATTTTCTTTGAAACCAATGAGAACAAAGACATAACATACCAGAATCTCTGGGACACATTTAAAACAGTGTGTAGAGGGAAATTTATAGCACTAAGTGCCCACAAGAGAAAGCAGGAAAGATCTAAACTTGACACCCTAACATCACAATTAAAAGAACTAGAGAAGCAAGAGCAAACATATTCAAAAGCTAGCAGAAGGCAAGAAATAACTAAGATCAGAGCAGAACTGAAGGAGATAGAGACAAAAAAAAAAAAAACCCTTCAAAAAAATCAATGAATCCAGGAGCTGGTTTTTTTAAAAGATCAACAAAATTGATAGACTGCTAGCAAGACTAATAAAGAAGAAAAGAGAGAAGAATCAAATAGATGCAATAAAAAATGTTAAAGGGGATATCACCACTGATCCCACAGAAATACAAAGTACTATCAGAGAATACTATAAACACCTGTACACAAATAAACTAGAAAATCTAGAAGAAATGGATAAATTCCTGGACACATATACCCTCCCAAGACTAAACCAGGAAGAAGCTGAACCCCTGAATAGACGAATAACAGGCTCTGAAATTGAGGCAATAATTAATAGCCTACCAACCAAAAAAAAAAAATCCAGAACCAGATGATTCATAGTCAAATTCTACCAGAGGTACAAAGAGGAGCTGGTACCATTCCTTCTGAAACTATTCCAATCCACAGAAAAAGAGGGAATCCTCCCTAACTCATTTTATGAAGCCAGCATCATCCTGATACCAAAGCCTGGCAGAGACACAACAAAAAAAGAGAATTTTAGACTAATATCCCTGATGGACATTGATGCAAAAATCCTCAATAAAATACTGGCAAGCTGATTCCAGCAGCACATCAAAAAGGTTATCCACCACAATCAAGCTGGCTTCATCCTTGGGATGCAAGGCTGGTTCAACATTCGCAAATCAATAAACGTAATCCAGCATATAAACAGAACCAAAGACAAGAACCACATGATTATCTCAATAGATGCAGAAAAGGCCTTTGACAAAATTTAACAATGCTTCATGCTAAAAACTCTCAATAAATTCGGTATTGATGGGATGTATCTCAAAATAATAACAACTATTTATGACAAACCCACAGCCAATATCATACTGAATGGGCAAAAACTGGAAAAATTCCCTTTGAAAACAGGCACAAGACAGGGATGCCCTCTCTCACCACTCTTATTCAACATAGTATTGGAAGTTCTGGCCAGGGCAATCAAGGAAGAGAAAGAAATAAAGGGTATTCAATTAGGAAAAGAAGAAGTCAAATTGTCCCTGTTTGCAGATGACATGATTGTGTATTTAGAAAACCCCATTGTCTCAGCCCAAAATCTCCTTCAGCTGATAAGCAACTTCAGCAAAGTCTCAGGATACAAAATCGATGTGCAAAAATCACAAGCATTCCTATATGCCAATAACAGACAAACAGAGAACCAAATCATGAGTGAACTCCCATTCACAATAGCTTCAAAGAGAATAAAATACCTAGGAATCCAACTTAAAAGGGATGTGAAAGACCTCCTCAAGGAGAACTACAAACCACTGCTCAATGAAATAAAAGAGGACACAAACAAATGGAAGAACATACCATGCTCATGGATAGGAAGAATCAGTATCGTGAAAATGGCCATACTGCCCAAGATAATTTATAGATTCAATGCCATCCCATCAAGCTACCAATGACTTTCTTCACAGAATTGGAAACAACTACTTTAAAGTTCATATGGAACCAAAAAGGAGCCCCAATTGCAAAGACAATCCTAAGCCAAAAGGACAAAGTTGGAGGCATCACACTACCTGACTTCAAACTATACTACAAGGCTACAGTAACCAAAACAGCACGGTACTGGTACCAAGACATATACACCAATGGAACAGAACAGAACCCTCAGAAATAATACCACACATCTACAACCATTTGATCTTTGACAAACCTGACAAAAACAGGACATGGGGAAAGGATTCCCTATTTAATAAATGTTGCTGGGAAAACTGGCTAGCCATATGTAGAAAGCTGAAACTGGATCCCTTCCTCACACCTTATACAAAAATTAATTCAAGATGGATTAAAGACTTAAATGTTAGACCTAAAACCATAAAAACTCTAGAAGAAAACCTAGGCAATACTTTCAGGACATAGGCATGGACAAGGACTTCATGACTAAAACACCAAAAGCAATGGCAACAAAAGCCAAAATTGACAAATGGGATCTAATTAAACTAAAGAGCTTCTGCACAGCAAAAGAAACTACCATCAGAGTGAACAGGCAAGCTACAGAATGGGAGAAAATGTTTACAATCTACCCATCTGACAAAGGGCTAATATCCAGAATCTATGAAGAACTTAAACAAATTTACAAGAAAAGAATCAAACAACCCCATCAAAAAGTGGGCAAAGGATATGAACAGACATTTCTCAAAAGAAGACATTTATGCAGTCAACAGACACATGAAAAAATGCTCATCATCACTGGCCATTAGAGAAATGCAAATCAAAACCACAATGAGATACCATCTCACACCAGTTAGAATGGCGATCTTTAAAAAGTCAGGAAATAACAGGTGCTGGAGAGGATGTGGAGAAATAGGAACACTTTTACACTCTTGGTGGGACTTTAAACTAGTCTAACCGTTGTGGGAGACAGTGTGGCAAATCCTCAAGGATCTAGAACTAGAAATACCATTTGACTCAGCCATCCCATTACTGGGTATATACCCAAAGGATTATAAGTCATGCTGCTATAAAGACACATGCACACATATGTTTATCGCGGCACTATTCACAACAGCAAAGACTTGGAATCAACCCAAATGTCCATCAGTGATAGACTGGATTAAGAAAATGTGGCACATATACACCATGGAATACTATGCAGCCATAAAAAAGGATGAGCTTGTGTCCTTTGCAGGGACATGGATGAAGCTGGAAACCATCATTCTCAGCAAACTATCGCAAGAACAGAAAACCAAACACCGCACGTTCTCACTCATAGGTGGGAACGGAACAATGAGAACACTTGGACGCAGGGTGTGGGACATCACACTCTGGGGCCTGTCATGGGGTGCAGGGAGGGAGGAGGGATAGCATTAGGAGATATACCTAATGTAAATGACAAGTTAGCAGTGCAGCACACCAATGTGGCACATGTATACATATGTAACAAACCTGCACATTGTGCACATGTACCCTAGAACTTAAAGTATAATAATAATAAAAAGAGCTTCTTTACAGCAAAAGAGACTGTCAGAGTAAACACCCAACCTACAGAATGGGAGAAAATTTTTGCAATCTACCCATCTGACAAAGGGCTAATATCCAGAATCTACAAAGAACTTAAACAAAGTTACAAGAAAAAAACAAACAACCCCATCAAAAAGTGGACAAAGGATATGAACAGACACTTCTCAAAAGAAGAGATTTATGCAGCCAACAGACATATGCAAAAATGCTCATCATCACTGTTCATCAGAGAAATGCAAATCAAAACCACAATGAGATACTATCTCACACCAGTTAGAGTGACGATCATTAAAAAGACAGGAAACAACAGGTGCTGGAGAGGATGTGAAGAAATAGTGACACTTTTACACTGTTTGTGGGAGTGTAAATTAGTTCAACTATCGTGGAAGACATTGTGGTGATTCCTCAAGGATCTAGAACTAGAAATACCATTTGACAATAATGACTAGGCATATACCCAAAGAATTATAAATCATGCTATGATAAAAACACATGCACATGTATGTTTACTGTGGCACTATTCACAATAGCAAGGACTTGGAACCAACCCAAATGCCCATCAATGATAGACTGGAGTAAGAAAATGTGGCACATATACACTGTGGAATACTATGCAGCCATAAAAAAGGATGAGTTCATGTCCTTTGCAGGGACATGGGTGAAGCTGGAAACCATCATTCTAAGCAAACTATCACAAGGACAGAAAACCAAACACCACATGTTCTCACTCATAGGTGGTAGCTGAACAATGAGAACACATAGAGACAGGGTGGGGAACATGACGTACAGAGGCCAGGTGGGGGGTGGAGGCCTGGGGGAGAGATAGCATTAGGAGGAATACCTAATGTAAATGACAAGTTGATGGGTGCAGCAACACAGCATGGCATATATATACACCTATGTAACAAACCTGCATGTTATGCACATGTACTCTAGAACTTAAAGCTTAATAATTAAAAAAAAAAAAAGGCAAAAAAGAAAAGAAAAGAAAAGGAATAAACAAAACCACCAAGAAAGATGGGATTATGTAAAGAGACCAAATCTATGACTCACTAGTGCTCCTGGAAAATATGGGGAGAATGGAAGCAACTTGGAAAACATATCTCAGGATATTGTTCATGAGAATTTCCCCCAAGCTAGCTAGAGAGGCCAACATTCAAATTCGGGAAATTCAGAGAACCCCAGCAAGATACTTCACAGAAATATTATCCCCAAGACACACAATCATCATATTCTCTAAGGTCAAAATAAACAAAAAAATGTTAAAGGCATCCAGAGAGAAAGGCCAGGTCACCTACAAAGAGAAGCTCATCAGACTAACAGCAGACCTCTCAGCAGAAATAATATTTGACAGATTATTGAGGCAGACAAATAACAAATATATTCAGGACCTGAACTCAGAACTGGATCAAATGAACCTGACAGATATCTACAAAATTCTGCACCCAAAAACAACAGTATATACATTATTCTTATCACCACATGGCACATACGCTAAAATCACCATACAATTGGACATAAAACAATTCTCAGCAAATGCAAAAGAACTGAAATCATAACAACCACTTTCTCGGACCACAGCACACCAAAATTAGAAATCAAGAATAAGAGAATTGCTCAAAACCATACAACTACATAGAAATTAAATAACCTGCTCCTGAATGACTTTTGGGTAAATAATGAAATTAAGACAGAAATCTACAAGTTCTTTAAAACTTATGAGAACAAAGATATAATATACCAGAGTCTCTGGGACACAGTTAAAGCAGTGTTAAGACAGAAATTTATACCACTAAATGCCTGCATCAAAAAGTTAGAAAGATTTCAATTTAACAACTTAACATCACAACTAAAAGAACTAGAGAGTGACAAGCAAATCAACTCCAAAGCTAGCAGAAGACAAAAATTAACAAAAATCAGAGCTGAACAGAAGGAGATTGAGACATGGGAAACTATTCGAAAGATCAGTGAATCTGGGAGCTGTTTTTTTGAAAAAATTAATAAAATAGACCACTAGCTAGATTAATAAAGAAAAAAAGAGAGAAGATCCAAATAAACACAATTAGAAACAATAAAGGGATATTGCTACGGAGCCAACAGAAATATAGATAACCACCAGAGAATATTATGAACGCTTCTATGCATACAAACTAGAAAATCTAGAAGAAACGGATAAATTCCTGAACATATACACTCTCTCAAGACTGAACCAAGAAGAAATTGAATCCCTGAATACACCAATAACAAGCTTTGAAATTGAATCAGTAATAAATAGCCTACTGGCCAAAATAATTTAAGAAATAAAAGTCCAGGACCAAATGGATTCATAGCTGTATTCTACCAGATGTATAAAGAAGAGCTGGTACCATTGCTACTGAAACTGAATAGAAGTGAGGAGAAGGGACTCCTCTCTAATTCATTCTATGAGGCCAGCATCATCCTGATACCAAAATCTGGCAGAGACACAACAAAAAAGTTAACTTCAGGCCAATATCCTTAAAATCCTCAGTAAAATACCAGCAAATCAAATCCAGGAGCACATCAAGAAGCTAAACCACTATGAACAAGTAGGCTTTATTGCTAGGATGCAAGATTGGTTCAAAATACACAAATCAATAAATGTGATTCATCCCAAAAACAAAACTAAAGACAAAAACCACATGATTATCTCAATACATGCAGAAAATGCTTTTGATTGAATTCAACACCCTTTATGTTAAAAACTCTAAATAAACTAGATATTGAAGGAACATACCTCAAAATAATAAGAGCCATCTATGACAAACCCACAGCCAACATTGTACTGAATGGGGAAGAGCTGGAAGCATTCCCTTTGAAAACCAGCATAAGACAAGGATGCCCTCTCTAACCACTCCTTATTCAACATAGTAATGGAAGTCCTGGCCAGAGCAATCAGGCAAGAAAAAGAAATAAAGGGCATCCAAAAAGGAAGAGAGGAAGTCAAACTATCCCTGTTTACAGATGACATGATTCTAAATCTAGAAAATCCCATAGTCATGGCCCTAAAGCTCCTTAAACTGATAAACAACTTCAGTGAACTCTTGGGATACAAAATCAACATACAAAAATAACTATCATTCCTACACACCAAGAACAGCCAAGCCAAGAGCCAAATCAGGAACACAATTCCATTCACAATTATCATAAAAAGAACAAAATACCTAGGAATACAGTGAACCAGGGAGGTGAAAGATCTCTGCAATGAAAACTACAAAACACTGCCCAAAGTAATCAGAGATGACACAAACAAATGGAAAAACACTTCATGCTCATGGATCGGAAGAGTCAATATTGTTAAAACAGTCAAATTGCCCAAGGCAATTTATAGATTCAATGCTATTCCTATAAAACTACCAGTGACATTCTTCACAGAACTAGAAAAAAAACCATTTTAAAGTTTATATGGAACCAAAAAAGAGTCCCAATAGCCAAGGCAATCCTTTTTTGTTTGTTTGTTTGTTTGTTTTTTTGCTTAGTTTTGTTTTTTGAGATGGGCCAAGGCAACCCTAAGGAAAAAGAATAAAAAGCTGGAGGCATCACACTATCTGACTTCAAACTATACTACAGGACTATAGTAACCAAAACAACATGGTATTGTTTTGGTACCATGGTGTTTTGGTATTACACTGTTTGATGTATATGTAATGTGGTACATATACACTGAACAGCATGATACAAAAATAGACACATAGACCAATGGAACAGAATAGAGAGCCCAGAAATAAGGCCACATACCTACAACCATCTGATCTTTGACAAAAGCAGGCAATAGAGAAAAGACTTCCTATTCAATAAATGATACTGGGATGACTGGCTAGCCATATGCAGGATACTGAAACTGGACCCCTTCCTTATATCATATACAAAAATCAACTCAAGATTGATTAAAGACTAAAATGTAAAATGAAAAACTATAAAAACCCTGGAAGACCACCTAGGCAATACCATTCTGGACACAGGAACAGGCAAAGATTTCAAGACAAAGACATCAAAAACAATTACAACTAAAGCAAAAATTGGCAAATGGGATCTAATTAAACTAAAGAGTTTCTGCACAGCAAGAGAAACTATCAATAGGTAAATAAACAACCTACAGAATGGGAGAACATTTTTGCAAACTACGCATCTGACAAAGGTCTGATATCCAGCATCTATAAGGAACTTAAACAAATTTACGAAAAAACTAACAACCCCATTAAAAAGTTGGCAAAGGACATGAACAATTACTTTTCAAAAGGAGACACTCATGTGACCCAAAAGCATATGAGAAAAAGCTCAACATCACTGATTATTAGAGAAATGCAAATCAAAGCCACAATATCATCTAACACCAGTCAGAATGGCTATTATTAAAAAGTCAAAAAATAACACATGCTGGCTAGGTTGCAGAGAAAAAGGAATGCTTATAGACTGTTGGTGGGAGTGTAAATTAGTTCAACCACTGTGGAAAGTAATGTGATTTCTCAGAGTGCTAAAAACAGAACTATCATTTTACCCAGCAATCCCATTACTGGGTATATACTCAAAGGAATATAAATCATGCTATCATAAAGACACATGGACGTGTATGTGCATTGCAGCACTATTCACAAAACCAAAGACATGGAATCAACCTAAATGCCAATCAATGATAGACCGGATAAAGAAAATGTGTTATATATACACCACATAATACTATAGTATACAGCCATAAAGAAGAATGAGATCATGTCCTTTGCAGGAACATGGATGGAGCTGGAGGCCATTATCTTTAGCAAACTAACGCAGGAACAGAAAACCAAATACCACATGTTCTCACTTATAAGTGGGAGCTAAATAATGAGAACACATGGACACATAGAGGGTAACAACACACACTGTGGCCTCCCAGAGGCTGGAGGGTAGAAAGAAGGAGAGGAGCAGGAAAAATAACTAATGGGTACTAGGCTTAATACCTGGGTGACAAAATAATCTGTAAAACAATCCCCCATGACATGAATTTACCTATATAAAAAACCTGCACATGTACTCCTGAACTTAAAATAAAGGTTAAAAAATAAAAGAGTATAATTGGATTATTTGCAACATAAAGGATAAATGTTTGAGGTGACAGATACTCCATTTACCTCATGTTATTATTATCCATTGTATGCTTGTATCAAAATATCTCCTGTAACCCATAAATATATACACCTACTATGTACCCATGAAAATTAAACATAGAAAATTATTTATTTTAAAAAGAGCCCTGGGTGGTCTCCTGGTTTGTTAGGGTGCCCCGCAGTCTGTGTTCTGGCAGAGGACCTCCCCTGCATCTAATCTGTCCTCATCACTCCCCTGCTCTCTCTTTTAGGAAATGAAGATAAACTGAACCTCTTGCCTTCTCCATGGTGAGGGCTGCTTAGAAGTCACTGAAGTGGCAGCATACCGCACTGCCTGCACAGTAAAGCCCTGGCCTTTCTTCCTCCTGCCTGCTGTTCTTTCTCTTGTAACTATGTTATATGCAGATGAGATCTAGAGAGTCAGAGAAAATCCACCTGTGAGGCCAGGGAGAGAAGGAGGAAAGGGCTTTAGGGAGGCAGGACTGGTCAGGCACACACATAAACACATGGAATCTCTCCTTCCCCATTTCAGCTATGTGCCTTCTCCACAGTAACAGAGTTAGGTGACAGAGCATCCAAGCCACAGACCCTGCACTTGGTTGCATAGACTTTTCTAATTATTGGGAGCCAGGCACAGGATCCTGCATTTCATCACTGTGTTATTACTGTCTAACAGGCCCCACTGAATGCCAAGGCAGGAGGACAAGAGAGAAGGGGAAGGGACAGCTCTGGAGGAAAGATTCACAGAGGGCAAATCTCAGGTCCACTTATTCCCTGCAACTGCTGTTGACTCAACCACGCCCACTCTGCCTGGCATGGCGATGGAGATGGAACTCAGGAGAGCCCGGCTTGTTCAGAAGTCACTAACGCATGATTTTCCACTGCTGGGAGAATGTTTCAATTATGTAAAGAACAGCTGTTGTCAAGTACCCTGAATGATCTTGAAAGGTCCATTTATGTAGTACCTGTATATGATCAGGCTGACTGCAAAACATTTTCACCTCTTGATTTAAGGAAGTCCCTTAAATGGGACCTTGGTTCACCTACTTTGAGTTACAGGATCCCCTCGAAAATGAAAGAATGCATCACTCCTCTCTATTTTTGGTACTTCTCACTCATCTCTCTGGCCCTCTTCTGCTCTTAGTAGGGCACAGTGAGCTAGGCATTGTTGAATGGCTCATGTGTCTTTCTCCTTCTTCTAAATTCAGTGGGCTCTGTTTCCTGTCTTCTGGTTCCTCTGGCTCCAGCCAATGGCCTTGTGAGGCCTGGCCTGGCTGCTACAGTGAGCTTGTTTCTGGAGCAAGAGCTGCTTCAGGCCTTGAGCCTGAATCTCCAGAATTCCTATACTCCACCTCTTGGCCTGCTCCTATGCCCAGTCCCTTTCTCTGTTTTCCTTTCTCTATCAGCCTCTGCCTTTTTCTCCATTTTCATCTAACACTTCCTTGATACCTCAGATGCCTACCCCTCCTTTTCTTCCCCACTGCTCCCCTGTTCAGTGTGGTAGCTGATCTGCTTTGGGTTTGCCTCTTCTCTCCTAGATTTGCAGCTCCAAGAAGACTTACCTTCTCCTCCTGATCCTTGTTACTTCTCAATGTTTGCTCCATGGATCAACAGCACCAGCACCCCCAGGAACTTGTTGGAGATGCAGAATCTTAGGCCCCACACAGACCTATGAATCAGGTTCCCAGGTGATCTGTATGCACACTGAAGACTAAGCAGCTCTGCTCTAAACTAGAAGTTGCATTCTAGTGTAGCCAACACCATGATTGCTTTTGCCCCCATTGTTTTTCCAGCACCAACTACTATGCCTGGAAAATAGTAGATGCTCAACAAATATTAACTGAATGGTGGAGCTCTCTGGGTTTTTCTCTCTGACTTCGTGAGACACTCTGCCTCTTTCACACCACCCTACACCACCCTTCCCCTTGCCCTTCCCCACTTCCTTTTTCTCCTCCTTCTCTGCCATCAGGGATAGGGTCAGACTTGTGTGTGGAAGAGGGGCTTGCTAAAGATGGATCTGAGACTCCAACAGAAGATGTCACCAGGCCATAGAATTTGCTCATGCAAGCTGTGGAGCAGAGCCCTGCACAGAACAGGAAAGGTATCATGTTCCCATTGCTGCCTTATTCACTCATCAGCCAGCAAGCCTCAGACATAATAAGACTCAGTGAATTACCTGGAGGCTCAATACAATCATGTCTTTTAGAGATGACAAATTTTGGTTCCAAATAATTTAAAACCAGAGCTCCGGTTTGCTTGCTTCTGTATTCACCTTTTTGTTAATTAAATGCACATGTATGAAATGCCAGTGACAGGGTAGGAAAAGAAGAAGATAGAAAGAATAATAAGAATAAATTGTGCCCTCAAGGAGCTTATGAAAGCCCAGGCAGTGAATCATGAGGCGTTGAGTCCTAAGATACCTTAGTTGTTTCTGACAATTTTCTTTTATCATAGTGCACCTCTCATGTGAATGACAAGGAAATCAAGTTGAGCTCCTGCCCAGATTACACAAGGACCGAAGGATTGTCAAAGTATGATTTAAAACGAAGAGGAAGGGAGAGAAAACTCAGATATGAAGCTGACTGCCTTGGCAAAGAGGAGGATGAAATGTAGAGATAAGGGAGAGGAGAGAGAAAAGAGAGAAAGAACCAAGAAGAAAAAATGGCTTCTGCTGCCATGAAATTTGTGCAGTATAAGCCTTTAGTATATACAGTAAAAACCCCTCTACCTTGCAGTTATTTAGTAAGCAGATGAGAAACTCCAGGCTGTGAGCTTGCAGACTGTTTGTTCAGCCGCCATGGAAATGTCAAGGGTGGACACCTCTGATGAAGTCTGCTCCCAGGGGCTGCAGTGCCCTCACTTGCACCACATATTCTCCAGTGCTTTGTCTGGTGCCATTTAAAATATCTCAGGCAACAGTCCAAGTTCTGCAAGGACGTGCCAGTTGAGAGCCCAATCTGCAGAACTCCTCCCAAGCAGCCTTCATTTTACTGGTCAGGGGCTCACAGTGCTTTCTCGTCCTGTGTAACCCCGAGGCAGTCACCCACCCCACAACCCAATGGGCATGGGCAGATTTGGAGAAAATCTACAAAGCCTCATCTCTTGGGGAGAACGTCAGGGGCCAGTCATCCTGGCCGGGTCAAGAGGGGCAGCTGTGACAGAGGGCACATCACTTGGCCTGGCATCAATGGGAGCATGCCAGGCAGGGCAGCAGGCTCCTGGTGATTAGCACGTGCACTGGGTGACAATCTGACTAAAAGGCACAAAGCCAAAGGTCAAGTGACTTTTGCCAGTTGAGACTGTGAATGCTCATTTCTGAGAGACTGAGGAAGGGCTGATTGCTTAATTATAAGGTGGAAAGTAAAGAGAGAAGCAGGAAGACAACAAACAGCATTGGAATGTGAGAAGCTGAGGGTCATTGGACCTTTTCCCCTTGGTTTCCTGGAGCATTTACTATGCAGTCTGCTGCTGCCACACACCAAGCCCTTAGCAGACTTGCTCATAGCTGCTGTTTCTCTGCCACACATGCAACAGTTAGCTTAGTGGACTTATCCTTCCATAGGGTCTTAGGATGGAGATGGGCTTATCCTAGAGTTGCAGCATGTGAACTCTAGGAAGACACGTGCCTCAGTCCAGGTTATAGAGGGGCTTGAGTCAGGAACACTTATTAGCAAACTGTCTAACCTCATCAACTGCCATCAATAAAGTGGGGTAGTAACACACATGTCATGAGATTATCAGTGGAATGAACTGAGATGGAAATATAGCATGTCATTCCATACCCAGAACATAGCAAACATTAAGTGATGGCTAGAACTGCTTTATACTTTATGACTATTTTGGAATGTCAGCATTCATAATCTTAAATGAAGAGCATATTTGTAATTCTTACATAAAAAATAATTAGAATTGAGTGACAATTCCTTCTTAGTTATTTGAGCAGTGCTTCTCAAACTTCTGTGAGCATAAAGATCACCCAGAGTGACTGTTAAAAATTCAGAGTCCACAGCTACCCTCCACAGCCCACCCCTGCCCACGACCATCTGATACAGTATCTCCAAGAAGAGGCCTTGGCCACAGTTAATGGAAATGAGCAGTTTGTGTGTCTGTCTATAAATTCCTTAAGGGAGGAAAGTATATCTTCATTTCTGTATCCCCAACTCCCAGCCCAGCTCCTGGAACATAGGAGACACCTAGTAATATTGTTCTAATGTTCAAAATGCTCATTTGCCCTTGAGAATAGCATCTGGGGAAAATCTTAACACAGAGCTACAGTTAGGATTAATTTTACATCTTATCCAGAGGATGGGTGCTGAGCTAGAGCATAATAACATGGCTAAAACCACTGAAAATATTTCGTGCCTTCTGACGGCAGCACCTAAGATAAGATAGAGGAGCAAGGGCTGGTTTGTGCATTCCCAGGAGCAGAGTTTACTGAGAAAATGTAATGTGTTTGCAGAAGGGAAGAAAAGGGTACTTTTCCTAAGGTCTGGAAGGCAGGAAGAAAGGTGATCCAGGAAATACAGAAATGTGGAAGCAGTGAGAATTTCCTTTGTCTCCCACTCTAATTTCTGGTTTGTACTCCCTTCCATCAAAGGCATCAAATGACTGAGGCTGCATCTAGCTCTGCCACTACTTAATTTTGCAGGCAGAGGTAACCTCTCAGTTGTCCCGCCTATAAATAACAACAATGTCAGCTAATAAGTATGAGAGTTCCTAGGAATGTATGTTCAGGAGAACGAATGGAAGAGGAGGAGGGAAAGGTCCTAAGATTATTTTCTCAGATAAGAAAAAAAAAGTACCTGGCTATGCACAACAGAGGAAAGAAAGGATGACAACCTCAGTGCTCTAGAGAAGGCAGTCGAGAGAGCAGCAGGCAGCAGGCAGCTGGCAGCTAACATTCACCACCCCACAGGGCCCGAACCCCAGCAGGCTGCTGGGTCCACTCATTTGCATAGGCCACTCCCTGAACAGAAGTTCCTTTTCTCCTCACTTCCTACTGAGAGCAGTGCACAAAGGAATGGGTCATCTGTAAAACTGAGCTTGAATCTCCAAAGACACTCCTGGGAGGAGCACACCATGAACGAGGAGGGGGCAGTTACCACCAGAGAAACCACTACAAATGATGCTCCCATGAGCAGCTCCCCACTCTCTTCAGGGCTGCCCGCCCCAGGCAGACCCCTTTGGGTGGATGCACCACGCACTGATCAAGCATCTGGCTGGTTTTAGACTGAGCACATCTGAATCCTTCTTCCTCACCCATGTACCTGGGTCCTGGGTACCTTCCTCACTCATGTACCTGGATCCACCACTGTAATCCTATGGAGTCTTGGTGTCTTTCTCTGAAAATGGGGATAAAGTAGGGTTATTATGAGTAGGCTCGTAACAAACAGTAGTTATAGTTGGTGTTGCTTCTTTCTACAGTGGATGTTCTTCCTGTAACTAAGAAAGACATTGAAGAACCTGAGATCTTTTATTACTTTAGTTTGGTTTGATTTCTGCTATCTCCTTCTCTGTCTCTAGTGATGAGAACCGGAATGAAAGTGATGCTGCTGTTTTGGAACTACTATTGTTGTAGACTAGGACCTGCACAAATGTGAAAGACCAGGTACCTGGGTGACGAAGCAATCATATGTGTACAACTGCATGGATTTTTGTATTTCCTCACTGGCAATTGGGAGCAGTAAGATTACCTACTGGATTTGGTGAAGACTAAATAAGAGACATATGTGATGCCCTCCAAACAGTGCCTGTCATACATTAGTGCTCCGTTAATCTCAGCAATTTTTCATGAGGACTTTTATAATGATGATGACAGTGGTGCTGATGATATCTTGTGTGTCCCAGGCAGATAGTCTGCTTGTCTTCACCGCAGGTTGAAGTTCCCAGAATGAGGACCAAGATGTATCTACTGCAAATACAGATGTGTTAGGTCATCTATAGGGCTGCCATGACAGCTGGGCCAGGGTCTATTAGTGTGAGAATCTGAGGATCCTCATGGAGAGACAATGTTGGTAGTGGTCACCAAAACTAAGACTCCCAAGCATTTGGATAATCACAGCAACACTTTAAAAGCGAGTAATGATAGGACACATTCATGTCAGGCTTTAAGTCTTCAAATGTCTCCCCTTGACTTTCCAGATCTCTTGACACAGGAGGTCTCCCACTTTGTGATCTGGTCTTGGTCCATCTCTCTAGCCTCAGCCTCTCTTCCTCCCATGATACACTCTTGGCTTCAGCCATGCTATTCTCTTGTCTTTCCAAGCTTTCCTATTTGCAATCACTGCTGCCAGCAGTTCCTTCCTCAGCTCTCAAACTGCTGCTTATCCTTTAAAATAAAACACAAGCATCAGCTCTTCCAGGAAGCCTTCCTTAAACCCTTGGTCTCATTGAGTTGTCCCTCCCTGCACACGGTTTCCCACAGCACCCCACTAGAGGATCTGTCATCCTCTTCTGTATCTGTTGTCTTGTCTGCCTCCCCATGAGAGCGTAAGAATTGTCATATTCATCTCTGTGTTCCTATATTTTAGCACAATACCTGATACATTATAGATGCTCGACATGTGCTTAAATAATTAATTGATGAGAAATAAACCTGATGAAAAGTAAACTCCCTGGGCAGTGAGGAATGAGAGGCAAGAAAGCAAGATGTGCAAATGCCAAAGTCTGTCAAACATTTGTTTCTTTTAATTCCCGGGAAAAGAGAAAGTGAAGTAAACAACCAGGTGCACGAGGAGGATTTTACCAGACTACAAGCACAGGGTAGTCCTTCTCTGTGGTCCTAATAAGAAAGCAATTTGAAAAGGGAACGTAGGGTATTTCTCTAGAAGTGTTTTAGAACAGAAATGTCTTTATACAGCCACTGGCAAAAGTCAATATCAAAACAATAGGATAGAAGAAAATCTCCATTCAGAAATTTACTTGAAGAGAAGATTTGGGTTGGATGATTTTGGTTGGAGGTTAACCCCGAGATTTCTTCACCTGTAACTGTAAGTGGACCCTGTTGAACTTTCTTCTCTGGGAGATGCCAACAGGAATGAGCTTATGGAGTTAGAAAGCCCTTGAATATGTCATTGGGGGAATTGCCTTAGATGCTGAATGACATTCTTGTTTCTCTTCAATAGTTTCCTGAATATAAATTACCCCCAAGAAAACTGTTAAGTTGTTGAGGAAAGCACTTGCATTTTTAAGTTAATCTGTATCCCACACATAGCCTAAAATGAGGATAGACAACTACACAGGCTCAGACAGAAAAAGGTTTGAATAAATAACGCCACACTCCCTTGGGTTTGCATATTTTGACAAATATTTGCAACAGTGCTCACTCTGTGCCCAGCTCTGTGCTGAAAGTTTTGCATGTTTTGTTTCATGGAATCCACATCATGAGTCTATGAGGCTGGAATATTACTAGCTCCATTTCACTGATGAAGAAACCAAGCCACAAAGAGGTTAACAAACCTGCCCAAATTCATCCAGTCAGTGGTAGAGCTGGGATACAAACCAAGGAAGTCTGGCCCCACATCCCTGCTCTCAACCAAGAGCTTCATGTTGAGAGGCAAAGCACGTGTGGACGCTGACTGCTGATCTGTCCCTGCCATCACCAGGCCACCATCCTGCAGGGCAAAAAGCTGGAAAGATGTATGAAGTAGGCAGAATATACCTCCAGTGCCTCCTCATAGACCCTTTGAGCACAATATCCTCCTCCTGCCTCATTCCCAGGGTTGGAGCTGATCTCCCTACCCCAGGCTCTGGCTTCAGTGCTCCTACAGCTCGTCCTCTATCTCCCACTGAAGTTCACTTGTCCTGTTTCCCATCCTAGCTAGTGTTTAGACTATGTTTTTAGTTGTTGTGTTGGCGCTCTCAGCAATACCACCTTGAACTCCATCACTACCCAGTGAAGCCAATAATGTAGCATCTACCTGACTGGTTGTTGTGGAGATTAAGGGCAGTGACTTGTGTATAGGGCTTATAACAGAGGTCATCCCTCGGTGAACATTGGCTTGGCAGTATTGCGTAACTCTCCCTATGTCCCACAGCTGGTAATTGGTAAAGCTGGGATACGAATCTTGATCTTTCTGCCTTCAAAAACCAAAGCATCTGTTTTCCAAGGTGACAGTCAGCTCATGGGATAAACTAATTTGACATCATATCAGTAGTGGCTCCCTTCCTTATTCATGGAATAATAGGATTTTCTTTCCAGTTCTATTCACTACTTCAGGTTTTTTTTAAAAAGTGTGTAATATGTGTTGTATGCAGTGTGTGTGTGTGTGTGTGTACATGTGTGCACATTTTTTTTCAGCTAAAATTCATGCCCAGGCACAAAACCACATTCTGTGAGCATTTCAGGCTGTGACAATCTGAGGGACATAGCCTGACAGTCAGTGTTTCTAACAGCTGTGCTTCACTCCAGCCCTGGCTCTAATTTCTTAAAAGACAGGGAAAGGGTGCACATTTTTAGCACCAGCCTATGGCACATAGCAGGTTCTTGGTACATATTTGCCATGTTTAATTGCTACTGAGGTAAAGGGAGGCAGGTACCAGGCTGGGCTGGCATGGGACACACAGACGGCTACATCTCACATAAAAGCCAGCAGGCAGGATGGCTCCTTTGTGCACGGCCCCAGCTAACATTTTGGACCTACTGATTAAGCACTCAGCAGAAATAGCTGTGTAAGTGCTGGGATGGGACTAGAATTTTAAGGAACCATTAAAAATAAGCAGTGCCCATGACATCATTGTCTGCTGCTCAGTGAAGCTGAAGGAACTGCAGTGAACCACTGGTCAACTGCGAGTTAGGCCACAAAGACAACAGGGGCAAATAAGGCCAGAGCACACAGAGCCCAGGAGTAGCATCAGCTTGGAGACAAGGGGCCCAGCCCTTCCCATGGTCCTCCATGCCCCATGTCTCAGTCATCTCTCTGTTTAATGGAAGCTTGAATTTCCTGGG
This sequence comes from Papio anubis, assembly GCF_008728515.1. NCBI lineage: Eukaryota > Metazoa > Chordata > Mammalia > Primates > Cercopithecidae > Papio > Papio anubis. Next base: position 186,115,073 of record NC_044976.1, on the reverse strand, counting down.
TCTCACCATTGGTCTTTTTTTGCAATAGTCCAAAGTCCTCCTAGGGAGAGGTCAGTCCAGCTATTCTGTCTGTGCTGGAGCTGATGGCTGGGAAGAACCTCTGCAAAAGAGTCACATAAGCTTGTGGGGAAAGACTCAAAGTTCTTCCCAGCCAGTGCCCTACAGAGTACAACTATGGTTAAGCCACTTCCATCATCTCACGGGCAAGGCAACCCACCTGCATGGCTGATTCTGGGGTTTTATGTATTCTCTTTCACAGAGAAATATACCTAATTACTAAGTTTACAAATTACTGAGACTAAATTGCCTTATCCCAGCCCTCTCCCCATTTCTAGTGCCTATTTCATGTAGATCCCTCCATGCTGCAATTCCTGACTACTCACAGCGTCTTGGCTTCCCACTGCAGCCCACATTCCTCTCTCCTTTTCAGAACCATCCTCTTCAGTATTTCAATCACTTTCTCATTATTTCTCTCTCCTAAGCCTCCCATGTTACACCTTAGATGAGGCTATTTCACAAGATCCAGTCTCTGCTTTCTTCTTCAAACTACACACCTGCCTGGGCAGTCCCATCCACTGCTCCCTGTAAACTCAGTGATAATTCAGAAACACAAATCCATTCACATTTTTCTCCTTAAATCCCTTCAGTGGCACTTGAGAGCCTGCAGAGTGAATGCCACATTTCTTAGTTGAGCACGTGAAACCCTCTAAGATGGACCTCCCACTTCTCTCTCCAGCCTCACTTCCACCCACTTCCCCCTCCACTATGTGTTCCAGCCATATGGAAGGTCCTTCTCCATTCCTGACATGCTCCCAATGCACCACATGCATATTCTCCCTGTCCTCCAAGCCTTTGCTCAGGCCAGCCAATCATCCAAGCTGGAATGCCAGACCTCCACTCTCTCTCCACCACAACATCCAGGGATTCAACAAGCCCCGTGGGCTCAATTTCATGGATGTCTTTCTCATTTTTTCCTTGTCTCCTTCATCACCTCTTGCTCAGATGATCGTAGTAGCCTATGTCATGATCTCTAGCCTCAATCACACCCCACCCCCACCAACGCATGCTCTCTACCTTTTTCTCAATTTTCTTTCTAAAATACAAACCTGACTTGGTTCCTTTTCACAGAGTCCTTTTTCTTTGCCCATAGTAAGTGCGAGTTCTTTGCATGGTATTTTCCAGTCTCTTTTTCTCCACCTCTCATCAGAAAGTACTGCTAGTCAACGTGCTTCCACAATTTTGCACGTTATTTCTCCTGGTAGAACCATCTTCTCTGCTAGGAAAACTCATTTTATCCTTAAGAATTAAACTAAAGCTCACTACTCCTATGATAACTTCCTACAAACTCCAACTCAGGTACAGTTGATGGATTCATTAAACTTACCATATTAAATGGTAAAGATCTCCTTGCACACCTGTGCCCCCATTTTTATCTGAACTCCTGAGGGCAGAGCCCCTTTCCCATTTAACTTTGTGTGCCCAAGTGCCTGGTGCTGTTATTTTATTAAATGAACATCTCAAATAGAGGGATGTGTCAGCTGCATTAGTCTCATCATCTCAACTAGATAGCAAGGTCCCTGATTTCAGAGACCATGTCTCATTCTTCATTGTCAAAGGGGCTGTCTTTGAAGAGACAGAAAAATCCATATATGTGCCTCCTCCCACTTTATTGACAATATTTTCTTAGATCCATGAAAAGCATCAAGGACTCTAAAAGGTAAGAAAAGTCACAAAATATGGAGCTATACAAGAGGGTCTCAAACAGGAAAGACCTGCATCCTTTTCATGGTGTGAAGAGCATGGCTGTGTATAATGATGTTTGATCTGTTTGGGGTCCCCACCAGCACTGGTGAGCTAAGGAAGAGGAAGGAAGGGCTCAGACCCCCCCTCACTGACTCCCAGCTACATGCTAAGGCCACTATCTGCCTGAAACTTGTAGGTTAGACTTGCAGCTTGTTTTCTGGTTTTTCCAGTTTGCTGAACTTCCACTTTGCAAAGCTACCACTAGTTTCCTAAATTTAAGCTGCTTAGAAATGTTCATTTTATGGCCAAGGATCTGGAGTCACTTTAGACAAGGAAAATACTGCACACCCCATTGGCTCATACTCTGCCACCATTATAATATCCTCAACGAATGGTTAAATTGCTGATTGCCTTCAGAAAGGTGATGTTCTTCTTCTGAATGAACTCATTCAAGCAAATTACTGTTTTGAATTCAAGACAAACATGTAGGCTTATGTCATGGGAACACTCTGAAAGAGGTCCCCTAAGTCCACTGAGTTCCAAGGACCCACAAAGGGCCCTGGTCACTGTGTCTTTTAGGGAAAATCACTTCCAGGGACACTGAGGTGAGAAACATTCTGAGCCCACTGCCGCTGTTAGGTGTCAGAGGCAGAGAGCCAAGCTGCTACCAGCCTGCAACATATGATTCTAGGGGAACTGTGCCTAGGGATGTATGTCCCTGTCCCAGTAAGCTCACTTCAGAAAGGTGCGGGGCCCAAGAGCAGGGACAGGTTAAGGAGGCCAAGTTCCCAGGTGTACACAGTTTTGAACTTCTACAATGTTCTCACAGTTGGCAGCAGCATGGAATGCTGGCAAGAGAGAACTCTCAGAGCCATAGTGGCAGCCAGGCAGGAGTAATCAGGAATGAGGGTAGTAGGGAAGAGACCGGAAGAAGCAGAAGATACTCCAAACCTAGAAGAGAGCTTCTGTATGGTGAGGAGGGCAATGAAGGGATGTTTATCACTACAGTTTTCTAAGGAGGATGTATCTGATTAAACATAAGCTCTCAGTTCTGCTAAGCATCTGATGGATGTGGATAAACCAAGGTGGGAGACCTCCTTCCCTAGCACCTTCTCTCTGCCTTTATCTAAATAGAGCAGGAAGACGTCAAAGTTCAGGGGCCTATCCTAGAGTGAAGGGAGAGATGAGCACAACATAGAGGCAAAGAAACCTCTGAAGTAGCCTCAGGGGCAGGTGGTCAATTAGCTTTTCAAAACAGAAATATCTAATATGGAGTTTGAAGTTGTAGGATTGCTGTAGTATAAAGAGCCCCTTCCCCATACCCATTCCAAATCACCATCAACATCGGCTTTACATTCAAAGATCACAAATCAAAGAAAATAGGTGAGATTCCCATCTAAGTCAACATGAGACAGAAGAGAGGCAGCTGACACCATGGGACATTGTGACCATCCATGAAATGAGGCCAGTCTTCAGAGGCAGGCATTCAGAGAACTCACATATGCTGGGAAAGGAGGGAAATTGTGATGTAGGCACTGCAGTTCCATGGGGGCATGCAGTAGCAGCTGGAGGAAATCTGATACTGATCTCAAGGGCTGGGATACCAGCCAGGCAGATTAGAGACAGAAAGGCAGACATTAGGCAAGGGACCAGATAAAGTGGGGCATGTGGGGACGCTGGATTGAAGCCTCATTATCAGAGGAGGACACCAGGAAGGAGCATGGTCTGTACCTCAGAGACCACCACGGAGGCCCTCATAGCAGATACCACCGCCAGGGATAGCTCAATAGGAAGAAAGCTTTAGTACTTGACCCTGAATAAAGGAGGGGTTGGAACAGCTGATATCTTCCTGTACCCCTAGGTAGGTGGACCCCAATAGCCTACCTCTAAATAGCTCTCTAAGGTGGTGTCCTTGAGAAATCGGGTGGAGAAGGACAAACAGGAGCTATGAAAAGTTTGGAGTGCTGGCATGACGAAAGAGATGTTCCAGGAGGATAATATAGGCAGATGTCAGGGTGAGTTTCTGGTGAAAAGACTGAATGTAGGCAGAGGTGCTCGTTGGCATCTGTGATCATTAGACAAGAAATCTTGTCTAATACCTGAATGAGACAGGTGGCTGTGCTGATGGTGGAAAAAATAAGACTATGTGAGGCTCCCTCAACAAGGTTGAGATACAAGGCCTAGAGAAGGAAACAAAGCAAAGATGTTAAGTTTGGCTGCTAGATAAAATATAAAAGTGGTAGAAATCACGAAGGGGGTGTAGTTTTAAAGGAGAAGACAAGATCATCTTCAGAAGTGCTGAGTCTGAGGTGACAGATAGATGGCCAAGTGAAAGTGTCTAATTAGGTCATCAAAAATACAGGACCGCATTTAAGGCTAGGGCTTAAGATTGTGTTTGTGAGTCATTTTCCTAAAGTAAATTAAACTGCAGGAGAAAGTATGTGATAGAAAATTGGAGATGTCTGCAATTACAGAAGTGGAGGGAAAGGCATGAGCCGAGAATAAGGCGTAGCTAGGGAAGAAGGACGAGAAAGAGAAGGCGGTGCTATGGGGCCTCATGAGAGTCACAAACTGTGTCAACAGCTACAGAGAGGCCCTCAAACCCTGACTCCAAAAGAGACCTTGGTAGATCCTCTGGAGAGAAAGTAGCCTGATCAATGGCCACTGGGGGCCTTTTTTGAGAAACGTCTTCGGGAGAGCACTCAGTAGGATAGACGTCAGGGAGAGAATCTGGTAGAAGAAACCCTCACTACTTCACCACATTCAGTAATAACAAGAAGAAATGAAAGAATGCAAAGTTGTAAAAGAGTGGGATCATCTCCCCTGGAGGCATGTGCAGAGGAGGCAGCCAGAGAGGGAAAGGCTTTTAGAAACAGAGAAGTTGATAAAGACAAATTAGCCCCAGAAAGAGTCTCTGTATTAGTTATCTGTTATCGCACAACAAATCACCCCAAAACTCAATGGTTTAAAACATTACTGTGTTAGTCAAGGTTATTCAGAGAAACAGAACCAGCAGAGTGTGTATGTATGTAGAGAAAGAGAGAGAGATTTATTTTAAGAAATTGGCTCATGCAATTGTGGAAGCTGGCAAGTTCAAAATCTGCAGGGTAGGATGGCAGGCTGGAGACCCAGTGAGGAGTTGGTGTTGATGCTTGAGTCCAAAGGCAAGCTGCAGGCAGAATCTCTCTCCCATAGGAAAGTCGGTCTTTTTCTCTCTTTTATTTTTTAAATTATTATTATTATTTTTGAGACAGGGTTTCCCTCTGTTGCCCAGGCTAGAGTGTAGTGGTGTGAGCTCAGCTCACTGCAGCCTCAACCTTCTGGACTCAAGTAATCCTTCCACCTCAGCCCCTTAAGTACTAGGACTATAGGTGCATACCACCATGCTGAGCTGATTTTTTAATTTTTTTGTAGAGACGAGGTCTCACTATATTGACCAGGCTGGTCGTGAACTCCTGGGCTCAAATGATCCTCCTGCCTCAGCCTCTCAATCTGCTGGAATTACAGGCATGAGCCACTGCTCCCAGCCTGAGGTCAGTCTTTTTCTTAAGGCCTTCAACTGATTGGATGAGGCTCATCCAGATTATGGAGTGAAATCCACTCAGTCTAATAATTTAAATGTTAATTAAAAATAATTTCACAGCAACATCCAGATGGGTTTGATCAAATACTTGGGAATTGTGGCCTAGCCAAGCTGGCACATAAAATTAGCCACAACAAGTACCTTTAATTTTTAACACAAGTATATATGTAAATTGAGCAGTTCTGTGTTTTGGACCAGGCTTGACCAAGGTCATCTAGATTTTTTCATGCATCTATGGTCAGCTGCTGAGTTGGCTGGGGGCTTGGCTGGCCTGAGATGACCCTGCCGGGGCCTCAGCTCTCCTCTCTGTTGTCTCCCATCTTCCAGCAGGCTAACCTGGACTTGTTCTCATGCTGTGAAGGGGCTCTGAGGAAGAGTAGATGCCCATAAAGACCTCTCAAGGCTTGGGCTTGGAACAGGTGCACCATCACCTCTGCTCATGTTTCTGTTCAAAGCAAGTCAGAAGGCCACTCCAGGTTCAAGAGGAGTCGGGGAGAGTCTACCTTGTGATTGGAGAAGCCACAAAGTCACATTTTGAGAGGAAAGAAAAGACTGAGGCCATTTTTGCAATTAATATGCCAGAGTTTTCTTACCTTCCGAAATGTGAAGAGAAGGTGTATAGATGAAGAGGAAGGAAGGTAAATAAGGTCACAACATGGTCTTAATTGTCTCAGGAAAATGGGAGGCCAAGACCCCAGCAATATAATAGAACAGGGGCTTAAGAAACAGGAAAAAATATCAAAATAGCCACTGAGAGTCATGTGTGAGGGAATCAGAATACAAGAAAAGAAAGGAGCATCAAATATTGTAGAGAGGACCCACCTGAAAGCAGGGAGCAGTGACCTGCAGTGGCCCAAGGCTACACTGCGCCTGGAAGAGGAAACATGCACAGCTAGGGGTGACGGGAGATGGGACTTTAGGGAGAGATGATGAGAAAGGGCAGACAAGCAGCAGGGTCACGGATGGCGTTGGAGCCAGTAGTCCACTGGGAGTCCTCTTTCTCCTCAGAAACATTGACAGTCAGCCTCTGTGCAACGTACCCATTTACCTGGGGAACTGGTTAGAGTCTTCTCTGAGAAGACACCCTGGCCCTTGGTGTCTCAGAAGTTCCCTCAGAGTTGGCAGGACTCCCCATGAGAAGCCCAAAACATGTAAAAAAGGACTGAGTGAGCAGATGCAGCTATGAAGGGCAACAGAATCAATGAATGGAAAATAGTTCATTTTTGTCCCATTGATTTTTTTTCTGCTCATTGAGGACACAGCTACACATTGTCATTAAATTCACCACTTTTCAGTGAAATGCATTAACCTTCTTTAAGACTGACTCCTGTATAACCAATTCTTAAAATAAATTATTTATAATGCTCCTCATTCCCTAAAAAGTGAATTTTTTAGGTGGTTGCATAACCACAGTGGGGTAGACAATCCAAAGGTTTTCCTTTTTTCATATCAAGACAGAGCCTCATCAACATGAAGCAACATCAACACTTTTAGCCACATCATCCCTTGTGAAATTTCCCCTTCCCTCAGCCTCCATACCAGTCTGGGTTTTCTTCTATGTCCCCAAGTCCTTCTCTAAATAGTTCCTTCTCCACGTCCTTTGATTCTTTTCTTTTTCCCTTCCCATCACTCACTGTTCACACTTCAGGCCTCTGGCAGTTGCCAATCTTATCTTGCCCCAAAACACCAGACAGACACACCCTCTTTTTTCAGAAACAGTATCTCACCATGGAAGGATTCATAGAAAGATGGGCATATTCAAATCTTGAGGGCATATGTATTGTTTTAAAAACCCCCACCTCAATTGATTCTGATGTTCCTCCTTCCCCTATCCCAAGTTAAGATCCCTCCCCACCTCCCCACCCCGACCCAACAACCTTGGTGTTTTGGGCAAATGCTTGTTCACACAAATACCTTTGGCTAGAAGCCTGAATGACCACCTGAAAGGCTGGCTCTTCCCTACTGGACCCCTCATAGGGGCGCAACTTCCAGACTAGATTCTGAAGGAGTCAGGGGAGGGTATTCAGACTTTCACATTGTTGCCTTTCATGTGAAAGCTGCCCAACTCTCTATTTTCAGGATTGATCTTTCTCCTAGCACTCCTCCAGTTCCCTAGGGGACCCTTCCACTTGGATGTTCCAACAGTAAGTTAAAACTCAAAATGTCTAGTTTGGGATTTTATTACTTGACCTCCAAAATCAGTGCCACCTAGTGGTTTCTCTGTTTCTATAAATGGCATCATTATTTATTTCCTCAGATTTGAAATCTTTAATCATTTTGGCTTTATTTCCCTCTCATTCTTCCTGGTTCTCCTTGGCTAACAAATCGAGCCATTTTCCAAGTCCACCTATTCCTTCTTTGTCCTGTCTGTTCTTCCTTCCCTTTCCATTCCAAATTTGATCAACTAAGGTCATTTGAACCTTTATTGCTTCACTCCTAGACTGTACAAGTGGGATCCTAAAATTTAACCTCTGTCTCTTTCAATTCCATCTTAAGCTCCACTTCCAGATTGCTTGAATATCACTTTGTTAGTGTCACTCTTGTACCCCCAAACTTTAAGGGTTCTCTGTTACCAATCACTTAGGGACTAAACTCCTTACCTGAAACACAGAGCCTTTCACAGTCCGGCCCCAACATATTTGTCCTCACTGATCTCTTATTCTCCAAGTGCACCTATCTGCCCTAGCCAGTCTATGCTCCAGGGCTTTCCCCAAACACACTCCGCTCCTGGTGGTGCTCCATGTGGTGCTCATGCTAGTCCATGCCCAGGAATGTCTCCTTTCCTCCTCTCTGCCTCCCTAAGTTCTACCTAGCTTTCCAAGCTTGGCTCAAGTCCCAAGCTCCATGACCTCTTCTCTACCTATGCTCTAAAATGAGGGAAGGAAAACTAACATTTGCCTGTTCTCCTGTTTGCGTTCTACTTATACTTCCTTTCTCAGAACTCCCTCTGAATTTATTGTTCGCCCACTTCTAAGATGCTTATTCATACTCTCTATCCTATCAGGTTTCTGAATATCTTTAATGAGTAACATGTCAGAGATCAGTTATTTGGAGCTTACAGGATACTTCCACATATATTATCTTGTTTTATTCTTAAAACTCTGTGTGGTAGGAATTATTTCCCACATTTTAAAGATAAAAAATCAGTGTTAAAATAGCTATGTCTGGAGCACAAGCTCAAAAATATTTTGCAAAAATAAGTGATGCTTTTCCCAGATCCCAAGCCTCACCAGAATATAAAGACTGGGGCAGAAAAGGAGTTACAGCATCTTCTGGCCTCCACACTGCAGGGATCCTAACACATAGTAGCAAGAGCACTGACTGAAGCAGCAGACAGAAGGTGGGGGTCCAATCTTGATGCTGCCTTTTGTTGGTCCTATGACTTGGTAAATTCCCTCTGTGGGATGGGAAAGCTACAGCTAAGATGCAAGGAACAGCCAGTGAAAAAAAATGTAGATCCACTAATATTTTTTTAAATATTTTTTTATACCAATAACCATCTGTCTGAAAAAGAAATCAAGAAAACAATCCCATTTGTGGTTTCATCAAAAAGAATAAAATGCTTGGGAATAAATTTAACCAAGGAAGTGAGAAATCCACATACTGAAAAGTTTAAAACATTGATGAAAGAAATTGAAGAAGACACAAATAAATGGGAAGATCTCCCAAGTTCACAGATTGGAAGAATTAATGTGGTTAAAGTGTTCACACTTCCCAAATTAATATACATTTTCACTGCAATCTCTATCAAAATTTCAATGGCATTTTTTTCACAGAAATAGAAAAAACAATTTAAAAATTTGTATGGAACCACAAAAGACCCAAAAGAATCTTAAAAATGTAGCCAAAACACTCTTGAGAAAGAAAAACAAAATTGGAGACATTATACCTTCTGATTTCAAATTATATTATGAAGCTATATTAATTAAAACAGCATGGTACTGGCACAAAAACAGACACATAGATCAATGAAACAGACTAGAGAGCCCAGAAATAAACTCAAGCATACATGGTAAGCTAATTTTCAACAAGGCTACCAAGAAGACACAATGGGCTGGGCATGGTGGCCCACACCTGTAATTCCAGCACTTTAGGAGGCCAAGGTGGGCAGATCATGAGGTCAAGAGATTGAGACCATCCTGGCCAACATGGTGAAACCCATCTCTACTAAAAATACAAAAATTATCTGGGCGTAGTGGCACGCACCCATAGTCCCAGCTACTTGGGAGGCTGAGGCAGGAGAATCGCTTGAACCCAGGAGGCAGAGGTTGCAGTGAGCCAAGATCATGCCACTGCACTCCAGCCTGGCAACAGAGCAAGATTCTGTCAAAAAAGAAGAAGAAGAAGAAGGAGGAGGAGGAGGAGGAGGAGGAGGAAAGAAGGAAGAAGGAAGAAGGAAGAAGGAAGAAGAAGACACACCGAGCAAAGAGTAGTCTCAAGAATAGTCTCTTAAATAACTAGTGTTAAGGAAACTGGATATCTGCATGTAAAAAACTAAAACTGGACCCTGTCTTATACCATACACAAAAATCAACTCAAAATGGGTTAAAGATACGAAACTGAAACACCTAAAATTGTAAAACTTTTAATAAAAATCATAGGGGAAAAGCTCCTTGATGTATGCCTAGACAAATATATTTTGGATATCTCACCAAAGCACAGGCAAAAGCAAAAATAAACAAGTGAGACTATAAACTAAAAGGCTTTTGGTAGCAAAGGAAACAATCAACAAATTAAAATGCAACCAATGGATTGCAAGAAAATATTTGCAACTCATATATTAGATGAGAGGTTAATATCCAAATATATAAGAAACACAATTCAACAGCAAAACAAATAAATAAACAACTTGATTAAGAAATGAGCAAAGAACCTGAATAGACATTTCTCTAAAGAAAACATAAAAATGTCCAACAGATATGTGAAAAGGTGCTCAAAGTCACGAATTACCAGGGAAATGCAAATCAAAACCACAGTGAGATATCACCTCACAACTACTATCAAAAACAAAACAATACAAACAAACAAATAAAAACAAAACAAGAGGTAACAAGTGTTTGTGAGGATGTGGAGAAAAGAGAGTCCTTCTACACTGTTGGTAGGACTGTAGATTGGTGCAGCCATTGTGGAAAACAGTATGGAGGTTCCTAAAGAAATTAAAAGTAGAACTGCCATATGACCCAGCAATCCCTCTTCTGGATATCTACCCAAAGGAAATGAAATCACCACTTCATAATAATGTCTGAACTCCCATGTTCTTTGCAGTATTATTCACAGTGGCCAAAATATGGAAACAGTCTAAATGTCCATTAACTAATGAACGGATAAAGAAATTGTGTTATATCTACAATAGAATACTGTTTAGCCTTTAAAAAGAGACCCTGCCATTTGCAACAGCATGGTTGAAACTAGAGGACATTATGCTAAATGAAATAAGTCAGATACAGAAAGAAAAATACTGCTCAAAATTTCACTTGCTTATGAAATATTAAAAATCATAAAACACTGGCTAACACAGTGAAATCCCATCTCCACTAAAAACACAAAAAATTAGCCGGGCGTGGTGTCGGGCGCCTGTAGTCCCAGCTACTCGGGAGGCTGAGGCAGGAGAATGGTGTGAACCCAAGAGGCAGAGCTTGCAGTGAGCTGAGATGGTGCCACTGCACTCCAGCCTGGGTGACAGAGACTCCGTCTCAACAAAACACAATGACACACATCGAAATAAGGAGTAGAAGAGTGGTGGGCAGAGGTGGGATGGGAGAAATGGGGAGGCAGAGAGCAAAGGATACAAAGTGATAGTTATGTAGCACGAAAAAATCTAGAGATCTTCACCATGAGGACTAGAGTTAATAATATTCTATACCAAAAGAAAACCCTTGAATTTTTAAAACAAATATTCACATATTATTGTTACAATTAAATTCACCCAATTTCACATGTATAAAAATGGAAAGATTGGGTAGTGAGGAATTTGAGTTCCAAAATGTGGGTTTTCAAGGCTTCATACATCTCCAGGTTATCTGACCATAGGATTGGCTGAACAAAATAATAACCTAAAAAGTTCCAGTTTTGTTAGTTCATTTGTTCTGGAACTATTTAAAACTACTATGTCCCAAACACATAGTAGGGATGTCACAGTACATAAAACAAAGATTCTGCCCTCATGGAACTTAGCTTCTGGGGAAGGAATCACCTGGTCCTCACATAAATAACCTCACATAAAATATCGGGTGATAGCAACTACTAAGGAGAAAAATTAAGGCCTACTGGGAGCATAGAGAGTTCCCAGATGTAAAGAATGTTGGTCTTTTATATGGTGTAGTCAGTGTGGGCCTAGAGAAGTGACATTGAGTAGAGACTTGGAGGAAGTGACGTGTGATCTCAAATCAGCATTCTTCAGCTGCCTCCATCTTGGTTGGAAATGGTTCCAATTTGGTCATTTCTGGTCAGATTTGACTGCAGGAGGGTGGTCCTCAAAGGTGGTGTGGCTGGCTTCCATCAAAGAGTCAACTTAAGGAAACTTCGGCCTCCCCTGAACTCTCCATCTTGTTTGTCCTGCTCCCATCTGGTGCAGAAATAGCAAAATGGGACCCTTGCCCTTGGGTGAACCAAGTCCTCTGATCCTTTTCTGTACCTCTCTCTGATACACCATGAGCACATCAACAATGGAGGAAGGGAACAGAAAAAAGGGAGGTGGGGCAGGGATGGAACGTCAACCCTGCTGTGATTGGCTGGAGCGTCTCTAGAGCCAGCCTCGCTTGGCACCTCCAAACACTAAACTCCAAAGTCCAAACAATGCTTCTCTAAGCAAGTTTGGCATGAGAAAGAAAAATGTGGTCAACCACCAGATGGGAATTCTTTAAACAGTTCAGCTCAGATCCCCTCTATATAGATATTGGGGTGTTTAGTTAAGATGCAAGAAAGTCCAATCTGATGGGTTTAAGATTTCCTCCAGCAAAATTGTCCTTTAACACTTAGGAAATGCTGCCCTTTCTCCATTCTGAATATTTATTATCCCTAGCCTCCTACCCACCATTCAAGGTGGCAGGCTCATGATAACAAGCAAAAGGGAGTTTCATGTTGTTTTCAGTTTAATTTTCATGATATCTGGCATTCTTTCTTCTTCCTTTCCTTTTCTCTCTCTCTCTTTTTTTTTTTTTTTTTTTTTTGCTTTTGCATTTACTCAGACTCATAGAGAATAATATATCAGTTCTCTGTTCCTCAGTCAGAACTTGTTGTATTTCAAATGTGAAAGTAGAAACATTAATGATAAAAGGAGGATAGGAGACAAATAAGAAAAAGGAAACAGCAGGAGTCAGCGGGGAGGAAAAGTCACAATTGTAGAAGAAAAGGCTCCAAATAGAGTAATAATTGATAGTTTGATAACCCCTCAGTTCTCCCAAAGCCACAGCCTCAGACGCACATAGCTCTTGTATTAGTTTGTGAGGACCGCCATAACAAAGTGCTGCAGACTGGAGGGCCAAGACAGCAGAAATGTATTTCTCACAGTTCCGGAGGCTGGAAGTGTGAGATGAGAGTATCATCATGGTTGGTTTCTCCTGAGGCCTCTCCTAGGTTTGTAGATAGCCATGTCCTCCCTGTGTCTTCACACAGTTGTGCCTCTGTGTGCACTTGTATTCAATTTTTCCTCTCCTTACGAGAACATCAGTCATATTGAATTAGGGTCCATGCTAATGACCTCATTTTAACTTCATTATTTCTTAAAAGACCCTGTCTGAAAATACATTCACCTTCTGAGGTACAGAGGGTTGGAACTTAAACCTGTATTTTTTGGAGGGCATTCAGCCCATAGCAGCCCTGAAGCCTCAGGATCACTGAACACCTCAGTCCTCACTGTCCTTTTCCTTCTTCTTTGCTGGTCTATTTATTTTGGAATCAAGGAGTAACAAAGAGGGTGGGCAGAGCAAGCAATATGGCAGAGGCTATCTCCACAACAGCTGTGACTTGGGTGCCATGTCAGCAATCCTCCCGGCTCAGGACAGGCCCTAAGAATAGGCACCATGTGGCATCTGCCTCAGGCCCAGTCCAGCGGGGAAGCTGCCTGTGACCCCTGGAACCAGGGACCAAAATCTCCATCTAATGCAGGCTGACAGGAATTGGTTCCCTCAGTGATGAGCCACTAGATAAATAAAAGTTTCCTCTTCTCCACAGAGCAGTCACTAGTCCACCAACAGAAGTCAAGTCCTAACCATCACCAACCTCCTTCCCCACACATCCATCTTCCCTGCTCCTAAGACCTGAACATTCTGCTCTTCTTTTCCTCCATTACTACTTTCCCATTTCCTTTCTCCATTTCTTTCTTTTCCACAACATCTGAACATTAGAGTGAGAGAGAGTGCACCCTTCCCAAAGGCCCCTGGAACCCTGTCCTCAGAGGTAACGACAAGTTCTGCGTTACATCAGTCATCACCTTCTCCTTAATGCAGACTTCTAGGAAGTTCTCAAGTCCTGTTCTAAGACTCTGCCTCACTCCCTGACCTCCTGCATATATTTCCCTGCAGAAATATATGAAGAAATATATGAAGATTACATTGTCCACAGCTGTTGGCAATCACTAGGGATCTCTAACTTTCAAATTTTTGTAACCCAATGAACAAACCCCCCTCCAATCCCTTGCAGTTGGGTGCAGTCCTGGATTAAAAGGTCAAAGATAGGACTTTTCTCTCATTCTTTTCTCTTAGACTTATCCAGCTTTGCAGGAAAGGCAGCTTGAGCAGCGCCTCCATGCCTGAAAGACACAGTTATGCAACATCATTCTCAGGCAACACAAGGAGGCCCTGGGCTAAAGTGTGTGGTACGGTGCTGATAAGATGGATTCCGAGAGTGTTGTGCAGAGTTGTCATATGATGACAGAGCTTTAACAATGATGCACACACAGCCCCTCGGGTGCTCTAACTCATCAATGACACATATGAAACCTATTGATATTGCTGGAATGTGCAGGAATATCTGCTGTGTCCTCTTTCCCTACCCCACCCCTGCTTCTCAGGAATCAGGGAGAGATAGGCTGCCTACAGGGAGATGTCAACCATCCCACACAGCCCATCAGATAAACGTGCCCAAGGAGCAAAACTGAGTTCATTAAACTTACTGCAGCAAAGGGAAACACCATCTTGTCAGAGTGTTAGTGCTGCTTCAAAAGAAGGACAATAAGGCAGGCTATTTTTAGTGTTTTAACCCTCCACTCAAATAGTTTTAGGTGGATTTTTTAAGATAAGGACCTAGTTGGAATTGGACAAAGTTCCTGACATAGTAAAGTTTAGTGGACACAGCAAAGAAAGGGTCTTGATATGTAAACTTTTGTTTAATAAGCAAGTTATTTCTTTAGGCAAGCAAATTGTCTTTCTGATAAGGGAGCTATTTGTCCATATAAGAAAACTGATTGTCTGAATAAATTGGTTGACAAACAGTAAGATTACATTGTCCACAGCTGTCTCAATTCTCAGTCCCCACTTGTGGCCAGTCTCCAGCCTGAGCTAGAGAATAAATCATTACTTTCTGGGGTTGCAATTAATCCACATCTGCACTGATGTTTGAGGTGTCACGATCATGTATGAAGTTCTAACGGTAGTTGTTTCTACCTCTATAAATGTCAGGTTTTCCTGTTTGTGGAAGACAAAATAATGGCCCTTCAAAAATGCCCATATCCTAATTGCTGGAATCTGTGAATATGTTACATTCAATGGCAAAGAGAACTTTGCAAGTGTAATTAAGGTGACACACCTTAAAATAGGGAGATTATTCTGGATTATCTGGTGGCCTAATCTAGCCACAAGAGACCTAGAAAACAGGGCTTTCTTCAGCTAGAAGCAGAAGAAATTAAGCAAAATGAGAAGTCAGAAAGACTCTAAACATGAGAAGGATTTGACAGGCCTTTGCTGACTCTGAGATGTAGGGGCCCATGTTCAAGAACCAAAGAGAGGCCCTTGGGAGCTAAGGGGGGTCCCCAGATGACAGCAAGGAAACAGGAACCTCTCTTTTATAGCTGCCAGGAACTATATTTTGCCAACGACCTGAATGTGCTTGAAAGCAGTCTTCTCATAGCTTCTCAATAAGAACCCAGTTGCCAACACCTTGATTGCGCCTTTTGAAAAATCAGACCGGAGGCTGGGTGTGGTGGCTCACACCTGTAATCCCAGCTCTTTGGGAGGCCAAGGTGGTAGATTTCTTGAGCTGAGGAGTTCAAGACCAGCCTGGGCAACATGGTGAAACCCTGTTTCTACAAAAAATATAAAAATTTAGTAAGGTATGGTGGTGTGTGCCTGTAGTCCCTGCTACTCAGAAGTATGCTGTGGGAGATTTCTTGAGCCTAGGAGGCAGAGGTTGCAGTGAGCTGAGATTGAGCCACCATAGTCTAGCCTGGGTGACAGAGTAAGACCTTGTCACAAATAAATAAATAAATAAATAAATAAATTTGGAAAAGAAAGAAAGAAAGAAAAGAAAATCGGACAGGAGAAGCAGTCAAACCAACCCAGACTGCTGACCTACACAACTGTGCCATAATCAAGTTGTACTTTTTTAACCCACTAACTGGTGGTAATTTATTAGGGCCGTAATAGAAAACGGATGCTCTTACTGCCTGCTTATGATTTGTTGGCTGTTGATCAAATGACAACTGCACACCAATATGTGAGCACTGCAGCAAGGCAAATACTGAGAGGAGGAATAAGGTTAGAGTCTGTAGTCCTTTTCTAAGCTATGAGCCAATTATGTCCAAGAGAAAAAAAAATATCATCCCAGTGAGAACAGTCTGCAGAACCACATAGGGAGGTGTTAGTTAAATTATCTAATTTCCTGATGTCTTCACTGCTTTCCCAGAACTGT
Source organism: Papio anubis (assembly GCF_008728515.1). NCBI lineage: Eukaryota > Metazoa > Chordata > Mammalia > Primates > Cercopithecidae > Papio > Papio anubis. Next base: position 186,098,902 of record NC_044976.1, on the reverse strand, counting down.
AGAAATCTAAGTACAGGCCAGGTGCAGTGGCTCACACCTGTAGCACTTTTGGATGCAGGGGATCCTTTGAGCCCAGGAGTTTGAGACCAGCCTGAGCCACAGAGTGAGACCTTATTGCAATTTTAAAAAATTAAAATTCAAGTACAGCATTCTCTGCCTAAGAAAATATATGTTCTACCTTGAAAGGCCTACATTACATCTCTAGGTCTGCACTATTTTGAATCACCATCTGCCCAATCTTAAAAACTTCCCTAGTCAATTCTGTAGATTTAGTAGCATTGTATAACTCTGTCAATGACTAAGGCATTACAAACTCAGACTTTCAGACTTTCAGGTTTTTATTTCAGCCATGAAATAAAGAGACTTGAAGAGGAAGAAAGTAGTTCTGAATTCTCCTTAACAATCAAGATTTGGGGTATCAGGCCAGGCGCGGTGGCTCATGCCTGTAATCCCAGCACTTTGGGAAGCCGAGGCAGGTGGATCATGAGGTCAGGAGATCGAGACCATCTTGGCTAACACGGCGAAGCCCCATCTCTACTAAAAATACAAAAAATTAGCTGTGCGTGGAGGCGGGCTCCTGTAGTCCCAGCTACTCGGGAGACTGAGGCAGGAGAATGGCATGAACCTGGGAGGCGGAGCTTGCAGTGAGCCGAGATGGCGGCACTGCCCTCCAGCCTGGGCAACAGAGCAAGACTCAGTCTCAAAGTAATAATAATAATAATCAAGATTTGAGGTATCAAATGAAGGCCCAGTTTTCTTAGTTATCTAAAATCTCTTCTTCTGAGAGGAGAAATGAATGGGCCAAAGCAAATTCTGGATGATATCAAAGACTATTTGATAGCAGGAATCAATTTTTTAAGATAATAAATCCCTGGCTGGTTTGTAGGCTTTTTGAACACAAATCCAATTCCAGTGATTGGGAATGTCCCAATGATCAGGAGTCAGACAAATATCCCTACAGAATTGTCAAGTAGTATTATCTGGTTTTGGCACTCCTTGACAAAAGTGGTTTGGCACTAGCCAGTGAGATTTGTAGAACAGAGATCATTAGGCAGATTTAGAGCAAAAGTGCATAAAGCTGGGCTAAGTAGTGATGAGGTCTATCAAAGTGAGGCACCTCCCAGATGTTCATAGTCCCATGGCCCAGATGTTTCAGAGTTGCTTTCCAAGTTCTCTCTATGGGAACACTTAGTTAGAAAGACTAGTTCCTATAAAAAGTCCCCAGGTATTTTTAGGTGGAAATAGAAAACTTCCATTCTAGGTATGACACAGTAGCAAATTTTATATTTTCAGCTTTTAGGCCTTTTTTGGTGTCCATCTAAGAAGTCACCAAGTGGTTGAGAAAACCAACTGATTCATGACTGCTATTGAAGAGAGCTGGATGCTGACAAAAGAAAATTAAGTATAAAGCCAACCTATTGTGATTGTGTATTTTAGCCAAATTGTGAGGAAATCATAGCAAGATATTGGACTCTTGTCAAGGAGTGACTAGGAATGCAAAGACCAGTAATAAGAATAAGGTCCTTACGGATACTGTAGTTAAGGGTTGACAAGTGTTTGCTAGCAGATTTTTAAACTAGCAGAGAAGAAAAAAATAATTAGCTAATAAAATACAGGACAATATATATAAAATAAAGCATGACAATCTATGGCTCTGGAAATCTGGATTTTGTTTTGTGGGTCTTGGGTGGAAGTTTGTGGGACCAAATTACTCAGTTGTCTACTTGATCCAGGTATTGGGTAGGAGCTCTCCTCCTTTCTGAAGATTATCAGAATCCTCAGCTAAGGTCTCCAGCAGGGACAGTGATCTGAGGGTGGCTTGCGTCGCTTTATGTCAGAGGCAAAAACCCAAGGATCAACCCCTTGGCGTTTTACTGCTGTGTTCTTTATTTCTTAACAGTATCTAAGGTTATTTTCATTGGCGTTTGAAGTCTGTCTTTCTCTGATGTCTCTTTCAGAAAACCATGTTCCCGGGGTTTTGATCATGAAAGGATTGTTTAGGAGGATGTTGAGAGAGGCTGCCCATACCTGTTGATGCTAAAATTGGGTGCAATACATGAGTCTCTTGCAGTATTTGGCCATGTTTTCTTGAAACAGAGCAGAGTCTGAGATCAGAAGTGGTATTTCTAGACACAGGAGTCAGCTTTTAACTAACTTATAAAAGAGCATTGAAGAACCCCAGGGTTTGATCTTATTGTCATTAAAACCAGTAGCAATACCTTAGTCCAGGAAAGTTTAAGAAGTCTCTTAGAGTTCTGCTAATCTTAGTTCAGAGTTCCATTTTTTTTTTTTTTTTTACCAAAGATTGGGTGTAATATGGATAGTAAAGTCTCTGGATAGGTAAAAAGGCTTCACAAAGCTCTTTAATGACAGTCCCAGTAAATGAGTGTCCCTTTTACTAGAGAAATAAATTAGAATTTCCCAGAATGGGAATGCAAAATCAGGCAATTTTTTTCCCTGCCTTCAGAGCCATAATTCTTTGGCAAGGAAAAGAATCAGTTCCTCCTGAGAAGACGCAAACAATGGTCATATTCAAAACCGTTGTGAAGGATAATATGAAATTCTTTCAGTGATGTTCAAATGGAACCTGAAGCTTAGGATTTAGGTACTTATTATTTTTCCCTTCAGTTTCTTAGCTAGCAGAGGACAATTGTTTGTCCCATGTCCTTTTTGCTTATGATGTCTATGGGCATCTAAAATAAGAGGCTCCTTTACCTGATTTTATTAACTAGGGTGGAAATATTGAGGTGTCTTATCTTTAAGGCGTTAGCTTAATTCTGCTTTTGTCCTAGGGCTCTTTGAAAATGTTCAGCAAGGTGTTGGGGATATGGCCATGGAGCTCTTTCCCACATATCAGATTTCCTATTTCTGGATCAAGATCATTCACAAAGATGAGGAGGAAGCCAAAGTTACATCTGTATCAGAATCTACTCCTGAATGCAGTCTAAAGGTTTTAAAGACTCTATCTCTGCAGTCTTCAATGGATTGATTCTTTCTTTGCTTACAGGACCAAATTAGAGTCCAGTCTATTTTCTCATGATAAACTTTGGGGATATACGCCAAAAGAACTTGTTCAATATCTAGAGCTATCCTAACCTTCTTTGTGTTTCTATGTAATTCAGAGTCCTTCAGGAAACTCCCAAGTTTATTACAATCTGCCTTTCCCATCCAAAGTTTTTGTGTCAGGGGTCCATCTGAGGTTTTGTGTCAGGGGTCCCCAAGATCACCTTGAGGTTCTACATGTAACTAGCAAAACTCACAGGACTGAGAAAACCAGTTATATTCACGCTTCCAGTTTATTACAGCAAAAGGATACAGATTAAAATCAGTAAACGGAAAATGTTCACCGGATGAAGTCCAAGAGAAACCAGGCACAAGCTTCCAGCTGTCCTCTCCCAGAGGAGCCACAGGAGGGCCAGTTTAATTCTCCCAGCAACAATGACTGACAACACAGCATGAAGTGTTGCCAATCAGGGAAGCTCACCTGAGACTTAGCGTTATAATTGAAGGTCGGTTCTTTCTATTGTGTCTGGGCTTTAGAAAATTCTTAAGAAATTCTTTTAGCTCAGTCTGATATAAGATCTTAAAGGCAATCATGGAGATTTTGCCCTGTGTTGAAGGGGTTTAACTTTAGAAGGCAATTGAGTGTAGGGTGTTTCTCCCATCTCAATTAATGGCCTTTCTCTCTCTAAGGCCAGAAATGAGGACTAGTCCTGGACTTCTCCCTTTCCTCAACTCCCATATTCAATAAGTTTTTAGGAACTGCTTCCATTTCCTGTGACAATGTTGTTCTGTTTATGAAGCAGTTTAATGTGAGTATTGGGGGAAGGGAGGAGTGTGTTTCTGTGTGTTAAGATAACATAATAAGCAGATGCCACACAAGAAGGAGGAAGTAGCACATTGCCTACTATGCATTTAAACAGGCATTTATTGATTACATGAGATTTTTACAGAAATATGTTTTTACAGAAGTGCCAGTTTATTTGGTGAAGCTGACTGGTTCATAAAGAGATCCAAAGAACACTTGGGTGCCTTTTATGTCTTTTTACTGAGGTTTTGTGTGTCCCCATTCGTTGATAATAGCAGAGCAGAGAAATTCTGGCACATTTTATCATTATGCAAATAAATGAACTGGCTTTTCAATAACTTTCTTAAGATAAATTGCTAATTTCCATTAAAAAAGAAAAGCCAGAACTCCTTTATAGAATGACCTTCGTCCCAAGCTGTTTTGCAAAAACAACTCTTTTCAAAAGCCCATTTCTAGAACGTACATTTTCTCTGGTAGGCGTTTCAAAAGGCAGCACAATGCGTGCATACTCACACACCAAATAAATAAATAGTTCCTGAAGCCATGGTAAAATATCCTCAGGCTTTCTTCCAATTAGTGGTGCTGAATTCAGGGAGGATATGAAATTTCTCTCCATAGAGTTCCCTCTAACAGTTGTAATCTTTAGACCAGCCTCATATCGATCATTCTACCTCTTGTGCTACCCAAGCCCATTGCACCTCTTGCCATCTACCCACACTCTTATTCTCACTTCAAATTGTGTCTTTCAGCACCATGGAACTGCTCCTGCGACTCTTTCAAAATTCCTCATGGTGAATCTGAAAGACAGTTTCTTGGTACCATGGATAAATAAGGTACAGGGCAAACAGCAGCAGACCGATCCTTACTGTGTTCCAACAGATCAGTGCAGCTCTCACCAACTAAGCAGTGAGTCTTACCCATCCCTCAATTGAAAAGTTCAGAAAATAACTCCTTATATTATTGCCTTGGGCCAATGTGGATACTAACAAACACATAGCCCTCTACATTCCTGCAACATTCTTCTAATAAAACCTTTCAACCTGCATCCTCAACTTTCTATGAGAAAAAAGGCAAGAGATCCATAAGCCTCCCTCTTCATACACAAGAACAACAGCTTGGCTGAATCAGGAAGGCCTGAATTCCATCAGTGCCCCATATGACAGACACTGTCTCCTGTCCTCCAGGAAAATCCAGAGCAACAACTTCTCAGGACACCAGCAACCCCTTCTCAAGCATGGGTTTTCCTCAGTGTCCCACCCCCCAACTTTTTCAGAAAAGGTCCATAAATCAAATGACTAATATTGACACAGCACACTGGGCTTACTGGGAGGCATTTGGAGCCAGAGACAACAGGCCTAGGGCTCTGGCTGTCTCATAGCCCAAGGAAATCAATACTTCAGACATACCTGTTTGGAAGCTCTGCTCGAGTGGCCTCCTCCTGACTTTTACCTTAGTCTGGATGGTTTATTTAGGAATATTTCCAGGTGAGGAACTAGCAAGTGGCAACCTGAAGATGAACCCTAAGTCATGGCGTGAAATATCTGAAACACTTGTCCTTACAAAGAATTACTAAAACCAATTCCTGTCAATTATTGAGCACTGATGGAAGGCACTCTGTATGCATTATGTAATTAGGTATATGTAACACCATGAGATAGCTATCATTATCCCCATCTCACAAACAAGACAACTCAAGCTGAAAGCCACGGCAAAGGATCAAGCCCAAGCCAGGGCCATCTCTCACCCCAGAGCTAGAGCCTGGTCTTCTCCACCTTGACACAATTCCTGCTAGGCCACAAGCTGAGAGTCCTTCTCTTACTATGAACTGACCCCATCTGGCAGACCAGACACACTTACCTATGGTTTCCTGGTTGGGAAAACTAGAACCTTTTTGTGAAGCAATGAAAAGAGAAATAGTTTCTAGGTTAGGGCTTTTCTGATAGGTTTGGCAGAGTAAGGGATGAAGAAATGTTTGTAAAGGGAAGTCCCATTTTCTTGGTCTCTCTCAGGCCAACAATAACACATTTTGTCTTATTTTATTTTGATGCTGAAAATAATTCTGTGAGGGCAGAGAGGAAAGAATATGCGTCAGACTGTCTTCATATAACTCCCATATTTAATGCCTAAATCCAGTAGTATGTTAATAAATATTTTAAAACTGGCACTCTGGAGTATGAGTGTGGGGCCTACTTATCGCATTTACTAATTTCCCTGCTATAAATACTCCTATAATGCTCTATTCAAGCTACTGATATATGGTATCATGAACATTTAACAATAGGGTCCCATGAGCCCATGCCAACAGGTTCCAGTACACCATTGCTTAAATTCATCACAGAGGAAGAACAGTTAGGAATTCCCAAGAATTTGACCCAAACCAACAACCCTCTTATGGTTTGAAGCATTTTCCTTCTGTTAAATAAAAACACCTCTAAGAGGAGCAGCATATTATCACTAATTGTCATTTTATGATAGTGGTTACCAACCTGTCCTAAGGCTACTGACCACACGAGAGGGTTGGGAAAAGAGGCATTAAGTGACCCCAGGGACCCCTGGCTTTGTCCATAGCATGGACATTGTTTGAAGGCTGAATAAGAAATACGTATGTCTTTACTGCTCAAAGAAATCAGAGATGACACAAACAAATGGAAAAACATTCCATGCTTATGGATAGGAAGAATTGATACCATTAAAATAGCTATACTACCCAAAGAAATTTATAGATTCAGTGCTATTCATATTAAACTACCATTGACATTATTCACAGAACTAGAAGAAAAAAAAAAAACCATTTTAAAATTCATGGGGAACCAAAAAAAAAAAAAAAAGCCCAAATAGCCATGGCAATTCTGAGCTAAAAACAAAGCTAGTGGCATCACACTACCCAACTTTCATACTATACTACAGGGCTACAGTAACTAAAACAGGATGGTACTAGTACAAAAGCAGACACATAGACCAATGGAACAGAATAGAGAGCCCAGAAATAAGGCCACACACCTACCTACAGCTATCTGATGTTTGACAAGCCTGACAAAAAAAAAGCAACGGGGAAAGGATATTCAATAAATGGTGCTGGGATAACTGGCTAACCATATGCAGAAGACTGAAACTGGACCCCTTTCTTACACTATATACAAAAATTAACTCAAGATAGATTAAAGACTTAAACGTAAAACCCAAAACTATAAAAATCCTGGAATACCACATAGGCAATACCATTCTGGACATAGGAATAGGCAAATATTTCATGCCCAAAATGCCAAAAGCAATTGCAACAAAAGCCAAAATTGACTAATGGGATCTAATTAAACTAAAGGGCTTCTGCACAGCAAAGGAAACTATCAACAAAGTGAACAGACAGCCTATGGAATTGGAGAACATTTTTGAAAACTCTGCATCTGACAAAGGTCTAATATCCAGCATCTACAAGGGACTTAAACAAATTTACAAGGAAAAAAAAAAAGGAAACAACCCCATTGAAAAGTGGGCAAAGGACATAAACAGACACTTTTCAAAAGAAGACATACATGCAGCCAACAATCATATGAAAAAAAGCTCAACATCACTGATCATTGGAGAAATGCAAATCAAAACCACAATGAGATACTATCTCACACCAGTCAGAAGAGCTATTATTAAAAAGTCAAAAAATAACAGATGCTGGCAAGATTGTGGAGAAAAGAAAATGCTTATATACTGTTGGTGGGAGTGTAAATTAGTTCAACCACTGTGGAAGACAGTGTGATGATTCCTCAAAGACCTAAAAACAGAAATACCATTTGACCTAGCAACACCATTACTGGGAATATACCCAAAGGAAAATAAATCATTCTATTATAAAGATACATACATGCATATGTTCATTGTTGCACTATTTACAATAGCAAAGATATGGAATTAACCTAAATGCCCGTCAATGATAGACTGAATAAAGAAAATGTGGTATATAACACCACGGAATACTATGCAGCCATAAAAAAGAGTGAGATCATGTCCTTTGCAGGAATGTAAATGGAGCTGGAGGCCATTATCCTTAGCCAACTAATGCAGGATCAGAAAACCAAATACCACATATTCTCACTTATAATTGGGAGCTAAATGATGAGAACACATGAACACATAGAAAGGAACAACACACACTGGAGTTTATCAGAGGGTGGAGGGAGAGGATCAGGAAAAATAATTAATGGGCACTAGACTTAATACCTGGGTGGCAAAATAATCTGTACAACAAATCTCCATGACACAAGTTTTCCTATATGAAATACCGGCACATGTACCCCAAAATTTAAAAAGAAATATATATGTTTTTGCACTACTGTTTTTAAAATAGACAAAATACTGTTGTGGTTAATAATATTCTATTTTAGATTATAGCATTATTAAATTGACAGTGGCTTTTTGTAATTCTGAACGTTTTCATGGACACACACACAGACACATGAGCAGCCACTAATGTGTGTAAATTCTGGGCCAGGCATAGGAGAGAAGAAAATTGCAAAAGCACTGATGCTCGAAAAGTGTTTCTGAAAAATGAGGGGTTAAAAAACATATCAAATGATACTAGAAAGATGCAGTCAGACAAATCCAGAATGTGGGAAATTCTACTAGAGAAATGAGCCTATTTCCTCAACAAATAAGTGGCATTTAAAAAGAGAATGTTAGGTCAGGCGCAGTGGCTCCTGCCTGTAATCACAGCACTTTGGCAGGCCGAGGCGGGTGGATCACGAGGTCAGGAGATTGAGACCATCCTGACTAACACCATGAAATCCTGTCTCTACTAAAAATACAAAAAAATTGCTGGGCGTGGTGGCACGTGCCTGTAGTCCCAGCTACTCGTGAGGCTGAGGCAGGAGAATCGCTTGAACTGGGAGGCGGAGGTTGCAGTGAGCCGGCGCCACTGCACTCCATCGTGGGCGACAGAGTGAGACTGTCTCAAAAAAAAAAAAAAACGGCCGGGCGCGGTGGCAGCACTTTGGGAGGCCGAGGCGGCCAGATCACGAGATCAGGAGATCGAGACCATCCTGGCTAACACGGTGAAACCCCTCTCTACTAAAAATACAAAAAAATTATTTGGGTGCTGTGGCCGGCGCCTGTAGTCCCAGCTACTCAGGAGGCTGAGGCAGGAGAATGGCGTGAACCCGGGAGGCGGAGCTTGCAGTGAGCTGAGATCCGGCCACTGCACTCCAGCCTGAGCAACAAAGCGAGACTCCGTCTCAAAAACAAAAAAAAAGAAAAAGAAAAAGAAAAGAAAGAAAAAGAGAATGTTACAGGTTTAAAGCAATACATCAGCCAATTGCAATGTGTGGATCTTGACTGGACCCTCAAACAAGGAGGTTGTTGAGGCAACTGGGAAAATTTAAACATGGTCTGAGCACTAGATTATATTATAAAATTATTACTATTTTGTTAGTTGGGATAATGGTTTTGATGTTTTAATTATGTCAAAATATGACCGGGGGTAGAGGCAGACATGAAACTCGCTTGGCAAATGCTAGCAAGCTGAGTAATGACGGATTCATCACATTTTTCTCTCTACTTCTTTGTTTTGTGTCAAAATTGCTATTATAAATTTTTTACAGCAGGAAAAAGAGGAGAAAGCGATTTTTTTTGAATCACGCTTATAGAAGTGATCCAAATAAGTATTCCACAATAGGTGACAGAAAGTTAAAAGCATATCCCCAATATGACAACTTGGTGTGTGATTTTGTAGGAAATAAACAAACAAACAAAACAAAATAACAAGTTGCAAAACATAGTTTTTAGTATGAACCATGCCACTTACTTTACCCTCCCAGTACCTCAGATGATTCCTCCTCTGTGAAGACAGGATAATTGATAACTACCAAACTATTTAAATAGGCATCAAATAAGCCTGTAGCATTAAATAAGGCAATTCACATTAACACTATCTAAAATATGAAATCGTATATGAATGGAAGGGATCATTATTTTATTAGTCATTCTCATCATCATTATCATCAACATCATGCTGATTCCAACGTATTTAGTTATGGGAGAGTGAAGATAAATTGATCCTGGAAACATCCTATAGAAAGAAAGGGTGGTGATTGCCCCAGTGTTTTATGGAGAGGAGATGATCAAACAGACCAGAGCAGGGTTGGATTCTCCTCCTCTGGTTTTAGAGATATGGCCAGGAAGATTGGGCCTCCTGGGCCACGACTGAATTCATTCATTCATTCATTCATTCACTCATATACTTACTGAGGACCTGCTACTTCATATCAGGCACTGAGCTGGCTGCTGAGGATGAAATGAAGCTCAAAGCTGAGTGGGAGGGGCAGATGTCTAAGAAGATGATGGTCACACAAGATGGTATTACAGAACATGGGATAAAGAGACAGAGATCCAACCTAGCCTCAGGATGGGAAGTGGAAATAGTAGGTAGGCTTCTTGGAGTTGTATTGGTTCAATGGAAAGAGGGGAGAAAGAAAATCATCAGAGGGAGAGAAAGACTAAAGATGTAGAAGAGGTGCCTTAGGAAACCACCATGCAGCAGTGGTGGTAATTATTCACCATAGTTAGGAGGACCTGAAATTGAGGGGACCTGTCAGAGCTGAGATTGAGCAAAGTGAGAGAGGACAAAAGCCAGAAAAGAGCCTGGGCCAGCCCTCAGAAGTGGAGTCCTGAAGCAGGGGTCAGCTGCAAGTGGGAAGCTATGAGGGTTTGGAGGAGGTGGGTGGAGAACTGCTGTGCTTTTCCCTGCATTCTGGCTCAACTCTACTTAAAGGACCTCCAGGGTAATACTTCTCAGTTAAAGGCAAGAAAGTCCAGGGTACTGCTCTGGTGTAAGCCACTGGGCCAAGGGCAATATAAACAGCAAACTTTAATCAAAGATGCTACAGAGGAGTGCGTGGTGCTGAGTGCACATTCATTAGAGCCTCCCGGGGTGATCAAATGGAAGCACCACTTCCAGTTTAGTTCAGAAAAATGGCAATTTAAAAAAGCAAATAAAGTTCAGGTGCTTCTCCATGCTTCTCTACTGCCTCTTCAAACGTGGCCTAAGCACTAGATTATATTATAAAATTATTACTATTTTGTTAGTTGGGATAATGGTTTTGATTGATGTTTTAATTATGTCAAAATATGGCCAGAGAGTAGAGGCAGACATGAAACTAGCTTGGAAATGTTAACAAATTGAGTGATGAGGGATTCGTCACGTTCTAAAGTGGGTGTGGTGAGTGAAGACACTCACTTCACCTGTGCAGCTGCAGAGGAAATGCCTCCCTTGCCACTGCAAATAGCAGATGGCTCCATGGAGCCCCGCCACGCCACCAACCCTCACCTCTCAGCTCATGTGTGATTCACACATCACTCTCCTCCTTCCTTATCAGAGGATGAACCTCAATGTGGCTGACTGATGGGACTGCCCTCCCAATAAAAGAGGCTAAGATGCAGTGTTTTATTACAGGACTATTTTGTCTTCTCTTTCCATGGAGCTGGAATCAGTCTACTCTGGAAAGCTGGGACATGAGAAAATACTGCTGTATGAATCTCTCAAACCAGAACTCAGGACCTGTAGTATGGGGCTACCCTTGGATATATTCTTAGTGGTCTCCAAGTTCACTGATAATTTTCTTTTAATTTTGAGTTTTTGTTTTAAATATAACCTTAAAAATAATGAAATCATATATTGAGTCATCTTATCATTAAGTGATACAATAGGATTGGGATTTCATGTTCCTGTTTATCCTGTGTCAGAGGAAGTCTAAATTATGTCAAGCTACTCTGTGAACAAAAGTTTCCATGTCATGTACATTGAATAAAATTGTTGGAAGAACAGTCATCACATCTATTCTCCCACAATAGCGCACTTAATATATCTGCATTAAATAAAATCTGCAATACTAATCCTTTTCTTAAAGTACATAAGATACCTTTAAAGAATATTTAAATTATATTTTATTAAAACTGGCATTTGAGCTTGGCATGCTGGCAGTTGTGATCAAGGTTGAGATCTGATTGTCTGGAACTGGAAAACACAATCCTAAATTTACCAATATCATTTGAACCAATATGCTTAAGTATATTCTTGTCTTTATTATTGTCAAAGTCAAAATAAAGAAATAAATATAAAAGTGAATCTCAGGCTGCACTTTTTTACTGTTAAGCCCAACAAGCTGGCTTCAAGAAGCTCTCATCATCTCTGAATGTGGGCAGGCTTTGGAGTTAGTCAGCGCAGGGCAAGTCTCCGCTCTGCCCTGCCCCATCTTTGTGACTTCTCTGTCTCAACTCCTTCAACTGTAGAATGGGAATGGAAACAATGATAATATGTGCTGAATAGGGTTTTGTTTTTTTTTTTTAAAGAACTAAATGAGCAAATACATGTAAAGTTCTTAGTACCCACTGCACTAGAGAGAGGTAAAGAAAAAAATTAATCATGAAAATTGTGGTTTTAGAGAGCTATGGGCAACTTTGTCAAACCAGGGAGGATGCACGAATAGTCACTAGTGACTGCCCATTATGTCTTTCAGAGATGCATGCTGGAGACAAGACCTCTGTGAATGAAGTGGTCTGCACAAACTTTGGGTGGGTTTTTCAGCTGTCCTCCTTGGAACTCAAGAGTACCCTGAGTTCCATGGAACGCTTTGGGTTCCACAAATGTTTTGATTCAAATTTCTCATGTAATTTTCAAAACTATAATAAGAATCAACACAATCTGAAATGTGCTCTATGCTAAATTTGATATATTGAAGACAACCAATACTGCCTTGTTAACGGTTTTCAGGCAGACCTTGCAGAAAAGCTTCTACTGCCAGATCTGTGGATATATTTGAAAGTCGTGGAAATGAGTCATTGATTATGACGTGTAGAGCTCTCCACTGATCATTTTAAAATTCAAAAAGTGCAAAAGAATCAAAAAGTAAAAATAAAAATGTAGATATAATTTAATACTTAATGAGATACCAGGCAAGGTTGGTTTGTCCATTCATTCATTTATTTGACATTTATTTTATGTCTACAAGATGGTAGGCTCTTCTCTAGGCACTTGTGTACAGCCACAAATGAAGTTCAGGCACATTTATTCAGCCTGTATTGAGCTATAATAAACATGCAATGACAAGGAAAATCAGAACACATTTATTTATGTTAGTGACATAAAATTGATAAGCTTTGCATTTATAGTAAGCATGAGATGTTTATTGACTGACTTTTGTATTTATAATAAGAAAGTAAGCTAGTTGTTAGATATTGTGGCAACATAACTTTGAAACAAAAAAATTCTGCAAATCCTCTTCAATGATTTGAGATCAGTTTGATCGAAGAGAATCTTGAGATTGTCAGGTAAGCTACTTATCTGTTTGAATCAGGATTTTCTTGATATTGTGTATCCAAAAAAGATTATAGAAATAAATTGGACATTGAGATTTGGGTAAGACTGCCATTGTCAGCCACAATCATGATTTTCAATTTTTTGTTCATTAAAATAGCCTCAGTATTCTCTTTGATTGACTTTGTAATAATTAGGAAAAGGTATAAGTATGAAAAAAATTAGCTAGACACACTGGTGCATGCCTGCAGTCCTAGCTACTCAGGAGGCTGAGGTGGGAGGATCACTTTAGCCCAGGTGTTTAAGGTTACAGTGAACTATGATGGCACCACTGCACTCCAGCCTGGGTGACACAGTGAGACCTTGTCTCTAAAAAAAAATTTTTAATTAGCCAAGTGTGGTAGTTGCAGCTTCTCAGGAGGCTGAGATGAGAGGATTGATTAAGCACAGGAGCTAGAGGCTGCAGTGAGCTATGAGTGTGCCACCGCACTCCAGCCTGAGTGACAGAGTAAGACCCTGTCTCTAAAAAAAAGAAAAATTTTAATTTTGCCTGGAAGAAAAAATTATTCTCTTGACATTTTTAAATTGCTAGCTTAAGGAAGCCAGCAGACTGAGGGAGAGAGAAGTTTTCATAAGTTCTACCCTTAGGAATTAAATTAGAGCTAAAAACAGAGAGCAATCAGGGCTTCCAGCTACTAAAAGAGGAAAAGAGTCAGAAACAGAAGAATTTTCTATAAGAATGCTGTAAGGCTCCAGAATCTTTTTAATCCTCACAAGTTTGTTATTAAAACAAAACAAACCTCCAACCCTCTTTTCCTTGCCCTTTCTTAAATATTGGGAATAAAAACAAAACAAAAATAGAAGTTTCAAAGCAAGGTGTGTAGGTCTATTTTAAGGGACTGCAAAATAGAGAGCAGCTAGGGAGACTGTGCCTCACCCACCTTCTAAAAATATGGTCAGCCTTGAGGTCTCTGAATTGGAAGGCTAAGTTAAACAACTAATACCTGCTCTCCAGCCTCACCTGCATTCTCAGTGTGATGGCAATCTCTTCCCTTATCCCCAAAGAGTTTTCTCTTTCTCCTATTATTACAGTTATTCCAAACATTTAACATGCTTCAAGTTCTCTACCCCAGCCTTCCTCAAAGTGCACCTAGACTAGGCATCGTGATCAGAAAGGAGGCATGTGTAGTGAATAAAATCATGTACTCTTCTTGAGTCATTCTTCCTGGGTTTGAATCCTATCTCTATCATGTAGTAGCTTCATTACCTTGGGTGAGTTAATTAACCTGTCTTGAGCCTCCCCTCATCTACAAAATAATGTAATAATGACACCTTTCTCATAAGTTGGTTTAATGATTTGATGGGTATAGAGCTTATAGAAAAGGAGCTGGCACATACTAAGTGCTCAATAAACATTGACAGACTAAACACACAACATTGCCTCTCTTCCATATTCACTAAAATCAAACACACACACACACGCCCCAAACTTAAAAACAAATCCATAGCACTGTTGGAAAATCAAGAGAGGAGCCAACTAGCACTCCACAACCAGAAGAATTTTCTGAAAGTTAAAAAGGGAAAGATTGGCAACAAAGCCCACAAAATTAAGGAAGCCACAAATTCAACAGGAGGAAAAAGAAAGTTCTTTTTTAAAAAATGTAAATTTTTCATTGGTACCCCAGAGAAATATAAAAATGATGGGCATCAAGGGATAAAATAAGGGAAATTAATTAAGCTTCCCCACTCAAGTCAAGAAAAAAATAAAATGCTCATTTTTTAAATTATTTTTTAATAATTTTTTGTAGAGACAGCATCCTACTATGTTGCCCAGGCTGGTCTTTAATTCTGAGGCTCAAGTTATCCTCCCACTGTGGCCTCCCAAAGTCCTGGGATTACAGGTATGAGGCATCACACTCAGCTATAAAATGCTCATTAATAATGCTTCAGTGCAAGATTATTTTCACCTCCTTGTCAATGCAGTAAGACAAGAAAAAGAATTAAGAGTATAAATACTGGCTAGTAGAATACTAAGTTTTACTTATCTGTAGATAATATGAGTCTTTATCCAGAAAACCCAAAAGAGTTAACTGAAAAACTTTTTGAGTTATTAAAAAAGTCCAGTAAATTGATCAGACAAAACTTATATGCAAAAATGAAAAGATGATTAATTAGAACCCTTTTAACTTTCCAGTCCTACCCAGCTGCAAACATATTTGTATCCACATTCAACCTTACTTCTTTCACCATTCAACTTTAGGATATACTGCAAGCAGTTTTTCAAAATGGTTGTATTAAGTACACTTCTGGCGAGATGCAGAGGTTCACACCTATAATCCCAGCATTTTGGGAGGCTGAGGTGGGTGGATCACTTGAGACCAGGAGTTCAAGACCAGCCTGATCAGCATGATGAAATCTTGTCTCTACTAAAACTACAAAAATTAGCCAGGCTGTGGCATGAGACTCACTTGAACCCAGGAGGTGGAGGGTGCAGTGAGCCAAGATTGTGCCACTGCACTCCAGCCTGGGTGACAGAGCAAAACTCTGTCTCAAAAACACAACAACAAAAAAAACACTTATACCAGAAGGGTAGGAGAATTTCATTTCCTCCACATCATTGCCAATACTTGGTATTTTTAGTGTTTTTAATTTTAGCCATTTTAGTGTATGTATAGTGATAAATACTCATTATGGCTTTAATACCCAATCCCTTGATGGCTAATTAATGTTAAGCACCTATTCACGTATACTGAGCTATTTGGCTATCTCCTTTTGTAGAGTGTCTTCGCAAGGTATTTGCTTATTTTTTTATTGAGCTCTCTTTTATTTTTTTCTTTTTGATGTGTATATACTAGAGTTGTGTTCTTTATTGGACATGAGTATGATTAATATTTTCTCTTATTCTATGGCTTGCCTTTTCACTCTGTTAAGAATACCCTTTGATAAAGAGAGGCTTTTGATTTTAATGTAATTGAATATATTTCTTTTATTTAAATTTAGTCATTTTTGTGCTCTCTTTAAGAAATATCTGTGTACACGAAGATCATGAAAATATGATGCTCCATTGTCTTCAAAAAGCCTTGTTGTTTTCCCTACTATATATCTGTAATTGATTTTTAAAATTGGTGTAGAGAATTCAGAATTAATGTTTACATGGTTATCCAATTGACCCAGTGTTATTTATTGAAAATATTTATTTTTCTTATCCAAGATTATCTTGGCTATTCTCAGCCAGCCTAATGCATTTCTACTTCTCTTCTTTCTATCTCCTGAAACAACTTTTGATGATCTCCCCAATTTCCCAAATATAAAATACAAAGGAAATGTTTTCACTTTGACCTTAATTCTTCTCCCACCATTTAACACTCAACCTTTGGCTCCTTATAACTTCTCTTCCCTTATCTTCCAGGACAGCATGGTTTTCCCTTTTTTTTTTTTTTTTTTTTTTTTTCCTGTACTGCTTTTTTTTCAGTTGCTCATTCTCCTCTCCCAGGATCCCTTCTTCAGTCTTTTCACTTCTTTTTACAGGACTCACACTCCTTCTAAGTGATCTTGTTCAAATGCAGGCCTTTAACCACTTCTACTCACGGATAGCTCCCGAGTATTATTCCCAGCTCAGGTTTCTAATTCTCAAGTGCAGACGAAGATACTCAAACATATACAAAACTGAATGCATTAATCTCATCAGAAAGAAGTCCGGTAAAATGGCCAAATAAAACATATATGCAAAAAGTAAAAAGACTGTTAATCAGAACCCCTTTAACTTCCAGTTCCATCACATTAAGTACTAGAGACTTCTTAATACTCCCCCAACCACACTTCATCCTTCCTAGATCTCCATTAGCTAAAAATATACCAGTGTACTCAATTGCCTCAGCCAGAGGCCGTGAAATCTCCTTCAAATACCTTGTCCAGGTTCTGATGACTTAACTAACTAAGTTTCTCTCCTAACCATTTCCTCCTCTCAACCCCCACTACTGTTGCCCTATTTCAAGCTATCGCTGTCTCTCACATGGCTTTACCACAGCCTTTTGCCTTATTCCCCTGTGTTTGGTTTCACATGTTCAGTTTCCATACAAGGATCTCCCAACTGGTAACTAACATTTCCTTCTTTTTCCTACAGACCAGCAATTGGTTCTCCCAGTTAAGTTACACTAAATCTACATACAAAGTCTCCATAAATCAAAATAACCACCTGACAAGTAGGTGCCTCATGCCATTAAGTGTAATGGAAGATTTGGATACAAAAGCAAGGGGGCTTGAAGCACTGCTGGCTGCCCAAGAGGTGAGGGCATCACTGCAAGGGCAGAGAACACACAGGGGAAACTTCTTAGGGCTGATAACTGGTCATGCTTGTTATCCTCTACATAGAGAAACAATACTGGCAGCCATTCCCCACCAAATCCTTATTTCATATCTATACCCTGTGGCCTGACTCTGATTCAATAGACCCTTGATATCTAAGAAACTAACATTATCACCTACACCATTCACCAACAGCCCCAAAGACTTTCATCAAGTGAAGACGTGTAATTTTGCAGAGGCACAAATCTCAACCATACATGCTATGGGGCTCCTCATTCTGCGTGAATCATTTAGCAGCGAGAAAGCCGAATGTCTTGGGGTTGGTGAGTCACACCCTTGGAATAAAACCTGAAGTCCAAAGCTCAGAATTTGCAGCACATGACTGAAACCAAAGGGGCCCTGGGAAATTGTCATTCTGGGAGCAAAAAGGAGGGAGAAAACTGAGATGGCAGCACTGCTTTTCACAATGAGTGACCCCCAGGGCTGGTTTGGGCAGTTGAGTTCCTGGACCTCTAATGAAGAAAGAAGAAAGTAGGACAAGCTGATCTGGGCCTGAGACAGAGACCCAGAGCTGAGCTAAGGCAAGTCCCATATGCAGTTTACAACAAGGACCTTAGCTGTTCTGAAATGGACCAACCCAAAGAGACAAGCTAACATCTACTCCCCCCATCAGCAAGAAGACTCATATTCCTTTTATTTTCCTGAGAAGAACTTACTTGGAGCACAGCAGGTCAGTCAGAACCATAACTGGAAGAAACCTGTATGTAAAAGATCAGCAGGAGTGACACAAAATCCTCAGGGCCTTGCCCAAAAGATTGATCCTTCAAAAAAGTGAGTCTCATTTGGGCAAAAGTGTCAGACTCCTAATATCCGTTTATTTGGTTTCTGCTCCATTTTGTATCCCAGGGTGTCTGGATAACTCTACCAGTGAATAATAAGTCCATTTTATTTCTTTAGGGGATTCTGCGCTTTGGGGGATACCTTATCCTGGATATCAAATTAAATGCCCATTCACGTTGAGCTCAAGTCACATGTCACCAAGGGCTGGGTATAGCAGCCAAGGAAGATGACACTGCCAGAGCTGGATTTTGCAAAAAATGAGTTTCAATCATCAAGTTCAGTTTCAACGCTTGGAAATTATCCATCTTGATGAGGAAATAAAATTAGCTGATCTTTTACTTTGCTTATTTGAAGGCAATGAGACATTTCTTTGCATCAGATAATAGGTTTGTGACCCCAAAGGACACCTGTTCTCTCTTTACCATCTCAGCAGCTGTAAGCCCTGAGCAGCACATAAGAGCATGAAGGAAAAGGGGCTTCCTTAATGGGCACAGTCAAGGACGGATGGTCTGAGCCAATAGCAGGGTCAGAGATACAGGGAACCCCAAACAGCAATTAATTTTAATTTTAATTTTAATTGGCCTTGGCATACCCTTGATGACTTCTTGCACAATAAATCCATCCTCCTAATTATTAGCTTAATTAACTTATCAGTTAGGCTAATATTTAAGTTAGTTGGTATTCCCTAAGTTATTCACAGTGCAAAATGGCCCATGAGCATGCAGAGTCAGGAGGCCTGGGACTGAGATCACACTGATGGGTAACTGGGAGTTGACAGGCACTCCCACTGAGAACATCAGGCATACCACTGACCTGGTGTAAACCAGCTAAACAGGGCTCTGGGTCAGCCAAGCCCCCACACTCTCCAGTCATCCTCAGGGAGAGTTTTTCTCGAGGGTGTTGATCATCCCTGAATTGAGGGAAGTGGCCCCATGTCACCATGCTGGTGCTTGCCTCCATGCCCTTATTCATCCTGCCTGTGGTACCCTTAGCCTTAAACTTCACTGAACTCTCTCCTACCCAAACTTTATGACTCAGCTCAGTGATACCCCCTGCTGGCAGTTGTCTCAATGGGCTTGCTAATCAATTGTTCATGTATCAGTAGCACCCAGCAAGTTTACTTGTGGGGCAATGCACTCTATAAATGTTTGATGAAGAAATGAATAAATTATCCTGTGCTTAGCACTTTTTACATTTAAAGTAATTGCCTTTTTTCTTATTTATCACTGCCAGTATGGTGAACCCCTTAAGGATAGGAAACATTTTTTTTTTATGTCCCTGCTCTTAATAATGGATGGCACAGAAAAGGCACTTAATAAGTGGGGGCAGAGCCCACCTATCCCCACCCTGGGAGACTGACTTTTTTGCTAAGTAAGCTAACTTTTGTGTGAACCTTCTTGGTGTATAAAGTATTTTCATGTGTCTTGTCATTGTTTATCCTCACAGGGACTGGGGATGAAGGAGAGTGTGTCTGGGGGCAGAGGTGGTGGGGGGGACTGTAAGTTAGATACTTTCATTATTCGCATCACACAGATGAGGAAGCTAGAATTCATGAAGTTACATGGCTTGCACTTGATCACAGGTTCATAGGTGAAACAAGAAGTCTCTGGCTTTCCTGACTCTAAATCTACACTCGGTTATTTTCTAATCAATAGCTAAAGTTTGTTCCCATCTCTTAACCACAAGTCCTATCTCCCAGGGATACTCTCCTATCAACTGGCTATGAACTAATGTCCATTTAGGGGTTAACTCATTGCAGCTTAAGGGTTGAGATAAAGCACATACAGAGGTGTTTGACTTTCAAGATGATGATACTGAAAATTGATATTCAGAAAGGAATGAGCTTCAAGTGCAAGAATTTTAGACACATGGCCAGGTGAGGAGAAGTTGATGAACAACTATAGGCAGTAACCTGAGAGACCAGGTCAGCCATTTGTTATGTATGTTATCTAAAATGACAATATTAGTCATTTATTGCTGCATATCAGATACTCCTTAACTTAGCAGCTCCCAAGAACAGTAAACATTTATTATTGCCCATGGTTTCTAAGTGGCAGGACTCTGAAAGTGGCTTAGCTGCATGGTTCTAGCTCAGGGTACCTCCTGAAGTTCCAGTCAAGCTGCCAGCCATCAGGAGGCTTGAAAGGGATTGAGGATCCATTCTAAGATGGCTTACTCACATGGCTGCCAGCTATTGGTAGGAGGTATAGGTCCTTCCTATTTCGACCTCTCCATGGATTACTTGAGTGTCCTCAGACCATGGGGGCTGGCTTCACTCAGAGTGATCCAAGAGATAGTAAGTGATGGGGTTCAGGACACACTACTTTCAAGTATGGCACCTTACCATTTGAGAAAATAGCAGAAGCGGGAAGGTCTCCCTGACTTTCCCCTTTGACCTTCTCTCCTGAAGCTGGCCATAAAAGAATTACCTGATCTTCCTCCCTGAGTAAGTCATAAGACCCTAATTCCAGAGATACCCTCCGTACACCCAGAGGAAAGGAACACACTTATCTTCAAAGACACAGAAATACCAAGAAGAATCTGAACAAACAGGTCTTGCTAAGTTCCGACCAGTTGATCACTACTAGATCACCTTGTTCTCCAATCATAATTCTCCACAATTCTCCACTTCATCAAACTTGGTGTAAAAAATGCACTAGTTTACCTGTTTCTTTGGGACTTTATTTCTGAAGGCTCCCATGTCATGTCACATTAATTTAAAAAAAAAAAAGTGTGTTAAGTAAATCGAAAGGTGAGGGTAGAGGGCAATGAAGAAAGATTGATTAAGGGGTAAAAATATACACTTAGAAGAAATAAGACCTAATGTTCAGTAGATCAGTAGGGTGACTATAGTTAACATTAATCTATTGTATATTTCAAAATAGCTGGAAGAGAGTAATTTGAATGTTCTTAGCATATAGAAAAGATGAATATTTAGGATGATGAATATTCCAATTACCCTGATTTAATTATGTGAGGGTATCAAATTATCATGTGCCCCGAAAATATATACATCCAATATGTATCAATAGGAATAAACAGGCCGGGCACAGTGGCTCATGCCTGTAATCCTAGCACTTCGGGATGTCAAGGTGGGTGGATCTCTTGAGGCCAGGAATTCGAGACCAGCCTAGCCAACATGGCAAAACTCCGTCTCTATGAAAAATAAAAAAAAAAGATACAGGCGTGGTGGCATGCACCTGTAGTCCCAACGACTTTGGAGCCTGAGGCATGAGAATCACTTGAACCCAGAAGGCAGAGGTTGCAGTGAGCTGAGATCATACCACTGCACTTCAACCTGAGTAACAAACAACCTGAGACTCTGTCTCAAAAAATAAATAAATAAATAAAAAGTGAATAAATAATTTTGTATGCTTTTCTATCATTAATCTGTTTTTTTATTACTGGTGCCTCAGTCATGAGCCTTATGATGGGTGAGAAAAGAGATATTACTTTTTCTCCTCTACACAAAGTCAGAAGCCACAAAGTCTTTTCTGATGTAGCCTTGAAGTCACGCTTCCTCATTTTTACAATATCCTTTTGGTTACAAGGTCAGCTGCATTCACTGTAGGATGCATTCAACATATGGGGAAGTGAATATTACTGGGGACCATCTTAAAGGTGGCTACCATAACACCAACAGGTTGCTCTGAACAAGATCTTTGCTTTGCCCCAAAATGTAATTCACTGATGGTTCCACCATGAAATCACGGTTTTGATTTTTTGTGTGTTTTAGACAAGTAGACCTTTAGCAAGAGAGTAAATCAAAGATAACCAAAGACACTAAGTTAGATTTTCTACCCTGATGAAAGTATGAGTGGCCAAGATCACACAGTTGGTTTCTGGAAGAGCTCAGAAGAGACAAGAAGGGCAAGAGAGCCAGCTGGCCTCTACATTCACCAAGGTCTCAGATTAGACTTTTAACTTTATCCCCACATAAAATCTCTCAAACAGTCCTAAAGATATAGGAGCGAAGGAAGGCAATATTAATTGTCCAACCTTAAACCCGAGCCTTGTAACTATACAACACTGCCTGTAGTACAGGATGACTATAAATTAATATTTTTCCAGATTTTGTGACTATTAAAATGCACTATATTGTATTTTTCTGTAAAAAGTTTTAACTTATAAAATGTAAACATCGAAAACTTTCATAATTCTTACGATTCTCATTTTTAAAATTGTTTCTTTTATTTTAATATACAAGGGACCTCAAAAAAAACTGAAGTGACCCTGGTCTGTTAACATCTGAGAGGCTCGTCTCATGACCTCTCAACCCCTCAACTCCTTGGAGTCTCATTCTTTTCCTTTGAAAAAACCAGAGGGTTGTGTAAGTGACCTCTAAGGTTGGTCCAGTTCTTGCATCCCTTCAGGCACTAAAGCCATAGTAGTCAGTGCTTATTTTTCAATGCTCTGTGTGCCCTGAATGCTCCTTTAGTAAAGAATAAGAAGAAGGAAAGGGAAGTAAGTATAAAGGGCAAATTCTGACCACCACACCATGTGGTGTAGTGAACCAAGAAAGAACCTGAAATGGGAGAAAAACATAGAACCATTTTTGCAGGATTTTTTTTTCCTTATCCACAAAGTCACGTTGAGACTGGTTTTTGGTCTGAAATAAAAGGGAGCTCCAAATATTCTGGCAGGAGGTCATCTTTCCTTTATGGTTGTTGCTCAGCCTGGGCCTCTGACCGTCCCAGGAGCTGGGCCCTTACCCCACAACAGATCTGCTCTGGAAGAACTATATTTAGATCCCTTACCTTAGAAACCTGACTACAGAAGGGCTGGCTTTTTTCGTAAGAGATGGGGGTTGTATTAGTCCGTTTTCACACTGCTGATAAAGACATATCCGAGACTGGGCAATTTACAAAAGAAAGAGGTTTATTGGATTTACAGTTCCACATGGCTATGGAGGCCTCACAATCATGGTGGAAGGCAAGGAGGAGCAAAGTCATGTCTTACATGGATGGCAGCAGGCAAAAAGAGGAGCTTGTGTAGGAAAACTCCCCCTTTATAATACCATCAGCTCTCATGAGACTTATTTGTTATCCTGAGAACAGCATGGGAAAGACCTCCATCCATTATTCAATTACCTCCCACCAGGTTCCTTTCATAACACATGGGAATTCAAGATGAGATTTGGGTGGGAACACAGCCAAACCATATCAGGGGTCTTGCTGTGTTGGCTAGGTTGGTCTTGAACACCTGGGCTCAAGCAGTCCTCCGACCTCAGCCTCCCAAAGTGCTAGGATTGCAGGCGTGAGCCACTGTGCCCCGCCTGTTTTTGTTTGTTTCTTGTTCCTACTAGAATTGCTGCAAAGAATCACAAAAGCAGCATGGCTAGGACACTGGGCTACTGCAGCAAAGGGAGGCAGCAAGTGAAGCAGTGATTCTGGGTGACCATGATGCCACCGGGCAGACTACTGTTTGTGCTGCCAGTGTTCTGCTGAAAAACACGTTCTGGGTCTGTGGAACCGGCAAATAGACTTCTGTCAAAAGGCACAGTTACAACAAATTTAGTCTAAAAATCTTAATTGCCTTTTACTGGCAACTCTAAAGTCTGGCAACACCTCATTCTGTAAAAAACAATGAGTGTTCCAATGAGCTGAGCAGAGGAGATTGGTTTTATGGACAAAAAAGGGCTGAATAAAGCAGAAACAAAAAACAAAAAGTAGACTGGCAATTTCAGTTATTTTCCTTGTAGAGGTTAAAGCAGAGGGGACTTCCTTATGTTGGCTAAAACTGGCCTATTTGGCTATTTGGAATTTGGCTATTCTCTCTCTCTCTCTCTCTCTCTCTCTCTCTCTCTCTCTTTCTCCCCCGCCCCCCATGTCTTGGAAGGTTAGATAAACAACTTAGTTTTCAGCTTGATGGCATGGAACTTTAGAATGAGTGACTCCATCTTGGTTTGGTCCATTGGGCCTAGTGCAACAGCTCAGGCCAAACCAATAGCCTCCTATACATTTTATTTAACACTTCCTTGGACTGGGGCAGGGGTATGGCCAGGTGAATGAATGAGGAAGGTTCTGAGCTGCCCCCTGACTTTGGGCATGACCAATATCCATGACTTGTTTTGTTTCAGGCCCTCCCCTCCTCCTCCTATCTAGTGAGCACCCAGTGATCCAATGTCCTTGTCCCCTGGTAAGGCTACTCTGCTCTCCTTACCACTGGAATTCAGCAAAGTCTCCTTCCTGGGTATCATATACACAGGAGGATACACATATTGCTAGTGAGCCAGTCTCATTTTGCCTATTGCACAGTGTGTCAATCAATGAGAAGATGAGTTTTACAGCAGAGAAGCTACCAAGTGAGCAGATGGGAGAAGAGTTCTCAAATTTGCCTTCCCAAAGACAGAGTTTAGGGATATTTATGGGATAACAAAACAGGGTGGTCTGAAGCATGGGGAAAGGTGACTTGAGGTGAGGAAAAGTGAGAATCAGTGATCTGCACAAGGGTAGGCAGACTTCATGGCTTTTCATATGATGGTGTTGGTGCTACCAGTGTCCCAGGTTCTTGCAGTCACCCAGGATTTAAATCAAGAGTGATCACCAGGCATAGAAATAAAGGGAGTTTATGAGGTGGTGCACAAGGGAGGCAGCTGCTACCTGAGGGTAGTATGTGTGTTAGTTTGACAGTGTCTTTCCATAGGGAAGGGTTACATCAGGGCATGTATAGTAGGGGTTTTTCCAGTGCTTGTGTAGTGACTCAACATGTTTCTTCATATATCATATGTAGGGCTAGCATTTTAAATCTCCACCCTGGGGCATGAACTTTAGCATTAAAATGAGGAAAGCATAACTTTAATTTGGAGTTTAAGTCTGATGCACATATAGAGCTCCCAGGAAGCCCCTAGCCCTCAAAATAAAACCTTGCAGTTAAGAGCTTCCTGGGTCTTTTGTTACTGATTGACTGAGGGTTAGATAAGCTAGACTTTTTCATTCAGATCATCTTAAAATAGGGAATTAGCCAGCCTGAATGTCTCATTTGCATGATCTGAGAGTGGAATTTTTGGTCCTCTGACATCAAAAGGTTACCTATAGGATGCTCCTGTAGGCTCAGTTGGAGGGTTGGTGGTCTCAGCTGGTTTGAACTGGACAAAAACGGACCCTAAGTTCCTGAAAAACAACTTAGGCAACTGTTACCATAGTGACCATTACATCAAAGCTGTTATCTATAAGAAAGCTAGTGAGTGGAAGTTTAATTATATTTTGCCTAGCTACATGACTTTTAGCTATATAGGTTTTAAAATCAGCTAGAAGTGAATGACTAAAAGCAAGCAAGTTTGACGGACCTAATCAGGTTAGCCCTTCTGTTTCAACATTTCCCTCAAACTTCCTGTTGTACCTGCCACTGGCTGGAGCTGCAGAGTCTGGCTACCCAAGAACCTGACATACTTCCCAGTGGGATGCGGGCTGTCAATTCAGCTGTTCCTTTAACAGAAACAGCCAACATCACTGCAGCTGAAGCTTTCTTCCCTGAGGTCTGGCCTCTGCTTTTTCCAGCTTTTCCTTCTGGAGGGGCAAGAGATTGATCTGGCATCCAAGGATGGAGATGCCCCTGTGTTGAAGATCTGTCCTGTGTTTTCACTGGAAACCAGCCAGAAAGGTGGGGCTAAGCAGAACTTTTCTACATTGGTGTTTGATTGCAACAAAAGAACCCAGGAAGACCTGCAGTTGTTGTCTACAACCATGTGAAGGACTGCCACAAAGAAAAGTGAAAAGGTCACTTAGTAATCCCAGAGGAAGAACTGGGACCAGTGGGAGAGGTTAATGGGAGGTAGAGTCCAGCCCAGTGTAGCACATCCTGCCTCAAGAAGTAGTGATCTCCCTGTCACTTAGAGCATGTAAGTAACAATCTGTCAAAAATGTTGGACAAACTCCAAATGAAAAAGAAATTTCAAGAAACTTAAAAACCAGTTGAGTCTTTTTTAAATGGACTTGAAGAAGTAGATGAATGTAGGAGTCCAGAGAAACTTGAGCAAGAGATTTCTTGCTCTATCAAAGTTCCCAGTCTGAGGAGCTGGCCCATCTTCTAGTTTTACTCCAATTTCAAAAAGCTTCAGGGACCTGGAGGGAGTAAGACAGTGTTCCTACCACAGTGCCTGCCGGAAGGGTGGGCTGAGGGAAGATGGGCCTCTTCAACTCTCAGCATCTGTGATTCTGACAAGGAAAAAACTCAGAGGAGATACGGAAAATGCTTCAAATCATCCCCAGACTGTATATTTAACAAAATTGGGGTTTGATTTTTTCAAATAAGGCATCAGTGGCTCTTTTTAAGCAACAAGAAGATTTTTAATGCAAATTTCCCCTTAGGGCTTTCATTAAGATGTTAACATCTTTCTTGTCACAATATCTACTTTATTGCAATGAGTCATAGTCTTTTTCTATTCTCTTGCTGAGACATCTTTGCAAGATAAACTCTGGGCTGAGAGCAGGGCCTAATATTTTTTTAAGTAAAAATCCCTTCCAGAGAGTACTAAAGAAAGGGTTGGGAGACAGAAATTTTTTAAAAAGAAAAAAAAAAAAACCATGCTCCCAGTATGGTGAGATCAATAGATGGAACCAGAAACATTCCTGAGGAAGAAACTGGGCTTACTGTACTCTGCTGGTTAAAACCCAACTCCCATTGGACCAAGTACATATTTCTGGTGCTGGGAACATACTAGAACCCTTTTGCTTCTACCAGTGGGGATATCTAAGCCCTTTGAACACAGCCCCCACCTCTCCATCCAACCCTTAGCTCCCTCTCTGGATCACAGGTAAGTGACTGTACAGTCACAGATATTTTTCTTCTGCAGAGATCCAGTCTGTGGAAAACGTAGTCACAGGAAAATAAATGCCATATATAACACCATGGTTATGGGGATAGAGGTGTCAACAAAAAGAGTCTAACTCTGTAAAATATTTGAAAAGATTTATTCTAAGCCAAATTTGAGGGACTCATAATGGCCCACGGCACAGCCCCAGGGGATCCTGAGAACATGTGCCCAAGGTGCTGAGGCTACAGCTTGGTTCTATACATTTTAGGGAGACATAAGACATCAATCAATACACGTAAGATATACATTGGTTCCATTCAGAAAGGCAGGACAATTGGAAGAGGTGGTGCTCCCAGATCACAGGCAGATTCGAAGATTTTCCTGATTGGATATTGGTTGAAAGAGGAATCAATAGAAAGAAATGTCTGGGTTAAGATAAGCAGGTGTGGAGACCAAGGTTTTATCACACAGATGAAGCCTCCAGGTAGCAGGCTTCAGAGAGGATAGACTGTAAATATGTCTCATCAGGCTTTAAGAGTCTGTCAGTCTTAACGTCTCTGTGTTGACGTTAATGATGATCAGTTGTGCCTGAATTCCAAAAGGGAGGAGGTATGAGGCATGTCTAACCCTCTCTTCTCATCATGGTCTGAACTAGTTTTTCAGGTTAACTTTGGAATGCCTTTGGCCACAGGGAGGGTCCATTAGTCAGTTGGGGGCTTGCTTATGGTTTTATTTCTGGTTTACAGAAGGCCTTTTGTGTAAGATTCAAATAGTGGGAGAGCAGGGACAGTTTCCGTTTAGGGCAGAGCAGCCTTTAAGGAGAATAGACATCCCTTTAGACTAGAAGTGAGAAGCCTTTCTCCAAAGGACCAGATGGTAAACATTTTAAGCTTTGAGGGAGGGCCACAACTGCTCAAATTTACTGCCCCTGGGAACACAGAATGAGTGAACTGTGTTCCTATTAAATTTTATTTATAGACACTGAAATTTTATTTCATATTATTGTCACGTGTCACAAAAAAGGATTCTTTTGATTCTTTTTCCAGCCACTTAAAAATGTAAAATCCATCCATAGCTAGCGGGTCATATAAAAGCAGGCAGCAGACGGTAGAGTTTCCCACCCCTGCAGGGGATCCTAACAGTTCCATCATGCAGTCTTTCCATGTGCTGTGTCCTGGGCATAGGACTGCATTAGGTGCACAGGAGGAGCTTCCCAAACACTGGGGGTGGCTGACTAAACCCTCCCGGGGGATTTCCCTCACCACTCAGGCTTTTCTTGCCACCAGACCTCAAATGCAATATTCCACCGAGAAAACCACGTATAAACATTCAAAGTACTTCTATTCTTCCTGTTGGAATGTGACTTATGTGTGCAGGAAGCAAGGTAGAGAAGTAAAAGCCCTTCAAAGGGACATTTGGCTCAGACAGAAATCCTGATTATAAAATAGTGCTTTTAGAATCATCTCGAAGTATGTTGGTGCTAAATATTCATAGGGAAAGAGATGTGTGTGAGAGAGAAGTGGGTTAGAGGGGAATGACACAGAGCCCAACCTTTCAGAGTGGCCTCACTGGAAAGGTGGTCACGAGAAAATAAACATCACAGATATAACGACATGGTTGTTAGGGTGGAGTTCTTGTACGTTCATGTCACAGGAGGGAGAGCTGGGGACGTTTTTCCTTTTAGACCTAGACCATAAGGGCTGCAGTGGAGATTAGAAAGTGGTTTTCCTCTGATGAGGAAAGTCTTTAGCTGAGACCTTTTACCCTGAGAAGGAGAGGGAATGGCCAGTGCATTCTGGAGAAGTCTCCTCCAGCTTAGCAAAATAAATCAGCTGGGCCTGCTCTAAGAAAACATTTAGAGAACAGGTAGAATATAGGCCTCAAGAGGTAACAGGTTGTATTAAGTAGTAATGCACCCTGGAGTTTGAATCCCAGCTTTAAAATTTACCAGCTCTGTGGCCTTGGGCAAGTCACTTAACTTTGTGTGCATCCGTTTTTCCTCTAGAGTTCATACCTACTGCTACATTGTTGAGATTAAATAAGATAATTTTCATAAAAGACGTAGCACAAGGAATGGCAAAAATGAAGGCTTAATGAAAACTGGCCTTGGTTATCATCACAACTTTAAACAAAAATAAATTCCTAAGCCCCCTACCAACTGAACAGACCCCCTCTTGGCCAAGGTAACCCCAGAGAAACCTGAAAATGGAATTCCTGGTCATGTTGAGAAGGGAGGTCTGACACACCCCCACCTATGGAGTCCTGATAAGTAAGCAGCAACAAGAAAGGGGTTCCAGGTAGAGGAGAACAATTGTTCTGAGAGACAGCTAATTACAGAGAACCCACTGGCACAACATCCTTTTCCCAAAGACCTCATTCTGCATGTAGTCCCAGAAGCACAACCTTATCTGCACATCTTGTCTACATGTAGCCCCTCCAGCATGACCCTGTAACATTTCCCTCCAGCCCCTGCCTCTTGGTAGACATCCTCTTCTCTGCTGTGCGGCCCATTGCTTTCTTGCAATGTATCTTTGTACTTTTTCTAATAAATCTACCTTCTTTACCCACAACTGTCTTGGTAAATTCTTGTACCACCCTCAACGCCAGCCCCAGCCAGTCACACCAATGACACCATCTTTTGGACTTTATGTTAAAATAAAGATCATAAGACTGGCAAAACAGACTATTTGTGGCAATGTCAAATTATTAAGAAGACCTAAGGCCATGCAAGGGAGCACTTAAGTCACACCTACAAACCATAATATCTCATTAGATGGGTTTTTATTAATCTTGCATAATGTAGCCGACTTTTTAACCTGACTCTGGTATGGCATGAAATGACAGATAGCAGATCCCAAAGGAAATCAAAATATTTTACCCCCAAATACACTTTTTGGACATGTTTTGAAATGGCCACCACAGGGCCAACAAATTGAAATGGTCCTACAAAGCCCTCTTTTGTGGGAGAAATTTGCATACATAGAGAATCTCTATTAACGCAGCAAGGCCTTCCCAATGCAGGTCTTTTCCTGGATCTAGGAGAGATTAAATAAGAGTCTGACACCTTTAAGGTCTGAAAAGAGACATTTACTATCTATTCTCTCCAAAGGCTGCTACCCTTGAAGCTTCATCTATGTAACAAGAACCTTGACCTCCAAGAACCCCCTTATCTTAATTCACGCATTTCTTTCTACTGACTTGGAGCCTTTAGACAAAGTTTTACTCTTTCAACCAATTGGCAGTGGGAAAATCATTGAATCCACCTATGACCTGTAAGTTACCCTCCTTTCAAGGAATCCTGCCTCTTCAGATTTAACTATTGTATACCCTTTATATATTGATTTATAATTTTACCTACAATTCCTGTATTCCTAAAATATATAAAACCAAATTGTAACCCAACCACCTCGGGCATACTTTCTCAGGACCTCTTGAAGCTGTTCCCGGGGCCACGGTCACTCATACTGGCTCAAAAACAACTCTTGAAAATATTTTATAGAGGTTTATTTTTCCATTAACACAACTATCACCATTTCTTAGAGACTTTCCTGTCATTTTCAATAATACATATTATTTCTAATTAGTTATGCTGAGTGGATCTTACATTTTGTGCTTTTCTCTTAAACACTTTTTGTATACTTTTTCCATGTATCTGAATAACTCAATTTGTGAGTAAATGGTTTTATAATTTGCCTTTTGTGGGGGCTATGGTCATTGGCCCCCTAAAGGTTTGCTCAAAAAAATGAATGGCATGAGGCAGATTGATTAATAGGAGAAAAGGCATACACATTTATTTAACCTGTATGCACAGGAGCCTTCAGAACGAAGATCTAACTTCTCGGTGAGTTATACAAACTTATATACCATCTTGAAGTTACAGAAAGAATGGGGCCTTGGATTCTGGTAAAGCGGGTGATAGGAGTGGGGAGAAGAGGAATTCTATTGAGGGGCAATAAATGATTACTATGGAAAATGATTGGATGAGGAACAGAAATTAACTTGTCAATAGTTTGTAGAGTCCTGATAAGTCAGCAACAATGAGGAAGGGGCCCCAGGCAGGGGATAACCATTGTTCTGAAAAATGGCCTACTACAAACAAGCCACCTGCACTACATCCTATTCCCAAATACCTCGTTTGGTACATAGCCCCTCCAGCACAACCCTATAAAACTTCCCTCACTCCTGCCTCTTTGCAGACAGCCCCTTTTCTGCTATGCTGCTTGCTAAACTCTTGCAACATATCTTTATACTGTCTCTAATAAATCTGCCTTTCTTTACCCACAACTGTCTTGGTAGATTCTTTTACTGCCCACAACGCTGGGCCCAGCCAGTTGCACCCACAATATAGTTTTCTTTTGAATTTAAATGATCCCTAGAGACAGTCATTATACTCCTAAAAAGGTCTGCTGAGATATGGCCACATTTTGGTCTTCTTTTCTGCAATAAATGATGAGATAACAGGGAGGGGAAGAAGGAGCAATTGTGCTCCTTGGTGGGTCTGGATCTTAGGGAGATAAAGGAACTTCAGTTTCTTTGGGAGAGATGATTGGGTGGGGCGAGGTCAGAGAGACCCTGAGGTTTCTTCATTTCGATATGTCAAAATGCCATATTTTCGGGTATTAGTTTCTGAGTGAATGAGTAAGATTCAAAGTGAAGATTCATTCACTTTGAATGAATAAAATTCAGATTACTTACCCTCTCCCCAGTGTATGAGTATTTTGATCTTCAGTATTATGAACCATGCTACCATAAACACTTGTATAAAAATATGTTACACCTTGTACGCAGTAATTTTTTTGACTCTCCCAGAGAAAGAAACATTGGCTTGAAGCATGCACTCAGGTATGAGTTTCATGGTGTGTCTTATAGAGATTAATGTTGACACTAGTGATGTGTGAGAATTCCTGTCTGCAAAGAAATGTAGCAGCATTGAGTTCTATTATTTTGGCTTGTTTTTGCTAATAAATATGAAGTGGGAGCTCATAGTTGCTTTGTCTTTAAATTAAATTAATTACATGTGAGGTGATCATCTTCCTCACCAACTTTTCTATTATATCCTATTTTCTATTATATTTGCTACTGTTCACTTTATCCAGCAACAGGTTCAGTCGACACATGGTCTTGTCCCTTGTAGATGTGTATAACCTGTTGATATATTTTGAATTCATGCTTTTCTCTATCTTATCTGTGATGTGCATTTCCCATTTGTTTTCTTTATATCTGGATTTTGTTTTTCATGAAGTTTTAAATCTGTGTGGATCTTAACCTATCATCCTTATTGCTAAAAATGCTATGATTCAAGCAAGGAAGAAATTAACTTCCCTCCACAGTTGCATAAGGATAAGATTCTATTTTCTTTTCCTTTCTTTTTAACACTATAGTCCCCTAATCCACCTAGATGTACAATGCTATAAGTGTAAGTTATAGATCTGGATTTTTCTCCACATCCCTTCTAGTGATCCCAGCAAAATATACAATTATCTGTTTCCCTTTGGTTCCTTATACTTCACTTGTCACATATTTTTAAAATATTTTTTCTTTAGAGTCTATTTCTGGAATCTCTATTATCTCCCAATGACCTATATTCTGTTTCTAAGCCAGTTCTACAGCATCTGAATAATTGTCACCATGAAACAAAAAATACTTGCTAGAGCAAGTTTCTGGCAAGCCAGCCCAGTACCTGGCATACGGTAGAGGCTTATTTAATGTTTATACAAGGAATGTACAATGATCTCCAAATTATCTTTATTTCTTTTCTTTTCTTTTTTCTTTTTTTTTTTTGAGACGGAATTTTGCTCTTTTTGCCCGGGCTGGAGTGCAATGGCATGATCTCAGTTCACTGCAACATCTGCTTCCCGGGTTCAAGTGATTCTCCTGCCTCAGCCTTCTGTGTAGCTGGGATTACAGGTGCGCGCCACCACGCCTGGCTAATTTTGTATTTTTAGTAGAGATTTAGAGTAGATTTAGTAGAGATTTTTAGTAGAGATTTAGTAGAGGTTTCACCATGTTGGCCAGGCTGGTCTTGAACTCCTGACCTCAGGTGATCTGCCCTCCTCGGCCTCCCAAAGTGCTAGGATTACAGGCACGAGCCACCACACCCAGCCCCAAATTATCTTTATTTCTACATATTATCACTTATAATAACATCTATTTACCCTTATGGAGTATTTTTGCTGTTAATTTGATAGGATCAAATCTGTAAGATAACTTGGAGAACATTGTCATCTACAGTACTTAGCCTTGTCGTTCAGCAGTAGGTTTTCCTTTTTTCCTTATAGGAGTATAGATACGTGATATTGTAATTAAGGATCTTATCTTTATACTAATCCCCATTCTATTATTTAGTTGCTATTTCTCAGCTACTTGAAATTGTCTGAGAAATTATATTTCTCTTCTTTATATTTGCTTGAGATATGCCTTTGTCTTTAAAGCTTTTTCTAAACACTATTTACCAAAGTATTTTCTGATCATCTTTCTCTGGTAATTAATCCTGAAAGGGATTCTACACAGATTAAATAATTTATTAGAAAAAGCTCCAGGAAACTTTCTACTATTATATCTTTATTTATTGTTTCCATATTTGGTTAAGCTTTCCTGCTTTCTATTTTTCATAGAATAAATCTGTTTTGTTAGCTCGTTTTTTTTTTTTTCCATGCATTACTATTATCTATTTATTTAGTTCCTTGTTTTTGTTTAGTTTTCTAATTCATCGTCAATCCCAGTTTCAGTGTCAATTCTAGTCTTTTTTCATTTCTAACAATATTGAATTTTTTACATAACATCTATTATGCAACTATAGTCTCCACCTACTTGTGTTTATTATTGTTAGTCCTTAGATCTTCTTTCACTTTTTTTCTGGGTGCCTTTTTTCTCTTCCTTGAAACTGGAGTTGTCTGTATCTTTGTTTCATTTCTGTCACTACTCATGTTTTCCCCAGGCTTTTACAACTTTTTTTTTCTTTTTTTGTTGCTGCTGCAAAACTTGTATTAATCAATACAGGTTCCTTTAGGAAGGAGGGAAGCACAGGAACCTTCAAACAGTGTTGAAATGTGCCATTGCCTGGCTGAGAAAAGGTCCAAGCAGTAAGTCACAGGTGACTAAGGAGAAGAAGGGTTAACTGACCTAGAGATGCCTGGAAAAGAGGAAACTAGAGGTTCATTCCAACAGGAAGTTTGTGGGAGACACGGAGGATCTCCAGGTTGGGTAGAGGAAAAAAGAAGGGCAGACACACACACTGTGTGGTTCAAGAACATCTCAGGCTTCAAAAAGATCTGCAAGACAAACACGGGGAGATAATTGGCTTCACAGAAAGGGCAGAAATCAGCGAAATTTCTGGAGGACTGATGAGCCAGACTCACGGTGTTATGTAAACACGAGAGCTTAATGGAAAATGTTTAGTAAGAGGTCATAATCACACATTACAGCCAATTAAAAGTCAGAAATGGAGCCTCACTACTGCTTGTATCTAAGCTGGTACATCAGGTAATTAGGTTAGTTGCATAGGTTTAGTGAATAGCACAAGGACACAGACCTCACTGGGGCTAACTCCTCATCTGCATATAGGAGGGAACAAGAGAGTTGTCACCAGCAACAGACAAGCTCCTGTTAGACCGCTGTGTACATCACAGGAAGCAGGAGATGGGAGATAATGGGCGTGCAATCTAGAAATCCAGGGTTCAGAGGGTGAAATTTTACAAACAAGTTTCCTGCCCTGCCTATATGAAGAGTCCGCTCACCCAGTGACAAGAGTAGCTCAGTCAGCTTGGCAGGTGTGAGAAGTGTGACTCAGTCATTCCTGCTAGTTTAATGCTGGCAGTTTAGTGCTTAGCAAACATCTGAGCTCGTATCTCTCTCTTAACTAGATTTTGCTTCTGGGATGAGAATTCACTATCAGGAGCTTTGCAATCTGCTGTGTGTTTTGATTTGCTTTGCTTTTCTGACCTCTTAGAGTAGAACTAACAACAATGGGCAGAATCTGTCACAGACCGATTTAGGTATTTCTGGGAAGAAGCCCTCCAAGAATTGGGTGAGTGGGGCCAAAAGGTATAAGTTCCCTGTGTCCAGGTGCTGGATGTCTTTAGTGGGAAGACTATAGATGGAGCTGGTAACAATGTAAATTGCTGGACAAGACCACGTTTAGAACTTCCACTCCCAAAATTCTGTTGGATTAAGTGCATGGAGCTGCTTCCAGGTCTTCATCTGGAGGGAGAGGAAGCTGTTTCTGAATGAACAGAACTCTCAAGAGGAAGTCACGGAGTTGAAGTCACATCTTGGTTTGGCCAAGTCTTATAGGTTGCATGACCTGAAATAGATCCTTTCACTTTCTCTGGACTATAAGGTAATGGGTTTACATCTATTTCAACCCCAATGTCTAAGTCATACTGACTCTACCTCTAAAATCTTTTCCCTCTATACCTACTGCCTCAGCAGACCATAGTCATCTATCAGCCAGACTACTCCACGAGCTCCCTAATGAGATCTCTGGTGTTATTCACCATCCCACACCCTGTCCATCCTGCACTCAGGCTCCAGAGCCATCTTTTTTAAATGCAAATCAGATCACATCACTCCCTTGATTAAAATTGTTCAGAGGCTCCCCAGCACCTTCATAGTAAAGGTCACACTCCTTAGTATGGCCCACCAGACTCCCCAGCTGGCCAGCCCTAGACTCCTTAAGAATGCAGACTGGCCAGGCGCGGTGGCTCAAGCCTGTAATCCCAGCACTTTGGGAGGCCAAGACGGGCGGATCACGAGGTCAGGAGATCGAGACCATCCTGGCTAACACGGTGAAACCCCGTCTCTACTAAAAAAAAAAAATACAAAAAATTAGCCGGGCGCGGGGTGGGCACCTGTAGTCCCAGCTACTCGGGAGGCTGAGGCAGGAGAATGGCGTAAACCTGGGGGGCGGAGCTTGCAGTGAGCTGAGATCCGGCCACTGCACTCCAGCCTGGGCGACAGAGAGAGACTCCGTCTCAAAAAAAAAAAAAAAAAAGAATGCGGACCAAGAATAGCTCATAGCTCATTCCAGCATGCTCAGGACCTAGCACCATGCCTGGCACATGAATAGGAGCTGAGTGATGAATAAACGAATTTCCTGCCAGCCCTGATGTTATCCCACATGTCAGCCCAAATTGACAGCTTCTCCAAAGCACAACGCCTGTTACACCTGTTTTCTGAAATATTCTCCTTAACCTCCCTAGACCCTCCCTTGTGTCATTTCCCTAAATACCCCCAAGACCCCACTCTGTCTTTCCTAGAGGTTTCAGAGCAGATATATTGTATACCATTCAGGAACTGAGCATGACTTTTCAAAGTGCAGTCGACTTTGATGGCATCTGCAAAAAAGCCTCAGGGTACCCCATGGAGATAAAGGTCACTGCCCCAGTATGAAGAAATTAATAGCCTACTCCTGCCTGAGGCTCCTGGGGGCTCCCTGTTCTCTGAGCAACAGAGCAAGCTAGAGCTTCTCTTAGGAGGGAGGGAATCAAGCCACACTCTCCTCCTGCCATGTCCATCAAAAAGTCATAAATAAGATTTAAAAGGCAGAAGCAGGGAAGAAGGGGATTACGTTAGAGGCTGAGGTCACCATGGAGGTGTTTGCTCTGCTCTTAATGAGAGAGGAAAGCCCCACCAGGTAGGCAGGAGGGAGGCAGGAAGGCAGCGAGTGGTGGGTAATTTATTGGGAGGCAGGAAAACTGCTGAATTTGACACCAGTAAACGGAAGATGTCAGTTCGACATCTGTTCCTGATACCTCAGCAACTAATTATTTCTCTGTGCACTGCGGTAGGCTGGGTGGAAGCGCCCAGGGGCAGGCTCAATCCTGTCAATAAACCTGAGTTTGACTGGCAAAATTAATAAGTAAATAAATAAACATAATCCGCAGCCACCAAAACAATAAATAACACCCAAATAACCTTCCTTACCCCATAGGATCAATTGCAATTTGTGCTGGGAGGGTTAGGGAAGAGGCAGGCCATGGGAAAGGACTCAGAGCCTCCAGAATTTCTGTTGTTCTCAGGGTCTCTCTCCCTTGGGGGTTTTGAAGAGCACTAGCCCCCATTTCTGAGCCTCTTATTCCGTAGCTGCCGAAAATTTCATACTCTGTCAGCACACATCTTCCTTGCTATCACCATCTGTGAGGACTAGAAGGACCAAAAACATTTTTAGACAGAGGCTTTTTCTACTCAGTGTCTTCTGTTGGATTGGATTGCAGTGAATTTGCGAGTTTCTTTGGGAAGCTCTTTCTGTACCCTTTTCCTTTTCAAAACCCAGTCTCTTCCTTCCTCTGTACTATCCCTTACCTCCCCTGGATCTCCAGCAAGGGGCACACATCTGGCCAACTTCCTCAAATGCTGTTATCCAGTTAAACTGTGCTAGCTGGTTTTCATATCTTTTTCTCCAGAGTGGTCAAGGATCTTTTCTGTAACCTTGGGACCTGGAGCCTAGGTAGAGTCCAGTAAGTCTGAGGAAAGATGAAAGGGAAGGGAGGGAGGGAGGGAGGAAGGGAGTAAGGGAGGGAGGAAGGAAGGAAAAAAAGAAGGAAGCAAGGGAGGGAGGAAGGGAGGAAGGAAGGAA
Source organism: Papio anubis (assembly GCF_008728515.1). Taxonomy (NCBI): domain Eukaryota; kingdom Metazoa; phylum Chordata; class Mammalia; order Primates; family Cercopithecidae; genus Papio; species Papio anubis. The sequence goes on along the minus strand of NC_044976.1, from coordinate 186,061,323 downwards.
GTGGGGGAAGAAGGGAGGAAGGAAGGAAGGAAAGAAGGGAGTGAGGGAGGAAGGGAGGGAGGGAAGGAGGGAGGGAGGAAGGAAGAAAGGAAGGAAGAAGGGAAGGAGGGAGGGAAGGAAGAAAGGAAGGAAGAAGGGAAGGAGGGAAGGAAGAGAAGGAGAGAGAGAAGGAGGGAGGGAGGAAGGAAGAAGGAAGGAAGGAAGGAAGGAAGGTAGGTAGGGAGGAAGGTAGGGAGGAAGGAAGGGGGAAGGAAGGAAGGAAGGAAGGAAGGAAGGAAGGAAGGAAGGAAGGAAGGTTGATTTGTTGAAGGAGGGAGAGAGGGGGATGTTGGCAGGAATGTTAGTAACAATATGTTACCTCTCCAGGGCTCCATGAAGAGACAATGCTGAATTCATAAATGCTAAAAAGGATAGGGAAATGAAGACCACACCTGCATCCTTGAAACTTTTCAACCCAGAGGAGAAGTAAAAACTCTGGAAAGATGGAAAGGGGGAAGAGCCTGTGGCCTGCAGTCTGAGAAGGAGCAGATCAAACCCCCATGATTGCATTGGTCACTATGGGGTTCTATAGTCAAGTGGGGAGGGTGTGGGGGTTGCTGGGGAGAGAGCAGGAAACCCTGAGGGCAGAAGAGGTGAAAGGGTCCAAAGGGCTATGGATTTAGACTCCAGAGGGAGGAGTCAGCCACGCTGTGTATCCCGGCCAAGAGGCATCAACCCTGTGAGACTCAGTTTCCTGTTCTGTAAAACGGGGATAGAAGAACTTCCTTCAGAGGGTGAATGAGAAGTAGAAAAACGGAGCTTTCTCCACTCTGCATCCAGAGGCCTTTCCAAGACACATATCCAACTATGTCATTTCTACGGAAAACCCTTTCTTAACTCTCCACAGCACTTAGGAAAAAGCCCAAGCTCCTCACCACGGCTCCCAAAGCCCCACATGGCCTGGATGCTGCCCATCTTTCCAGCTTCACCACACTCTTCATTTTCACCGAGGCCCACAGATCTGTTTCAATGCTTTACACTTGACTTGCTCCCACAAAGAGCCTGCTCATCTATGTACTGGAATAGTCTTTCCTTCTATCTTCACCTGGTTGCTTCTATTAAGCCTTCAGATCTCAGTGTAAATGTTACCTGCTCAGGCAAGTCTGTCCAGACCTTCCTAACTAGATCTAATCCTCTTATGGTGGAAACCCAAAGCCCACTATGTCTCACCTCCTCCACCGCCACCAACCCAGTCCGTGTCCAAGCCTGCATAATCGCTCCTCTGGGCTCCTGCCACAGCCTCCTGCTGGCCTCTCTATCTCCACGCTTGCCCACCCACAGTCTGATTCCACATAGCAGCCGAGGTTGTGCCAGCCTCAGAGTTTCTGCACATGCCTTTCTCTAGGTCTGGAACTGTCTCCCGCAGATCTCTGCAGGATCCTCTCTGTTTTTCCAGTTCTCTTCTCAAGAGTCTCCCTTCAGAGGGACTATCCTAGCCAAAGCAGTCACCCAGTCACACTCTAACCACTTACTCTGTTTTATTTTTATCATAACACCTATTACTACCTGAAATTACAGCATATGTTTATTTTGAAATTATATGTTTACTTGGGTTTTGTCTCCTGTGCGAGGACATAAGTTTCAGGAGAGCAGGATTTTGCCTTGTTTACTGCTATATCCTCAACTCCTAGAACAGTAGCTGCCACATAAAATATATATGCAGAATACGATGAATTTTTTTTTTAGAGATGGGCTCTGTCTATGTTGCCAAGGCTGGAGTTCAGTGGCTATTCACAGGCATAGCTCACTGCAGACTTGAACTCCTGGGCTCAAGTAGTCCTGCCTCCTCAGCCTCCCAAGTAACTGGGATCCAGGCATACCCAGCCATAAATTTGTTTTGGTAGTAATATCACAATGGTTTTCTTCTTTTTTTGAGACAGGATCTTGCTCCCAGGCTGGAGTACAGTGCATGACCACAGCTGACTGCAGCTTTGACCTGGGCTCAAGCGATCCTCCCACCTTAAGCCTCTCCAGTAGCTGGGACCACAGGCATGAATAATCATGCATGACTAATGTTTGTATTTTTTGTAGAGACAGGAGTCTTGCTATGTTGCCCAGGCTGGTCTTGAACTTCTTGAAGTGATCATCCCACTTCGGCCTCCCAAAGTGCTACGATTACAGGCATGAGACACCACGCCCAGCCCACAGTGAGTTTTGACCCTCTGACTCCTGTCTGCCTCTCACGCTGAGCTGTAAGCTCCATATGGTCTACAAGGACTATAACAGTATTTATTCATTGCTTCCCAGGGCTCAATTACCTGTGTGGTAAATAGTAGGCACTCAATAAACACTGAATAAATGCATGTATAAGAGAATGAATGTAAGGAAATGGAAAATTATAATGCAAACACAAACATGAGGTTATGTTATGAAGATGATGATTAGATTCAGTCCTATTGCCCAATGATACTTACCACCCTGGGAACAGTAGTGTGGGTAACTTAAAGTCTGCCCTCTCCTGGCTCAGTTCTCTCTATTGCTATTCTCAACGATGTTTGGAGGGAGGGACACATTTCCCTCCTTTCCAATTTCTCCTATACTTTTAGCTCAGGCCCACTAACTCAGTTAGAATTCCCAGCTTGTTTCCAGTGCAATTAATCATTTCCCCCAATTCGGTGCTCAGAGTAACCTCCCATAAATATTGCCATTTTCTACACTGGCAGCGCAGTGACATTTCCATCTTACTTGCAGACAGTCTGCAAGCTCAACTCATGGCAAATATTGCCCCTGTCTATGTCCCCCAGATTCTGTGGAGAAGGTTGAGAAGGTGTCAGAGCAGAGCTCTGCCTGAGTACAGGTTGATGGCATGTGATGCCATAAACGTCATTGCCACATATTTGAGAAGACAGAAGTAAGTTACTGGCATCTCTGCTACTCTGAGGAAACATAGTCATTCCCAACTTGGGGATATAAAACTTTATAGCACCCAACTCTCTCCTGGGGCACAATAATTCACTTCCCAGGGGAATTCATCAAAGCCCAGTCACAGTTTATTTCATAACTGCATTTAGTGTGGTGATATAAATTACTATACCCACTCCCACCCCAACCCAGGATTAGTCTGGAATGCAAAGGAGATACACATCTAAACTGACTAACGCAAATATCAATAGCCATAGTACTGAAGTTCTTCCTTTTGGTCAATACCTTGGTCAATGAATTTTGATCTATCCAAGTTCTGTTTCTAGAAAAGTACAGGAAAAGATTATGGAAAATGTTGCAGGATAGTCCTTTTAGAATGATTGCTGCGGTGTTTTCTAACTTTGCATTTTAAGGTCTTAAAATGAGACCACTATTTCTTGACTTCCTTTTCCAACATTTTTCAGTGATAACGAGCCAGCATTGATCCACAAATTTGTCAAAATAGTGTGGTGTTAGAAGACCTATTTATTAATCACATTACACAGGGCAAGACATTTAATCATTCTGAGCCTCAATTTCCTTCTCTATAAAATCAGGATGATAAATCCTGACTCATAAAACTACAATGAGAATTAAGTGAGATCATCTAGGTGGTTCATAATAGATACTCAACAAATAGTATCTTCCTTTTCTGGGGCACCATCTCAATTAACTACTTACCTCCATATCAGCCATAGTCTAATTTGTTGGCACTGACTCTTGCTTCTGTCTTGTAAATTTCGTTCCATCTTTCTTCCTGCATTTGTTCTGACTTCAAACTAGATTATAAGCTCTTTGGGGACAGGAAATGCCTCTCCCCTTTCTTTTGTAAATCATGGTTTCATAACATTTAATGGTCTTGACCTGTATGCAAGATGAATTTAGTGCTCTATTGACTGAGTAGACTTACAAATGAGGTGCGTGGTGATATTCAGAGGGAAAGAGCTGTTCTGAGGCAGCAAGGAGACTGAAAAGCTGAGCCTCCTGTATTGGCCTTTCACAGTTTGCAAGAAGTAGGGAAGGTCCTGTCCCAGAAGAGAGAATATCAGGTAGCAAGAATCTTCTCTATTGCCCTGAAAAGGCAACTTCTGTTTTGTCTTTTATATTGCTTTGTTTTATTTTGTTTTGCTTTGTTGATAACCTAGATATCATCATGGAGTAATAGCCCAAATCCCCATAAGATCTGGTTTTAGATAGGGTTACAGAGCATCAGGTGAAAGGTTGCCACATTTTGCAAATAAAATTGCAGAATATCCATTTAAATTCAAATAATTGCATAGTATAAGTGCATCTCATTCGATATTTGAGGCATACTTATATTTAAAATTCTTTGTTGCTTGATTGAAGTTTAAATTTAGTGGACATCTTATATTTTCTCTGGAAACTCTAGTCAGGCAGAGGCAACCACAAAACAGCTAGACAGAGAGGAGAGAGATAAAAACAAACAAAAGCTTCCCTCAAAATGAGCCTCCAAACTGAAATTCCAATATCCATGCAGAAATTAAGAACTAATTCAGACAGTCAGCAAAGCAGTTGAATATAAATTCTCTCTAGGTGAAAACAAGTTTGTACAACAGTTGGACAGACTTTTTAATTTTTATTTTTGATTTTTAGAGACAGGGTCTTGCTCTGTCACCCAGGCTGGAGTGCAGTGGCATAATCATAGCTCACTGTAATATCAAATTCCTGACTTCAAGTGATCCTCCCACCTCAGCCTCTCGAGTAGCTAGGACTACAGGCACATGCCACCACATCAGACTAATTTTTTTTTATTTTTTGTTTTTTGCAGAGACAGGGTCTTACTATGTTGCTAGTCTTGAATTCCTGGCCTCAAGTAATTCTCCCACCTCAGCCTCTCAAAGCACTGGGATTACAGGTAAGAAAGAGTGTATCGGCCGGGCGCGGTGGCTCAAGCCTGTAATCCCAGCACTTTGGGAGGCCGAGAGGCAGCTGATCCACGAGGTCAGGAGATCGAACCATCCTGGCTATGCAGTGAAACCCGTCTAGTAAGAAATACAAAAAACTAGCGAGGCAGATGGCCGAGCCTGTAGTCCCAGCTACTCAGGGGAGGCTGAGCCCCCGGAGAGAATGGCGTGAACCAGGAGGCGGGCTTGCAGTGGCTGAGATCCAGCCACTGCAGTCAACCTGGGTGACAGAAGCTGAGACTCCGTCTCAAAAAAGAAAGAGTGTATCTGGCCTGGACAGACTTTAAAGTACAGTATCTTTAGTATGTTCTTAGAGAAAAGTGAAGCCATAACTTCCAAATAGAAAAGAATAAGGAATTATTAAATCTTGCAGCAATAAAATGCAAACAGTGAGATAAGAAAGAAAACCCATTAGAAATCCTAGAAATTAACAAAGTTATTAAATTTTTAAAATTCAATACTTGATAAAAACTTGAAATTGAACACTGTTAAGGATTTCATAGATAGAAGATGAAACCAAGGAATTCACCTAGAATCCTATGTGTGTGTGTGTGTGTGTGTGTGTAGAGAGCTATATATATATATACACACACAGATACACTAACACACATATATACTATGTATATCTGCATGTTTGTGTGTTTATATATAGCAATATATGTGTATGTGTATATATAGACATATATATATATTTGGAATGCAGTTAAGAGACAAGAAGGAACAATTGAGAGAGAGATTTTAACATTCATTTAATTCCAGGAAAAGAGAGAATGAAAGCAATGGCAGAAAATCAATATTTGAAGAGAAAATTGCTGAAACTTTTCCAAAATTGGATAAAGACATGTCTTTAAGTGGAAAGTGTATGCTAACTATCTAGCAAGTTAAAGAAAAATAAATCCACTCACAGACACATTAAAGAATAACAAGGATCATGGGGAAATCTTTACAATTACCCAAACATCAAGATAGAACAATTATACTAACAGCAGACCTCACGTCCACAATAACAGATGCCAAGGAACAATAGAATATCATCTCAAAGTGTGAAAAGAAAATAAACAGTAACCTAGATTGAGTTTTGCTATTAGCAGCAAAGACTTAATAACAGAAGCTAAAACCAATTAAATAAAGGATTCATTCTCTCCCATCAAAAGGGTGTGGAAGTGGCAGCCCAGGAGTGGATGGGACATCACAGAGCCTGAAGGGTCCCCTCTCCTTGGTTCCACTCTGCCTCCCTTAGCTAGTAGCTTCTTTCTTCACTGTCTCGTGTAGGCTTCTGTGTTCAAGGAAAGAAGGATGAGGGCAAAAGTGTGACCCTCTTAGCGATGTCAGCCCCTTTTAAGAAGGTTCCCTGCACTCGGTGTTTTCTTCTTATATCTCATTGGCCACTCATAGCTAGGAGAGAGTCTGGGAAATGTAGTCTTTCTGCTGAGCACATGACTGTCCCCAGACCAAACCAGCATTCCAATTCTGTTTCTAAGAAGGAGAATAAGGACATGGAGTAGGTAACTAGCAGTCAGTGCCACAGCTATTATTTAAGAATAAGGACAAAATAAAAATATTTTCAGATATAAAAATACTAAAAGAATTTAACATCCACAGACCCTCACTAAAAGCACTAGCAAGAATGTATGTTATTTAGAAATAAAACAAAGCCAGACAGATCACAAGAAGCAATGATGAACACAGAAATGTACAAAACATGGCAGTAAATGCAATTGCAATTTACTATAAAAAGATAAATATTTGTGTTTGTTTATTAAAAGGTAAAATAAAAAGTCCAAATGAAAAATTACAAGATAGTGGGGGTGTTCAAATGAAGCAAGATGTTAAAATTCTATAAAGCTGGTCGTGAGTGTACAGATTTTATGTTATTCTTTATATTTGTCTGTTAGTTTAGAACCTTCCATAATTTGAAAAATAAAGAGAGGCTATACTTACTTAGAAATTTAAAACTTCTATACATTAAAAGATGCACAAACTTAAAAGACAGGAGAGAAAAACCAGTGGGAAAACTCTTGCTAAATATGCAACAGAAACAAAGTCAATATCTAGAATATAGAGAGTTACCGTACATCAATAGAGAAAAGACAAAACCCAGTGGAGAAGAAGCAAAAAATATAAATGAAATTTTATAGAAGAAGAAATACAAATGGCTAATAAATATTTTAAATGCCCAACCTTGTAATCAGGGAAATTCGATTTAAACCAAGAACAAGGTGTCATTTTTTATTCACTAGAAAAGTAAAAATTTAGAAAACTGGAAATACATAGCATTGGCAAGCTAGTTGGGGAATAGCACCTCTTGGATTCTGTTGGTGGACATGTCATTTGGCAAAACTGGTTCAGATTATGTGTTAGACCATCTTGCATTCCTACAAAGAAACACCTGAGACTGCAAAATTTATAAAGAAAAGAGGTTTATAAAGAAAAGAGGTTGAACAGGTTCACGATCCCGCAGGCTGTACAGGAAGCATGGCACCGACGTCTGCTCTACTTCTGGGAAGGCCTCAGGGAGTTTTTACTATGGCAGAAGGCAAAGAGGGAGCAGGCACATCACATGGAGAGAACGGGAACAGGTGAGTAGGGGAGGAGGAGGTGCCACACACTTTTAAATGACCAGATCTCACAAGAACTCACTCACTATTCAAAGACAGCACCAAGCCATAAAGGATCCATCCCGTGTTTGGGTCCCCATCTGACCCGAACACCTCCCACCAGGCCCCACCTCCAGCACTGGGGATTACAATTCAACATGAAATTCAGGCAGGAACAAATATCCAAACTATATCAAATTATCGAATTACAATTTGGTAGTTTTTTTTTTTTTTTTTTTTTTTTTGAAGTAGGGTCTCACTCTGCCACCCAGCTGGAGTGTTGCAGCCTCGACCTCCCAGGCTCAAGCGATCCTCCCACCCCAGCCTCCTGAGTATCTGGGGCTATGGGTGCATACCACCACGCCCAGCTAGTTTTTGCATTTTTTTGTAGAGATGGGGTTTCACCATGTTGCCCAGGCTGGTCTTGAACTCCTGGGCCCAAGCAATCAGCCTGCCTCAGTGCTGAGATTACAGGTGTGAGGCAATGCGCCCAGCTGGTAGTACTTAAAAATTGTAAATAACCATACTATCAGGCCCATAATTATATTTCTAGAAACCCATTCTATGAAAATTGTTGCATGTGTGCACTGAAACATATGAATAAGGGCAATCATTGCAGCATTTACTATAATCACAAAAAAATAGAACCTAAATGCCCAATAATAGCAGAGGGAATAAACAAATACTGACATATCTATACTATAGAATATCATGACATCATTTTAAAAAAAATGGAGCAGACCTCTAGAGAGTAACATATTGTGAGGCACGCAAGGCCAACAATGAATACAAAACAATCACATGCATGCTCCTTAAACGTTGTAAGTGCATATGCACTATGTTTACCGAAAATACTGGAAGAACAATACAAAAATACTAATAGTGATGGATACCAAGTAAAAGTGTGGGAACGCCACTCTATATCCCTCTGTACTGTTTGAATCATTTAAAAGATGATATTTATACCACATGATCTCACTTATATGTGGAACATAAAACAGGTGAACTCCTAAACATAGAGAGTATTAAAATGATGATTACCAGGACCTGGGAGGGATGAGAGGGAGTTGTGGGATCTGGAGGAGGAGATGTTGGTGAAAGGACACAAAATTTTAGTTAGGTAGGAGGAATAAGTTCAAGATAGCTATCGTAAAACATAGCAACAATAGTTAATGCATTGTATTCTTTTTTTTTTTTTTTTTTGGAAACAAGGTCTCACTTTGTTACCCAGGCTGGAGTGCAGTGGTGCGATCTTGGCTCACTGCAGCCTTGACCTCCTGGGTTCAAGGGATCCTCCCACCTCAGCCTCCTGAGTAGCTGGGACTACAGGCGAGCGCCACCACACCTGGCTAATTTTTATATTTTTTGTAGAGATGGGGTTTTACCATGTTGCCCAGACTGGTCTTGAACTCCTGGGCTCAAGCAATTTGCCCCCCTTGGCCTCCCAGAGTGCTGGGATTACAGGTGTGAGCCACTGCACTCCATCTATTGCATTCTTTAAAATAGCTAAGAGAGTAGATTTTAAGTGTTCTCACCACAAAAAGCAATAAGTATGCAAGATAACGCATCTGTTAATTAGTTTGATTTGGCTGGGCGCAGTGGCTCACGCCTGTAATCCCAGCACTTTGGGAGGCCGAGGCAGGCGGATCACGAGGTCAAGAGATCAAGACCATTCTGGCCAACATGGTGAAACCCTGTCTGTACTAAAATTACAAAAATTAGCTGGGCATGGTGGCACAAGACTGTAGTCCCAGCTATCCGGGAGACTGAGGCAGGAGAATCACTTGAACCCCAGAGGCAGAGGCTGCAGTGAACCAAGATGACGCCACTGCACTCCAGCCTGGTGACAGAGCGAGACTTCATCTCAAAAAAAAACTAGCTCAATTTAACCATTCCATAGTGTATACGTATTTCAAAACATCATGTTGTACATAATAAATATGTGCAATTTTATTTGTCCATTGAAAATAGATAAACATTTTTAAAGATCTCTAAAAGACAAGAAAGAGAGCTAGCAGGATGTCCTGGAAGGAGCCCAGGTAACATTGCTAGGCATCATTTTTCTCCTATATAAAATGAGGATAATTGTACCCAGACTCGCTCTATCACTAAGGGTTGTGACGTTCAGAGGAACATATTGAATAGGCAATGAGATATGTTTGGAGAAAAGAGACCATATGCAAAAATACTGGATTATCATGCAATGGGAGTGTCCACGCATTTTACACACTTCCCTCACAGGAAATAGATATTTGTGTCCTAATTATCTTGATGATAAACCAATCCTAGTAAATGGCAGAGCTAGCAATAGAACCAAAATAATCCTGTCTCCATGCTTTTCCAGTGACCCCAAGTCCAGCATCATTTGAGAAACAGTGCCTGTGATGGCTAAGAACACAAACTCCGGAGCCAGGCTGCCTGTCTGGGGCCCCACCACTCTCCAGCTCTGTGACCTTGGGCAAGTTACCAACATGCTCTGTTTCTCAGTGTTCTCCTTCATGAAATGAGCACAATAATAGTACCTATATCAGATAATTATGGTAAGGATTGAGTTAATATATGTGACAATTTAACTCAGTGCATGGCATAGTAAGCAGTATGTAAGTATTGGCTATTATCATTATTTGCTTCAATCAACTGGTTGATCAGTGGGAAAGAGAAGCATTTTCCCTGGCTCTTCTGCATTTGGATTGAGTGAGGACTGAAAATCTCAATATGGATCTCTTTTCACCCTTTATAATAATTTGCATATAAGACCAAGAAAAAGTCTGTATTATATTTTGAGTCTCTAGTTTTTGAGGACATCTCTAGCACTCCATCCCAGTCCACGCGGCTATTAGAACTCCAACCAGGCCCAGGACTGCGATTGCTCCCTCACATGTTGTGGACTGCCCCCTCTGCTCTCAGGGGCTCTCTTATGTCACCTCTGTCTAGCTCCACATTCTTAAATCCATCCTGCCAAACCAGAAATCAACACTCAGTTTTTTAGGCAGTGGATGGATCACAGGATGGCAAAAGACACAGGTCCATTCTAAAGCTTCATATTCACTATGGAGATTTGTGTTTCCTTCTTAAATTGTGCATCTATCCGGGACATGGAAAGCTTGCTCCTCTGTCTGGCACAAAGGTCCAGGATTAGGGGCGGCTGATTTATTCCAGTTCACCCACCTGGGACAGGCTGAATCTATCATCTCACTGCCACTCTCACAGACTTCCAAGAAGTTCACAGCACAGTGTACCTGCCCACATCTTAGTCATTCGAGTGAGTGGAAGGAGGCTGACTGAGGGCTGGAAGGACAGCACTGGAACAGGCCCTCCATTGCCTGGCAACACTCAGAAGCCAGAGCTAGGGAACCCAAGAGGAGGTAACTCCAGGGCTGGAATGGCTCTGTCTTGGTTCTACCAGGGACATGCAAAAGCAGGGGCAATAACGTGTCCTCCACTTCCCATGCCTGACCTGGGGCTTAGGGTTGCCAAACAGTATGTCCCACCAGTAGGTAAAATGGTTGTGGGAAGCACTGAATGGCAGAAGAGCCAAGGGTGAGAAGGGAGGAATAAAGAAGGAAGCCAGAGAGATGAAAAGAGCCCTTGGGAGAAAAGAGTTCCTGGTACCAAAAGGCAGCAAGCGGCTTTGATCTTCAGGCAGAAGAAGAATGTCACCTGATTCTTAATATTTACAGATCTTTGCAAACCGAAGAAGAATTGGGAATGTGGAAAGGTAGTGCTCTGTCTCATAGGAATGTGACTGCAACCTCTTCTTTTACTAAAGTGGGTTTGCGCAAGTTGCTCAACTGTGTTGAGCCAGAATTTCTCCATTCAAAACACAGAATAATCACACATATCAGTATAAGATATATTGCATTGACTTAAACAAGATAGAGGTTTATTACCTTCTCATGTAAAAAAAAATTAACAAACTGTTCCAAGCTGCTACGACAGCTCCACAGTCATTTGGAGACTCCAGGCTCTCTCTAGTTTTTGTTTTACCATCCTTGACACATGACTTTCAACTTCAAGTACACCTCATAATCCAAGATGGTTGCCACAGCACCAACCATCATGTCTGAATTCTAGATAGGAATTAGAAGGAAGAAGGGATGGGGGAAAAGGGCATACTCTTAGGTGAGTCAGCCTCCCTGAAGAATTTTCCCAGGACTTCCTTTCAACCTCAACATGTCTCGCTTACATTACAATGACCATTTCTCTCTGTAAGGAAGGTTGGGAAATCCGTTTTAGTTTTGCACATTGCCACCTGAAATAAAATAGGGAGTTTTGGAAACAAAGCAGATGAGCATAGATATTGGGTTGGTACTCTAGGCTCCAAAACTCTGGAGAGTGGTTAAAGAATTATAGGAGAGAATGCGTGCCAAAATGCACTTTGTAAACTCAAAAAGCCTTTGCAACTGTTCTCATTCTCCCATACGACAATCCTGTCAAGTGGAAACTGAGGTGTAGAAAGACACTCAAGGTCAGTAGCCATTAAATAGCAGATCCAGGATTCCACCTTATGCCTGTCTATGTCTTCCCCATCTTTCAATAGCAGAGATAAAGAGTGGATAAGAATAAAGGCTTTTATTAGGAGGTCTGTTGTGAGTCTGTTGGGGGGATGTTACAGTCAAATGCGTGTGGCCAACTTCCCACCCTGCTGACACTAAATATGAGGGTGTGGGAATTCTCTTGGGAGCTGAGAGCCTGAACTGCTGTCCACTGAGTGTGGCGCACAGCAGCCTCAGTTATCCTCAGTCTCATGAACTCTGGTGGTGCTGTCTTCTTTGAGATTATGAATGCTTTTAATTTTGCTTTTTACCAAGGGCCTTGGGACCCAAGGCCTTCAGGCATGAGTGCCTATAAATTGCACCTTATTACATTATTAATTACCATGTTATCTGGAGTCAAATAACTGACTAATGCTTTGGCAAGCAACACTGTGAAATAGAAATCGTCCCTATTTCTTTCCTCCCTGTCCCTCCCCAGCTCACAGAGGGAAGTCAGAGGTTCTACACCTGAATGTGTTTCAGCTATTTATTTTAGGGTCTCACTCTTTCACGCAGGTGGGAGTGCAGTGGCATCATCATGCCTCACTGCAGCCTCCAACTCCTGGGCTCAAGTCATCCTCCCACATCAGCCTCCACAGGCACATGCCACCATGCCTGGCTAATTTTTAGATATTTTGTAGAGACAGGGTCTCACGATGTTGCCCTGGCTGATCTCAAACCCTGGCCTCAAGTGATACTCCTGTCTTGGCCTCACAAAGTATTGGGATTGCAGGCATGGGCCTCTGTACCCAGCCTGAATTCTTTAAAAGAATTGCCCGTGACCATGAAGAGGCTGCTGTCCTGAGGATTTGGGAAACACCGATGCATCATGAGGCAGAAATTAACTCACTGAAAACAAAATGATGGAAACAGACATCCTGCCATGTCTGAAATCCAAGGTGAGGCATTGGAAGGGGTAGTGGAGCCAGGAGGGAATGAACTAGGCTGAAGTCAATGTGACCAACTGAGAAGAGAATGGGTGTTATTTTTGTAGGAACAAAGGTGCCCCGTTGGAAGAGCTACTGCTGGAACTTGAGGGGTGGGAGCATCTAGGAAACAGAAAGCAAGCATTTGCGGCTGAAATACAGGATTTTCCCAGAGGGTAGACAGAAAGTACCTTGGACTCCTCAAGAACCCTGAGAGGCAGCCCTGCTGGCCTGGAGAATAAACCGTGGAGGTTTACAGAGGGACATCAGATGGGACTGAGACGGGCCAACCTGGAGACAACAACACTGCATACCTGCCTTTTGCTCGCAGTTTGACTGTGACCTGTTTTCCAAGATTCCCTGACCCTTCGTCATCTCCTGCTTTGCATATAGCTGCCTCAGAGGACAGCGCTCGGGCTCCCTCAGTCCAGAAGAGGAGCTTGAGAATAAGGTGGTGGTCTAGGGCCTACTCTACAGAAGGGAACCTCTCTGCTTCTGGGTTCCTCCAGTGAATGGAACCTCTAGCTAGTGCAGGGACCCTCTGCTTCAAGACTATTCCAGGTTTCTCATGGGCTTTTATGATGTTCCAGGACAATGGAATTTTAGGAGGTGGCTGCTGGTGAGTGGTAGATCTTTGAGGATATGTGACTGTCTTAAGCTGCAGCATCCCTGCTGTCCCCCGCCATCTGAAGAGTGGTCAGACATGCCAAGGCAGCAAGAGTCCTGGTGGGCTCTTCACATGGGAAGAAAACCCTGGGCATCTTCCTTGCTACATCTATTCAGTGAGCAAAATCCCTACCTGAAGAATTGCTATGAGGATTAAAGAACATTCTTAAAACCCTTCACACACTGCCTGACACAAAATAGCTGCTTAGCAGATGTTAGCTGTGTATATCGCACTCAGCCCCTCCCGCGAGTGCTGTAAACGAGTGCCTGGCTTTGGCGGCAGGTGGAGGCAGGTAGTGGCTCTGAGGAGGAGGGGTCTCAGGTCCTAAGACGGTGGCTCCAGGGACTGGGGACTCTCCCAGTGAAGGGCCGGCTCCTCCGTCTTTCCAACTTGGAGTTAGAGCCGCCAGCAGGCAAGCAATAAAGGGTTTGAACTGGGTCAAATCCAGGTTTGGTCCAATCTCTGGCGCGTACTAGTTAGATATTCTCAGGCAAACTGCTTAACTTCGCTGAGCCTTTGCCACCTTAGCTATACAATGGGATTCCTGATGCCTCCCTCCAGAAGGCTAGCTGTCCCAGGAAACCCAGCCATGGCACAGGCAATCAGAGAACCTAAGCCAGCATACACGGCCCCACGACCCCCACGAGGTTAGCTCCCAGAGGCTCAGTCAGAGAGAAGACAAAGCTAGAGTAGCGGAGAAGTTTCTCTTCCCTGGGTGTGGATGAGCATGCAGGAAAACTGCCAATATGACACCACGTTCTGTGGGCTTCTCACCCTGATTCCAAGAAACACAGCCATCATCATTACACATGAGCTCACTGGCTTCACAGCTCTATTTGGACGAGGAAAGAAACAGGAAACTCAGGTCTAGAGAAAGGTATCATAAGAAATCATGGGCTCGGAAAGAGGACCTGGGGTTCTCTGAGACAAAACCCAGTAAAAATCCAGACTCAGTCTGTGGCTTGTTCCACCTTTCTCTCTCATACATGTGTGCACGTGAATACCTACACAGACATCACCTAAAACAAGCAGAACACACACTTTAAACACTGTCAGAAACTTGCACTTGAAGTTGATGGAAAGCAAGGTCCCTTTATGTGAGAACTGAAGAGTTGGTATCTTCCCTGGTGCATCTTACCGTGAAATTCCTACTTACCAAATTGCTATAAGGATCAAATTGCATACAAATCCTTCTCATAGTGCCTGATGCAGAATGGCTGCTTAACAGATGTTAACTGTATATTACTGCATTGGGACCCCTCTGAAACTTATCCGTATACAACCATGCACTGCCCAACTCCAGAAAACATTGTTTCCTCCTGGGTTTGGGCAGTGTGCATCCTGCACCACCATACATGAGACGCCTGCTGAGGGTCCGCTCCTTATTTGGGACAGACACAAATTACTCCAGGGTATCCCTTATGACTTTGACTCTCAGCTGACTTTTCTGTCTTTTCACTTGTTCTTTCCCCTTTTAAGTTACCCCAATGACAGGGAGCCTAAGTGGTATAGCCAGCTAGGAAGGCAGTGGACAAAACTGAGGACTGTCCGCTGCCTTTCCTCCCTCACAAAGTTTACCTAAATCTTTGGTGTCATCATTGTTTAGGACCAGTGGCTTGATTTCTACCCGTGGCCCTGGGCCTGAGCTGTTCCGCATGGGTGCTTGGAGGCCCAGGTGGGCTAAAAAGTGGCCATCAGGTAGAAAAAGGATGTTAAGGGATCACAGGTTCTTTACTCTCAGCAAAGCCTGGGCAAAAAACACTGGGAGGCTACTGTTGCTATTTTGATTTAAGTGTTGTTGAATCTCAACCCTCAAGTCATTCTATTGGATGAGCCTGCAAGGCAGAGACAGAGCCTAGTTCTCAAGGCCGCTCCAGCTCCCAATGCACTAATGACACTTGACAGACACCAAATCCTTGCAATTTCCAAACAAAACCTTGCTGCTCCAATCCTCGGGCTCCTGGGAAACACTCCATCACTTCCCAGGCTTTGCTCAGCTGGTCCTCACTGATTGCCAACAATCCCCAGCTGAACACAGTCCTGCCCTCCAGCTCGTCCTCTCCTCCTAACCCTTCCTTGCCTGCTTTATTTTCCCCGATTCAGCTGGGGAGGCTCAGGGAGGCTCCCAGAGCCCTCTGAGAAGCTGGCCAGACAGTGCGGCAGACCCTGATTTATGCTGCTTAAAATCACATCACCTGTTCTGCAAGAGCTTCATCCAGGGGCTCCAATTATGTCAATTGGTGACAGGGCTGGCACATGCGGATCCACCATTTTAATTTTACCGAGTTCCTGGGCTTCTTCAAACATTGTCAGCCAAATAGCAAAAACCTGGCCGCTTTTCACTCAAAAAGGTTTTACACAAGACACAAGATAAAACAAACTCACAAATAGATTTGAAACCTCTTTACTCTACTTCAGTTCTCTTTCCTAAGATAGAGTCGTGGGGTTTTTTAATTGTATGGTTATTATCATCATTTTAATTATGGAATAATTCAGACATACCAAAAGAAAGAACATATAATATAATGAACAACTGTGTATCTGCCACACAACTTAAAAAATGAAATATTACCTAATGTGTTGAAAACTACCAATGTAAGCCAATTCCATTTTCTTTTCTTCTACCCCACTTTTAAGTGTGTGTGTGTGTGTGTGTGTGTGTGTGTGTGTGTGTGTATTTAGAGACAGGGTCTCACTCTGTTGCCCAGGCTGGAGTGCAGTGGTACCATCATGGCTCACTGCAGCCTCCAATTCCTGGGCTCAAGCAATCCTCCCACCTCAGCCTCCCAAATAGCTGGGACTACAGGCATGCACCACCATGCCCAGCTAATTTTTTATTTTTGTAGAGATAGGGTCGATGTTGCCCAGGCTGATCTCAAATTCCTGGGCTCAAGTGATCTTCCTGCCTCAGCCTCCCAAAGTGCTGGGATTACAGACATGAACCACTGGGCCAGGCCTCATGTGTCTATCCTTCACATTATTTTTTTGAAACTTTTTATCTTGAGATATTATATATTCACATGATACCCCTTCACCCAGTTTCATGCAAGGGTAGGATCTTACAAAACTGTAGCGCATATCACAACTAGAAAATTGGCTTGATACAACCCACTGAGCTTATTCAGATTTCGCCAGTTCTTACATGTCCATATTTTGTTGTACACAATTTTATCTCATGTAGATTCGTGTGACCGCCACCACAGCCGAGGTATAGAACAGGTGTCACAAGGATCCCTTTTACAAACAGTGCCACCTTCATTTTTTCTCTCCCTCCCTAGCCCTGAGCAACTACTAACCTCTTCTCCATTTCTGTAATTTTGCCACTCCACGTCACCCAAATGGAACCATACAGTATACAATCTTTTGAGAATGGCTTTTTTCACTTTGCATAATAGTCTTGAGGTCCACCTAACTTGTTGCATGTATCAACAGTTTGTTCTTTATATATTGCTGTATTCTGCTATTCCACTGTATGGATGACTATAGTTTATTTAAGCACTCACCTGTCCAAGGACATTTGAATTGTTTCCAGTTTGGGGCTATTACAAATAAAGCTACTATGGACCTCTGTGTAGAGGTTTTGTTTTAACATAAGTTTTCATTCCTCTGGTGTGAATGGTCAAGATTGCAATTGCTGGGTTGTATGGTAAGCACATACTATTATTCTTTTAATTGTAGAGATAGGGTCTCACTCTGTCGCATAGGCTGGAGGCAGTGGCCCCATCACAGCTCACTGCAACCTTCATCTCCCAAGCTCATACAATCCTCTCGCCTCAGCCTCCTGAGTAGCAGGGACTACAGGCACATACCACGACGCCTGGCTACTTTTCCTATTTTTTTTGTAGACATGGGGACTCACTATGTTGCCCAGGCTGACCTTAAACTGCTGGGCTCAAGCAACCTGCCTGCCCCAGCCTCCCAAAGTGCTAGGATTACAGGCATGAGCCACTGCGCCCGGCCCACATATTATTATTTTTAAAATATGGCACTGATTCACCTCTTTTACACATAAAATGATATCATATTGTTTGTATATTCTTCTGCAACTCACTTCTCTCACTCAACATATGTTCCCTCCATCTCATCCATGTTGATACATGTAGCTTTAGGGTATTGACTTGTACTATTATATATTACTCCATCATATGAATATACTATAATTTATTTATCATGCTAATTCTGATTCTGGAAAGCATAAAATCTTCACAAGGCAATGGGTTTGGTAGGTAAGAAAGTAACATCTTCCTTGTTCTAAGATAGAATAATATGGGGAAAACTTTAACTTGTCTTAAAGATAAGACTTGGATATTTAGTACTAGTACTTCCCACTAGATTACCTTGGTAAAGTCAATTAACCTTTCTGAGCTCAATTTCTTCATCTGTAAAATGGGAATCTCAGGAATAATAATAATAATATTTGCCTTGATACATGTGGGAATTAAATGAAAATACAGTCTGTGAACTAAACTATAACATGCTGAATAAGTGAAAATTACTTTTGTTAGTAATAATTATAATGCCCTTTTTCACCAAGGGAAACAACAACCAAACTATACATGATGGACTTTTCATGAAAAATTCAATTTCAAATAATCTCCCCTCATTGTCCCCCTAAATTGCCTTGTCACACTCATCCCACTTTGGGGATCAGAAAATACCACCTGTACACAAGGTCAGGGTAACTGCGGAGGTCCTAGCTCTGACCTACCTTTAAGATGGAGATTGTTATCCTGGAGTACAGATGGGGAAACTGAGGCCCAGGATCACACAACAGCTGGACTCTATTGCCTGTAGCCTGGATCCATTGACCACATTCCTCCAAGGTCCTCAGCTGTGTGAAAGGCCTTCGGGAACCCCTGGGTGGTCCCACGCTCAGCATCCAGGCTCAGAGTGTGGAGGGGCAGCTCCAGGTCCATGTCTAGGTGGCAAGAGGCCCTTCCCTGTGGCCGGCACCCCTGAGGACCGCCCACCCTTCATCTCAGAGACTCTTCCAGCCACCCCAGCCTCCTGAAGAGGGAGGACAGAGACCAGGGGGGTGAGAAGCTCACACACAGCAACCACAGGATGGGAGGAAGGGAGGAGGCAGGCAGAGAAGGCTGCATTAGACAAAAAACAAAAAAAAAAACACGGCTTTAAATATCCATTGCTGGATTGCTGGGCTAAGCAACAGCCACAGGGTGACATGACAACAGTCTCCAAATATTTAAAACGTGTGAGTCCTCAGGAAGCAGAATTTTTCTAGCCTGGAATGAGGAGGGGGAGGCAGTAATGGCGGTTGGTGGGGAGTAGTGATATCAAATTTAGAAGGCACCTGGAAGTCATGTCTGGAGCCGCTTTCACTTGCTTTGCCTCAGTTTCTCTTCCTGTAAAGGACTGGATGTTTGGATATTCTCTAAGATCCTAAGATCCAACGCAACTCTGGAATATTCTTTGGGGAAAACTTTAAAAGTTTTTGTATCCCGACAGCAAGGTACTGCCTGTCTCTCAGGGGAGGCAGAGAAAGGAACAGCCTCTTGGGGAGCTCACCGACGCACCACACCATGAGGGGACCAGGGCCTGGAGTATCCCAGCCATGTGACTTGGCGTCTGGGCACTTTCCAGCCTCTCTGCAGAGTCTCTGCCCCTGCCTCGCAGTGCACTGTAGCTGGAAAAGCTTCAGGGGTGGCAGGCTGCATAGGATGGCGAGGCAGAGGGCCTTTTGGGAAGAATTTCATCCTAGTTCTGAAAAGAGCATTCCCTGAAGTCTTGTTTTCCAAAGTGTGACCCACTGAGTCATAGGTCCTGGGCCCCATCTGCTCAGAGAAGTCGCCAGCAGAGGATCAGACGCTGATTTTCCAAACAAGTGCCGAGTGAATCTCACAGGTGCTGTGTGAGGGCTCACACAGGTGCTTTGAGAGCTGCAGGTCACTGGAAAGACCCTAGAGAGTGAAAAAGCCAAAATCACCACCTGAGAAAGTCACTCTCCCTTTCAGGGCCTTAGTTTCTCATCGGAAAATGCGAATGACGATATCTCAATGCCCACCTCACATGGGTTGCGTGAGGACAAAGGGTAAGGCCATTTCCAGGCTGTAAACCCATAAAAGCTGGAACAGTAGTGGTCTCAGGTGTGAAGGAAGACAGGTGCTCAGGGGAAGGCTCTCTAATCCTCCTCACCAGGCCCTTTCTCTCCTCTCTTCCTTTTCTCTCTTTTTTTTTTTTTAACAATGCATTGCAGTATAATTCATTCACTTAAAGCATATAATTCAATGGGTTTTGGTATATTACATTCTTAATTTTTTCAAATTGTGTTAAAAAATATATAACATAAAATTTGTCATTTTAACCTTTTGAAGTGGCATTAATCACATTCACAATGTTGTATAACAATCATCACTATGCCAAAACTTTTCACCCAAAACAGAAACTCTGTATCCATTCAGCCATAACTCCCCATTCCTCCCTCCCCCCAGCTCCTGGTAACCTATTCATAGAATTTACTTTCTGTCTGTGAATTTGCTGTCCTAGGTATTTCATAAATGGAATCATATTTGTTGTTTTGTCTCTGGCTTATTCCTCTTAGGATAATGTTTTCAGTGTTCAACCATGTTGTAACATGTAGCAGAACTCATTCCTTTTTATGGCTGGACATGAGGGTTTATTTTGATAGAATAAAATGTGTTCCCAGCACCATTATATGCATTTACAAATACTAATTCCTGTCCTCCTCACGGACAACCCTATAAGGTTAGGACACTTAGTATCTCCATTTCAGAGGATGAGACACAGCGAGGTCAAGCATCTTGTCCGAAACCACACAGCCAGTCAGCAGGGAGCCAAGAGTGCACCCAAGGCCGGCGTCCAGGCGTCAACCACTACAACCCCGCCTCCCGCTCTGCGAGGCTCCTTCTCTCCCACACCCTCCCCACTCCCTTGTCCTCCACAGCGCACCCTTTTTAGCTTTTTGAGTTCTTCTAGGGGTTCCTGGTGAACCCCAGAGAATCTGGACCTTCCTCCTTTCCAGGCTGCTGGACACCCCACCTGTGTTGCCTCTGTCAGCTGTTTCTCAGGACGTGGGATCAAACCATCTGGAGGGCTTTGCTGTCCTGATCCGCTGATCTGTTTTCCTCGAAGCCCTGCATTTCGGATGTCCCCACCACACCAGAGAGGCCAAGGACAGGCCTGTAGCCAGGACGGGCGGGACAGCAGTCACAAACCCAGCCCCCTGAGCCACAGGTCACCCAACAATCATGACCCCAGCAGATTTTCCAGAGGCCTGGCCCAGACCTCTTCTGCCATGCACACTTGTTTTCTCGGGGGAGAGAGTGCAGTCCGAGGTCGCTTTCTAATACAGTCTCTGATAGAAAATGTCTGACTGGACTCATCACCATTCTTGGAAAAGTAAAAAAGAGCTCCTGCCCCACCCTCCAGTCACAAAGACTGCGCACACCCACCCCCGCCCTTTGTCCCTGGTCCTCTTCCTCATCCCCAGGTCCAGTCAGGGTCAGGCCCCTCCTTCCTCCCCTTCTGTCCCCAAGGCCACCCCTCACACAGTGCATCCACAAGTCACAGACCCACAGCTCCTCATCCAGAACCTGGGGGGCCCAATGTGTCTTGGAATCTGGAAGAGTTCGATTTTAGAACAATAATGTGATGCTTATCCCCTGGGGTATGTCCCATCCCAGCCCTTGCTGGGCAACTCCCTGCAATCAGGCACCTTAATACCTCTGCAGAGAGCAGCATGAATATTCACACCAAGTGGGATAAATAAAAGACTATAAATAGCCTCGGTTCAGGGTGGGCTTTGCTTTCCGATGAGTTACACACAGACGCTGCTTTCTGGTTTTGTATTTCAAACCTGCGGGTAAAAGAGTCAGGGCTGGACTCAGTCCTGGTCTCCTCTTATACCTGGGCTGTTACCCATTCCCTTCCTAGTTGCCACCTCCAGTCCACAGACATGCCTGTGGTCACCCAGTGGGCTCCTGCAGCGCACTCCTCCATTCCTGTCACCCTCTGCTTCAAGACCTTTTAGATCACCCTGAAGAACACGGAGTTCCTCACGCTTCCCTCAGCTGCTTCTCCCATGCACCAGGTGCAGCTGGGCCCCTGGACCCATCAATGGGGCCTTTCATTTTACAGGCTTCTCCAGGCACAAAGCTGGACAGCATTCTTCCTCTGTGACATGAGGGTTTATGTTTATGGTGAGGTGAAGTGCAGGCTGTTAGTTCAGATAGAGGAATTGCTCGGGGAGGCTGAGGAAAGTGCTTTGCACAGTGGGGTGGATGGGGCAGAGCTGCTCTGTCTCAGGTGTTCATCCTGGTCGCTACCTGTTTGGTGGACAAGTGTGCGTCCTATACCCTCTAAATGAGGCCCAAGGGTGGACACTGAAGGAGCGGTTTTCACCAGGATGCCCTGAGTCACGGGGACATAGGCAAGGTGACTTTGGAGCCCAGGACACAGCATGCAATCAGAATGGCAACGAGGGCAAAGGCAAGCTTTTGTGTGAATTATAAAATGCTGTTGTGCAAACTATAATAAGGCTTCCCCTCCAGGCAGATGAGGCCAGAAGGCCCATGGTTCAGCACGGGGTTCAGCCCTTCTCTCTCCTGTCTTGGCTCAGCACCCTGGGTGGGTCACAAATGCATATTGTACACTGTGGCCCTGAGGGGTGCCTTGCCCATCCTACCCATGGACTTCAGGGAGGGCTTTAGGGAGGGCAGGCAGTGTGCGTGGCAGTGGGCTTTAGGGAGGGCGGGCAGTGTGCATGGCAGTGGGCTTTAGGGAGGGTGGGCTGCGTGCATGGTCCACCAGAGTTGGCAGTTCCTGGAGCACCTCTTTCCAGAAAGGCAGTAGGGAAGTCAAACCCTAAATGGCTTTGAGGGCAGCCAATACTGGGAATCGTGGAGAGTTGGTGGGGTGTGTTTTGCAGAGGAGGGGTGACACCCAGATTCGTGACTATTGAATTATCATCCCCTTAGTACCCACAGACTGAGGAGCCCAGGGTGTTTAAAGTCCCCTTTGGACCTTAGGCAGTTAGAGCAGCCCTCGGCCTAATTCTCTAGAATTGGTTGCCCCTGAAGAGGTGGAATCAGGAGGGGAGCTACCATCCCGCGTGGAGGAGGTCAGAAAGCGGAGCAGGAGAGTGGTCCCACCACACAGCCTTGGGTGGGGAGCAGCCTCTCACCTCCCACCTTCTTCAAGGTACCCTTCTGTACCCCAAGACCCCAGGCACACTAAGGAAGTGCGGTGAGGACAAGAGTGAGAGGAGGCAAGGGGAAGATCATTAAGCAAAAAAAAAAAAAGGATGACAAATAAAGACAAATGGAGAGAAACAAACTGTGAGACGGGCTCGCTTCAGCTCACCTCCCCCTCCCCACTTTCCCTAGAAGATCAAATTATGACCTGAAATCACTGGATACATATTTTATTATGTGGATAATTTAAAGGATTAGAGTGAGACAAAGAATTCATAAGCTGTAGTCACATTAGAAGACAAATTGTTTCCATTAATCTCTGAAGAAGGGAGGGAAGCTGAGAAATGAGAAAATGTACGTGAGCCGGAGAAAGGCAGGCGGAGAAAAGTGTTGTTGGGAAGGGGGGGTACATAGAAACAATGATGCTTTCTGTTCTCCCAGTCTCTTGCAGTGCCCCCACCCCCAAAACAAGCTGAGGCTCCACTCCAAATAAGGCTGATTTGCATTGCAGATTTATCTCAGCTGCTTTTTGCTTCTGTTGCCAACCAGAGATGGTTTAAATAACATGTATTGTTCTGTGTGATTCCTTATGCAAATGTTTCTGGCCTGTTTGTTATTCCTGAATAATTTCCAAGGCCTGCTGTCTGAGCAGAAGCAGCAGCTCACTCTCCCAGCTGTGCCAGGAGTCACCTGCTGGAGGTGTGAGGACAGTGTTTGTAATGGCCCCATCCCCATTCAGGAAGACCTGCAATTGTGTCTCAGAGAGCTGGGTCTGCAAACCCCACCCCTGGCTGGATCCTAGGCTGGCAAATGTCACATCAGGAAGGACTTCCAAGAATCCAGTGTAACGAGCTGGATTTTATAGTAGAGGGAACCAAGGCCCATAAGGGGGTCGTTCCCACTGTGCCAGGGCCCATGTTTCTCCATTGAGTGCTGGCAACATGAAGCCCTGTGCAGAAGCAGACGGTGAAACCAAACGCTGAACCAAGCCTACCATGAACCAATGAAAAAAAGGAGTAGACTCAGATTTGATGACTGAATTGTGTGGGCAACCACTGAGCACCCACTTTTTGCCAGGAGCAGGATTATAAAGTGAGGACACAAAGCAGGCCCTGCTCTCAAAAAGTTAATCCTTTGGAGGCAGCTGGGGTACAGGAAGCAAAACGCCACCTTCATTGTCTCCTTTCTTACTTCCACTGGCCCACAAATTTTGGGCTTTTTTTTTTTTCTTTTTGCATTCCGAAATCAGAACATGCTATTCTTCATTCTTAACACACTTTACGATCACCTCCCACCTAATGAATCCAGGCCAGCATATGACTGGTCACTCAAGCTGGACATGTACAGCCCCAGAAAACACCATTCTGTGTTCTTTCATTCACTCACTCATTCATTCATTTGTACCATTTATTTATTCACCAAACGTATGTTGTCCTGCAATGACCATGGCTGAATGGTGCAGCATTAAGATGCAGAGGCCCTTAAATCCAATAGACCTGGGTGTGAATCCCCACTCTGTACTTTCTGTATGATGTTGGGCAATTTTAAACTCTCTACACCTCGATTTCCTTACCTGTAAAATGGGGATAAAAGTTACTGCAGGACTGCATGAGGTAATATACATAAAGCTCTTAGCACAAACTCTGGCACATGATGACTGTTCCAAAATTGTCATTTAAAAAAGAATCAACTCTGCTAGGCACCGGAAATACAGAGATGCACACAAGTGTCTCTGTCCAGTCCCTGCTTCCTAACAGAGCATGGAGACATGCTCAAAGTGCTGTAGGAGTGGAACAGGCAGAACAACTCTGCCTGGGGGTGACCAGTATGGCATCACCAGGAGTCCACCATGGAGCAAAATCTCAAAGAAGAGTGGACATTCTTTAGGCAGAATGAGAAAACGTACATGAGCAGGAGAAAGGCAGGTGGAGAAAAGTGTTGTTGGGAAGGGGTGGTACAATGGACAATGATGCATTCTTTTCTCCCAGTCTCTTGCAGGGGTAAGGACCTCCAGGAGGAGCAAATAGGGTGTGTGAAGACTCGGAGGAGCAGAATAGCATACCTTGTTTCAGAAAGCACAGGCTGGGATGTATGGCCTGGGCAGTGTTTCTGAAAGCATGGAACATGGACTTGAGATGAATCTGGCTGGTACCAGGATGCCCCTCCTTCTCTCCTTCAATTACAATTTCCTTCCATTGGAATCCTACTCTAGCGGCTCCTCCCTTTGTTCCCTTCGTTCCACTGAGGTTACAGGGACATTTGAGCGACAGGATTTCACCCCTGGCTGGATCCTATGCTTGAGAATCATTGTTCTGTGCACTAGAAAAAAATATATAACTGACAAAAAAATTTCCTTTTAAAAGAATTAATTGTAAGTAAAAAAACATAAGTTAATTTAAAATATATTAAGTTAATAATTGTGCAGGTGGTAGTCATAGAGTAGAAAGTCTCTTTAAGATGACATGCAAAAGCCCAACCTTCGAGAAAACCTGGACTAACATACAAAGCATGAATCAAGGAGTTGGAGGCTATGAGACCACAAAGGTAAAAAGACAAATAACAGACTTCATAGGCCAGGCCCAAGAGTTTCTGCTGCCTGAGACAAAAGACTTGAGTGGGTTTCATTTACTGAGCATGCCCTGATACCCCCACATAAACTCAAGGACCCAGTCTTATCCTTTCTGTGTCCCCCGTGCCCAGTGGAATTCAGCACTCAGTGGTTCATCCACTTTGCTGATGCAGACAAAGGCGATGGTGGTCTTCCCACAGTGCTGAGTGTGGGCAACACTCATCAGACTAACCTAATGTGGCCCTCCTGGACTCGCTCTTCTCTGCAGCCTCTACTGTGTCACTGAGAAGATTAGGATTCCAAGGAGACTGGGGTCCTTGGGGCATTTTACAGAGGAGGTTAAATCACTAAACGGACACCTCCCTGGTGTGTCAGGGCAGGTGGGTTGTGATAAGCATCCCCAGCCTCAGAGCTCAGACTCTCCAGGTGTGGTCTCTAGACTGCCTACACTAACCTAGAAGATGCAGCTTCCAGGGCCCTTCACATACCTCCAGCGCAGGAAGACAGGAAAGAACAGGGAATCTTCAAGTCCTGGCTCTGCCTTCTGACATGCCACACCTCTCCCTATCCTCCAGGCTCTTCCTATGGACAAGGAGAGAGGAGTGCTTGCTCACTGGGGGTGGTTGTGAGGACCAAGTGAGTTGGTACCTATAACGCTCTTAGCATCATCCTTGGTGTAGTAAGCAGCACACAACGCAAGATCTTGTCATTGGCAGGATTTCCAGGACGAGGCCCCTAAAATCAGTACTTTCACCAAGCACCCCAGTCAATTGTGATTTATACCAAGGTCTGGGAACCACTGCTCTAGACTGTTAGGTTTTTAGATCCCCTGACCCCCTGCCCATCCTCCTTCAATTGCGAGACATAACTTCCTGAAATTGGGCACATCGCTACTGACCCCCGTGTTGCTCCACTGGGACCATGGAGACAGTTGTACGGCAGATTCTACCCCTAGCTCTGCTGGGGCAGATGCAAAACCACTGGATTCTCTCCCATCATCCGTTTTGTTCTCCACATCGTAGCAAATGCATGATTAGAGTGGTCACAGTGGTGACACTTGAGGACACAGACAAGATAAGAAAGTCCACATGAAGGAGAATAGAGCTGACTGCTAAATCTGCTTCCTAATATAAAGTTTGATCATGATCCTGTGCAAGAGCTCATTTTACTCATTTCCACAAGCAAAGAGCACGAGAATATGTAGGGAGTTGAAGGTCGACAGCCAGGGCTACGTTGAGAGACTCCTTCTGGGTAACAATGGGGCCCCGACAAAACCAGTGGCTTTTAATAACAATCATAATAATGCTGGTACAATATCCAGTTCCTTTCTTTAGAGACCCTTCCCCAAACATTCTTGAGGAATAGGCAGGGGCAGATGGGCAAGGGGGCAGGTATTTGTAACCACAGAGCAGCAAGAGGAGTCATAAAGCATCATCCTCACTTTCTCTCCGCATACATCCTCCTGAATCGCACAGTGCTAGGAACCAGTGCAACTCACTTCGGCACACTTTCCTGAGTGCCACTGGTTTGCCCACCCTGCCTGTGGGGTAGTGTGAGGGTGGGAGGAGTCAGAGGCATGGTCTGGGCTTCGTGATTACACAGTTTCCTGGGGACCTGAGATTTTCACACATGAAACAGAGAATGAATAATAATGCACTGTGGTGGAAGGAAAGGGGCATGTGTTCAGAGTGTTGACTTCAAGACCCACTGTAATCATGTGCCTCAGTCTTACTGAGCCCCGGTTTCCTCCCTTATAGAATGAGAACAATAGCTGTCTCTCAGTGCTGCTCTGAGGATTAATTGTGACACTGTTCATAAATGCAGGGAGCCCCAGGTGGGGCTTCCACATCCCCCTGCCGCCTGCTTCTCTCCAGAAGGCCAGGATGTCTCCTGCCATGCTACCTGACCTTTGGGTAGCTTTGCAGGGGTCTTCATTTAGACCTTGGCCCTTGCAATTCTGCACATGCCTCACTCGGTAATTCCAAGCCTCCAGCCTAGCTGATGTAATATGTTAGCAAGAAAAGCATTTCAAAACTATGGTTGGTTAATTTGTATATTTTCTAGCTTGAATTTGCTTTTAATGAGCCTTGGTCATTTTGTCAAGGGTAATGGAGACTATCCTAGTGTTTTATGAGTTACTGCTCAAATTATGTCACTTAAACCTTTTGAACATACATTCCCCAATACAACTGCAAATAGCCCCATTTGGCACTGTCTTCTGAAGGCACAGCATCTAGGAAACACACTGTTTGGGGTTTGCTTTCTCCACTTGCTGAAAAAGCACACATGTTCCCCACCTCCCTCCAGGGTGAGGCCCCCAAAATCAGTATTTTTACCAAGCACCCCAGTCAACTGTGATTTATCCTAAGGTCTGGGAACCACTTACAGGGACATGAAGAAGCTATTCTCGGGGGGTGTTGAAAGTCCAGAGACCGTGTTACTTGAGGTTTCTCAGGTTTTACGTGGAGAAGGGGAGACCCCAAGGGGCCCCAATGGTTATCTTTAAAGATCTGAAGACTTCTCATGGACCAAGTCCAGAGGCATATTTCTACTCAAAGAGAGGAAAAATTTTTGAATGCTTAGGGCTGTCTCATAAAGGAATGGGCTACTTTGAAGGGTAGGGAACAAAGCAGAGGATGAATACAATGGGGAAGATGAAGAAGGAATTCCAGAATTGGCTAGGAGGTTGGACTGTGTACTCTAAAGTTCATCGTAGTTCCAGAGTGTGTAAAGCACACAACACGTGCACTGGTAGGTTGAGAAAGAGAAATGAGTTTTCCAGAAGCAGGAGGACTCAGATAGGCCCTTACAGGTGAATAGAGCTAAATTTATCAGAAAGGACAGGTTGGAATGTTCTCAGCTGGGACAATGCAAGACTATGAGTTCCCTTTCTTATGAGCTGGTTCTGCCACCCTGATCTCTTGCTCCTGCCTTCCCAGGAAGAGTGCCAAGGTCTGCCAACCAGGCCTGGAGCTAGAGTTGCCAAGGCCTCAAGAGGAGTTCTGCAGGCTTGGAGAGGAGCAGGCCTCCAGCAGCCCTGGCCACCCCATTCACGTTCCAACACTGAGAACCACGACGCCCCTACAAACCTGAGCCAGAAGCAGCATGTGCTCTGGAATGGGGTGAATGGCCTGCGGCTTGGCTGAGCTGTAGTCACC
Organism: Papio anubis; assembly: GCF_008728515.1. NCBI lineage: Eukaryota > Metazoa > Chordata > Mammalia > Primates > Cercopithecidae > Papio > Papio anubis. The sequence continues at coordinate 186,032,836 of NC_044976.1, read as the reverse complement.
TTAACCATCAAATCCCATTACCCACTGCACAGGTGATGCATCGCATGTGGAACAGTCAATGGAGAAGCAGTGAAAACACCAGACCAAACAGGCTGCCACTGGATTTGGTCACTGCGTCCAGATACAGCCGGAGTCAGGAAGTCGATAGGTGCTCTACGCACACACGTTCCAGAGGGTGGGATCTCAGTTTGATCTTACTATCGGTGGGGCACTGAGCAACTTACTTAATTCTCCAAGCCCAAGTTTCATCTGCGAATAGAAGAGAAAACACTGATCTCATGGGGTTGCCATAGTGGTAAGATGAGATAGAACAATGTGTCTGTCTCATGAGATGGAGATGGCGGCCAGCACATGATAGGTGCTCAATAAATACCCTCCCATTCATTTAATTCCTCATTCAGCCAAGGTGATGGATAGGTAGTGGGAGGGGCATTTCATAGTATAGCTAAGAAGGGGCTGCATTTGGGGTAAGAAATGGATCTGTCCCCACACCTGAGAAGCTGTGCTGATTTGATTTGTAGAAAGTGTTCTCATTTCACGGCAAAAGGGGAGAGAGAAAAGCAGTAACATAGCAGGCACCAAGTATCTTAAAACCCATTAGCTTTTTGGATAATGATTCTAAATGCATATCTTAAATTTGGGAATAAATACCACTATTCTCCTACCTTTCTTCCAGTCCCTTAGGCTGAGTTGGGTGAGTAGCATCTTTACTCCATCAGTTTAGAGCAGTCTTAGACAAGTCGCTGAGTCTTCATTTCTTCACTGGTAAAATGGGCATTATAACACCAACCTTACAGAGGTAGTGCAAGGATCAAATGACACAGTGCATAAGTCACCTAGCACAGTGCTGGCATATGACAGGCTTTCAAAAACTGAGTTGCCTTCCCCTTTCTTCCACCTGCTACTGATTCTAGCCCTTGGTTGGGGGCCTTCACAGAGAGGCTGGGTCACCCTAAGCATGTTGCTCCCTGGCTTGCTCCCTCAGTGCCCCTGGAAGTGAGTTATTCCCCACCAGTAACCAAGACTACTGACAGGACAGGGCAGGATGTTGAGGGGAGAAGGAAGAAGCAGCACTGAGAAAATAGGCTGGCATTTATTAGAAGAAGGTTCTTGGTGGATTTAAAAGGAATTAGTGTACCTTGTCTCGTACCAGATGCCACACTGATCTATCTTTAGAAACTTCTACGCGGGGGCAGGTTCCAGGGATATGAGCATCCCTGCTCTCCAAGGTTGGCTCTATAAATACCCTCCCAACCAGCCTCAGCAGCTCTCTCTCCTGTGATCCAGAAATAGTCCCTTCTCTCAGTAGCCCTCTAAGCTCCCAGATACCAGCTCCTGAGGCCCACCTGGAGCCCAAAGTGCCCTGGACACTGAGAAGAAACAGAAGGGCCCCACCTTTCTCTGTCCTCCTCCCCCTCTGTATCCCTAAAGGCCGCTGCACTTCACAGTTGTATTGTGGAGCCTGAGAGCATGAACCAAGAAGACAAAAGACAGATGATAAAATCATGGTGTGGGAGCTTGCAGGATGAAAGGCTGGGGGACAGGGGCACAGGGGGAAGTGGGAAACTGGGGGTCTGGGGTCAGGGGCAGGGAGAGAAGAAGACAAGGCATGGTGGAAGGGAAATGATTTCAGTCTTTATTAACTATTTCCTGAGCTCCTGCTCGACGCTGGGCAATGTCCCGGACACTGGATGGACAGTGTAAAGACAGACACAGCCCCTGCCCTCGGGGAGCTTGGAGTCTACAGGCAATACTCCAGAGAGGCATAGAAATCTGAATCCCTTACTACTTGGAAAAATGGAGCCTGAAGAGAAGGGGGTGATGGGGAGGGAATTCCCAGAAAAGCAAAGAAACAGATGTTATTTCTTCAGTTCTCTTGTCTGTTGGTGTTTCTCACTTTGTGCAGTCTCTCTGTAAAAAGGTGTACAAATTGAATGTCTACCACGTGAGTGATGTTTTAAATGTGCCAGGAGAGCTCCATATTTAAGGTAACATTGGTTGAGCTTGTCTATGATGGAGCTGATTGTGCCTGTAGACACACACACACACACACACACACACACACACACACAGAGTATCTGTCTCATCAGCCTAAAAGGTTTGCTATGAGTTTCTAGCAGCTGCCACTCCAGGCCTGGGCCCCACAGTCTGCACATTCTGGGTGGTCCCCTGTGAGCTGGCGGTGGAGGGCCACCACCATTCTGGGGTGACACTTCCCTCCTTACTGCCTTTCCATCCCCTGGCCTCCCAGAAGGCAGGGTCAGCAACTGCAGGATGGGGAGGGAGCCAGAGAGAAAGGCGGAGAGAAGGGACAAGGGAGTGTGAGATAAGGAGGGAAAAGCTAAAGAGAATAGGGAGGTAAATGGTCCTCACTTCCCCTCTCTCCATTCCATTTCCACACTCCCCTCTCCCCTCATCCTTTTCCTCCCTTCAGCCCCCTACCTCTTCCACACACCCACCCAACACTCAGTCTCTACCCTCTGGAATCCAGCACCACACCACAGGTGTGAAAGCCAGGGCATGGGCTGGGCCCTGTTCTCCAGGTAAAACTCTCAGAGCTGTCCTCATAGGTAGAGCTCTGTGACCTCAGCCAGACTCTCAGCCTCCCTATACCTCAGCGTCTGCCTTATTGCTAGGGGCTAGTGAGCATCAGGAAGGTAATGTTTCTAACATGGCACAGTGTCACTGTTCAATATATAGAGCCACAGCACAACTAGCCTGAAGACATTGTGGGTTTAATATGTGCCTAGGGACTGGCCCGGGAACCCGATACCCATTACTAACGCTTTCCCTGGGAAAGACCGAGAAACTAGAGTTGTGAATAGGTTTCATTTTGAGGCTCCCCAGGGACTCCTCTCATCCATGTGACTGTCACTGACCCATCTTCCATCCCCCTAGTAACTCTGAGGTCTGCTTTGTGGCTTGTCATTGGCAGACCCGACCTGAGCCGCTCTTTTGAGTGGTGGATGGTTTGTGTTTAAATCCCAGTGTCATAGTGAAGAAATCACAGGCTTGCTCCTGAGCAACTGCAAGTAGAATTAAATCGTCAGCAAGACTGCAGGGTTAAAAGTCGAGAAAGCAATTTTTTTCAAAACCGACCTCAACTCATTCTGTAATATTTCCTATTTACATTAAAGAATGTCAATTCCTGGCTTTAGGCCTCACAAGAGACCAAGGATTTAAAGATACTTATGAGACAGATCTAAATCTTTGATTAGACAATAACCACAAAGAGAGACATGCTGGAAATGTTAAGTCGGATTTGGTCACAGCTCTTTCCTTTTTTCCTGACTTGATTTATAAACGTAGGGTGCTCTGCTGGTTCCTGGAGGGAGAAGCCTCCCCTCTCCTGTTTCAGAGTGAGGCTTACGTGTTTGGTACGAGCACTTTATGTCTGTGCCTGTTGTTCACAGTAGGAAAGAGCAATTAGAAATGTGCTAATTATTCTTTTATTTGTAATTTGGTCCTCAAAGTTTAAATGTTCAGTGTGTGCTTACGTTGATGCCTGATGTGACTGGCTGTTCCTGAAGCCACCAGCAGCCTGCAATTCTCTATCAGAGAAACCTGATGCACATCACAGGAGATCTGCCAAGGATTCCAGGTGGATTCCAGGAATTAGGGCAAGAGTCTAGCGGGGAACTGGGCATCAGGCAGGATGACCGAGCCTTGACCAGCCTCTGGGCCTCTTCGTCAGCTTCTTGAATCATACACTAGAACTCAGGTTTTGGTAAGAAGTTGGTAGGTGGATGTCTGGCCAGAAAATCACTCCAGATGGAGCATACTACTGGTGCAATTTGGAACAGACAAGGAGATGGGGCAAAGATTCCAGTGCTGACAAAGTCCAGGCAAAGAGCCATTAGAAGGACCCTGGATAGGAGCAAGGAGACCTGTTGGTCTAACTTGCAAGAGTCTACAAATCTAAGTGTTGTCTGTGACTTGGTTCCCTGGGATAAACTATCAGAATTGTGGAGTTCAACCTTTATAACTTATTCATTACAATTAATGGTAGGGATCGAAGCACAGCCTACAAGTAGAACAAGTGGCCATTTAATGAACTTATCTAGTGTAGACTAAAAAGAAATTCATGAATTGGCTTCTTCCCTGGAGTGGCCACTGGGCCTCATTTGGCCTTTAAATGTGAAACAGAGAGAGGACCCTAATGTGACATGCCTCTTGGAGATCCCCAGCGCTCACAAGCTGGGGGCACCAGTGGAGCAGCATTCCCTGCGATCATCTGCGGTTCACTGGCTGGGGCTTCGCCTGCACTTGCAGCCTCCCCAGCCCCTTTCTTTCCCAAGGTTTTTCATAGATGTATTTTGGAGACTCCTGCAAAGTCTCACAGGAGCTTGTGCAGTGCCTTCTCATGCTCTCCCACACATCCCTCCACTGTCAACGAATTGAAGCCAGTGGAGCACGGTGCCTTATTGACCATGGCTGTGAAGTGATGCAGTTTGTCTTTGAGGATGCTTTTGCCTCCTCTTCATGGAGGCTCCAGGAAAATGGCAACTTCTGTTTCCGCTGCAGACTCCCTTCTACTGCCTTAGGTGCAGGACTGGGCCAGGGGAACAGGGTCTCAGACAGTATCGTGAAGTCTTCTCCTTTCCTCTCCTGTTTCCATGCAAGACCCTTCAGCCTTTACCAATATATTGTCTCCACTGAAGACCAGCTCCTGATGGCACTGCTACACCAGGCCCTCAGATACTCTCAGACACTCCCTTCTATGGTGCTTAAAGCAAGAAGGAAGCTCCAGCCCTTTCCAAAACTGAAACCAAGGCAAAAACTTTGAAAGCCACAGAGGCTGTGCTGAAAGGGTCTATAACCACAGGAGAAAAATAGATTCATATGTCACCCATCTTCCAGGACCCAAGACACCCTAAGTACTTTCAGAAGACCATCCTCGAGACTATGTTGATGCAAATCCAATGCCACCAGTAACAGAGTGAACCACGAAGAAGCCTGAGGTGAACGCCATGTGAGTTCTCATCAGAGAACAGGCTCTGGCTGGGTAAGTTCTGGGAAGGCTCACACACCACTCCACAAGGGGTCCCACCCCACCCGGGCCTGATGGAGAGGAGACACATGTTAGATGGCGGCACTGTGAGTGCTGACAACGAAATCAGGATTAGCCAACAGAGTCCAGCTGGATAGATCTAAATCTAATAACCATTTCCATCAACAGGGAAAAAAAAATCCAAGCACAAAGCCAGTCTCGGGTCCCTGATACAGCATCGCCTTATTCCACCAACTCATGCTGTGAGTCAGGTCTCCTTTTCCACATCTACCCAACTCGAGAGAGCACCAGACCACGTCCCGTCTACCTTCTTGACCTCACTGCTCTCCTCTGGGTGTGTGATGGCCGAGCCAATCTACTTCTGCACCACGGACACCTGGATGCGGGCACTGACCCAGTACACTGGGAAGTGGCATGTTTGAGATCTGAAAAGACCATGCTGGAGGAGGTAGTGTCTTGACCTCAGCATCTTGTCCTGTTAGTGCTTCCTGAATCACGGCCACGATGCTATAAGCTTTATGTTCCCCTCAGCAACATAGTATTTTCCCTTACTTTGTAGCTAAGAAACTGAGTCTCAGGAAGGAGAAGTAGCATGCCCAAAGCCAGGGAACTACTGTGTCTGGAATTGGTGGGTTCTTGGTCTCACTGACTTCAAGAATGAAGCTGCAGACCCTAGCGGTGAATGTTACAGCTCTTAAAGGCAGCGCGTCTAGAATTGTTCGTTCTTCCCGGTGGGTTCACGGCCTTGCTAGCTTCAGGAGCGAAGGGGCAGACCTTCGCTGTGAGTGTTACAGCTCATAAACGCAATGTGGACTCAAAGAGTGAGCAGCAGCAAGATTTATTGCAAAAAGCAAAACAACAATACTCCCACAACGTAGACGGGGATCTCACTCGGTTGCCACTGGCTGGCTAGGGCAGCCTGCTTTTATTCCCTTATCTGGCCCCACCCACATCCTGCTGATTGGTCCATTTTACAGAGAGCTGATTGGTCCACTTTACAGAGAACTGATTGGTCCGTTTCGACATAATGCTGATTGGTGCATTTACAATCCTTGAGCTAGACACAGAGTGCTAGGCGGAAAAGTTCTCCAAATCCCCACTAGGTTAGCTAGATACTGAGTGCTGATTGGTGCACACACAGCGTCCAGCTAGATATAAAAGTTCTCCAAGTCTCCATCCAGTTCAGGAGCCCGGCTGGCTTCGCCCAGTGGATCCTGCACCAGGGCTGCAGGAGGAGCTGCCCGCCAGTCCCGAGCCGCGCTTGCACTCCTCAGCCCTTGGGCTGTCGATGGGACCTGGCGCCAGGGAGCAGGGGGCGGCACCCGTAAGGGAGGCTCAGGGCGCGCGGGAGCCCACCACAGCGGGGAGCTCAGACATGGCTGGCTGCAGGTCCCAAGCCCTGCCAGGCGGGGAGGCAGTTAAGGCCCCGCGACAATTTGAGTGCGGCGCCAACGGGCTGACACTGCTGGGGGACCCGGCGCAACCTCCGCAGCTGCTGGCCCGGGTGCTAAGCCCCTCACTGCCCTGGGCCGGCGGCGCTGGCTGGCTGCTCTGTGTGCGGGGACCGCCGAGCCCGCGCCTGCGCCCGCGCCCGCCGGAACTCACACTGGCGGAGAGCACAGCCCCGGTTCTCGCCGGCGCCTCTCCCTCCCCACCTCCCTGCAAGCAGAGGGAGGAGGCTCCAGCCTCAGCGAGCCCAGAGAGGGGCTCCCACGGTGCCATGGAGGGCTGAAGGGCTCCTCAAGCGCCACCAGAGTGGATGCCGAGGCCGAGGAGGCGCCGAGAGTGAGGGCTGCTAACACATTGTCACCTCTCACTATGAAGTGGCTGGGCTAGGTGAGAGCTCAGGGCTCCCAGCTCCTAAGGCTGGGCTCGTTTCTCTACTTTATCCTGCTACCCCCAGGAGGCCTTCAGCAAAACTAGCCTCTTCTACAGTCAGCTCCAATCCTGGCATGTCCTGGCGCCCTACTTAGCCTGGCTTCCTGTCTCTGGATCCTCAGTTCAGCTGGAGATGTTGTGCAGCATGTGTCTAGCTTCTTGCTTTGGCCTGATTCCTCCTATTCTCCCCAGGAAAGGGCCTGGGCTTGTCCTTCTGGCTTTCCTGGCTCCTGCAACTGCCACACGGTGATGGCATACTGTGTGGCAACCCTCATATCTGTTACCAAGGACCACTCCCACAGCTGCCACCTGACCCCTGAGCCCAGCAGGAAAGCTCATTTGTAAACTGACAGAAGCCTTGAGAGGTCATCCTGTCCATGCCCCAGGCCACCAGCCCCCCCACCCCCCCAACACACACACACAGTTCTAGTACAGTGGTGCTCTCACCTGGGTAAAGGTGGCCCCCAAAGGGTGATGGCAAGTCACCTCATTGACCCAACCTAGAAGCAAACATCTCCCTCAGGAATCTCTGGCTTCCAAACTTCATTGTCAAACTCAAGACTTTCCTGGCAGAAGGTGCATCTGGCCAGTGGCAGCCATCATACTCTGGAAAACCCTCATCTATTCAGCACCCTGCCACCTCCCCGTCTTCAGGCTAATTCCAGCTTCTTCAATTCACCCTGGGACCGTTTCCAGGCACCCCCCAATTATCCAGTGACTCTCCTCTGAAGACTCCAGAAAGTCCTGCTAAAACTCGGCTTGTGATTCCCTCAAGGAGGCCTGAGTGGAGACCAGTTAATCCTCAGCATCGTCAAAGCCACTAGGCAGTTCCTTAGGCAGGAGTAATATCTGCAGACCACCCTGCCCATCCTGTCCACAGTGAGAATGAGGCCTGGGCCGCTCACGGGGTGTCCTGATGCACTCTAAATGAGGTCACACTGGCAGGGAGGAGCTGCTCTTGCAAGGTCAGTCCCTTTACATGTACTGGAGATTGCGAATGAGTGGGGTTGGGGTCGCCTCCCCAGGAGGGGCTGGAGGTCAGGGCCTGGTGGGCTCTGCAGGCTCATTAGTTCAGCACAACGTGCTCTTACATTCAAGAAACAGGGCACAGGGCTGCTCACTGGCACTGGAGGCCAAAAGAAGGTGAGGGCAAGTGAGATGCAAGGACCTCTTCTCACAGCTGTGCTGACAAGCACCAACAGGAGACCCCACTTCCACACCAGAAAAGGGGGGATGGTGCACAAGATCCAGGTACTTCATGTGTGCCCACCCCTCTGCCAATCTCACCAATGCTATGGATCACTCATACGTCTCCCACAACTTTAAGGATGTTGCTGACCCTCAGATGTCTGGTGGACCTAGATCCACGGGCTGACTTCCTCGGTTCCTGGTGCATTGTCATTCCATGCTCTGGCCACATGCCACAGATGGGGGTGATCAGTGGTTACCTCTGTTCTTTTGCCCCAGCTTCTGCTAATAGGGGCTTCAAGCACCCTGAGCTCCACCTGACCAGAGGGAGTTTCCTTCTCACTATTTGACTCTGGCTATAATGGGATAAGAATGGGGGGACTACTTTTGTGGTAGTCTTGCTTTCTATCTTGATGAAAAATCTGCTATTTTTGCACTGTTGTAGAAGGAAAATAGAACCATGACTTATGTACACAAGTTTTGTAGCTGAAGTCATGTACTTTTGATAGTCTATTATGTTTCTCCCAATTACAAATATGCTCCTTCCCCTTGGAATTTGGGTGGAAGGGCACAGCCCTCCCCACAGTCCAGCTAATCGTGTGCCCATGAGAGAGAACAGGGGGTGGGGAGCCCCTCTGGGAGAGCTGGAGGGGTTCTGGCGATCGATAGCGCAGCCTCCATCCATCTCGATCCTCATCGGTCTGTGGCCTATTAAGCGCTCCCTGTCTGTCGATAAGCCCCTATTATTGCTCTTGTGCTGAGCGCTCTGAGGCCAGCTTGCATTTGGCCAGAGAAAAATAATGATTGTTTGTTTATTAGTTGGGAGGAAATGCCCAGCCACAAACGTGCATTTGGGCCACAGCCAGGTCCTGCGGAGCCCTCCCTCCACCCAGGCCCTCCCTCCACCCAGGCCCTCCCTCTAGAACTCCTATAGCGGTGATCAGCAGGCTGGTGTTCGTCACGAGAAGGTGGCCCAGGAGATACAGAAATCCACATGAATGTTTCCAGGCAGCCAAGAACACACTGGCAACCTTGACTCATTCCTTGGCTGGTACAAGTGGGGAGGGCACCGCTGGGGAGAGTTGGCAATGCAAGCTAAAGTGACAAAGGGTCCCCAAGCAGGCCTGGCCATGGGCTTGTGAGCTCCAGGGGCCCTCGCCTGGGAAACTGCTGGCAGAAAGCTCTGGCAACCACACTGAGTCAGGGCTACTGGGGCCTAGGAGGCCTGGCCCTAAACAACTGTTTCCTCTGCTTCCACCTGCTCTCTGTTTCCTTCCCTTAGCAGGAACTTTGGAGTCACACTGACATGGGTTCAAATCCCAGCTCTGCCACTGAGCAACTGTGAGATCTTGGCAAATTGTTTAACTTTCCCGATCCTCCGTTGATCGTATGTTAAATGGGACTTCAAATGCTTGTGTCACAGGACTGGCGTGAGATAAAGTATGGCAAGTGGGAAACACAAAGCCTGTGCACGTGAGGCCCTCAACAGAAGCTGAATTGCTATGTATTGGTAGCCTCCTTTCTCTTACCAGGAAGCCCACGCCTCTGGCTAAACCCTAAGGCTCACTTGTCCACCGTGACCGGGTGCCTGTCTCCCTTGCCTGTCTTCCCGTGACTCAAGGAACTTCACCTGCTTTCCTTCCCTAGAAGCCCCCATTGCCCACCTTGCTTGCTATTCATCAAATCAAACGACTTGCACTTTCTTCTAGAAAGGTTTTACTGTTATCACGAAAGGGAAACAGAAAGGTGCAACTAAAACTAGCCTTCCTTAAGCCTGGGCCCAAGTCCCAACCCTGATGCTAACTTGCAGTACTACCTTCAGTAAGGTGTCCAGCTTCTCAAAGCCTCAATTCTCTCACCTGTCAATGAAGAGGGCTGTCCTAAATAGCTTTCAGAGTCTCTTCTACCCTGCAAACGTTGCTTTCTGTTAGAAACAAAAGAAACATCTTGCAAAATCTTCGTGAGTACTTATATCCCGTATTTCTCTCCATACTCTTCTCATGCGTGATCTGCTGACTCCCAAACTTCTTGACAAAGTACTCCTTTATCCTGAGATGTTAGTGTGCCTCACCACCACCACCACCCTCCGGGTTCCCCCCACTCCCTCTGTGCTCTCAATCTGTCTGCCTTCATTGGGCACCATGTTCTGGAAGATTGATAGGGCTTTAGGTATTCAGGTAGTTCAATGAGCCATTTTCTTCCCAGGTAGCTCATTCCTTGGGGCATAATCCCCCGTTTCCTCCTTCCCCTTTTCTCACATAATCATTGTTTCAGTCAATTTAAGCTAAGTTCAGCAATGGTAACAAATGACCCCAAATCTATAGTGGCTTACAATAGCCAAGAGCTATTCTTGCTCATATTCATGTGCATGGCAGGTTGGCAAAGCCTGTTCCACATCCTCCTCATCCCAGAACTGAGAAGTCCCATCTGATGGAGGAAGAACCAACGGCAGAGCCATGTGATGGATCGTCAAGCTTCTGCTTGAGCCAAGTCCATGTCACTTCCGTTCACATAGTATGAGCTAAAGCAAGTCACACAGGCAAGCCTGCTGTCAGTAGGACAGAAGGTATAATTTTTCTTCAAATATCTTGACAATAACACAATCTACCCCATGATTAAGCCTTATTCCTGGGATCCTCTGGTCCATACTGCTCATTTTACAGGTGAGAGGACAAAAGCCCAGAGACCTGAGACAATTTAGCCTAAGGTTACACAGCAAATCAGTGAAAGAGGAGAGACTAGAGCCCAAATACATTGACCTTCCAGTCCTTGTACCTTCCAGTCTTGTACCTTCCAATGCAGATACAAGAGCAGGGCCAAGAGGAGATAGATCTGGAATCAATCCCAGCTCCATAATTCTAGGCAAATTCTTTCAACTCTGAGCCTTGGCTTCCCTTCTATAATATAGGCTAAGAGTACCCACCTCCTGCAGGGAGGTTGGGAGAGTTGGGTGAAATTTCATAAAGTGTCTCACTCAGTGCCTCACACAGAGAAACCTCTTAACACATGTCTGTTTTCTGTCCCTTTCTTCCCTGTCAACTGCACCAAACTCCTTCATTTCATTCCCTTCTCTCTTCTTTCTTACCTGTCTTCGAGCCCACTTCTCTTTTTTTTTGTCAAGAAGTTGGGAGAAATAAAACATTTTAAAGACAAGAATAGCGGTGATCCTAAGGCAGTGTGGCTCAGGTACAAGAAGCTGGCAGGGAAGCCTTCTGAGGTTGCCTCCAAGCTCAGTCAGAAAAGGTCCTCAAAGCCCTCCTCAAGGACCTAATGACACGCTACCTATTTACCTCCATTATCTCCTCAAATCCTCACCACAAACATGGGCAGGGATCGCCATTAGTCCCATCATGCAGATGACAAGACTGAGGTCAGGAAGGTTGAGTGACAAGCTCACCAGCTCTGGAGGCACTAGGCCTTCACAATCACAGCTCTTTGGGCTCTAATATCTACATTGTGCTGCTATCCCCAAGGTTGGGACTGTCCCCACATACACTTGCCTCTCCTTATGTGCCTGGCATCACGTAATAACAACGTCTGAGCCTCCAGAAGAGACATGAGTGGTCTCTGGGGAGTGAAGGAGGCGTGGCTGGTGTGGGAATGATGGTGTTGGGGAGGGAGGATACTGGGGAAGAGACCGGGAAAGTGATTTCAAGAACAATTGTCACTGGTTCTGTTTGGCTTTGTCTCATAAAAATTCTGTTTTCAACATTCATGAAATGAAAGTCCAGGAAAGTCTGTTTAGGCAGAGCCATTTCCTGAGAGAGCTGACAGTTAACATTTCAGGTATGTATCAGGGATATGTATATATTTCAAATACCCCTCCCAAGGACAGCTCTGGAACCTGTTTGGAATATGTTTTTATGATTAGATAATGGGTGTGTGTGAGAGCAGATCGCTGGCTGTTGTGTTTGTGGTTTGCTTTTTTTCTCTCTCTCTTTCCCCCACTCCCTTTAAAGGGCTGTTTGTTTTTATGTTCTGGGAGCCTAGCTCTACTTAGAATGTCTAATAATGACACAGATGGTCCCAATATATTGCTGCCTTACCTCTCTGAGGGAGATACCTCGGCGTCCCTCTGTCTCACCTGCCGGCCCCTCTCTTCCTGAGCTGTCCTGTGAGGACTGTGAGCAGCCGCCTCTGCTGCCTTTCCCGAGCCATCTTCTCCAGAGCCCTCCCATTCAGACACAGCAGCTCCGATGGCCCCTGCCCAAGGGCAGACACCTCTGCTCCCTGCTCCAACTGAAACAGGAAAACATCCCTGGTCTGCTGAATTTCCAGCCTCAACCAAGGGTGCAGACCTGTCCTGCCTCAAGGGAGACACGGCAAAGCAATGAGGCTTTTACAGAGAGCAAGAGACAGGCTCTATTTTACTGATTTTGAACAGACTGTGCTGGAAGGGGAGAGATGTGTTTTCATGATAAAGAATGAGATGAAAAGACCTCAGGGTTTAAGCGACAAAGTGCTGAGTTTCCACTGTAGCCCACCCTCTTCCTGGGACTGCAGTGTCTTCTTTTACCCCCCTAGCAAGTCTGAAGTGGTGGTGGAGGTGGAATGGCCCAGTCAGTCATTCCACACTAGTTCATTTATTCACCAAGCATTTTCAAAAAGCCTACTGTATTCTAGACATTGTTCTAAAAATCAGAGACACACACAAAATTCTTAAATATTATGGGGGAGTAGAGGAATTGCAGAGGGGGAAAACAAATAAGTTACATAATACATTGGCAGTTTTAAGTGTTCTGAAGGAAAATAAAGCAGCCAGAGGATAGGGAGTCCTGGGGTGCACGGGGGGGTGAGGGTAAAGGAGGTGAAAGCTCAAGCCAAGCCATGCAGGCATCTGGGGGCAGAGCAGCCCAGGAAGCATGAACAGTAAGTGCAAAGGCCCTGAGGCAGGTGGGAGCCGCCATAGTGAGGAGCAGCAAGGGTGCGGCCTGAAGCTGAGTGAGGACAGCACAGTGGCAGGAGGGAAGGGAGGGGAGGAGGTGAGAAGCCAGATTCTGCAGGCCTGTGGGCTAACACAATGACTTTGGCTGTTACTCTGAGTGCGGTGGGGGTCACTGGATTGTTTAAGGAGGCTTGCGATCTGACCTATGTTTAAAAAGGTTACTATGGCTGCTGAGTGGAGTGTTATACGGGGACAAGGGTGGGAGCAGGAAGATGAATTGGGAGGCTTGCCCAGAGGGCCAGGGGAGAGTAAGTGGTGGCTCAGACCGCTGTGGTAGTGGCCCTTGGATCCTGGATATATTTTGAAAGTAGGAGCCAATAAGATTTGTTGGTGGCTTAGATATAGAGGTGCACTAAAAAAGAAGACTCAAACATATTTCTAAGGATTTGGCAACTTAGAATGTGGAGCAGATTTGGAGGGGAATATCAGGAGTTTAATTCTGGGTGCATTGAGTTTAAGAAGATGCCTGCTAAACATCCAAGTGAAAATGGCCAGGCTAGAGATCTACATTTGGGAACGGTCAGCAGGTTGAACATCTCCTGTGAGCTGGATATGAAGGCATTACAGTTCCCATTTATGAAGCATTTCCCAATTATCATCTCATCTAGTCTTCACAATAGCCTGTTGAGAGGTGGAGACAGGCTCAGAAAAGTTCCATTCGTTTCCTAAAGCCACACAGTTAGCAAGTAGCAGAGCCCTGCAAATAGCTCACCTTCTGGGAGGTAGTGGCTCTTGACCCTGGACAAGTTACTTTGACTGGCTAAGCCTCAGTTTTCCTCATCCACAATTGGGGGCAGTAGTACCAAGCATGATTATCTTCTGAGGCTGAAATGAATAAAAGGGGCTCTGAACAAACGTTGAGTCCCCCTTCTCTTCTTTCCCTCTGCTTCCAGCACCCTGGCTCTCTCCAGACCCTGCCTTCAGGTTGAGAGGCTTCTTCATCCCTGAGGACTCCCAGGCTGTGTGGCAGTGCTTTTTGATCACTTCCTACAGATGCTCATTTAAGATGCCATGTTTCACCCACTTTCACTAGGCTGTGAGCCCTCAGAAGATGAGCGGCCGCTTTTCCCTCTTCCCTTTAGCCCCATAGTTTCTAGAATAGTGCTTTGGATTCTGCAACTAACCAACCAGGTAGACTCAAGAACCAGAATCATCCTTCTTGGCCTCATTTGCCTCACTTATTCCCTGTTTCTCTCCCACTGTTCTCTCCCTGTAGGTCAAGGCCATGCTCTAGTGGTCCTGGGGTTCCTGTGACCCCACTCAGAAGGGTGGGGGATGGGGTAGAGTCTAAAACAGAATGCTTTCCCCTCAGCCTATAACCATCTGGGCACCAGAAGGGCTGAGCAGAGCAGCCCTGTCCAGTAAAAATATAATGCGAGGCTTGTTTGTAATTTTAGTTTCTAGGTAGCAGGAAGAATGTTTTGAAAAACAGGTGAAAGGGATTTTAATAATAATGTTTACTTAACCCAATATTATCCTTAATATGACTTCAATGTGTAATCAATATTAAAAAATTAGTAATGAGATATTTTACATTCTGTTGGCTCATACCAGGTTTTTGAAATCTGGTGTGCATTTCACACTTATGGCACATCTCAGGAAAAATCCCATTTCGGGTGCATAAAGCTGCTTGTGGTTAGTGGCTACCATGCTGAACCCCAAAGATGCAGGGGTCAGAAACAGCTTTCCTAGTGCCTCCAGTTGTTTCCAAGCCCTTTTTGGTCTTTTTTTTTTTTTTTTTTCTGAGACAGGGTCTCACCCAGGCTGGTCTCAGACTAGTAGCCTCAAGCAATCCTAAGTAGCTGGGATTACAGGTAGGTGCCATTGCACCCCGCTAGAGGTCCAGAATTCTTGAGCCTATACTTGGCCATGTCCTTGGTCAAGGGAGAGCTTCCCCCAGACCCTCTCCCTCCCCTCTTCCTTTTAACCCGTTGTCTTCCTCTCCTGAGATCCCACCTGCTCCTGGCCAGCACCTGGTGTGCTGTATCAGTCCCTGTCTGTTTTTCTGGCTAGGTTGCTGCATTTGGGAGGGGAGAAGGGGGCACGACCGATCCTGAGAGGAGGACTAGGGCCAGGGATGGGGAAGCAGCCCTCCAGCTGGACTGTGTTCCCTGAGATCATCTACAAACAATGGGATCTTTTACAGGGATGAGAAGACTTCTTGTTAGTGCAGCTCCCATACTCATATACTCATTGTGATAAAAGACCTATGATTCCTCCCCAGGCTTGAGTTACAGTAAAATAACTTCTAGTCCTCGCCTTTAGAAAGGATGGGGATATATAAAACCCTCTGGACACGTTTTTCTCCTTTTCACTCTCCAGAGACATCTGTGACTGCCTTGGGGGTTACTCCTCTCCTCCCAGGTCAAGTTCACCTCAGGCAAATACATTGATCTTGGAATTCACTGAAGCCTGGAACAGTCCCCACTCCCACCCTCCCCTCTGCATCTCAGGCCTAAAGTCTGGAAACTCCTGGGAATATTCAGGGGCCACACCCTGCCCAGTGCCTGCTTCCATCTACCTCTCCTACCACCCATGTCCCCCAACCCACACCCAGACACCCCACAGGTGTGAAACTCGCCCCTCACCATTGTTCTTGGCAGGCCTTCCTTGTGTCCCCTAAAGAACACACCCCCACTTATTTTGCTCCTCACTTGTTAATCTTTTTGTGTAAAATGGAAATAATAATAGAATCTACCTCGAGTGAATATGAGTATTAAAGGAGTGGATGTGTGCAAGCTGCTTAGAATACATACACAGTGTGAATGTAAGCACTTGTTCCATGATTCTCATAACATTTTCATGAGATGAGTATTTTCCCCCTTTTTAGAAATGAGAAAACTGAGGCTGAGAGAAGTAAAATGACTTACTTGGGCTGACAGGTAGTAAGTGGCAGAGCTGGGGCTCAAATCTCAGGCTTCTCTCCTTCATTTCAGAATTTGCCACATCATGTTAGGCAGCCTCACTGAAAATAGAATGAATGGTCCTTGCCCACAGGAAATCTAATCCAGTCAAGGAGACTGTACAAATGCATGGAAAATTCCTGAGATTGTTTGTATCCAGAGCTGTTTCATAACTGGGGGAATCAGGAGAAAAAAAGGCTGAGGAGTGTGATGGGCTGTCCTGCTCTCTAAAAGGCTGTTGTCAGAGGGCTCTTGGCTGCCTGCTCCATGGCCTCCTGAATGGGGATCTCTGCCCACTCCCTACCCCCCACCAATGTGGGCTTCAAATTGTTACCTCAGTTTGATTGACTGCCAGGAAAAAAAACAACAAAAAACTGGACTAGATTAACGAGGCAGCATATGCTGTTCAAGGGAAGTTAAACAATTGCACCTCTAAATAACAGCTCAACATGGAATAGAAGAGATGTCATAAGGCAAGATATGATTAATTGCCAAATGAATTATTGAAATTGTAATTGCAGAGGAGTTCAGAGGAGTGCGTGATTGCTGTGGGGCAGGAATGGTCAGGAGAGGCCAGGCAGGAGGGCTATGTGAGCTGGGCCCACGGTGAGGGAGGGCAATGTTGGGCTGCAGAGCCTGGGCAAAAGCTATTCCTGAAAGGTGGAATGGGAAGGTACAGATGGGAGATGGTTCGACCCCGGTGCCAGGACCTCCCAGGAGCTGAACTGCAGACAGACTTGCCTACCACAGGCATCTCCCTGATGACCCCTTTCTCCTCTTGGCCTTCCATCTGCTCTCTGACACTATGTGACCTGAGTTCTAATCCCCCACCTTTCTCTGGCCTAGTGGCCTCCTGTGCCCATGCATCAATTGCTCAGTCTGCACAGTGGGTTGAGAGGGCCTGTTTTTCCTCCAACATAAGAGAGAAAAAGCCTATCACTAGGCCTGGGTTGGAGAAATACAAAATCAGTAAGGTTTGCTACAACTCCATTACATTGAGGCTTATTTTGCAGGGGCTCAAATACACAGTGGGCCAGATTACATTTCCTGGAATGTAAGAGAGTGGCATAAGCAGAAACTTAGCAGTGCCCCAGACCTGAGCCTGAATCCCTCTCTGTCCTGTAAATGCTGTGTAATCTTGGATAACTTGCTTAACTTTTCTGAGCCTCAGTTTTCTCATCTGTAATGTGAACTGGTGTATGGATATCTCATAGGGTTGCTTTCAGAATTGCCTAGGATAAGTTACATCAAATGCCCAATCTAAGGTTGGTCCGTGGTAACCTAGCTCCGTAAATGGTGGTGGTGATTAACAAAGAGTGGTCTAACAGATAACAGCTAAAATAGCGTTTTGTTTTGCAGCCCCTCATGGACAGTGCCATAAAGCCAGTGTTAGCCTATCTATGCCCCAAGTGGCAGGGATATAGTATGGTTATATCTAGTGCAAGGGCTAGAAGATAAAACAAAATGGTGGACAAGCATGCCAGGCCCATGGGGATGGGAACAGCTCATGGAGAGGAACAATGGCATGTCAGGGTGCCTGCAGCATGCTGGTGGAAGACACAGACTTGAACCAAGGCCACAGGATGTGGTACTCTGCAGCCATTATGATGGAATCAGGAAGACTATGCAGAGATGTGGCGAAATGGTATTTTATGAAAATGGCAGAATATGTAACAGTATACATACTCCAGTAGCAACTGAATAAATATGTCAAGGTAAATTTTTTTGAGACAGAGTCTCACTCTATCTCCCAGGCTGGAGTGCGTGGGTACCATCTTGGCTCACTACAACCTCTGTCTCCTGGGTTCATGTGATTCTCATGGCTCAGCCTCCCAAGTAGCTGGGATTACAGGCGCACACCACCGCACCCAGCTAATTTTTGTGTTTTTAGTACAATAAAGATGAGACTCCCTGTGTTAGCCAGGCTGGTCTCCAATTCCTGGTCTCAGGTGATCTGCCCACCTTGGCCTCCGTAAGTGCTGGGTTTACAGGCATGAGCTACCATGCCAGGTCGATTTTTTTTAAAAAAAGTAAGAACACTTGTGGAATTGGGCTAGTGTGAGAGTGAGGAGAGGACTATTCTGCGCTTAACTTTCCCTGTAGTATGATCGGCTCTTACACCTACATAGGTCCTCCCCGAAAGGCAGCAGCTTCTCAGGGAGAAAGGGGGCTCTGTGCCTCTTCTCCCCATCAGATGTCTTGGAGGGTAAGGCTCCAGCGTGGCTGTGTATTTACAGAGGCGTCAACAGACACGTCTGGCGAAAAAGCACCGGGTGGGTTGTCCAGGAGCCTTGTGCCCCCGGGAGGAAAGCCGCACCGAGGGCAGCAGGTGGGGAGAGGTGACCCACGCTGGGCCTGGCAGGGGAAGGCAGGCACAGCACTGCACTACGGGAGGATGTGGGTCAGAGGACAGCAGCGGGAGGCGAGCCTTTGGCTCAGTGGAAGAAAGAACTATCAGGCATTCTGAACAACCCACAGCAAGGAGTGTTCCAACTGCGGCTGGATGAGCTGTGGTCAGAGGCTGGACCTGAGGAGGCGAGCGAGGACGCCGGAAGTGGGTAGAAGGTACGTTTGGATCAGTGCTGCCCAAACCTGACTGCCCATCACAATCGACTGGAGGTGCCTGTGAAAATACAGATTCCTAGGGCTCTGTCCCAGACCCACTGAACCTCCCGCGCTGGTACCAGAAGCTGCCGTTTGGGAACCTCCTGGGGATTCTCCGGAGGCCGACGATTGGGCTAGCCCTGGGAAGTGCAGGCTGACACTGCCCCTAGTGGCCTTTGGAGATACTGTGCTAGACTCAGAGCCTTTGTGGGGAGCGGGAAGGCTGTGCAGGCATGGGGCAGCTTGGGGCACAGGGCTCAGACTTAGCGCTCTCACGTGAAGCCCCTGCCACTCTCTCCCAGCCCCCTCCTCCCCCAGGGAGGCTCTGATGGCTGCCAAGAAGTAAATCGAGCAGAACCCCTCCCAGCCACTCCCTGAGGAGCAGTCCGATGCCTGCGCATCCTCCTGCCTCACAGGGGCCTGAGCGGGTCAGGCTGGAGCACAGTGAAGTCCAATGAACAAATCTCCATAATGAAGGTGTACAGGGAGTCCAGATTTCAGGTGACAAACCAAATATCACATTTCTTTTCTTTTTTTTTCTTTAAATGGACTCAAATACAAGTATGAGTCTTCATCCCCTCCAGCTTGAGATAAATTTGCCCTCCGTCACCATAAAATCTCTCACCCGAGATCTAATACAAGCCGAGGCTTCAAAGAAGACCTCCTGGTGGTTCCGAAGTTAAACTCACCGCCCCTCAGCTTCTCACAGTGAAATAGAAGCGGCTACTCTAAGGATGAATGAATTCCTGTACGGCGTTTACCACAGTGCCAGGCACGAAGCACTCAATTACCGTTGTTGTTGATCTGTCTATACTGTCTAGTATTGAGACACCTATTATCCTGCCCACGATGTCCTTCCAGGCCCACACAACTCCTAGGGCTTGGAACTTTCAGAAAGCAGCCAGAAGTCTCCTCTAAGCTCTGGCTTCTCCCCCATTTGCTTTCACCAGATAGTTCCCAGATCCTCACTCTGTCCCAACCCATTCTGGGGAAACATCACTCTCTCTCTCTCTGTCTCTCTCTGTCTCTCTCTGTCTCATTACTCTCAATGGCATTGGCATAAGCTCTTCAATGTGTGTAGTCCTGCACCAAGGCATGGAGAACAGCTGCCTTTGAGCGACTTCCAAGGCTGGCCAGACTGAAATGGGAGATGGGGAAAATATAGGGAGAATCAATGCCTATTTCAGTGAATGGAGCTGGGATTCAAATCCAGGCATCCTGACCACAGAACCGTGAGTATCCCCACCTACACACACCCTGTGTAACTCACAGAGCCTGCCAATGTGGGAAGGGCTGCTGGCACTGAGCACGGCCCCTCCCAGGCCTACTCCACTTTAAGGGAGGCTCAAGTGGACAAATTCCTTAGCTCTGAGGAATAGCTCTCTCATGAAGTCTGCAGACCTCGGGGAAGCTGGCTAACAAATGTTGAGGAACGGAGCCTCTTGATGTCCCTCCAATCACACTCCGCAGGCTTCAGATCCACTATAACCTCATTCATTCCTTCCTTCATTCATTCAATCAGTCAAGTCAACACGGTTTCTTCTCAGTGCCTGTTGGGGTCATGCAATGCTGCACAGACACTGTGAAGAGCCCTGGCAAAGTCTGAAGTCACAGAAGGCATGACTTAGAGGCTCCAGGATGGGCCAGTGGTTTTAATCCCTGGCTTCTGTCCTGCCCCTTCACTTTGGTAGGCTGTAGGCTACCAGGTCAGAGGGCAATGCCTTGAAGAAACCCTCCCAGCAGGGTTACCAGAGTAAGTATAGGACACCTGGTTAAATTTGAATTTCAGTTATTAATTTTTCAAGTTTATGTCCCAAACACTGTATTGAATGGGAAATATCTATACCAAAGAAAGTATCTGCTATTTATCTGAAATTAAAATGTAGCTGGGCTCCCTGTAGTTTTCTTTGCTACATCTGTCAACCTTACCTCCCTGGGGCATCCATTCCTAATCTATGTTTCCCAGGAAGCCACCCAGGCTGCATTTTCCAAATTCTGTAGAGAGTGTTTACACATGTACAGCAGTGGCTGTGGCTCAGAGAGGATAACAAATGCTCCAAGCCACAGAGGGCTTGTGCACAGAGCACAATCACAGCTAACACCTGGTACTTTCCAGATCTTCAGATGGGTCAGGCGCTGACCTGCTTTACCCACATTCATTCATTTAATGCTCACAATAACCCCATAAGGTCAACGCTATTACCATCTTCACTTCAGAGATAAGGGACCCAAGGCATAGAGTATTAAGATCACACAGGTAGGCTGGGCACGGTGACTCACGCCTGTAATCCCAGCACTTTGGAGGCCGAGGCGGGCAGATCACGAGGTCAGAATATCAAGACCATCCTGGCCAACATGGTGAAATCTTGTCTCTACTAAAAATACAAAAATTAGCTGGGTGTGGTGGTGCACCCCTGTAGTCCCAGCTACTCAGGAGGCTGAGGCAGGAGAATCACTTGAACCCGGGATGCAGAGGTTGCAGTGAGCTGACATCACGCCACTGCACTCCAGCCTGATGACAGAGCAAAGCGAGGCAGATCTGGGACATGAAGGCCACTCCCTGGCTTTCACACAGCCTTTATTTATTTATTTATTTATTTATTTTGAGATGGAGTCTTGCTCTGTCACCCAGACTGGAGTGCAGTGGCACAATCTCGGCTCACTGCAAGATCCACCTCCTGGGTTCATGGCATTCTCCTGCCTCAGCCTCCCGAGTAGCTGGGACTACAGGTGCCCGCCACCATGCCCGGCTAATTTTTTTGTAGTTTTAGTAGAGACAGGGTTTCACCGTGTTAGCCAGGATGGTCTCGATCTCCTGACCTCGTGATCTGCCCGCCTCGGCCTCCCAAAGTGCTGGGATTACAGGCGTGAGCCACCGCGCCCGGCTGCATACAGCCTTTATTTTTTAATAAGAACAGGCCTTGGACCTCCACTGAGGAGAAGATGGCACAAGGGCATGTGTTAGTGTGGAGCTGCAGACAGGCTGTCCCGTCAGGCCATTTTCCCTCTCAGCATCATGTGACACCACTGAATTGTGTATTCGTTCATACAAATACAGCTACATTTACATTAAAGTTGTGATGGCGCATTGAGCAGCTACTGGCCCTGTGTGTCACAGGGAATGTGTATCCGGCAGCTTCACGGAGAAACAGGGATGTTGCTTGTAGAATAAGTCCAGCTCCTGTGCTGGGATTCCTCCTCACACTCCTCAGACCCCCTCTGTAAGGTTCACTCCCCTTCTGACACATTACACATTTTATTTGTAAGGATATCTTTACAGCTTGTCTCTTTCAATAAAAAGCAAGTCCTAAAGCAAGGAGCATACCTTCTATTTGACAAACTTTTTTTTTTTTAAGCATTTACTATGTACCAAGGCACAATGCTAGGGTATAAGAGGCATGTCCCTATCCACATGGAACTGACAACTTAGTGGTGGTCAGGGTGGGTGGGGAGAGACAATCAAAGAAACCAGCAGAACACACACAGTGGGTTCTAACAGGAGCACTGGGTACAGAGAGGAGGTAGGCAGCATGGACGTGACGTAGCGGGAGCAGGCAGAGGGCCATGGTCCAGGACAGCTTTCCAGAAAGCAGGAGGGGAAGGACCTGCTGGATGGACACAAGTGATCCACGCTGGGACCTATGAGCTGCAGGGAAGAAGCAGAGACACCGGGGCAGGCAGCACTTTCAAGATGTTTTAGCAACGTTGCTGTGGTCTACATATCTCCCTTCAAGGAGTTCCAGAAAAGTCAGTAACGAACTTGAGTCTTTTTGAAATGGCACATTGGTTGTTAAACAGGGCGCTGCTCAGGAACCGGACCGTGAGGGTCCCGATGTTGCTTCATAAGCCACACATCTTTTGCCACCCACTCTGTTCCAGGTGCTGATGACACCAAGCTGGGTGAGACACAGTCCCTGCCCACCTTACCCTCCACCTCTCACACCCCCAGCTCATCCAGCTTCCACCTTTAACTCCTTGCCTCACACAGAGGCTGGAGGAATTGCCTGAGGGGTGGTGGTCACAGGGTGTAGCAGGAGAGGGGATGATACTAGGAGCGGAGGCAGGAAAGGGGATGACAAGGACCTACGCCAGCAGCAGCTCTGTCTCCTCCATTTCTATAACACTGTAGTGTTCGTTCACCTCAAGCCACCATCATTCCCCATGGAGGACTTGACAAGACTGATTGCCACTGCTGGGCAGAGACAGAAGAACCAACTCAGAAGAAAAAGAGCTATCTGAGTCCCTGGTCTGCTGAGTGACCCAGCTGGGTAGAGCGTGACCCTCTCTATGCCCAGCTTCCAGGGGGTCCCTCAGTGTTTTCTTGGTTTCAGTCCTTATGAGGCCAGCTGAAATGATTTGGCTCTGTGTCCCCACCCAAATCTCATGTCAAATTGTAATCCCCATATGTCAGGGGAGGGGTCTGGTGGGAGGTGATTGGATCATGGGGGCGGATTTCCCCCTTGCTGTTCTCATGATAGTGAGTGTGTTCTCATGCGATCTGATGGTTTAAAAGTGTGTGGCATTTCCCTTCTCTCTCTCTTTCCTGCTCTGCCATGCTAAGACGTACTTGCTTCCTCTTTGCCTTTTGCCATGACTGTAAGTTTCCTGAGGCTTCCCAGTCATGCTTCCTGTTAGGTCTGAGGAATTGTAAGTCAATTAAGTCTCTTTTCTTCATAAACTACCCAGTCTCGGGTAGTTCTTCATAGCAGTGTGAGAACAGACTAATACACCAACACAGCTGGATTGCAATGTAGTCTGGTGATAGGACCATGGGCACTCTCCCCACCTATTCCCTAAAGCCCACAGTGACAGCCATCCAGGAAATTCAGCATACTTACGAGTCCCACCATCCTGCCCTGTTTCCTGACTTAAAGTCCTGGTCTCTGGTTAGAAACCATGTTTAGCAGTGGAGATCTGAGTCACTCAGGACCCTGCACTTTATCCAACAGATCTGAACCCAGGTCCCTATAGGTAAGCGTGGCTGTGGGAGTGCTCCCCTCCTGCATCCCAGGGGTCTATATGTATTCATTATAGTGCTTTTGGCAGCAAATAATACAAAGCATACTATAAAGATCTAAGCAAATCAAGATTTATTTTTCTAACTTAACAAGAAGTCGAGGTGGGCGATTACTGCTGCTGCTGATCCAGTGGCTCTGTGCAGTCAGAACTGAAATCTCTGGGGTTCTTTTGATCATTTTCTCATGATTTTAAGATGGCTGCTGAAGCAGTAAACATCAAATTTTTAATCACAGCAGGAAAAACAGGGAAAGTGTACCCACGAAAAGGAAGCCTAGCATGACTAACTCCAGTTTGCTCCTATTTCCCCACCCCCAGGTGGGGTGATATGTTTTGGGCTAACTGCTTTGCTTATCCCTGCACATAGGCCAAGTTAACCAGGGGAAGAATTTAGCTTATAGTTTACCTTTAAAGCAAGGATGATAGTCCCTTCCCCAACTAACCCTCAAGGAGATAAGGAGGGTGTATGCACAAGTAACAATGCTATGTTAAAGCTTGAGACAGGGTCTTTCTCACTCTGTCTCCCAGGCTGGAGTGCAGTGGCAAACTCACAGCTCACTGCAGACTTGACCTCCTGGGCTCAGGTTATCCTCCTACCTCAGCCTCCCAAGTAGCTGGAACTACAGGCATGCATCACCATGCCTGATGAAATTTTTGTTCTTCTTTTTATTTTTTTAGATACTAGGTCTCACTTTGTTACCCTGGCTGGTCTTGAACCCCTAGACTTAAAAGATTCTCCAGCCTCAACCTCCCTCAAGTGCTAGGATTACAGGCATGAGCCACCATCCCTGTCCATGTTAAAGATTTAGAGGAGCGCTGTGACTTAACCAAGAACAAAGAAGTTTCACAACCTCCTTGGACCCTCACTGCTGCCCAGATGTCTGTGATCATCAGTAATCTCTTGACTTCAATTCCCTTCCTCTTCTCCCTTCCCCTAACATAAAAGGAGCCTAAAATTTGTATTAAGACGGTTCTTTAGGACACTAGTCCACCATCTTCTCAGTTTTTTTGCTTTCCCAATAAAATTTGCTTTCCTTGCCCCAGCACCTTGTCTTTCTACTTATTGGCTATTGTGTGGCGAGTAGTATGAGCTTTGGACTCAATTATGAAAGAATCAGGGTGATGCTTGAATGAGAAAAGCAAAGGATTTCCCAGGAACCTCACGGCAGAGCTCCATCTATGTCTCATTAGTTAAAACTGTGTTTCCCAGACACTCCTGTGGGAAAGGCGGCAAGTAGGAAGTGGATTGGAAATGGGGTTTGAGTAAGCCAAGCCACATTATTTGTCATATTATCCTATGTCCACTTTTATTCCTACTAGCCCTAGCTGAGGCTCCTGGTACCTGAAGAGTAGGTTAACAAGAGCTTAAGGGGGCTGCCCCTAAGGAGGAGGCTCACGTAATCCGAACACCTTTAAAGGAAAACTATTTTCTATACTCAACACTTTAAACACAAGACACACAAGTTTTCCACACCAAGAAGTTCACTAATTCTCTGTGAACACCAACTAGATGACCTACAATTTAAGTCAATTCTGACACTGACTACCTGAAGTTAGCACAGACCCCACAGGCTAAGGGCTCAGTCCCACAACATCATCTCCACTTCACACAACAGTCACAAGTCTCAGGCCTCCAGTACTTCTGACCAACTCGGCTACAAATCATGGGTTCCCATGAGTTCTGCTCAGGTTTGATAATTTGCTATCAGGGCCCACAGAACTCAGGGAAACACTTTTCCTTACTGTTACTGGTTTATTATAAAGGATACAGATGAACAGTCAGATGAAGAGGCATATAGGGCAAGGTTCAAGAAGGTTCCAAGCACAGGACTTTTGTACTCGTGGAGTTGGGTTGCACCACCCTCCCAGCATTCACCAACTCTGGAGTTCTTTGAACCCCTTCTTTTAGTTTTTTTCTTTTTTTTTAACCAAGGTTCCATTACATAGGCATGGTCGATTAAATCATTGGTCATTGGTGCTTAAGTCCATCTTCAGCCCTTTACTCCTCTCCAGAGATGCGGGGTGGAGGCAGCAATGGTGCTCAGGGCTGAAAGTATCAACCCTCCAATCACAGGTTTGGTTTTTCTGCAACCAAGCCCCATCCTCAGAGTCACCTCACTTGCATAAACTGAGGTATGGTTGAAAGGGGCTTATTATAAATAACAAAAGACACTCCTCTCACCCCTATCCCTCAGAAAGTTCCAAGGGTTTTAGAAACTCTTGTGTCTTGGACATGGATGAAGACCAAATATATATTTCTTATTATATCACAATATCAGAGCCTTCAAGAAACAAAGATATGAAGCCACAAATAGTAGGAAAGCAGGTGGGTGGATAAAAATGTTAAATCTGGTCCTGCCTCAAACTGAACTGTGTCAGTGCTCAGTGGTGAGCCAGCCTTGTCCTCATCCTGGATGAGGTGCCCAGCAAATGTGTCCATGAGCAGGAGTTACAGATGGAAGCAGGTCTGGAACGACCCACCTCCTTAGGGTTCCTTCAGCACTTACAGAGATGAGGAAAAAATGACTTCTGAGGCTTCTCAGCCCATTGTCCCTCAAGCATCCATTCCAGACACCCAGGAACAGTTAATTCCTCCATATTCCACAGAGATGGAGGCAGCACACACTAGAGGCAGGTTGTGCATGAGGTGAGCTGTAAGGCACATGAGGTGTTGTAATCCCCAGTCCTACCCTCAGGGAGTCTACAGTCTAGACCAGCACTGGTCTAGACTTTACCCACCAGTAAGACAGCATAGATCTAGGAAAGCCAGAAGGGCCCATCCAAGAAGCGACTTGATTTTTAACTTGCAAGCAAATTTTTGTTATTTGTCATATTATGGTTTTAGCATTGCTTAACTTGAATTGCATATGGCGGGGGGTGGGAGACACCTCCCACTAAACCTCACACCTTCAATAGAGTACTCCCCAAGAGCAGGCAGGCACTGTATTTATTCTCTTTTTTTCACCAGCACCTAGTGTTTGAGTGTTAGGACTCAAATGCCTTCATGCAACCCTGCTATGTCATGTGTGTCCTTGGGGCACAGAAACTCTTTATAGCATATTTCTCAACCAAGTTGCAAGGTGTCAAGTTTGTGAGCTGTGTCACAAATGGGTAGTTAGTAAAAATAGTTTAAATATCCAGATTAGCAACAATTTTTTTTAAATTATGAAATATTATAAGTAGGATGGGGTGTCTCACTCCTGTAATAATGCACTTTGGGAGGCCAAGGTGGGAGGATTGCTTGAGCCAGCAGTTTGAGACCAGCCTAGCCAACCTGGTAAGACCTGGTCTCTACAAAAAACTTAAAAAATTAGCTGGGCACAGTGGCATGTGACTGTAGTCCCAACTACCTGGCTGAGGCAGCAGGATCCCTTGAGCCCAGGGGGTTGAAGCTGCAGTGACCCATGATTGCACCATTGTACTCTGGTCAACAGAGCAAGACCCTGTCTCAACAAAACAAAACAAAACACAATATATTTCAGACATACGCATATTTGCTTTAAAGGAACTTAGAGCCTACTCAGCCTAGTGTGCATAATAAGGTCACTTTTATCACTACTGCTCTGCTACATTTCCTTAGTGGGTCAGAGAAAGGAGAGCAGCTCCAGGTGTGCAGAAACAGATGTCTCTGCTCCCAATCCAGACTCAGAAGACATATACGGGTCTCTAAGGTGGTCATGCCTTCTTTTGTATTGATACATATTAGATGTACATATTTTGGGGGTACATGTGATAATTTTATACATTCATATAATCAAATCAAGGTAATAGGATATCTACTACCTGGTCATCCCTTTCTTGACTTAATGGTTTTGAATCCAAACTCATCATTAATAATGGTCTTAATGACAGGTTTGAATCCAAAGCTTGTAAATTGTCCTGCTCCTTGATACCCTGGGAGTTATAAGTCTAGGCAAAGCTAAGTGAATACTAATCATCTGCGCCAGGAGTTATTTGTGTTTGGCTATGTGTTTAAATGACCTCTTTTCTCTAAAACGGGCCCTGCCTGAGAGATCTTGGGCCAGTGCTCAGAGGCCCTTTCCCTGATCTCTAGGAGGCAGGGGTGGAGACATGAGAGTGGAGAAGGTGTGGTAGAAAGTGCGTGAGTCTGGGACCCTGTGGGAGTGGACAGATCTGAGCTGGAATTCTTCCTCTGCAGTTTCTAAAGGACCGGAAAAAAGGAAGACAAAGCCAGTCCCCGCTGAAGGGCAGCTGGGTAGTCACGCACCCCTGACTCTGCCTGTCTCCACCCTCACCCTCACCCCTAGTGGCAGATGAGTGAGGCTGGAGTGGACAGTTCACTCAAGGGTAACCAAATCACAGTTTGATTGATTGGTGCCCCTAACATGGACAGAGAGGTTCGTTCTTAGCCAGGTCAGTCAGATTCTCCCTCTTCAAACTGGAACTCAGAAATCCTACCCCCCGCAGCCAAAAATTTAAAAATGCTAGTGTGCAGGAGAAGCTGCAGCCAAAAGGATCCCTGAGGGATTGTGAGGGGGCTGGCCCCAGGCCCTCTCCCCAGCCTGGATGGAGGGCTGGGAGGGAGCAAGCTGTGGGCCTCACCCTGCCTTGGCTCCACCAGGAATGGCTGACCAGGAGTGGGCTGCTTCGCAGCTCACCTTCCAGGAAGCCACACAGGGCCAATGAGGTGTCTCAGGGTGCTAAGGAAGGAGATCCTCCTAGCAGGCAGATTTTCGTCATGCTTCTGCTCTTCCAGTAACTAGCTGTTATCTGTGGGTAAATCCACATTAACCTGCCCAGGTTTCTTCTGTGAAATGGACTAACTGAACTTGATGATCTTAACTGATACTTTCAGTTAGTGAAAGGTGATTTGAGAAAAGCAACCAGGAAAAGAGTGTGCATGTATGTATGTGTGTGGGGGGCAAGCAGTTCCTTTTGGTAGGGTGGTAAGAGAACCCTCTTGAGGATGTCACATTGGAGCTGCAGGGAGGAAGGAGCCAGCAACATCCTCAGAGGACAGCGAGTTGTGTGGATCCAGTGTCCAGCAGTCGGGCATTGAGGAATATACTTTTTGGTGTGTGAAATTGAGAGTGATACAGACAAGAGGCAGGGAAATACTGGGTAGAAGAGGGTGGTCCCAGCAAGGGACACACCCTTAAGCCTGAACCTGCAGCCCAAAGTGAGAACATGCATTCCTGTTTTCTCACCCGAATGTTGCCTTTTCCAAAACCATCCTGGCTTTCCCCTCCCCACATCCTGTACCCATAATAACCCCAGGCCCCAGTAGCAGAGTGACAGAGGAGAAAAAAGCAGCAGCAGCCAGGTTTCGGAGAGAAACAGCTTGATTTCAGAGGGAGGGCTTGATGGCAGGACTTCAGAGAAGAGTTCAGCTGAGGACAGCCAAACTCCAGGGGAAGACCACCTTCCCACTCCATCCCCTTTCCAGCTCCCCATACCACTGAGCGCCACTTCCACTGCTCAATAAAATCTTCCACATTTACCACCCTTCAATTCATTCACATAACCTGATTCTTCCTGGATGCTGGACACGAACTCAGGTACCAAGACGGTAGGTGCAAAAGGCTGTTACCCTGACCCTCCACTGAACTGTTAAACACTTAAGCTGTCCATGGATGGCAAAGCTAAAAGATCACACTGTAACACACTCCCTCTGAAACTCCAGGGATCACAGGGGTAGCAGATGCTGCCATGGGGCCACATAGAGTTCTACTCCTGCCAGCACCCAGAAGCACTCGTCTTGGCCCCTGCACCCACTCACCTGTGTGCTCCCTGTCCCAAGAAGGGTTGAGAGCTGCAGGCTGAGTAAACAGGCGAACATCTTTGCAAGTCCTGCAAAGGGGTCAAGAGAACTATCCCATTTCAAGAAGACATACATCCTCATTCACAAAATTGTGTTGAGTACCTGCAACATACCAAGTACAACAGTAGGTGCTGGAGAAGAAAGTGAAACAAAGGAAAATAATAAATACAGTGTCTTCCCTTTGGGAGCACTACACTGAAAGTGTGAAGTTTGGTGGGGAATAGGGCTGCGGGGGTGGGGTTTATCAGTTCTGGTCCCTTCCAGACTAAAATTCATGCCTTCTCATCTCTCATGAAACTACCAGCAACTTTCATTTCCTAAAGAGGGTATAACACAAAGAGGAGAATACTGGCAATACAGGTAGGGACAGACTGAAATGTAATTTAATCATTCAGGTGACTGTGAGAACAGGACACATAGAATTCCCAAAAGAAGAAACCTCTTTGGAATCGACTATTTATTTCACATTTTATGGAACAGTTACTGTAGACCTGATGCTGTTCTGGGTACTGAGAGTAGAGTAGGGAGCAAAAGAGACACAGGGTTTGCTCTTGTGAAGCTTATATTCCAATGTCAGGAGAAAACATATTGCCAAGAAATCATGTGTGTATGCACAGACTAGATGGGGACACTAACTATGAAGGGAGATGAAGCAAGATAAAGGAGAGAGAGGGAGGATGGGGAGATTTCACATAGGATGGCCCTAGAAGGCCTCTCTGAGAAGGTGAAGTGTGAGCAGAGACTTGAAGGATGCAAGGGATCACCCACAGCACTATCTGATGGAAGAGTTTCTAGGTAGAAGGAGCAGCCAGTGCAAAGCCCTGAGGCAGGAGCTGCCAATCTACCAACATGGTTAATCCAACACTTCTGCATTCTGCCTACTCCCTCATCTTGAACAATAGAAACTGCCCTTAAGGGTTATTTTGCACATAAAATTATTGTGAAACAAATATTTCCCCACTGAATTACATTAAAATTTCAGAGATGCTCAGCCTTCTTTTTGTTTAGTTTTCAAGTGTCAGTGACTTCCAAGTAAAGGGCAAGGTCACTTCTCCCACATTCCCTGTGTCCTCAGGATGTCTGATAGGTGGCTACTTATATATGAAGTATCAGGGTATCCTTAGGGAAGCCCACTTTTGAAAGAAGCCAGAGAATGAACTCTTTTGTGTAAGAAAAAAAATTATCTATTCATAAAGTGAATCATCACCGCCTGATTCATCCCCAGTGAGGGTTGGGAGCTTAGGAATGGCGTTTGAAAGTAGAACCTGGAAGGTCAGGCTGTGTTTGTGGGGGTGAGAAATTCATAAAGGTCTCTGTCCTCCTGGTACTTAGGCAGGTAGGTGAGAGACCTGCCAGGTCCAGTGGGCTTGAGCTCATTTAACCAGATCTTGGTGTGGGGATGGTAACTTGAGGCCGCTGCCATTCCTTCTGAGCCATTGTGTTTAGGGAAAATTCTTAGAGATACTTTGTAGTACATTGTGGTAAAGAATTTGGATTCAGGGATCAAACTCACTTGGTGTCTTTTTTTAAAAAAGCGCGTACTTCACAGGGCTTTTTAAATTGTAGCATAACATATATACAGAAAATTGCACATAATCCAATTGCACATTGTGCAACTCAATGAGGCCTCACACATCGAACACACGCACTTTATTGGTGGAGTCTTTTTTTTTTTAGAGAGCTAAATGAAATAATGCATGTGAAGTATTCAGCACAGTGCTTGGCATATGGGAAAGCTCAATAAACAATTACTATGCAAATGCAAGGCCTTGTTGTCTGTGCGAAGTTTAGGGTATGAGACCCTAGAGGTTCCCCCGGGGGCCCATCTGTCCTTTATTGCCCACTTCCTCTTGGGTTTCAGAATGAATGAAAAGGAGGAAAAGAAGGCACTCAGTAATATTCACTTGCCTGAATGAGACCAAATGCTTTTTAAAGGCTTCTGCAAAGTAGCTATCTGTTCTTGAAGCTGCAAAGCCCTGCCTGTAATCAGTTACATCCAAGGACTTGTGGGCAGAACAGTCCATTCTTACCGATGCAATAGATTTAAAATGCGGTCATGAACAGGACTTGGTGATTGGCTAGGTGGGGTAACACATACCCAGCCTCCTCCCTCCAGGTGAATCAGGCAATGCTGAATACCAAGCAGCCTCACGAGCATCCCAGGTGCCCAAGACCTAGGGGCCCAGAATGATCAGTGCCGCATATGGGGGCTTGTGGAGAACCTCCCTGGTCCTCTTGGGAGCTGAAAGTGGGTAAGGCTGCTTTGGTTGCCTCACACCAAGTGGCTAAAGTGAAGGGACTGAAGCAGAACTGTCACACTCCTCTAGTCTATAAATAAACCCAGCCTGTAAATATTTATGTGCCTCAGTGCTGTGACACTGTAATAATCTCTCATTTTCCCCCCTCTGAAGGGCAGCTCCTGCACAGGCTGGCTGCTGCATGGTCAGAAGAGAGAGAGGGGTGTTGGGGGAGGTGGGGAGGGCTAGATATATTTCTTTCTCTTGCCTAAAGAGAAGAGAACAAGACTTCGATTCAAACATTTACCTCTCTTCTGCTAAGCACAGGCATACAGAGATTTAAAGACGAATCAGCTGCAGGTGGAGCCCCACAAGGGCTCCAGTGTGGGAGGACACGTGCACATATATAAACCACTGATCCAGGCAGACTAGTGATGCCTTTAGCATGGCACACATCAGAGTGCTGTGGATGTATGTGGCAGAGACTGATTTCCATAGTGGTGGTGTGGGGGTGGGGATAGGGAGAGTGTGCTATTGATATGGACAGGAGACAAGAAAATACTGGGTAGAAGAGGGCAGTTCCCTGGCAAAGGCCTGACCCTCAAGCCTGAAAACCCGTGGCCCTAAATGGGAATAGGCATTCCTGTTTTTACACCCAAAAGTTGTCTTTTGGCCCACCACACCCCCTATCCTGTACCCATATAAACCCCAAACCCCAGGTTCCATCAGCAGAGGAACAGAAGAGCAGAATAGTGGCAGAACAGCATGGCAGAGAAGGAGAGAAGAGAAGTTGCATCTGAACATTGAGAGGAGTTCGGCTGCAGTGGTTGGAGGGGAGATTGGCCACTGGATGGCCAAACTCCAGGGGAAGATCATCTTCCCACTCAATCCCCTTCCCAGCTCCCCATCCATTCTACTGAGAGCCACCTCCACCACTCAATAAAACCCCTGCGTTCACCATCCTTCAAGTCCATGTGTGACCTGATTCTTCCTGGATGCCAGATGAGAACCTGAGTATGAAGAGGGCTCTGAGCTTGTTAACACTTAAGCCGTCTGTAGATGACAGAGCTAAAAAAGCACAGTGTAACATGCACCCACTTGGGCTTTGGGAGTCGCAGGCACCCACCCCTAGATGCTACCATGGGGCCGGAGCCCAAAAGTGCTTGCCCCAGCTCCTGCACCAGACCATCTGTGTGCTCCTCATCCTGTAAGGGGTTTGAGCATGCATGGCAGCCAAACAGACGAGCCACACCCCTGTCATACGTCCTGCAGGGTGGGTCAGGGAACTCTCCCATTTCACTGTGAAATCTTGGGAGGTTTCCATGGTGAAAGAACATTCCTGGAAGAGTGCTTAGGTTGTAGGCAGGCTTACCAAAGGATATTCCAGGATGTTCTAGAGGTGGAAATCTCTTTTATTTTTTCAACAAATATTTGGGTGCCCACTATCTGCCAGTGCTGAGTACTAGATGATTAAATGTCAGAGAAAGGGGCAGTAGAACCAGGCTAGAAAGGTAAGCCTTGCCCATTTTATGAGGACTTAAAAAATCAAGCAGAGAGGCCGGGCGCGGTGGCTCAAGCCTGTAATCCCAGCACTTTGGGAGGCCGAGACGGGCGGATCACGAGGTCAGGAGATCGAGACCATCCTGGCTAACACTGTGAAACCCCGTCTCTACTAAAAAATACAAAAAAACTAGCGAGCAGTGGCGGTGCCTGTAGTCCCAGCTACTCGGGGAGGCTGAGGCAGAAAGAATGGTGAACCGAGGGCCGGAGCTGGTGAGCTGAGATCCGGCCACTGCACTCCAGCCTGAGCGACAGAGCAGACTTTGTCTCAAAAAAAAAAAAAAAAAAAAATCAAGCAGAGAAAGCAAGTGTCTTTAAACAAAGTGGGAGGTGGGGCAAAGATGTACCAGGAGAGGATGACTAAATGGATAAGACCTTTTCCTCCAAGGGACCTCAGCCTGATCCTTTGAAAAAAATTTCCTAAATAAGGGAAGAAAGAAGATACACAGACACAGTGTCATTTCAGGAGGAGTCATTATATTTCTGTGGAAAGTCAGCTTTGCAGAAGGTTAATAACACAAATGAAACTGGGGCTGCAGTAGCTCTCAGAGGAGGCACAGGAAGTCTTTCATCAATCCTTTGGACTATAGGAACTACGGGGGCTTGGTCCTGCCACAGAAAGATAAAGTGCCTTACACCTAAGGTTGGCAGAAGGAGCTGGACAAGGCTCTTCTGGTGAACTAAGCAGTATCTGAATACGTAGAGAGAGAGAAAGAAAACAATGATGCAGTGCTCTTCTGTTGACTGATGACATCTGTTGACTGATGTCCTTAGGGGGTGGGGCTGGGGGCTGGGGGTTGGGGGTGGTCTATTAAAGCAGATAGGTTTGATTAATCACTGCTAGCTACACTAACATAGGGCTGTTTGGAGCAGATTTCCCACCTTTTTTTTTTTTTTAACAGGAATAAAACAGTAATACCATAGAACACAATAGAAGGCATACTTGCTGATGCTTTGGGGGAATGTGGGGGAAATGTAATTAACCAGAAATCTTCTCCACAAAGGTAGTAGAGAAACAAACCACCTTATTGTTATCAGTTTTCTTTTAAGTTTATCCTTCACAGAAAGGAATCTTATCCCCTTATACAGCCAAGCTGTATAATACACCCCAGTACATACATGTTCTCAAGATTGACAATCACTAGTCCTCAAGTTAGAGGACTTGACAACACCTTTTGTCACACAGAGTTTGTTTGTCCTAACTTTATTTTGGTAATTGGGGAGACCACCTGTGTTGGCTTTATTTGGAGAAAAACAAACTTCCTATATCTTTATGACAAGGTAGTTTTGCAAAGTGGAGCAAGGAGCCCACCAAGTTAGGCTCTTACCTTCCCACAGGAACTAGGAGATAGGGACACTATCTTCCGTGATGTTTGCATTTCAGAAAGATGACTCCCAGGTCCTTGAGGAAACATTCCTGAGTTGAGAAATTTATTTAACCATTGAAATTTATATACATTTGAAAAGGATAGAAAAAGAAATTCTGAAAAGAAAGAGGTGAGATATTTTCTCTTATTTTCAACAGGGAGAGTTAAGCCTCTTATTTTTAATTTGTATTTGCCCTTACAATCATCTACCTGTGTTACTATAAAAATCATATTGCAATCTCCTAATTATTTGTACCTTTCTTTGGGCAACTTGCAGTTGCCTGAAAATTCAGCAAGTCTATAGTAAAATGCAAACAATGCAATTACCAGAATCACAGTATGATGAATTTTAAAATTCAGTATAATATTTGCCTTGGAGGAATAACCTTTAAATATAACAGGCATTCACTTTTGTTTACTTATCTGTACTGGAATTGGAGAGAACTTGCATCCCAGTGTGAATCTAGTGACATTAAAGCTGTCTTTTGCAGTTTCTGTTTGTCTATTCATTAGATGCCTTTCTATATCATCCTTCCAATCAAACCAGTTAACTTTTCTTGGTGTCAAATTTAGAGCTTGAGTGTCTGGATGCATATTTATGACTTTCATTATTATTGAACAGTACCAGTGAAAATGACCCCACTTACACTCTGCTAAAAATGAAATCGTTGGACTTGTAAGTCCAGATCCTGTTCATCCTGGGAGCATCATTTAAAGCTGATTGGTGATATGGGGTTGTGGGAACATTTCTGGGAGTGCAGAAGAAAAAAGAAGTGCAACAAATTATACTGTTTGTTTTCTAATAAATATAATTCTCAAAGTAATTGGAATAACCACTGCCATGAACAGGACAGCCAGGCAGACTATAGGAATAGTAATACATTTTCTAGAATACTTCTTTTCAGTTGAATAGAAAACTTGAGTTTTAGGTCCTTTGTAGAAAGCACAGTCCAGCTGCCCTGTGGTGCTAGCTTCACACAGGAAGCCTGGATTCAGCAGTTTGTCTTTTGCACTGAGAGCCTTATGGGTCATCAGCAGCACTCTATAGGGTCCCTCCCCATGGTGACAGCCCACTTTTATGTAGACGAAGTCTCCTAGTCCGGAGGGGTGGCAGATTTCCTCTGTCTTCCAGATCTTTCTGACTTTGTCTCAGGGTTTCTGGGGAGAAGAGAGAAGCTTTTAAAGTACTGAATACGATTATGAAAGGATTCAGTTAAGTCAGACATATATGGCCTCAGACTCACATTCATGGGCTCCCCAAATATAAGTCCAAAGAAGAGATTCCATGTTTGTTGCACGGGTTATTCTATTTTTTAAATTCTAATTTGTAATAAGGCTAATTGATAAGGCTCTAGGTGAATTTAACCTGGTAGATTGCTGAATCTTATCCAAGGAATGTTTGGTTTGTTTTTTGTTTTTTTTTTTGTTTTGTTTTGTGTTTTTTTGAGTTTATTTGCTCTGCTTGTGCAGAAGACTGGAACTTTTAGAGACCTGTAAACATTTGCATAATTTCTGGACAAGAGTAAAAGTAAAATAACTTCTCTGATTCAACATGCTTCAGTATCCCAAAAGTGAGAATTTTGTGTAAGAGGAGAGCCTTTATCACTGCCTGAGCATCAGCTTTGGAAGAGGGAAAGACCTCAGGTTATCTAGACCTTACACACACCGTAAGCAGACAAAAGCACTGTCTGTAGGTATTAACTCTATGAAATCAAATGCCATCAGGTTCCTGGCAAAGCTGGCTGGGGGTAACTTCTTGGGCTTACCTTGGGAGTGGCCTGTAAAGAATTCTGCTGACAAATAGCACATCTCTTTTTCATCCGTTGAATACTTTTCCCTTTTGGGTAGGTGTAGAAAGAGTTTAGTGTCTTTAAACTCCCTCTTTTATTCAGGTGATTTTGTTGATGACACAACAATACTAACCAAGCAAATGGGTACTGTGGCATAGGAATTAGTTTGCTAGGTAGTTTCCATAGTCGGTCAAATTTCATTTAGCCCCTTTTATAATCCTTTTGTCTACTTTCATTTACAAAGGATCCTTTTAAAAATGAACAAACGTTTCTCACTGTGTTAAAAGTGAAGCTTTTTAAGTTTAGAGATTGCTGTGTTTTAACAACAGCTTTGAAGCTCTGCTAGCAAAATGAACTACCGATATCTGAGCTGGCAGCTGTAAAACTCCGAATAAATCAGTTACCAATTGGATAGGAGGTTTTTTTAGTTCTATTCCCTCTCTTTAAAAAATTTTTTGCTCTGTTGCATGACAGACACCAAACACTTAGTTACTATCAGTGTGACTATACACACACACACACACACACACATATATATATATACACTTTAAGTCTGGTTAAAATAAAAACTTTAGGCAAATTAAATTGATTAATTAATTAACAGAGTTTAATTGAGCAAAGGATGATTTAGGAGTCAGACAGCCCCCAGAACTACGATAGGTACAGAGCGACTCTGGCACTGCCATGTGGTCAGAGAGGATTTCTAAACAGAAAAAGGAAAGTGAACAGAAAACAGAAGTGAGGTACAGAAATAGCCAGGTTAGTTACAGCTCGGTGTTTGCCTTATTTGAACATGGTGTGAACAGTTGACTACCTGTGATTGACTGAAACTCGGCTGCTATAATTGGCTAAGATTCGGCTGTTTGTTACAAGAGTAGGTTATAGTCTGTTTACACATCCAGTTAGATTACAGTTCACTGTGTATGAAGAAACTTTTAGACCAAATTTAAATATGTAAGGAGGTAGCTTTAGGTCAAACTTAATCTAACAAATCGTCTCTTTAGGCTGTTTATGTCACTCTGTTCCTATCATAAATGTTCTTATTTGGACTCAAATCCCACTGGGAAATAGCAGAATGGTGGATTTTGTAAGGTGGGAACAAGGACTTCAGGTTACTTTTCTGTAAGGGTTACACCAGAAAGGGCTCTCTCTCTCTCTTTCTTTTTGATAAGGAGTTTCACTCTGTCACCCAGGCTGGAGTGCAGTGATGTAATCTCGACTCGCTGCAACCTCCACCTCCTGGGTTCAAGAGATTCTCCCATCTCAGCTTCCCAAGCAGCTGGGATTAACCACGCCCAGCTAATTTTTGTACTTTTAGTAGAGATGGGGTTTTGCCCTGTTGCTTATGTTGGTCTGAAACTCCTGGGCTCAAGCAAAAAGTGCTGGGATTACAGGTGTGAGCCGCCGCACCGGGCCAGAAGGGGCTTTCTCCTGCTGGAGTCTCCTGTTTTCAGGAGAGAGAGAGAGAAAACAAACAAACAAACAAACAAACAACCGTAGTCTGTTTTGGGATCTATCTGCTTCCATACAGTTTCAGTTTGATTATGTCACATTTAGCATGAGTGACTCCATGGACCAAAGATTCTATTGCTGCAGTGTAGGTAGCAGGGCAGTCTTTTTCTGATGTTTTTAGAAGCCTCAGTCTCCAGGTTCTAGATCATAAAGGGTTTCATTGTCTTCAGTTAGTCCATCATGAAAAGCTTCCTTTATCTGGAAAAAAAATGCACTTTGGCATAATGCATTAAAGATTTGCAGCATATAGTCATTTCAGAGTTTAGAAGCAGAGGATACATGAGGCCCTATTATTAGGGGCACAAACCTTCTAGTGACTATTTCATAAGGGGTCAACTTATATTTTCCATTGAAAGTGGATCTAATTGTAATCAATCTGCAATACCATTGACTAAGGCAATGCAGTGGATTCAGTTAGCTTTGTCTAATGCTGTTGTATCTATAAACTTTATTTAACTGTTTTACAACTTGTCCAGTGAAACAAATACCTCTATCATTGAAGATTTCTCCAGAATGCCCCATGAGGAAACACATTTCCTAATAACCTCTTAGCCACTGTTACACCATCAGCCTTCTTGCATGAAAAAGCTCCTAAACATCTAGAAAACATGCACTGAAAATGGCAGAGAAATAAAATCCCTCTATAAATGTCCAAATGGCACATCAGGTAGCAAAAACCTGAAGTTTCTATTGTCTTCCATATATATAAATTGCAGAGCTTTTAATAGTGGAGGCTTTAAGGACGCAGGAGGGACCATGTGGTTATCCAGGTTCTCCATGAGTCCACAATTAACAACTAATTTATATTCTCTTAAACACCAGTTTTGTTTCTCCAATACAGATGCATAGCACTGTTTATTAGATGAGTTATCAGAGGTAATTTGGCTTGGACCGTGGAGTTTACTGAAACTGCAGATCTTAACAATTTCATTACCGGCTTATATAGCATGAAAATCTGGCAAAGTATTTCCTTGGTATTCAATTAATTCTTGTCTTGCTTGGATTAGCAGTTTTATAAACCAGTCAGTCTCTTCATTAGAATTCTGGGAATTCTTACCCAGTGTAAATGATATCAGGGTCCTTTCTATCCTTTCCATGAACCTTTTAGGAGACACAATACTTTAGCAATTTATTTGCTTCTGAAGAGCTTTCAGAAAATGCATCAGGGCCGGGCACGGTGGCTCACACCTCTAATCCCAGGACTTTGGGAGGCTGAGGTGGGTGGATCTCTTGAACCCAGGAGTTCAAGAGCCGGGGGACCTAAGGAAAACCCCGTCCTGGAAAAAAAAAAAAAAAAAAAAAGGAAGAAAGAAAAAAGAAAATGCATCAGAATTAAGCAGTTAACTGTGGAAACAACTTAAAATAGTCATGGTTAAAGACAAAATTGACAAATGAATTTTGTTATTTCTGTTGCATAATAACCATAATTATAACCAATAACATAACAAGGCATATCAGAATTTTAGGAATCTCTTATAATTTTGAAACATATATTAAAAACATATCCATAAAAATATAACTTGAGGAAGGTTAAACATCGTTTCTTGTTTGACAATGTCTCTCATGTAATTTAACATATCAGATAAGCCTGTTCATTATCCCCGTTTGGGATGCTGCAGGGACGCACTGTAACATCCCAAAGTTAGTGTGAAGCCAAAGTGACTTAATTTTGAATCTGAAATTTGAATTTGGAAAGCCTGTGAAATACACCAAAAGTTTAAAACACTTAATCAAAGTAGTATCACATGTCACCGTAAAATAATAGTCATTCATTTAGTCAAAGTGATAATTAAAAGATTCTGAAAGCAAAAACCTTTACTCTTTGATAGTGAAGAGGCTCAGTTTTCCAAATAACGCAAAGGCCTAATAAAGACAGCCTAAGACAGAATCTTTCTCTCTTCTCTTCCCCTTTTCTTTTTTGCAGTTTCCTCAAAAGGTGAACAAAAATATTTTACTGACTGATTCATACTACATAAAATTCTTCTTTAAAAGAAACCAAATTTTACTATTGTATTAGCGTATTATCAACACGAAAGTTAATTTGACTAAAACCTTACAAACAAATTCATCCAATCTCGGGCAGCTTTTGAACACACAAGATAAGATTTTCATAAAACTTTTTTAGCCTCTCACAAAATTTTTCTATTTTTCTTTCCCCATTTTTATACCCATGTAATTTTATCTATATATTTTATTCCTTCAATTTGAAATAAACTTGAAATAGCTTCTAAACTAGACAAAATTATTTTTTTCAACATACACACATCTTCATGCCTTTACAACTTTCCTCACCAAAAATATATCTTCCATTTTTTAAAAAATACATTCTGTATATAAAGTTGTTTCTTTTCTAT
Organism: Papio anubis; assembly: GCF_008728515.1. Lineage (NCBI taxonomy): Eukaryota > Metazoa > Chordata > Mammalia > Primates > Cercopithecidae > Papio > Papio anubis. The sequence goes on along the minus strand of NC_044976.1, from coordinate 185,992,689 downwards.
CTGGTAGTTTTATTTACATATATTAACCTTAATTTTAACTCTTAATAACCCTAATTTCTAGCAAAAACCTAGGAAGTAATTTTAAACTGTTTTATATCAGTATTTGTAGATGAAAATCATTTCCTAATGTTTTAAGAAAGATGTTTCTTCAGTTTTTCTTATTTATTAACAGATCTAATTATATTTAGCTTCTCTATACTATGTAAAAGTAAGATGCCAAGATATATAAACTTAAACTTAGGTTAAATAATTAATGTTTCAATATTTTAACTTACTTAGAAATAACTCAAACATGTTATGACTATCTATTGGTTAATTTAACAGATTAAAGATTTTAAATTACTGAAAAGAATTTTCAAACTATGACATAGGTACCCTCCCTAATATCTTCCCTAATCATCCTGGGCCCTAAGTACCCATATGGCACCCAAGGCAGTTCTGTAGTGAAGGGCTCATCTGGGTCTTGAATTTACATACCAGGTATAGAGGTCAGGACAGAGGACAACTGTGAAGATGATACCTGGAGGATCAAACGCCTCCTGGCATGGCCAGCTGGCAACACTGGTTCAGGGAGAATGTGCCATTGGAGGTTGGCTTTGCTTTGCAGAGAGTGGTCCAGGCACTGAGGACATATTCCCAGGCCTCACCATGGTCACCTTGTTACCAGCAGTGAATCCATGTGGGTCTGCATCAGCCTCAATTCTTGCCTCCTCAGAAGAAAGAATTTGACTTAAGGGCTTAAGGCAGAAGGAGAGAGAGGCAAGTTTTAAAGCAGGAGTGAAGTTTGTTAAAAAACTTTGCAGCAGGAACAAAAGGAAATAAAATACATTTGGAAATACTTGACCCTCTATATTTGGAAAAGGGCCAAGCAGATGACTTGAGAGATCAGGTGCATGATTCGACCTTTGACTTGGGGTTTTATATGTTGGCATACTTCTGGGGTCTTGCATCCCTTCTTCTGTTATTCTTCCTTTGGGTTGGCTGTCTGCATGAGCAGTGGCCTGCTAGCACTCGGGAGAGGAGCATGTGCAGTGTGTTTACTGGAGATGTATGCATGCTCACCTGAGGCACTCTTCCCTTATCAAATGTCCCTAGAAGGTCATACACCAGTTAAATTCTGCCATTTTGCCTCTTAATGCATGCCCAACTCCTGAGATCTTATCAGGAACTGCTGATCACCAGTTTCAGGTTTTTCTATCTATGAACTGCCTTTCCTTGGCACTGGCTGCAACCAATTAGTGTTTTAGAGAGACAGTTAACAACCACCTGACCATCACTTGATAATCACCTGACATTCAGGTTGGGGGAGGGAAGGCTCTCCTGCTCTGCTCATATCTTACTAGCTACCTATTGTAACAACCTGTCCAGATCCCAGAATCCAGAGGCTCAAAATAAAAAAACAAGCTCACAGTAAGGCATGTGCAAAGCTTCAATGTAGCCCAGCATCTGTGCCTTACAGCTTTAGCTAACAGACAAATTAGGCAAATGTCAAAGATATCATTTCATAACTTTAAAACATGTCATGGAGACAACATAAATCTGTCTGACCAGTAGATCCCGGCAAAAATGTCTGAATTATATTTAACTGACAATTCTGAAGCCAATTCTATTTTATTTTACCAATACTTTTAAAATTAGTTTTCTAAATCAAATATTATTACATACACATAACACATATAGACATACAGACACACATGACAGAAGCAAATTTTATAGCTTTCATAAAGATTCTCATTTGCCAGCTCTCAAACAGTTTTTCTATTTTCCCCGTTGTGACAATCAATCTTCCAATTATCTGTTCCATCGTTCTAAGCAATTGTTAGCTAGGCAACCCTAGATTTGCATTTCTAATGGGATGACTCTTAAGTAAAATAAGGTAGGAAATTTCTATCTCAATAATCAGAGAACTGAGACTTCTGACCTAAATATTGTACCATAATTTGCCCAAACCAAGGAATCAGGATGTAGGTAGTTAAAGGCCTAGTTAAGACAAGATGGGAAGAAAAACACCTTAAACAAAGGTAAGATTTGTTCTATAAATTTAAACCAATGATAGGAGTTTCTAGTGACTCAGTCCTCCCTCTTTTCCAAGTGCACAGAGGCAGACACCCTTACAAATGAAGATTTCCTTTATAGATGTAAATTTTATTTACAAAAGCATTTCAAAGCAGCCAGCTAAATGTCAGAAAGGTGTATTTTTGAGAATGATTTAGTTCAATAGGCAGGTTTTTTGTTTTTTTTTTTTAACTTAGCTACTGTTTCTTCGCTAAAATTACCAAGTTCAGGGTGGAGTACATTGAGAAATAGGGCAAAGAAAGCATTCTGTATGTCTGGACTCAGCACGAATAGCTCTGAAAAAGAAGCAAACCTACTTTACCTGAGGCCCTATATTTTATAAACCCTTTATCCAGGATAGCTTTCTTTTTACTTTTGGGGGTGGAATAGTTATTAAGCCAAAATGGTAGCAGATTTAATTTTTCTTATCAATTAGTTGCCTAAGGTTTTTATTTGCCTTTTATAAAGAGTCTTTTAAAAGAGGTAATAAAAATATTGAAACCTTTTTAGAAGCGTCTGCACATAAATAGGCATCCCTGGGTTAGCCTAATTTGGGAGCTTTCATTTTTAAATGCACTTTTTAAAGCACAATGTTTTTCATTTGGAACATTCCGCTGTAATTTTAAAATATCTTTAGTAACATTTCACCATTTTTGTAAGCATTTGCTGTTTCTAGGGCCTAATACTTATATATGTAAATGTAGGCATAGCCAGAAGGGGGAGTATTCAGTTCTTCAGAAATAAAGAATCCCATTTTTACCTTGACCATTTAGATCCCCTTGATCAACTTAGCCAATGAATTTTCTCCTACCTAACAGTGCAAGATAAACAACAACAACAACAACAACAATTAAGGGGATAGGACACAAAAAATCTGAAAAATTTCTGAAAGCCAAAAATTTGACACCCTGCAGAACTGCAATGCACTGTTAGTTCCTGTCTTGCACAGTCAGACAGCCAAACAGCTAACTGGATGCAAGCAGTTAATTATCAGATCCAATCTGATCCTAGACCCAGTCAGTTTTTATTGTAAACTCCAGAACACAGTTCGGATAAAAATGTGCTCTAACAAGCTCAGGTAGCTCAAAACACAAATCCATGTAGCTATAGAATCCAAGAGAGCTTACCCATGATTCCCAGTTGCTGTGAGAAAACAATGAACACAATGGGGCCAGCAGGTACCTTGCTTGGTTACTTGATGCTCCTGGGGGTCACTGGAAGCTCTATTTCAGATGCTACTTCTGACACCTTAAAAGAAAACCTTTGGACAAATGAACAGAGCTTAATTGAGCAAAGGACAGTTTGTGAATCAGGCAGTCCCCAGAACCAGAATATGTTCAGAGAGACACTGGTGCTGCCGTGTGGCTGGAGAAGATTTATGGACAGAAAAAGGAAAGTGATGTACACAAAATGGAAGTGAGGTGCAGAAGCAGCCAAACTGGTTACACTTTGGCATTTGCTTTATTTGAACATGGTTTGAATAGTTGGTCACCTGTAAGTGGTTGAAGTATGGCTGCTGTGATGGGCTGAGACTCGGCTTCTTGTCCCAAGAGTAGGTTATAGTCTGTTTACACATCCAGTTACGTTACAGTTCACTATGTACAGAAAAGCCTTTAGGCTGAATGCAAAATCTGTAAAAAGGCAGCTTTAGGTAAAACATAATTTACTAGTTCATAACTAAGAATTGGAGCTCTAGTAACTGCTGATAACTCGGTTGCTTGTGCTGATTTAATTCCAGACAAAACATAAGCTTCCAAAATTTCATGAGAAGTCACCACACTATAGAAAATCTTCAGTCATCCTTTCTTAGCCCAGGACCATGACTCAAATCTGCATTTTGAAACTGGAAGGCCAGGGCTTAATATCTTCCATTACCATTGTTCAGTCATGATCAACGATTTAATCAGAATCTCATAAGAGGGTAGTAGGGTTTAGGAGACTGCACCTTCCAAGTACAATGTTAGGACTACATAATAATGCTTGTTCACAGTTAGTTCAATGGCACACTGACAAATGCTAGGCTTTATGGACTTGTAAGATTGCTGTCACAGCATGTGGGACATGCAAATAAGTCATGTGACCCAAGATAAGACTTTGGGCTTTTTCAGTAAGAATGCTAGCTACCTCTTCCTCTTGCGGACACCCAGGCATTCTCAGTGCAGTGGTTTCTAGAACTGATAAATAAACTATTGACCTATAGTTTAATCCCAACTTTTTAGCTAATATTTCATTAGCAGCACCTTTATTTTCATAACAAAACAAGTGGAAAGGTTTTCAAAATTGAGATTCCTCAAGACTAGGGGAAAAGTTATAGCTAATTTCAGTTGTTCAAAAGCCTCCTCAGATTCTAAAGACCAGGGAGAGTTATCACGCAATTGCTTATGGAAGGTTTTGCACACTCAGCAGAAGTTGGGATTCATTGTTTTCAAAGCCCTACTAATCCCTAAAATTGTCTCAATTGTTTTTCTATAGAAAGTTGCTTGATATGCAAAGTCGATTGACTCCTAGACCGTAACACTTTACAGTCTTCAGCTAACAGTAGATGCTTTAATCTATTTTGTGTTGCTGCTTAGTTTCTGAGGCTACCAGTCAATCATCTACACATTGATTAATTGTAGATTCCTCTGGTGGAACAAATTTCTCTAAGTTTTCCTTAAAATAACTAGAGAAAATAGTAGGGGGGCATTATTTGTAGGAATTATTTGCCACAGATATTGGGCCTTTTCGTAAGTAAAAGCAAAAAACATTTAGACTTGCCCAGTAGAGGAACAGAAGAAAAAGCAAAATATAGACTAATCACAGAAAAAAAATTTGTAGATGACAGTACCAAAGTTGGAATAGTTACAGGGTTAGGGGCCACAGGAGTTAATGGAACAATAAGTTCATTTATGTCTCCAAGATCTCATGCAAACCTGTATATCTCTATGAAACTTACCTTCCTTCTTTACTAGAAGTGTGGTAGTATAACAGGGTGAATGTCCTTTTTAAGTTACTCCCTTGCTGGCCAGGCTTAGTGGCTCATGCCTGTAATCCTAGCACTTTGGGAAGCCAAGGCAGGCAGATCACCTGAGGTTAGGAGTTTGAGACCCAGTCTGGCCAATATGGTGAAATCCTGTCTCTACTAAAAATACAAAAATTAGCCAGGCATAGTGGCACGTACCTGTAGTCCCAGCAACTCAGGAGATTAAGGCACAAGTATCGCTTGAACCCGGGAGGCGGAGGTTGCAGTGAGCTGAGATCACGCCACTGCACTCCAGTCTGGGCAACAGAGCAAGACTCTGTCTCAAAAAATACATACATACATACATACATACATACATAAGATAATATCGTGCTTCCCTTCTTTTTAAATAGAGACAGGGTCCCTCTATGTTGCCCAGCCTAGTCTCGAACTTCTAGGCTCCAGTGATCCTCCTGATCCTCCTGCCTCAGCCCCTCAAAATGCTGGGATTATAGGTGTGAGTCACCATGCCTGGTCCCTTTTCTTCTATAAGGCACATAGTAACCATTTCAGGTGCTCTTTTGTTCAAGGAGCTTCACCAATAGGCCATCTGGAGTACAAAATATAGTAGCCTTTAATTTGCAGAGTAGGTCTCTCCCCAGTAGGTTTATAGGAGATACAGGAGAAAGTCAGAATGAAGGTACCTTAGTAAGAGCACCTGTCTGTTTGGGAATCCAAAAGAAAAAAGAATAAATGGAGGCTGATCCAAAATACCAACATCTTGTACTGATCAGTTACCAGATGGAAAGCAGGAATTTTCTGAGGAAACTGCAGAATAAGTAGCACCAATATCTACCAGAAAAGCCAAGGATGGATGGGGTTCAATAAAAGTCCTTGACATAGATGTTTTACCACTTCCCACCTCTGAGATTCCCCCAATCTGTCAATTTTGAGCCATTTGCCAACTATTTCCTAGCTGAGGGTTTCATCTTTCTCGGCTTTCCTGACTCTCCTGTCTCTGCAATTTTGGTATCCTCCCGAGTCTCTTTCTATAGTCCTTCCAGTGCCCTGGTATTTTGCAATAACAACATTCAGTTTTCTCCTCTTCCTTTGCTATCTTTATACTTTGCCCGGTATAGGGATTATCCTCCTTAGTAAATAATTCTCACTGAGCAGCCAACAGCAGTCTTTAATCTCTGTTGTTCTTCTTTGTCTTATCCCTAAACTGAGTAGTGGCTGCTGCTAGGATTTGAACAATAGTCTGTCCTTGCTATCCTAACACCTTTTCCTTAATTTGGGCTTGGCTAGTCAGCAAGAGAGCAGAGACAAAGTTTGCCAAGATTAGGAAGTGATTTTATCTGCTCCTGGGTCCATGCTAGTAAATTCTGAGAAAGCCTCCACAAACTGCTGCTGGAAATCAATGGAGGACTCAATCTTATTCCAGGTACACCATTGCAACTTCTCCCAACTTACCTTTAGTGGAAAGGCTTCAAGTACTGCTGCTAGCAGCCGCTCTGGATGGATCTCTAACATGCTCAGTTCTGTAGTTGTAGGGAGTGGTAATCAATTTCTTCTGGTCACAGTGCCACCTTAGGTGGTGGATCATCTCCAGGTCCTCAAACAAGCAAAATGGGCTGGTTGCAGGATTCCCCACAAGACTCAAGTCAGTGCACATCCCTATGTGCAGGGCTGTAAACTAAAAACAAGCTGTGGAGCATTTCTGCAAACTTTTGTGTATCTTCCCGGGGTACAGGAAAAATCCTTTAGATGGATGATATCGGCAGGAGAGAAGAGCACATAGGTGCTAAATGTTTCCTTTGCATCCAAGGGACCCGGGGGGCTTCTCAGTGGCATCAGATTTGCTGGTGATCTGAGTAAAAAGGGTTGGTTTTCTTTGCATTAAGATAGAAAAAGGTAGGATTATATGGCATCTTGGTTTGTTTTTCCATACTGGTATATTTATGAACCTAATCTCTTTTTGTTTGTCTTTTTCCAAGTAACTCTCCATCCTGCCGCCTTCATACAGGGACATAGTCTTTTATCTGAGTTCTCAATTATTCCAGGATCTTGATTATTTAATTTTATCTTTTTCACCTTTCTAGCTAAATGGTGTGTGGATGAGAAGAGGTCCCTGGAGGTGAAATCTGGTCCAAGGCAAGAAGTGGACTTGGGGATAGGCCAGGGGGCAGTCAATTCTACGTCCTCAAACAGGGCGGTAACTCATTTGCAGCTGGAAAAGTGGCATCCTTTTTTCTCTTCTCATGGAACCCGCTAAGGAGGGAAACCACTTGTCTAAAAGTTCATCACGCATCCCTTTCCAGGAGTCAGTCTGAGACAAGGAGGGATAAAGTGAGGCAGCAGGAACGGAGGGAACAAGAATAATCAATGGAGGAGGTTTCTGTGAAAGAGAAAGTGCTCTTAATTCTTGTATTTCCTGTTCTATTTTTTTTGTTTCAGTCTTTCTCTCTGGTTATCTAAATCACTTTTAAGTTTCCTCTTAGAATAATATTCATCCCACAAATACCAGTAACTCATTTGCTTGACATAAGGACCTTCCGAGAACTTCTGCAAATGCAGTAATTTATCCAAATCAAAGGGAGCCAACCCTAGGCCACTGCAGGACTAGGATCTGATGTGTATATCCATTCCAAATGTGAGAGAGAGACGTAAGCCATTCAAGACAGTCCAACAGGCAACATTCCTGGCATCCCATATTTTTCTACCATGAACCTAATGGTGATCTTGATGAGATTTTAGAGCCTGTACTTCCCATGTTTATTCAATAGCAAACGCTTGAATTTGGTATCATCCAGTTACTATTCCAAACAAGTAGAGAGGGAGAAGGAGACTTTTTAAAAATCAGGGTCTCTTACCTGACTGTGTGTGGACACAGACCTTCAGTTGTCCACTTTATTCAGAAACTGCCAGCCATCTTACCTTCATTCACAAAAATTATTGACAAAATTTAAAAACCAAGTTCTTGTCCCAACCCAGAAATTCCCTCCACAAAGGTAGTATAGAAACAAAACACTTTTTTAAATTTAATTTTTTAAATAATTTTTTTTTTTGAGATAGTTTCTCTCTTGTTGCCCAGGCTGGAATGCAATGGTGTGATCTTGGCTTACTACAACCTTTACCCGGGTTCAAGAGATTCTCCTGCCTCAGCCTCCTGAGTAGCTGAGATTACAGGCAGGCACCACCATTCCCAGCTAATTTTGTATTTTTAGTAGGGATGAGATTTCTCCATGTTGGTCAGGCTGGTCTCAAACTCCCAACCTCAGGTGATCCGCCTGCCTTGGCCTCCCAAAGTGCTGGGATTACAGGCGTGAGCCACTGTGCCCAGCCTAAGTAATTTTTATACAAAAAAATAGAGACAGGGTCTTGCTCTGTTGCCCTGGCTGATCTCAAACTCCTGGACTCAAATATTCCTCCTGCCTCAGCCTCTCAAAGTGTTGGAATTATAGGCATGAACCACTGCACCTGGCCATACAACATTTTAATTTTTATTATTGAAGAACCATTTCTTTGTATTAGTGAATAACCATTAAACCAGAATGTGATGTGCACCACATGCAATTGCTAAGAGATTGCAAAGGCAGAAAGGAAACTCCCCCCTTAAACAGCCAAGCAGATACAACCCAGTACATTCATGCTCCCAAGATAAACAATCACTAGTCCTTAAGTAAGAGACAACACCTTTTGTCACACAGAGTTTGTCCTAACTTTATCTTGGTAATTGGGGAGACCACCTGTGTTAGCTTTATTTGGAGGAATAACAAACTTTCCATATCTTTATGACAGAAGGTAGTTTTGCAAATTGGGGCAAGGCGCCCACTGAAGTTAGGCTGTAACCCTCCCACAGGAACTGGGAGATAGGGACACTATCTTCTGTGATGGTTGCATTTCAAAAAGATGACTCCCAGGCCCTTGAGGAAACATTCCTGAATTGAGAAACTTATTTAGTCATAGGGAAGATTTATATACGTTTGAAAAGGAAGGACAGAAAAATTCTGAAAAAAGAGTTGAGGATTGCAGGGCAGGGTTGATGGCGGTGTGTCTTTTATTTTTATTTTCAAGAAGGAGAATTAGGTCTTCTATTATTTTTTAAATTTTTATTTTATTTTGTTTTGTTTATGAAGACAGGGTCTTGCTATGTGTCCAGGCTAGCGACAAACTTCTGGGCTCAAGCACTCCTCTTCTCTCAGCTTCCCAAGCAGGTGGGACTACAGGTGCATGACACCACACCCAGCTTTAGGCCCTTTATTTTTCATTTTTACTTGCTATCACATTAGGGAGAGAAATATTTACCTGTTTTCCTCTACCTCCGAATTAGGATCAGATTCTCAGATCTGAAAGGTACCTGAAAGAAAAATTCCATCCAGGCCCCTGCCTTCGGGCAGCTGATATGTTGAAATCATTTAGAATCTGTAGTTGTCTGGTCACCTCTGATGATCTCCAAGGATGGAGATGTCGCCCATTTCCATTGGTAGTACCTTTCAGTTTTTTAGCAACCAGCTAGGTTCATAGTTCTTCCTTTTGCCTATCTGAAGTCCTTCCTGCTATAAATTAATCATCAGATAAATAATACCACAAACTAATTAATTTATCATCAGATCTAGATGATGCCTTAGTATCTTGACAGTGTCACCCTGTACACACATTATCCTCCTTGAAGATAACTCTCAGCTGTGCCCCTTGACATCTACTTGGTCAGGGGAAGTAAACTAGCCATATGATTCAATATTTTTAGAAAGCCACTCAAATCATACATCCTTTATACAACCCATTTAGCACTCCAGTAATTCTGCCTTTTAAACTTTTTTTTTTTTTTTGAGACGAAGTTTCGCTCTTGTTGTCCAGGCTGGAGGGCAGTGGTGCAATCTTGGCTCACTGCAACCTCTGCCTCCTGGGTTCAAGCGATTCACCTGCCTCAGCCCCCCAAGTAGCTGGGATTATAGGCACCTGCCACCACGCCTGGCTAATTTTTTTGTATATTTAGTAGATACGGGGTTTCACCATGTTGACCATGCTGGTCTTGAACTTCTGACCTCAGGTGATCCACCCGCCTCGGTCTCCCAAAGTGCTGGGATTACAGGCATGAGCCACCACGCCAGGTTAAACAATCTTTTCACTATAACACATGCAGCAATGAACATTTTTGAATCTGTTTTCCTCATTTGTTTTAAGAAAGCATAATGCTTTCTTCATAGGATTATTATGTTATGTATAAATTATTTTCCATGCAGTATATCTTACCTGCCTAAAGCTCCATGAAGGGATCATGCCCTTCACTATTTGATATCTTCCATAATGCCTGGCAGAATGACCAACACAGAGAAAAACTAGGCCTAGTGGGGAAGGGAAAGATATATTCCATGGTGACAGATTTCAGCTCAATCTAGGAAAAAGCTGTCTAACAATTAGAACCATTCTGCCATGAGTGTCTCAGGGATTACTGGGATCTCAGTGGCTATCAATAGTTAAGTAGAGACTTTAAGACTGCCCATCATGGTGAAATATGAAGCATGTCTGCAATGAGTAGGATATTTAATTCATAGGTTACCCCAAAGAGAGTTTGAAACAGGTTTTTTTACTCTGAAAGGAAAAAAGAAAGCAATTACTTACTGAAATGTACTGAGGGCTGGATTTCTGTTCAAGTTTCTGACCCTTCTTTCCATCTCTCAGCCCCAGAGGAGAGGTGAAACTGATGTCAAGGTTCCCGGGGGATGTTTAGACAATGGAGAAAAAGCATGCACAGTTAAACACTCGAAGTCACTATACTGTCTACCATCACATACCAAAGGGGAGGTGGGGAAAGGGAGGGAGAAAGAGCATTCCACTTTTGTCATAAAGATTTGTTACAACGCAATCAGATAACTAGAAGGGAGTAGATGCTGGAAGATAAGAACACCTCCCAGAGAGTAACACACTGGGAAGACCATTTTTGGCTTCCACTTGTGGCTCCATAGATATGATCAGTATTGGGGTTTTTCTTGACAAACAATCTTATCTCTTGCCTGCATTCTCAGTTCCCTTTCCCTTCTTCTGTCTTCTTGTCTGCATATAGGAAGACTAGTGGAGGTGAGGCTGGGGCAGCCCCTGCCACCTGTTGTACTCTCCGGTGAGAGAATGCGCTGGACATGTGGTAGGAAAGGGGACATTTCAGAAATCTCAATTTGAGCATTTTCCTAAACTAGCTTTTCATTGAACCTGCGATGATGGCTGATATGTTTTGGCTGTGTCTCCACCCAAATCTCCACTTGAATTGTATCTCTCAGAATTCCCACATGTTGTGGGTGGGACCCAGGGGGAGGTAATTGAATTATGGGGGCCGGTCTTTTCTGTCCTATTCTCAAGGTAGTGAATAAGTCTTACGAGATCTGATGGGTGCATCAGCGGTTTCCGCTTTTGCTTCTTTCTCATTTTTCTCTTGCTGCCTCAATGTAAGAAGTGCCTTTTGCCTCCCGCCATGATTCTGAGGCCTTCCCAGCCATGTGGAACTGTAAGTCCAATTAAACCTCTTTTTCTTCCCAGTCTCAGGTATGTCTTATCAGCAGCATGAAAAGAGGCTAATACAATGGCCTATGGTAGGTCAGCTCACATAGAAATAGGCGGATGCTATGTTAAAAAGAGCATAAGGAATAAAGCCATTTTATAGGCCTGTTTGAAGGGAATAAAAATGTTTTCCCCCCAAACATACTTCTTTGACATATTTTGAGATGGTTGTTCAGAGAACTTGCAAAGAGAAGTAGTCCTGCAAAGCTGTCTTGTGTGGGGGAGATTTGCATCTGTATAGAGTCTGCATTGATGCAGCAGGCTTTCTCTGAGGCCCTCCCTTGTCTGGATGTAGGAAAGGTTAACTGAGAGTCTGACACCTTTAAAGGTCTGGAAGAAACATTTACCATCTATTCTGTCTGAGGGCTGCTACCTGTGAGGTTCATCTACAGAGCAAGACCACCTTTGCTAGTCAGGCCTCCTCTTCTTCCCCTCCCATACCCTGTCTTACCATCATAGTCAGATTTACCATTGTCGTCATCTGTTCGTATCACTATAAAGGAATACATAAGACTGAGTAATTTATAAAGAAAAAAAAGTGTATCTGGCTCTCAACTCTGCTGGCTGGAAGAGTGTGTCTGGTGTCTGGTGAAAGCCTCAGGCTGCTTCCATTCATGGTGGAAGATAAAGGAGAGCTGGCATGTGCAGAGATCACATGGCAAGAGAGAAAGCAAGAGAGAGGGTAGGCGCCAGGCTATTTTTAACAACCGGCTCTCATGGAAAGTATTAGAGCAAGGATTCACTTATTACCATGAGCTGTTCATGAGGAATCTGTACCCCCATGACAAACACCTCCCATTAGGCCCTAATCCCAAGGTTGGGTTTCAAATTTCAACATGAGGGTTTGGGGGACAAACATCCAAACATAGCAACCTCCATAACCTGTTTTGGGTCAGGCTGCAAGCCCCTATTCTTTCTGTAACCTCAGTATGGTATATAAGCTTCTGAACCCTGTTGGGAGGTTGGGGCAATCACTCTGTGGTTCTCTCCTCTGCTTGTTAATAAATTTGTATGCCATTTCTCCTATTCATCTACCTTCTTGTCAGCTGACTTTCAGCGACCCTTCAGAGGGCAAAGGGGAAGTTTTCCCTTGGCCCCTATAGTTTTGGCCCTGTGAGCAGGATACCAAAACTCTGTTCTTCTGGAAGCTACAGACAAGAAAACTCAGGATCAGACACACCAGCAGAAGGATAAGAAATTTCTACCAGCAAGGCTCCTTGCCTCTGTGTGTAATCTGGTCAAATGGACGGTAAGAATCACTGTCTCTTTTTCCCCTTTAAAATCTTGACTAATGGGAGAAAAAGACTTGTGTGACTAGTCTTTGGTATAGTGACTCTGGTGTACATTTTGGTATAAATATTCATAATGTTGAACCCTTTTCTCCCCAAAATGGTATTTTTCTTTGTCTTTTTGTGTTGCCTATCATAAAGTGGGATACCACAGGGTAGAACACAAACCTAAAACCCTCATAAGTCTGTTGTTCAGGCCAGCCCTGTGGATTAACCAATTTTGCAGTTCTGATCAGACTGGCATTTATTTAGACAAACTGCTGTGGGTCTTTGATATAAAAACCAGATGAGGTTCCATTCTTATCTTGTTTTATGACCTTGAGAACTTGGCTTGTGACCAAGCAGGAGCATTGTCTCTTGGTCTCTGCCATCATGGCAGAGGGAGGGATATAGTTTTTGGTTCAAATTAGTGGCCAGCCTAAAAAGATTTGGAATCCTGAGACATATCAGCACACACTTTTTTTTTTTTTTGAGATGGAGTGTAGTAGGATGAGCCAAAGATGAAACTCCTCAGACACCAAGTTAAAGAAGAAAGGGGTTTATTCAGCCGGGGGCATCAGCAAGACTCCTGTCTCAAGAGCTGAGCTCTCCGAGTGAGCAATTCCTGTCCCTTTTAAGGGCTCACAACTCTAAGGGGGTGCCCATGAGAGGGTCGTGATCAATTGAGCAAGCAGGGGGTACATGACTGGGGGCTGCATGCACCGGTAATTAGATCGGAACAAAACAGGATAGGGGTTTTCACAGTGCATTTCTATACAATGTCTGTAATCTATAGATAACATAACCAATTAGATCGGGGTCAGTCTTTAACCACCAGGCCCAGGGTGTGGTGCTGGGCTGTCTGCTTGTGGATTTCATTTCTGCCTTTTAGTTTTTACTTTTTCTTTCTTTGGAGGCAGAAATTGGGCATAAGACAATATAAGGGGTAGTCTCCTCCCTTATTTCCCCCTTTGAGACTCACTCAATAGTGGGAGTTCTCACTTTCATTCTCACTACCCATGTCTTCTTGCAAGACAGATAGATAGTGATTCATATAGTACACTTGTGCTGAAGCATTTTGGTGAACTAAGGTAGCGATGAAGCTTTTTATCATTTGAAGAAGTACAGGTAGCAAACAAGGGAGCAGTAAGCAGGTTCCTATTACTATTATAACTCTTATTATAAGAGTTTTAAATCCTCTTAGTGCTGGGAACCATTTTCCAAACATGGTCCCAGGATCAAATCCATGTCACACTTGCACAGGCACATATGCCAGTTTTGTCATATCTCTAACTATGTCTTCAACTACTTGCCCTTGATTATCTATGTGTAGGCAGCAATTAGTAAGGTTAAATTTCCTACAGACCTCTCCTTCAGCTGCTAGCAAGTAGTTGAGAGCTAATCTATTTTGATAGATAGCATTTCTCATCTGAGTTTCTTGCTGGGCCAGAATAGTCAAGGCTCTGCTGGTTTTATTAGTGATTATTTTTAAGACAGCTTGTAACCATATGATTCGGTTGATCATGTAAATGGGGGTCCGGTATCCCCATGAGACATCTTGTGCCTAAGTAGCAGGCCTATAATATTGTATGATTCTCTCAGGGGGCCATTTATCATTTTTTCAATTTCCTATAGCTATGCTTCTCTTTTCACGGGAAGCATAGACAGGGAAGCCCAGGAGTTCGCCTGTTTTTATGGGCAGTAGGAAGAAAGATGGTTTAATAGGGCCAATAACACAACTACCTGCCCACTGGTCAGGTAATTTGGCATAAGCTCTATGCCCACATATCCAGTATAATCCAGTGGAGACTGTCCAGTTCTGGTGGGACTCCAGGTAGGTCCACATGGTTTGCAACTTTGGGAATTTACTAAATGGATTTCTCTCTGTGTGATTTGAACTTCACCAAGTGACTGTTTTTGTGGTACCATTATACAGTTTCTGTCTCAGACAACTAAGTCGTCCTATGTGGTGAGTGAATTCTTTTCCTTCTCTAGCTATGCAATATTGTCCAATAATTGAGGCTTTCAGGACCCATAAATTATCAGAGTGATTCTTTTGAGCTGGGAATTCATCAGGAACTGGGTCTGTAGGTACTAATTCTTGGGCTTCCCGTGGCCATTGATCTCCTATTACAGTTCCTCCACATACATAACATGAAGTGACATTAAGAGACTGGGCTACATGCTCGGTTAATTGCAAAAACAAATTTCTTGTTTTTCCTGGAATTTCTGGTACTGGCACATTTAGTTCATCATAGAAATTGTGAAACACTGGCTCAGGAAAGCGTTTGTAAACTTCTCCTCTAACCAAGATATTTACTCGAGGATCCAGTCTGGCCCTGTTGATTCCTAAGGTCACACGCTCCTCTTTTTTCCAGCGAGGATCAAGGGGATTGGTTATTATTAACTCTAAGGGGTTACATTGTCCCTTAGTACAGGAAGGGCCATTTTTTCGTTTCTGAAGGTGAACTGGATCTTTTTAATTTTCTTTTTATCCAAGTGGCCTAAATGACACAACAGCAGTATTTACATGTATTTCCACACAGTACTAATTTATGACAGATGTACTTATTTTCTGCCGTATAGCCTCTTTTCTAATTAAGAGAACCACACCTTATTCCTAACTTATTTACTATTAATGACAGCACAGGCATCAAATTTTAAGGCGACTTGTTTGGGCACTACTTTTTCTTCTGTTTTGGCTAACACTTTACTCATACATTTATGAGCCCCCACCAGTACTCAGTCCTTAATCTTATTTTAAAAACTCTGGTCATGGGAGGCTCAGATGGGTCATAACACATATCAGGTTAGTCACTTCCTGGGCTACATACCTTGTATAGAATAACATTATACAAACAAGTTCTTTTTAGAGTTCTAGTACACTTATAATAACCATAAAATAATAGGACTGTAGCAACCTTTTGTCCTACTGAGAGGTGACAACATGCTAGCAGCCCTTGCTCTTGGCACCTTCTCAGCCTCAGCGTCCACTCTAGCAGCGCTTGAGAAGCCTTCAGCCCGCCACAGCACTGTGGGAGCCCCTCTCTGGGCTGGCCAAGGCTGGAGCCAGCTCCTTCTGCTTGCGGGGAGGTGTGGAGGGAGAGGCGTGGGCGGGAATCGGGGGTGCGCGTGGCACTCGTGGGCCAGCATGAGTTCTGGGTGGGCGTAGGCTCAGCGGGCCCTGCACTCGGAGTGGCCAGCCAGTGCTGCCAGCCCCAGGCAGTGAGGGGCTTAGCACCCGGGCCAGCAGCTGCAGAGGGTACACCAGGTCCCCCAGCACCCACCTCTGCCTCCCAAAGTGCTGGGATTACAGGCATGAGCCACCGTGCCCAGCCAGCACATACTTTTTGTTTTGAAAATGTCAAACTCTCAGGGGGATTTGTCTTAATAGAAGGTCCCATTCACAAGGAACTTTTGTTATCTCAACCCTTGCTGTCCCTGGGAAAGTCCAATCCCAGGAGGGCCTAGCCAGTGTCACAGATTAGTGTGTCTGTGACTGGCAGCCTCCCACAGATAACGTGGGATAGTGGTGGCACTGTACACACAACACCATCCTTAACCTCATGTGGTAACAACAGTCTTAGTATTTTAGCCTATTTCTGGGAGTAGATTTTGGGGGATAATTGAAACCATCTCTTCTATGCCCTCTCCAGAAAACTAAAAACTTCTTCTAAACCTGGTAAATTACCCCTTGGGCTTTTGATAAAAAGACTTACTGAATTAAGTTGTTATTGAAATAAGTATACCATTGGAAATTCTCATCATCAGTGGCCAAATGATGGATTTGTTAAATTAGAAAGACCCCTAAATTAAAAAAAGATTTTAGACTGTCATTCTAAACAATTGTCTTGTTTGTATTTATGAGATCAATTTTTAAAATATTATATAAAATAGATCCAGATTTGCTTATTCACAAAACAATAGACTCTACAACCACTGAAGACTTCGCATTAAAATGTCTCATCATGTTAGTCTAATATTTAACCTTCCAATACAAAATGTCAATAAGTGAAAATATTCAATTATGTAAAAAGGTCCATAGCCTATGGTTGGCGGAGAAAAGGTCATATTTTTAAAAAGACACATAATAATGTCATGGATAGCCTTAAAAATTCTCTTGACAAAATTGAAGAGCAAAAAAATCTGACTTAAAACAAAGTTAAAATCCCTTGTATTTTAATGACAGCCACTCCACCTTGTTGTCTAGTTAAAATTCCATGCTTCACCACCTTGGCCTGGGTTTGATTCTCAGTCAGGAAACCAGTCTCTTTTGGTTTGATATTTGGGTCACTTTTCACTTTTTAGGATTATTGATTATTTTCCCTTCATAAACAGCTTTTGATTTCCTGTCTCCTTCCATCTGTGGGGGCATACGAGTCTTTTTGGGTCTTTATGCGTTCAGAGTCAGCTGAGAAGCTGAGATCCTAGAGAATATGGCCAGACAGATGTAGGTTGTGCTCCATTTGCAGCTAGTGAAACTTTCCTTTCTTTAAGCTGTCTTTGGGGTGGTTCTAGATCTTGTGAGGACTGCTTTACATCTCTTTAGATAGGCCTCATGCATCCTTGATTAAGTCATGACCTTGGTCAAGACTGATTTTGGTAAGTCACTTGGGAGATCACCTTTGGTAAAAAGTGCAAAAGCCAGGAATATCAGCTGTGTGTCTCAACTAAAATTAGGTTTAGTTCTCATTTGCTTCCATTCATATTGGTATGATTTTTGTTAAAATGAACAAACAAATCCCAAAACCAAAAACATGTAAACTTCATTGGCCTTTTAAAAAGCTCAAAATCTCCCCCAAATTGGCTCCTCTGACTTGTTCTTCCATTTATTTCCACTTGTATTACTTTTCCTTTCTCCTATTTTTGACCACATTAAAAAAAATCTAAGAGACTTCTAGCAACCATGAGACTCCTTGAGAAACACAGAAAAAAGCACCACACATCCTCTTTTGGGGGTCTTCTGTTTTCCTCCTGGAGTCCCTAAAGTCCTGGGCAGGTTTTTGTCAGGTCTAAAGCTCTACCCTCTTTTGTATTAAATTCCTTGATCTCTTTCGTTTTGGTGGTGGTGGTGGTGGTGGTTGGGGTGGTGGTTACAAGGAATTACATTGTACTGTAAGAGAAAACTTGACCTTTGTGTGTATGGTGACTGACAAGTCACTGGTGAGAACCATAGTTTTGGAGGTAGCTGACAGCAGTTGCTGTAATGGTTATTTCTGCAGGGGGCTACTTATTTCTTTGTGCATTTAGATAAAAGGGTACAGTTTAAACACTTAGAGGCTGTGGAAACACTTGCCACTAAGGGATAAGATTCCCATGAGAGATGGGCTGATCACAGAGTGGGCTGATTAACGTGAGGTCAACTAGCAGCCTTACAGAAATGTCCTTACAGTATACTTAAGGTATACTCTGAAAGCAATATACTGTCCAGTCCCATGACTTTTCCTTCTATTTAGGGAGCCAGCGTAAAACGGGTTTTTACGTCAGTATAAAAATGGGACCCTTGATGTTTTGGGTGTTCTGTCTTCCAGTTGCACCTGCTTTCCACATATTTAAGTATTAGGCTCTGTCTTAGCCATTTATGTTGCTATAAAGGAATACCTGAGGCTGGGTAAATTTGTTAAGAAAATAGGTTTACTTGGCTCACCATTCTGGAGGCTGTACGTGAAGCATGGATCTACTACCTGCTTCTGATGATGGCTGTAGTAGTCAGGGTTCTCTAGAGGGACAGAACTTATAGGATAGATGTATATATGAAGGGAAGTTTATCAAGGAGTATTGACTCACACGATCACAAGGTGAAGATAGGCCATCTGCAAGCTGAGGAGCAAGGAAGCCAGTTCGAGTCCCAAAATCTCAAAAGCAGGGAAGTCGACAGTGCAGCCTTCAGTCTGTGGCCGAAGTCCAGAGAAACCTTGGCCAACCACTGGTGTAAGTCCAAGAGTCCAAAAGCTGAAGAACTTGGAGTCTGATGTTCAAGGGTGGGAAGCATCCAGCATGGGAGAATGATGAAGGCTGGAAGACTCAGCAAGTCAAGTCCTTCCATGTTCTTCTGCCTGCTTTTATTCTAGCCACATTGGTAGGTAGGTGGGATGGCTTCTCTCAGTTCACTGACTCAAATGTTAACCTCCTTTGGCAACACCCTCACAGACACACTCAGGAACAATACTTCACATCCTTCAATTCCCATCAAGTTGACATTCAATATTAACCATCACAATGGCTTTAGGCTGCTTCCACTCACAGTAAAAAAGGAAGGGTAGGCGGGGTGTGGTGGCTCACACCTGTGATCCCAGCACTTTAGCAGGCCAAGGCAGGTAGATCACCTGAGGTCAGGAGTTCGAGATCAGCCTGGTCAACATGGTGAAACCCCTATCTCTACTAAAAATACAAAAATTAGCCAGGTGGGGTAGCATGCACCTGTAATTCCAGCTACTTGGGAGGCTGAGGCAGGAGAATTGCTTGAACCTGGGAGGCAGAGGTTGCAGTGAGCCAAGATCGTGTCACCGCATGCCTGGTGACAGAGCAAGACTCTGTCTCAAACAAACAAACAAACAAAAAGGAGAAACAAAAAGGAGAAACAAAAAGGAAAAGAAAAGGAAGGGAGCTGGTATGTGCAGAGCTTACATGGTGACAGAGCTGAAGCAAGAGAGAGGAGAAGGTGCCAGGTTTTTTTCAACAACCAGTTCTCACAGGAACAAAGAGTTAGAGAACTCACTTACTCCATGAGAATAGCACCAAGCCATTAATGAGGGATTTACCTCCACAATCCACACACTTGCCATCAGGCCCCACCTCCAACATTAGAAATCAAATTTCAACATGAGACTTGGTGGGGATAAACAAACCATAGCAGTGCCTGAAAACTACATATGCTTTTTTGGCTCTGTTTGTTATTGGGCCTGCCCTGAGCTCAGTGGCCTAGTTGGAAAATGAAGACTAAATTTAAAGCTACCTGTATACATAAAATTGGTTTCTTTGTAAAATCTTACGGTAAATTCTTATGATTTATTTTTATTCCTGTGATTTTACCTTGATACCCATTTTTAATCTTCCTTTAATATACCCAAACTTCTTTAAAGAGCTTAAATTCTCTCTGTGCTTTAATATGTAAATCTGCTACCTTGTTTACTCCAAAATGTGATAAGGGCTTCTAGCCATGTGGAACAAACTTTAACCTGTTCCATTTACAGAGGCAAAATTTAACTATCCTTTTAAACTAGTGAGTTTTACCTGTTTCAAGGCTAGAATTTTTAAACGAAAGCTACAAAATCTATATTTATGTATTCTTCTATGCACATGTGTACATGTCTATGTTTGCATATTGTGTACATGGTACCAGACTGACATAAATTAATAAGTGCTCATAAAGTAAGTGTGTCCAAATACTTTCAAGTTAATGTGATTTTAGAAATCTTTAATAAATAAAGCTAGTTTAAAAATTGTTGGTAAAATAAAACAAAAACATCTTCAAAATTTAATTTAGACATGTTTGCCTGGGTCTGTTGGTCAGACAGTTTTATATTGTTTCTAGTTGCTGTTTTAGGCTCATACTGTTACTTCTGTAATATGAATACTTGCTTAATTTGTCTCTGAGCTTATGTCTTGGTTTTGGGTGTTTAGATTCTAAAGTCTAGAAAAGTGGCCATGATGAGAACTGGGGACATATGTGTGTTCACAGTGCCTGGGCCCCATCCTCCTTGGCCCAGCTGTTTCCAGGCTATGCTGATGGGGGTCACATCCTCCAGATATTGTCTTTACAGTCCTGTTCTCTGTACTTGGCTCTGCACCTGACACATAACAATCACAATTACTTACTTCCTAGGTTTTCCATTAAAAATCCTAGTTATTAAGAGCTAAAATTATAATCAATATATTGTTAAAACTACTATTTTAAAATTCTATACACAAAGTATATATATGAAAAGTAAAATGTCTTTTTAATTAAAAGTTACAAAAAGACATAAATATATGGATTTTGTTAAAGAGAAAGTAATTTTTTCTAGTGTAAAGGTTTTTAAAAGGTTTTAAATTTAAAATATAGTTGAAACGAAATAAAATATTTTATAAAATCTTATTTACAGAATCTTATTTTGTATTGTCAAAACTAATTAAAATTAGATGTTTATAAAGTTTTATTAAAATTAACTTTAATACTAAGGATACATAAAAAGGATAAAATTTATTTTTCTCTTCCCAACAAAATTTAATGTCATTATTAATAATAGATAATAAAATATTTTTGTTCACCTTTTAAGTAAACTACAACCCCTCCCCCACCCTAAAACTAGGAGCATATTTGCTTATGCTGTCTTTATGAAATCTTTTAATTATTTGGAAAACTGCTCAATCAAAGGAGTAAAGGTTTTGCTTTGCAAATCTTTAAGGTTGGTGTGGTGGCTCCCACCTGTACTGCCAGCACTTTCGGAGGCCGAGGCAGGTAGATTGCTTGAGCCCAGGAGTTCAAGACCAGCCTGGGCAACATGGAGAGGCCCTGTCTCTATAAATAATACAAAAATTAGCCAGGTGTGGTGGCATGTACCTGTAGTCCCAGCTACTTGGGAGGCTGAAGTGCAGTGAGCCATGATCATGTCACTGCACTCAGCTGGGCAACAGAGTGAGACCCTGTCTCACAAAAATAACAACAAAAAGTTAAAAAGAATTGATCAAAATAGGATCACAGGTAATGTAAAATTGTAGTCATTCAGCCAAAGCAATAATTAAAAGATTCATTTTCTTTCTTTTTTCTTTGAGTCAGAGTCTTGCTCTGTCACCCAGGCTGGAGTGCAGTGGCATGATCACAGCTCACTGCAGCCTCAATCTCCCTGGGCTCAAGTGATTCTCCCACCTCCGCCTCCTGAGTAGCTGGGACTACAAGAGTGGACCAAGATACCCGGCTAGTTTTTGTATTTTTTGTAGAGACAGGGTTTTGCCACGTTGCATAGGCTGGTTTCAAACACCAAATCTGCCTGGTTGGTCTCCCAAAGTGGTGGGATTACAGACATGAGCCACCTCACCTGGCCAAACCTTTCTTATTTTAGTCTCAAGTGTTTCAAATCTTTGATATTTGACAAACTTCCCAAAATTAATTCTAACATGTCTTTTTGAACTCAAGTTAACTTTTAGACATTCCAAAAAAAGAGTCCCTGGAAGTCCAACAGAGACATATTAGGCTTATTTGGTATGTAAAAGTCATACAGGAAGTATTGTTAATAAGAAATACTGTTTAACAATCTTTGAGTTATAGTTGTATAAATGTGCTAATATGTGTTCCAAAATAGTGTTAGATTCCAAAAATTTTGATATGTCTTGTTATATGTTATCAGTCATAATTATGATTATCCTGTTAAATTGCTGTTTGCTACAGAAATAACAAATTTCCTTGTCAATTGTATCTTTAATGATGGTTTTTCTAAATTTTGGTTATTCACAATTATTATTTCACTCTGCTTCTTCACAAAAAAGCAGTTTATAATTAGCTACTATCCAAACATTGAGTTTCTTCAAGTAAATTCATGGATAGGACTCCGACAGGTACTCTGAAATACTGATCTCTGCTTAAAAATTCTAAAAATTTTTAGACTGGGTAAAAATTCTAAAACCTTCAAAGAGAAAAACTGGACTCATAAAATTGCTAACCTAACATCAAGCAGAATAATTAATTACATGAAACTGAACTAATGCAAGACAAATGATTTTAAAGTTTTCTCTTTAAAACATTACTGGTTCTTGCCAGGCACGGTGGCTCACACCTGTAATCCCAGCACTTTGGAAGGCCGAGGTGGGCAGATCACTGGAGGTCAGGAGTTTGAGACCAGCCTGACCAACATGGAGAAACCCTGTCTCTGCTAAAAATACAAAATTAGCCGGGTGTGGTGGTGCATGCCTGTAATCCCAGCTACTTGGGAGGTTGAGGCAGGAGAATCATTTGAACCTGGGAGGCGGATGTTGCGGTGAGCCAAGATCGCGCCATTGCACTCTAGCCTGGGCAACAAGAGTGAAACTCTGTCTCAAAAAAAAAAAAAAATTACTGGTTCTTTTTATGTTATTTTCTAGTCAAGAAATATTTTTCCTCTTATATTGCTTACAGCAATTGAGTAAAGTTAACTTTTGTGAACAAAATTGAAACATTTACCTTTCTCTCTACCCGATTCCTCCAGAATCCAGAAACTATTTGTGAGTATTCTTATTTTACAGCAATAGAATTATTTGCATACGTTTAATAAGAATCTATATATTTTCTTCAGTGACAGGACACAATTAGAGACACTGGTTATTTTACCAAGGTTTTGACTGGAATGCCACATTTTAAATGTGACCAGACTGCTTTGAGGAATTGAGGATGACTTTAAAGCCAACAGACTATAAAAAAGAGTGGCTTACTCTTTTTGAGACAGAGTCTTACCCTGTCACCCAGACTGGAGTGCAATGGTGCAATCTCGGCTCACAGAAAACCTCCACCTCCCATGTGTAAGTGATTCTTCTGTTTCAAACTCCCAAGTAGCTGGAACTACAGGAGCCCGCCACCACACCCGGCTAACTTGTATTTTTAGTAGAGACGGGGTTTCACCATATTGGCCAGGCTGGTCTTGAACTCCTGACCTTGTGATCTGCCAGCCTTGGCTTCCCAAAGTGCTGGGATTACATGCATGAGCCACTGCGCCCAGCCATCTTTTTTTTTTTTTTTTTTTTTTTAAGTTCTGGGGTACATGTGCAGGATGTGCAGGTTTGTTACATAGGTAAACATGTGCCACGGTGATTTGCTGCACCTATCAACCCATCACCGAGGTATTAAGCCCAGCATGCATCAGCTCTTTTCACTAATGCCCTCTCACCCCTGCCCTCCCCCAACAGGCCTCTCCCTGTGTCCATGTATTCTCATTGTTTAGTTCTCACTTATAACTGAGAACATGTTTCTGCATTAGTTTGCTGAGGATAATGGCTTCCAGCTTCATCCATGTTCCTGCAAAGGACATGATCTCATTCTTTTTTATGACT
The DNA here is from genome assembly GCF_008728515.1 of Papio anubis. Taxonomy (NCBI): domain Eukaryota; kingdom Metazoa; phylum Chordata; class Mammalia; order Primates; family Cercopithecidae; genus Papio; species Papio anubis. Next base: position 185,968,872 of record NC_044976.1, on the reverse strand, counting down.
GCATAGTATGCCATGGTGTATATATGTACCATATTTTCTTTATCCAAAGACTGGCCTACTATCTTGCCTAAACTATTCCCTTTCAAGGTTCCTAACTTGTGGTAAGAAAAAAATGTCACTTTTTGACAGGCACAGGAACTTCAAGATATTTTAGGAATCCGCCCCCCCAAAAGAAAGAAAGAAAGAAAGAAAGAAATTCACCAAATCTGTACAAGTATTACAATCTTTGGCTTGCCTCCTAAATGTTAAGAGCATTTTTAAAGTCTAATCTGAGATTCCTTATGAAAAAGTTCCAGCAAAACCAACTTAAAAAGAGCCTAGTCAATCATTACTCTTGCTGTACTTTATATATATAATCAGGCTAAGTACAATATGACTAAAACTTATTTTGCAAATGTATTGGTTTCACTATGATTTATCTTTGGTACAAATGGGAGATTAGAGAGAAAAAATATGTTTTAGAAGAAAACTATAGTATATGTGACATTAGATTCTAGCCCTGACCATTGTTTTTTAGTTATTATTTGTCTACAATTTGATCTAAATGCTAAATTCTTTCCTGGCCACAAGTCTCCAAACCAACATTTTCTAAATTTTTCTCCTGTATTTCTGCATTGAAATCACTAAAAAATAAAACTGCTTTTCTTAATGCCCTACAAACTGAAGCTAGAAAACTTGATATAAACTTCCAGAGAAATCACCACAGCAACTTGCAATATAAACAGCCTTTGTGTCTGTTGATGCATAGACTACTTAAAAAGTTCACTAGAACATCTGATTCTACAGTATAGGAAAATGTACAATGCCAGAAAATCCAGAAATTGAAACTCTAGAACTAGTTTGTAGACAACTCTATGAATTAACTTTTGTTTTTCTTCTGTTTCCAATGAAATGTCTTTTATTAAAGATCTGTTTGCCTGTATCATATATAGAAGCCTAGTTCATCTACAATACCACGTCTTGGAATGAGACACAGCAATTTAACTGAACTGACCTGTTCTCAGGACTAAGAAACTAATTCAAGAAGATATGAGATGATCTATTTAAATTTGCTCTCTTCTGCTTATCCCAATTTGTTTCTCACCTCCTTTCCCAGTCTCTTAACTACCAACCTCTAAAACAAATCTCTCTAAAGCTATCAACTTGGTTCTTAACATGATAAACTTTCTGAAAGAAAAGTTTCAAAAGGTAGGGCGGGGTGGGAGGTGATGCTAAAGGAAATAAAAATATTTTTTTTTCCAAAATATATTTCCTTGACCTATTTTGAGATGATTGTTCAGAGGACTTGAAACACTTCTAGAAGTAGTCCTGCAAAGCTGTCTTGTATGGGGGATATTTGCATCTGTATAGAATCTGCACTGATGCAGCAGGCTTTCTCTGAGGCCCTCCCTTGTCTGGATCTAGAAAAGATGAACTGAGAGTCTGACGCTTTTTTTTTTTTTTTTTTTTTTTGAGACGGAGTCTCACCCTGTCACCCAGGCTGGAGTGCAATGGCATGATCTCGGCTCACTGCAACCTCCGCCTCCCAGGTTCAAACGATTCCCCTGTCTCAGCCTACCCAGTAGCCGGGATTCCAGGCGCCTGCCACCATGTCCAGCTAATTTTTGTATTTTTAGTAGAGACAGGGTTTCACCAGGTTGGCCAGGCTGGACTTGAACTCCTGATCTCATGATCCATCCATGTGGCCTCCCAAAGTGCTGGGATTACAGGCATGAGCCACAGTGCATGGCCGAGAGTCTGACACCTTTAAAAGTCTGAAAGAAACATTTATCATCTATTCTCTCTGAGGGCTGCTACCTGTGATGTTTCATCTATAGAGCAAGACCACGTCTGCTAGCCAGGCCTCCTCTTCTCCCTGTCCCAAACCGTTTTGCCACCATAATCCCTGTACCTGTTGGCCTCTACACCTGTTGAAAATTCCAGAGAAATACCTAATGTAGATGATGGGTTCATGGGTGCAGCAAACCACCATGGCACGTGTATACCTATGTAACAAACCTGCACGTCCTGCACATGTATCCCAGAACTTAAAGTTAAAAAAAAAAATTAAAAAAAGAAAATCCCAGAATAGCTATTTGACCTTTCATTATTTTTTTTTTGTAATTTTTATACTTTATACTTCTTTGTTTCCTATAATAAAAAACAAAACAAACTGAGGAGTGACTAAATTTTAATATGCATATGCTAATGCTGCCCTATATTCATGGAGTGTATTTTAATTTCTAAGAGTGCCAGAAGCCTTTCCAGATATATTACTAAAACTGTTCCACAAAGCTTTGCAATTCAACAGCGCAGAGCACCACATTCCATTTCTAGGAATAGAAGGCTGCCTTTCCCATGGGAACCATGGAGTGGAGCTCATGAGAGTCTCTCCTGGGACTCACCAAATGGGATTTGGGAAGGGGAAGTGAGGACTTCTAAAGTGTGAACACTGACTACAGCAAGCTTGTGCAACCCATAACCTGTGAGCCACATGCAGCCAAGGACGGCTTTGAATGCGGCCCAACACAAATTTGTAAACTTTCTTAAAGCATTGAGATTTTTCTGCAATTTTTTTTTTTAAAGCTCATCAGCTATCGTTAGTGTTAGTGTATTTTATATGTGGCCCAAGACAATTCTTCTTCCAGTGTGGCCCAGGTAAGCCAAAAGATTGGACACCCCAGACTAAAGTTTAGTCTCTAAACATTAAAAATATTTTTAAAAATGGCTAGCTGTTAATAGTAGCTAATTTAGCAGAAAAATAATTTTATTCTTTCAAAATTTAACCCCTCAAAATTAGCCAATGTACAAATATTAGCTATAAGATATGAATACTTATAAGAGCTTCGAGCATTCCAAAAAAGAAATCAGGTTCCAAGTCTCCATACAAGTGCTATAAGCCTGAGAAACTGCTTTATATTCAGAAAAGAAATTTCAATAGCTCAGGGTGAAAGAACCAGAAAGGTGAGGGAGAAAAAGGGAAAGAAAAGAAAGACAAAAAAATTAAAAGCCAGCCTTGTAAAATATCCTGTTTCCCCACATTCAACAGGCTATCTTAAGCACAAATCTTTCAGAGTATTCAGTGAAAATAATCTCAACCTCAGACCTCTAAATTCTCTTTGTTAGAGATACATTAATAGAACTGGGCCGGGCGAAGTGGCTCACACCTGTAATCCTAGCACTTTGGGAGGTCAAGGCAGGCAGATTGCATGAGACAAGGAGTTTGAGACCTGTCTGGCTACCATGGCAAAACCCCATCTCTACTAAAAATATAAAAATTAGCTGGGCGTGGTGGTACACGCCTGTAATCCCAGGCACTTGGGAGGCTGAGGCATGAGAATTGCTTGAACCCAAGAGGGGGAGGTTGCAGTGAGCTGAGATCACGCCAATACACTCCAGCCTGTGTGACAGATGGAGATTCTGTCTCAAAAAAAAAAAAAAAAAAGAAAAAAAAAAGAAAAAAGAGAAACCAAGGCGGATAGATCACCTGAGGTCAGGAGTTAGAGACCAGCCTGGCCAACTTGGTGAAATCCCATCTCTACTAAAAATACAGAAGTTAGGTAGGCTCATGCCTATAATCTCTGCTACTTGGGAGGCATGAGAATCACTTGAACCTGGGAGGCAGAAGTTGCAGTGAGCTGATACTGTGCAACTGCACTGCAGCAGGGGCTACCAAATGAGGCTCTGTCTTTAAAAAAAAAACAAAAACAAAAACAAACCTCTAAAAGTTCTGTTTCGTGAGCTTGATTTATTTGTTTGTTTGAGACACGGTTTCACTTTGTTGTCCAGGCTGGAGTGCAGCGGCCTGATCACGGCTCACTGCAGCTTCACCTCCCAGGCTCAAGTGATCCTCCCACCTCAACCTCCCAAGTAGCTTGGCCCACAGGAAGGCACCATCACACCAGGCTTTTTTTTTTTTTTTTTTTTTTTAAATCTTACATAGAGACAGGGTCTCACTATGTTGCTCAGGCTGGTCTTAAACTCTTGGGCTCAAGCCATCCTCCCACCTCAGCTTCCTGAAGTGTTGGGATTATAGGCACAAACCACCCTGCCCAACATTACTGAGGTTTAACAGGAAAAGTGTTCCTTGGTTCTCTGAAAGCACACGTACCAAGGTATAACAGTGCTGTGTATACACTGATGGAAAGTGCATGCAAGCCAACAACAAAAAACCTCTTAGTTGGGTAGTACGCCCTCTAAAATGGCCTTCCAGGCTCCTGTGCTCCACACCATTGTGGAAAGAGAATGGCATTTTGTGGGCATACTTTTATCCACTAGAATGAATGCAAGCTCAGCAAAGTGTGGATTTTTCCTTTCTCCTGCTACTTTTGTCTAGTCAGCAGCTAGTAACAGGGGTCAGCAAATTGTGGCCTGCAAGCCAAATCCAGCTTGTGGCTTTTTTTTTTTTTTTCTTTTCATATATGGCTCATGAGTGATACATGCTTTTTACATTTTTAAATGCTTGAAAAAAATAAAAATTTCTGTGACACATGACAATTCACACTTCAGTGGTTTTGTTGGCACAGTGTGACATTGTGAAATACATATTTGGTCTTTGTTCCCTTTCCTGGTATACTCTTGGAATCTCCAAAGCGTCTTTGTATGCTACTGAGTTGACTAATGACTGGATGGAAATTTCAGGATGGGGGCTGGTCACTGGAAAAACCAGGGCATGATTAGAAAGTTGGGACTTTCAGCCCCACCCATTCTGACATCTGGGGATGGGAGAGGGACTGAAGGTTGAGTTGATCACCAATGATTTCATCTATCATGCCTAGGTAATGAAGTTCCCATAAATATATCTGAAAGACTGGGTTTGTGGAGCTTCCGGATAGCAGAATGCCTCCCTGCAACAGGAGGGTGGTACACTCCAGCTCTACTGGAAAGGAAGTGCAGGTGCTCAGGACCTTTCCAGACCTCACCCTATGGACACCTTCATTTGGCTGCTCCTTTGTATCCTTCAAAATATCCCTTTTAATAAACTGGTAAACTTAAGTGTTTCCCTTGGTTCTGTGCACTGCTCTAGGAAATTAAACCCAAAGGAGGGTTTGATTTACAGTTGGTCAAAAGAATAGGTAAAACCACCCAGAGCTTGCAACTGACATTGGAGGTGTGGGTAGTGGGGAATTATTGTGGGAAGAACAGGTAAAATCACTCAGAGCTTGCAACTGGCATTGGAGGTGTGGGTAGTGGGGAAGTCTTATGGGACTGAGCCCTCACCTGTGGGATCTGATGCTATCTTTGTTACAGGTAGTTAGACAGGCATGAGTGGAGCACAAGAGGGCTATTCTCCCACCCACTAGGAATGCTGGGTGATGGTTCAACAATTATCACATTGTGATAAATTGGCAGCCAGGTGCCAGGGAGAGGTCATTTTCTGATGGTCCACACCTGTTGCACTGAAGTGTTAACTGAATGCAGACACCAGGGAGATGCAACTTCCCAGGTATGTGTATTAAGAGACAAAACGGCGGAGTATGACCTTCAGGGGGCACACCACTGGAAAGAGGAAGAGAGCCTCAGGCACGTGTACAACTTCCTAAACACACTGTGCAAGCTCACCTCCCAAGGGTAAGGACACTGTGCACGGGGGCAGCCTAATCTAAGGGAAGAATCATGGGAAAGGGGCTAGCCTAAAAGCCCTAGAATCGAAGTTAAACACGGCACTTGCTGTTGGTCCCTGCTTGGGTCTCTTCCAAGTGTACTTTCTTTGCTTTCCTATTCCAAAGACTTTTTACACTTCCACTGCTGCTCTGACACTTGCCTCAGTCTCTTTTCCTGCCTTATGCCCGATAGTCAAATTCTTTCTTCCGAGGAGGCGAGAACTGAGGTTGTTGCAGACCGGTACAGATTCACCGCAGTAACTCAGATACTTTCCATCAGTAACATCTCCAGGTAGATAGTGTATGAACTGAACTGAATTAGATGACACCCAGCCGTGTCCACTGCAGAATTGACTGGTTGCTGAGAGAATAAAAAACGCACTTTCTCCTCTCTATCCTCAGCCATATTCATTTGTTTACATTTTCTCTAGGGCTGCTTTCACATACTACAATAGCAGAATTAAGTAGTTGTGATGGAGACTTTCTGGCCCACAAAGCCTAAAATATTTACTATCTAGCCATTTACAGAAAAAAAATCTGCTAACTCCGATCCTGGAAAAGAGACTACCACATAGTAAGCACTAAAATTGATTTTTTAATTAAAAAAATTTTGTAACTTCTTTTTTGAGACAGAGTCTCACTCTATTATCCAGGCTAAAGTGCAGTGGTATGATCTCAGCTCACTGAACCTCCTCCTCCCAGGTTCGAGCCATCCTCCCACCTCAGCCTCCCTGAAGTAGCTAGGATTACAGGTGTGCACCACCACATCCAGCTAATTTTTTGTACTTTTAGTGGAGACGGGGTTCTGCCATGTTGCCCAGGCTGGTCTCAAATTCCTGAGCTCAAGCAATCTGCCTGCCTTGACCTACCAAAGTACTGGTATCACAGGAGTGAGCCACCATGCCCGGCCCACTAAAATTTTTGTTGAAGGAATGAAACCACCGTATGCAAGTGGCTCAACAACTTTACTCATTGCTTCGGAATAACTGCTCATAACCATTACAAACTACTAGCTAAGGTACCAAAGAAAGAAGTGAACTGAATTATTAGGCTGCTTTTCCAATGAAGCTCACACAAACAAGTTTCTAGGATAAATCATTCTTTCAGGGCCAGGTGTGGTGGCTCATACCTGTAATCCCAACACTTTGGGAGACCAAGGTGGGAGGAGTTTGAGGCCAGCCTGGGCAATATAGGGAGAGCTCATCTCCACAAAAAATTAAAGAATTAGCTGGGCATGATGGTGTGTGCCAGTAGTCCCAGCTACTCAGGAGACTAAGAAAGGAAGATTGCTTGAGCAAGGGAGGTTGAGGCTGCAGTGAGCTGTGACTGCACCACTGCACTTCAGCCTGGGCAACAAAGATTCTGTCTCAAAAAAACAAAACAAAACAAAACAAAAACTTCTTTCGGCTGTTTACCAAAGGTGATTATTTCACACAATAATTAACGTGAACTGCTACCATGTTCGGGAACTTGAATTTAGAATTTATGAGAAATTCTACCCACTTCCAACCTGAGACCTCTTTCAGAATTTGGGCACTAGGAAGTTTGACTCTAAAACTGAACAAACCTGTGATTTGTTCTTTGAAGTAACAAAATCATCCACGAACGGAAAAAGTTCTTGATTCTCATGTTGAGAAGCTGTAATGACCTCTGGGAAAAAGAATAAATAAATAACTACAAGCACTCAGATATCTGAGACTAAACCACCAAGAATGACTATGGACTTTGTTCAGCATAATCTGAGAGATAAATACGGAGTGAAGAGGTTTACCATCTTCTTTAAAACGACACAATTTCTTAGCGACAAAGTTGGGATTGAAATGTAAATCTCTAAACTCCATATTCTTTGTGTCTATTTTAAGTTGACAACTGGAACAGATCACTGATTTACAATCTATACTTCTCCAGCTTTCACTCCCATTATTTTGTCTTGCACTTTGACTATAGTAATCCTCATACTTTAAAATTTAAAAGTTTTTTGATAAACTTTTAATTTTGGAACAATGTTTAGATGTACAGAAACACTGCAAAGGTAGGAGAGTTCCCATATACTTCATACTCCACTTCTTCTGTTTACATCTTATGTTGGTATGGTATGTTTGTTACAATTAATGAACCAATGTGGATACAATAATATCAAGTAAAGTCCACACTTTATTCAGATTTGTTTTTATGTAACGTCTTTTTCTGCTTTGAAATCCCATCCAGTTATAGCACAGTATATTTAAGTGTCCTTAGGCTCTTCATGGCTACGGCAGATTCCCAGACTTTGTTTCTGATGACTTTGACAGTTTTGAGCACTGATCAGGTATTAAAGTGCTAATTTGTGGTATTTAGTATCAGGTATTATAGTATAGCGGTCCCCAACCTTTTTAGCACCAGGGACCAGTTTCATGGACGACAGTTTTTCCATAGACCAGATGTCTATGGCAACTCAGTAATGACTTTAAAAATTAAGAATCTTCCAAGATTAACTGTGGAGAACTCTATTAGCTGAAACAATTAAGAGGTGGGGTGGTGGTTTGGGAATGAAACTGTTCCTTCCATGTCAGTTCATCAGGCATTAGATTCTCATAAAAAGCGTGCAACCTAGATCCCTTGCATGTGCAGTTCACAATAGGGACTGTGCTCCTATGAGAACCTAATGCCGCCACTGATCTGACAGGAGGCAGAGCTCAGTAGGTAATGCTCGCTTACCCACCGCTCACCTCCTGCTGTGTGGCCTGGTTCCTAACAGGCCACAGACTGGTACCAGTCTGCAGCCTGGTGGTTGGAGACCCCTGCTATAGTAGGTTCTCTCAACAGAAATTCATCTGGTGTTTTTCTCAGGGTGGGGTTATGGGGTTATTTTTGGAAGAAAGATCAGAGTTAAAATGCCATTTTTCATTGCATCATAACAAGAGTATATACTATCAACATGACTTACCACTTTGGATGTTGACCTTGATCACCTGGCCAAGGTAGTCTTTGTAAGGCTTCTCAATTTTAAATTGACTTTTTTTCTCCTCTTCCATACTGTACTCTTTGGGAGGGAAGTCAACAAGCACAGACGATACTGAAGGAGTGGAAAGTTATGCTCCATCTCTTTGATTTACCTACATAAATTATTTGGAATTCTTCATGGAAAATTTGTCTCTTCTCTATGTATTTATTCAATCATTTGTTTATATCAACATGGATTCACATATTTATTTTATACTTTGGGTTATAATTCCATGTTACTTTATTTTGTTGTTCAAATTGTTCCAGTTTTGGCCATGGGAGCTACTCATACTTAAAAAATTTGTTTCCATTGGGCTAGATGTTCCTTTGCCTCTTATAGCTTAATTCTCACACACACACACACAAATCCTGAAAACTGCCTCTACCAGTCCTTAATCTCCCACTACTCTATGTTTTTCCTGCATACACCTGAAGATTTTGTCTATCATGGTACTTACACCCTGTATACTTACCTGTTTCTCCCACTGAACAACAAGCTTCTTGAGGGTATGGATCAAATCTTATTTATATCTATCCTGAGTACATAGTACCTAGTTCCCTGCACAAAGGGGGAGCTCAACAAATATGTCTAGAATATCACCATGATTTTCTTTTCAGTCCAACAGTCCAGAAGTGCTTAATACATTAACCAGAAGCCACATGTGGATTTGTTAGCTAACTGCTCTGGGAGGAACAACACATTTCTACTGTTGGTAAAGTGTTAATGTTAGTCATGTAACATAATAGGCTCAAGATCTAAGGTAGCACCTCCTAATGTTTCATTTCTAAGTATGCAGACTTCTAATAATCCCAGTTTTATCTGCATAATTGTATTAAAGGCAATGATGAATTACTCTTATATTTAGGACCAGGTCTGGAGAGTTTCTAGGTCTGCTGACTTAGAGAACTGGTCCCCCAAAATAGCTCATGAACATTTTGGTCACGAGTTTCCCAAGTGACTTACTGCTGGCTGAATATTGTATAACTACCGAAGAAATACATTTGCTGAGTTACATTCTTTGTTGTTCACAACTTATAAGACAATGACTTTAAAAATTAAGAATCTTCCAAGATTAAGAATTAAGATTGTGGTGAACTCTATGGCTGAAACAAACTTTCAGGTTGGATAATGTTGCAACCTTACTCCAAGTCCCCATAAACTCTTGACTGGTCACCTTCCTAACTGCACTCCTGACCCCATCTATCCATTCACCATACATCAAGATTATGCCATCCCCTTTAGCCCCTCCCTTTAACTGCCTTTATGACCAAATTCAAATTCTCAGTTATGTTCTAGAAGGCTCCATTGTACTGGGCTCCTCCACTTCTTTCAATTCAGCCCATACTTCTCTCTTCATTGTTCAGGCTAATCTTTCTGAAGTTGTAGCACACTCTCATAAAGTTTTTTGATATTTAATAGTTCAATCTTCTTGTAAGAACTGTATAAAATTCTCCAATCTTGGCTGGGTGCAAGTACAGTACTTTGGGAGGCCAAGGAGTTGCAGACCAGCATAAGCAACAGAGTGAGACCCTGTCTCTACAAAAATAAATTGTGCTCTCAGGGACTTGGAAGGGTAAGGCAGGAGGACTGCTTGAGCCTCAAGGAGTTTATGAGCAGTGAGCTATGACTGTACCACTGCACTGCAGCCCAGGTGACAGTGCGAGACTCTGTCTCAAAAAAAATTCTTCAAGACTGGGCTGGCCTGGTGGTTTGCATCTGTAATCTGATCACTTTGGGAGGCTGAGGCAGGAGGACTGCTTGAAGACAGGCGTTCAAGACCAGCCTGGGCAACAGAGGGAGCCCCATCTCTATTTAAAAAAGAAAAACAATGTTCCATCTTTAATGTCTGAGAAACCCCTACAAGTCCACTTAAGTAAAGATTAAATTGGAACATTTTGACAAGCTATACTGTTCTTGAGTGAGGAGTTTTTTGGTGTTAAAATGTATATTACTTTTAAGTTATTTAATAGTATGTTGTTTTTGCAAGGAATAGTAGTATGTTTGATCCTGACATCTCGCAGAGATGATCTCAAATTTAAAAACGCTGTTTACAAGAAAAAATTAGAAAAAATACTTAAATGAAGCACTGCTTTCTTAAAATAAAAACTAAATCCCTTTGATAACTAAATGTACCTTATTCTTACAAACATATAGAAATTAAATGGCCCCACAATGTATACAGTTTGAAATAAACATTAAAAAAGTGACACCAAATAAAATAATCACAGTAATATGCTTCTACTTAAATGCATTCAGGAGGCATTAACTCTCTGCTTCATATCTGGAGGATTTTCTACATTTGAATATTCTTTCTACATCTTTGCAAAAGGTCCTTTATTAATCTTGGAAACAATGTTCAAATAATATTGTTCTGGTCGGTGACCTGTAATTTTTGAATGATACTAACTTTTACTCTCAGAATTGAGTCTGAAAGTTTATCAGGTCTTAACTCACAGAACCAAGATACCGCTCTTGATCTGAAAATTTAAAAAAACTAAAAAAAAAAAAAAATTTCACCTGATCTTGAGGAACTGGTTTGGTGGTAAAACCAGACCTTGCACTGATACAAAACTGCTTTTGGCTGTTATTTACCCCATGTAATGTGAACATTTATGCATTCTGCTACAGAAGTATTAATGTGTTTGATTATGGACTACTGCTCTAGATTCTGTTGGAGATTGTTACATAATATTTAGTATATGTACTCTATTAGTTTTCTAATACTTGTGTAGTCTTTGTTGCCCAGGCTGGAGTGCAGTGGCGTGATCTTGGCTCACTGAAACCTCTGCTTCCTGGGCTCAGGTGATTCTCCCATCTCAGCCTCCGAAGTAGCGGAGATTACAGGTGCCCGCCACCATGCCTGGCTAATTTTTGTATATTTAGTAGAGACGGGGTTTCACCATGTTGGCCAGGCTGGTCTCAAACTCCTGACCTCAAGTGATCCACCTGCCTTGGCCTCCCAAAGCACTGGGATTAATAGGCGTGAGCCACTGTGGCCGGCCATACTTGAAAATTTCTAAGTTCTATGATGCATTTGGCCCCAAGTGTTTCAGATAAGAAGATGTGAACCTATAACAGGTTTCAGTAATCTTGAGTGGAAGAATACATTGGGATATTCTGATTACCTTCATCATGCATTATCTTTATTCAACCAAGTGTATTATTATTATTGTTCTCCAAGTGTTTATTTTTATAAAATGTGTGGTGTATAAGTTTATAATTTTTGTTTTTGTTTTTGAGACGGATTCTCACTCTGTTGCCCAGGCTGGAGTGCAGTGGCATTATCTCGGCTCACAGCAAGCTCCGCCTCCCAGGTTCACACCATTTTCCTGCCTCAGCCTCCCAAGTAGCTGGGACTACCGGCGCTGCCACCACACCTGGCTAATTTTTTTTTTTTGGTATTTTTAGTAAAGACAGGGTTTCACTGTGTTAGCCAGGATGGCCTCCATCTCCTGACCTCGTGATCTGCCCGCCTCGGCCTCCCAAAGTGTTGGGATTACAGGCGTGAGCCACAGCGCCTGGCCTTGTTGTTAACTTTAAAAGCAGCTCTTTACATCGCTTTTGCTTGACTTGCTGGTCGTCTTTCCTTTTACAGTTTGAAAATAATTTATAAAAACCAACTAGATAATCTAAGTGACCATATGGCTTAGAAATTTGGATAACAGGGCTTTCAATCCTTTTCCTCTAAGTTAAGGGCTTAGAGTCTGTGGGCCAAATCTGACCCTCTGCCTACTTCCCAGCCATGCACATTTGTTTACATATGTCTGTGGCTGCTTTCCTGCTATACTGGCAGAACTGAATAGTTGTGACACTGACCATATGACCTGCAAAACCTAAAATATATCTGGCCCTTTAGAGAAAAAGTTTGCTGACTCCTGCTCCAAGACATTACTCAGCCTAGGATGGTACTAAAAGCAATGGACTAGTTGGTTTGGTATACATTTAGGGCTTATGGTATGTTTATGTAACATTTCAAAGGCAAAGACAGAGCTAGCTGTCAGAGACTAACATTCTCTTTCTGTTTAAATGTGGTCTCAACAGGTCAAAATTTTAGATCCTTAGCCAGATTCAGAGAGACTGGACAACACGGTACTTGCTGATGATATAAATCTGGTCAGAGAATGAAGAAAGAATTTTATAAAGTAATCTTTCTATCAACTGTAAACAGTAAATTCACTGACAGAAATCTATGTACTTTATATTTTGTTTACATTGATATGCGTAATTCCCAAAGAGGTTGGGAAGTATGAACTTTACAAATTATTCACTGTTACATTATAGTTCACATATGCTACTTCTTAAAAAGAATTATCTCTTGCTGCATTTGACAGGAACTTTCCAAGCTCAGCCGTGGCTCAATAAACTTTTATTATTTTTTTGTTATTTATTTTTATTCAAAAGAATTTGTTTCCCTATCACAAAAATTAGATAACCACACCACCAAGAGCAGCAATGTCCATGGAGTTACATTGATGGTGGAGAGTTGGCTGGGTAGTCCCAATGTCCCAAAGGTCATAAAGGAGGGAAAAGAAAAAAAGAAAAAAATATTCAAAACAAATCCAAAACCCATGATGACTTAGGGGAGAGACATCACATGACATTTTCTGTTTCTTCTCTCATTGTCAGCTGCAGATGTATTTCAGCAGGATCAAGTACAATTTGACTTGAGTTAACCCTTCATACCAATTCTAGCACCTAATTGGGGGGAAAAAAGGATCCATTTAATAAAATCATTTAAGATACAAAAGGAATTTAATGACTCTACTATATTTACCAATAGAGAAGCAAATTTAAAAAACGTTTCCCAACTGGGAAAATGTCAAAGAATTTGAATGGATTGGACATTAATCCTTTCTGACCTGCAGCTTAACAGCTAAATGAACTCTTTCAGATTAGCTATCTCCACAGTTAACTTGGGAGCCTTCAAGGTAAACTACATAAAACACGTGGAGAAATAAACTGGCTAATGCATAGCACAAATATAACATTTTTGGAATATATGTTAGAATCTTTCCACATTCTTATGAAAGTGTTAAGTATCCTTGTTTAGGGTTTTAATCTGTTTTCTTCTTCCATCAATAAACACTATTTATAATGATCAAGGTATACAGGACCTGAAGTCTTGCCCTTTCCTGCTGCTTCATCCATTTCTAGCCAATCATCTAGTGTGTCCAGATCCTTTGTATTTTTAGAATTAAAGTAGTATATTGTCATAAAAAGTCAGCTGTGATACTGCTAAAACTAAGAGGAAGCAAATGGCTAAGAAAGATCATAGAACAGGAGGATAGTTATGAGACACTGTCAAAAAGAATTACATTAGATGGAAACTACAACGCTCACTAAGTAGCAAATATTTAAACGTGCAATCTTTCCCCTGCTGCTCGGCTAAGGCTTGACAAATATATGTGCTTCCATAATGCTTTTGTCTTTATATTAGGTAACTAGGCTACTTAACATAAGAGGTCAATGATGCTGAACAAAATCTTAGATTTGTCAGTGGGATCCTATGAGAACCTATGTAGTTTTGAGCTCTTGCAGATATGTTGGCAATCCCAATTGGTGCAAAGGATAAACCTGTTGAAGAGTAAGGTGTACCTTTTCAATTCATGCCTTGACATGAGAGTAAGAGAGAGACTGAGAGACTATAGAAAGCCACTTAAATCGGATATTCCAAGACCTTCTACCATCTTGCTTGAGGCTTCCAGAACATAACAAACACTGATCAGTTAACAAACCTTGTTTTCATTTAAGCTGTTAGTGGTTCTCTAAAGAGGCTTTTCAAATAGAGAAACTGGCTGCCTAAAAAAGGAGACTACCATGTAAATTAGTGCAGTTCTTTTGAGTTAAGTTTGCTCATCTCACCTCTGTAGAATAATGTTTAGGCTAGGATTTGCTGCCTTGGCTGATGGGTCATTCTCCATTTATGATGAGTCTAAGGAAGCTATGGCAAAATTAATGCTAAGTGGCAGGAGAAACACACACGTTTTGTTCAAAAAAGTTTAATATTTCTACCAAATAAGCAGAGAATATGTGGAAAAAACAGGTACTCAACCAAAATGGTGTTTTGTTTAGAAAGTTCACTGCTTATCTCAGGATTTATTTATCCAGTGTATCATGTACAAGTGCTATATATGCATCAGTCAATTTTCTTTCTTTTTGTTTTATGGCTAGGCTTCCTTGAATCACATCTATCAATTTTCAACTGAACACTAAAATAACTTTTCCCCCCCTTTGACAACTGAGGGAAAAGCCTACTTTTTAGGGAACAGAAGAAAGAGAACCATGAGGAAGAGAATAAAATAAGACTAACATATGTTTAAATCTGGTGATGTGTAAGCATCTTCTGCTATATCTTGCATCTCCTGCTATGTTTTGGGTTCTGTCTACTGAAAGCCCTGTGGGATAGTTGTACTGGCATAACAGAAGCTAAACTGTGCTTAGCCCGCAGTGAATGTTCACTAGTCTTTATCTGTTTTTCAAACTGACCATCTATTAATCCATCTAGCATCCATACAACTTCAACAAGCACTATCATCTTCTCCACAGATGCAAGCTACCTATTCTTTTTCCTTAAATCAAGCCATTTGCCAGGAGACAGAGACCCATGATTTGGGATGATCGCTAAGACTCAGTACAATGGTATATTTCCATAATCCTGTTTCAGTCTAAAAATGGTCCTGAGTTTAAAATGGAGATACAGTAAATAGCTTACCTTAATTGTACCCTGACTGTTAGCAGCAATCAGCACATTGGACTCCTAGAAAAGAATAAGAGCTTTTAAAGTATAGAGAAGGATTTCCTGGAAAGCAATCCAAGAGATAATTTCCTCTTCATCCTTCTTTCTTCACTTCCTAAGACAACTGAATCTAATATGAAGATACAATTTTTTTTTTTTTTTTTGAGATGGAGCCTTGCTCTGTCACCCAGGCTGGAGTGCAATGGCATGATCTCAGCTCACCACAACCTCCACCTCTCGGGTTCAAGTGATTCTCCTGCCTCCGCCTCCTGAGTAGCTGGGATTACAGGCATGCGCTACCAGCCTGGGTAATTTTTGTATTTTTAGTAGAGATGGGGGTTTCTCCATGTCAGTCAGGCTGGTCTCAAACTCCCAACCTCAAGTGATCTGCCCACCTAGGCCTCCGAAAGTGCTGGGATTACAGGAGTGAGTCACCATGCCCAGCCGAAGAAAAAATTTTAACATGTTTTTAACTACATTTTAAACTTAAGACCCCATATTTTGAGGAGTAAGTTTTGATTAAAAGAATAAAAAGTTAGAAGCAGAGTAGGACATTTTTGAATGTAAACAAAAATAAAAGGGAAAAAGATTGTCAATGGAAGAAAAGCCAAAAGAAACAAAAGACTGAAATAGAATGAAAAAAAGAGTAAGTTGAGAAAAACAAAGTGAATAATTGCTTCCCCAGAACACTTCTTCTTAATTCATTTTCTCTCATAAAATACCAGTAATTGATGTAAAACTTGCCAACATCCTTGGCACAAATCTCTATGGATGGACATTTGGTATTAGGAAAACAAGAAAATGTGAATATTCATTTGGGAAAAAGGGCTATCTTTCTTTTTAATTAGTCTATCATTCAGCACATGCATTTTTAATAAACTTGGTGATTACTTGAAGGAGAATATATGTGTTGAAGTATTTTTCTACTCTAAGCCAAGGAAAAAACATTTATCTGGAAATCAGGAAGGGTGGGAAAAAAAATGGACATGACTGACTTTACTAGAGAGAATCTCAGAAAGTAGGAAGAGTGGAGACATGCCTCCTGTAGGAAACTGGGCATCTAATAGGGCTCTGGAACATTGACGTGTTGGAGTCTTTTGCTTTCCATGGTAGGCAGCTAAGAGGAGGTAAACAGACTTAAACTTCCATAGAGGTCAGGCCAGGTGGCAGAGAGAAAAATGAAGTCCAAATAACAGCTATGAGAAACAGATAAAGTGGTCTAACTTGAATGAAGGATATGATCTACCTAAATATCCTTCAGGCTTCCTGACAAAGCAATACTAAGAAGAAAGAAAACTCTTGGCTTGTATGTTAGAAAAGTTACTTTAGCTAAGCTGAGTTAAACTTTAGTTTCTTTGACATATGCAAGTTGTGCTTTACAAACTCATATATTTCCATTTTTAAAATTTCCCTTTCATTTCTAATAAAGCCGCTCTTCAAAAATGTGCATCATGTTACTAATAGCATACAAGAAAATAATAATGTCCTCCACTACTGCAGAATTTTTAATGGAATCAGAATACTCCTTGGAATTAGTCAGTAGCATCAAAGATTATAGGTTTATCAAGAAGAAATAAAGACATATGGGCATGGGAATTGTTGATCTTTTCCTAGCTGAGGATTTTCCTTAAATCAGCAGCACATGTTCTTAAAAATTGTAACATGGGGGCCGGGCATGGTGACTCGTGCCTGTAACCCCAGCACTTCAGGAGGCAGAGGTGGGCAGACCACGAGGTCAGAAAGAAGATTGAGACCATCCTGACTAATATGGTGAAACCCCATCTCTACTAAAATACAAAAAACTAGCTGGGCGTGGTGACATGTGCCTGTAATCCCAGCTAGGCAGGAGGCTGAGGCAGGGGAATTGCTTGAACCCAGGAGGTGGAGGTTGCAGTGAGCTGAGATTGCATCACTGCACTCCAGCCTGGCGATAGAGCAAGGCTCTGTCTCAAAAGAAAAAAAAAAAAAAGGAACATGGGTAATACAATACTCACTATTAGAATTAATTTAAACATAAACTTTGGAATATTATGGGCTATTTCTGGGACTTGATGTATACAGAATCAACACTTCCATATTCAGGGTGGGGAGTTGGAGTGAGGGGAAAGGAAGATAAATTTGGGATTTATTTACTCTTTTAGTGACTTGAATGTAGAAAGTGGTTGGAGTAGGTTTTGGATATCCTTTAGGAACATAATAACTTACCCTGAGTTGGTCAAGAGACAGCATTTCTATGTTGGCCTCAGAAAACAGCAGAAAGAGGCACTGTGTGGTGCAATATGGATTTCTTTCTAGCAAGAATTTTAAACAAGTTGTATGGTATCAGAACTGCCACTGGTGACCCAGAAATAATTCTCCTGTAAACATCATCCAGAAAAGCAGTTGAAAATCTCACTGATCAACCTAGTTGCCATTCAAGGAGGGGAAAGACTGTGGTCTGCAAGAAAGCGACTGCCAAGAGCCACCACCACTAAATGCTGCAGCCATCATGAACTGCTCCCTCTGCTATGAGAACAAGTAATGACAAGACAACGAAAAATTTAAAGCCGAAAGCTCCATCTCTTTCTGCCATTTTGGGTCTAGTCACCTTTTAATATAGAGAAGGAATGCAGAGAGACCTGGTGAAGATGAGGATTCACTTGGGGATAAGCAGGGAGTCTACTTCTGGCAGTTATAGGGATTATAAATTACATAATTAAAACTTCTGACTTCTGACGGGAGGAAAACTAGGAAAAGTATAGTATATTATCTTACAGTATGGAAAATCAGGCCCAATACAAATAAGATAATCTAGTTGGATTACCACACAAGAGGAGTTTAAAATATGTACAATTACCACTCTAAACCCAAGAAGGAAGACATCTGATAACTATCCAACATGAATAAACACTGTCTTATTGTTAACCTCAGGATTACTATGGCATTAATATATGATGTCATATTAGATGCTATCCAAGGGTTAACTCTTAACACTATTTCCTGCAGAAACAGATAGTACTTTATGTGTTTAAAAAAAAAAAAGTCAACATATGAATTGAATGCCAGTTTGAATGGTCTTTTAGGACTAAAATTTAATGAAAGAAAAATAATGGCTTCATATCTCAATACATCCCCTCTCCCCAAAGGCAATATGATTACAAAAAAGTTATTTAGAATTAAACTATCAGATAGCTAGATATTGGCTTAAATTTTTTTTTTTTTGCATGCAACAGAAAAATAAAACCAGGTATTTTATTTCTAGCATAGAGATCTGGAAGTGGTACATACAAGGTTATTAATGTAAGTTTTTAATGATTCTTGATTGCATTTTGGATGACTGGTAATTCCTAGTTGTAGCTGTGGTCTGTTAGAGCCTAGTATAAATAAGTTCTACCTCAACAGGTAACTTTTAACTTGCTAAATAAAATAAGAGTGCCAGTTAGTAATTCTTATTATTTTCTCCCTCTTTTTTTGGAAACCAGCAGTTTTACTGCAGAACTCTCCTCAAGGCTAAGCTAATAAAATATCCAATATTTTTTCTGACTATGAAGAGACTAAGAAAAGACAACAGAAAAATTAGCAAGTCTTTTATAAAGACAGGAGACATATAAACATGCACCAACTTGCTTAAGTCAGTGATACTACACTAACTTATACCAAAACAAAACTGCATTTTTAGTAGCACATGTAGGCTACTGAAGAACACTTGCATCTACTAAAATAGTTTTCTCTTTACTGGCTTGCTTAAAAAGGGTCATTATAGACGATACATTAAAATTCTGCATGGCGCTGTGGGTCACGCCTGTAATCCCAGCACTTTGGGAGGCCAAGGCAGGCGGATCACCTGAGGTCGGGAGTTTGAGACCTGCCTGACCAACATGGTGAAACCCTGTCTCTACTAAAAATACAAAAACATTAGCCAAGCATGGTTGCTCATGCCTGTAATCCTACTTGGGAGGCTGAGGCAGGAGAATCGCTTGAACTCAGGAGGTAGAGGTTATGGTGAGCCAAGATGGCGCCACTGCACTACAGCCCGGCCAACAAGAGCAAAACTCCATCTCAAAAAAAATAAAAAATAAAAATAAAATCCTGACAAGTTGAGAAATTAACAGTTATTCATTTAGTTAGCAATTGGTAGATTTATTCATAGAGATAGATGTAACTGATTTTAAATGTAAATTAATTTTAGTATAGGTATATGTATATACAATGTATTTAAATATAAGATACACGAATATATAAAAAGAAAACACTTCCATTTTTGGCTATAACACAGTAAACAGACTAAATTTGTTTTCCTACCATATACAACTAGAAAACTGAAAAAAATATGTAAGATACCAACTGGACCACAGGCAGTACAGGACAGTGATCTTTGAGAGAAGAGAAACAAATGAAGTGAGTCCTATAATCACCTGGGCTTTCTACTGAGAGGCAATTTCTGGACCACAAATCAGGTAAGGGGATCGACATAACAACAACAGAGACAAGTGAAGAATAAAACATCAAAAAATTTGGTAACACCCCCAAAATTACAACTGAAGCAGAGAGGAAAAAAGCATGAGGGGAAAAAGAGATTGGCATCTTAATGACCTATTGGACAACGTTCAACCTAGGAAATGTATAATTGGAGTCCCAAAGAAGGAGGAGAAAAAATACACAAAAACACAAAACTAAAAATGTTTCAAATCTGTAAACTATAGACCCACAAATTTAAGAAGCTTAACAATTTCTAGGCAGAAAGAAGCACAACACCACATCAAGGCACATCACAGTTACACTGCTGAAGACAAGAAACAGAGAAAATCTGTAGAACTGTCAGAGAAACAAAGACACATTACATAAAGAGAAAGATCACTATTTCTCATCAGCAAGAATACAAACCAGAAGACAAGAGGATAGCATCTTTAAGATGATAAACAAGAGGCCAGGTGCAGTGTCTCAGTGTCTCATGCCTGTAATCTCAACGGTTTGGGAGGCCGAGGCGGGGCAGAACCCCTGAGGTCAGGAGTTCCAGAGCAGCCTGGCCAACATGGTGAAAACCCATCTCTACTAAAAATACAAAAATTAGCTGGGCGTGGTGGTAGGTGCCTGTAATCCCATAATCCTAGCTACTCGGGAGGCTGAGGCAGGAGAATCACTTGAACCTGGGAGGCGGAGGTTGCAGTGAGCCAAGATCACGCCATTGCATTCCATCCTGGGCGATGAGAGCGAGACTTTGTCTCAAAAAAAAAAAAAAATTATAAACAAGAAAGCCATCCATTGAGAGATACACAAAATTAAAGTCAAAATAAAGACATTTTCAGATAAAATAAAGCTGAGATAATTTTTCACAAACAAACCTTCTCTGTAAGAAATTGTTAAAGGAAGTTCTTCAGGCTGAAGGAATATTATATTACATGAAAACTCTGATCTAAAAAAGGGATAAAGGCGGGCATGGTGGCTCACGCCTGCAATGTCAGCACTTTAGGAGGCCGACGCAGAAGGACCATCTGAGCTCAGGAGTTTGAGACCAGTCTGGGCAACACAGTGAGACCTTGTTGCTACTAAAAATAAAAATAAAAAAAACATTAACCAGGCATGGTGATGCATGCATGCCTCTAGTCCCAGTTACTCGGGAGGCTGAAGGGGGAGGATCTCTTGAGCCCAGGAGTTTGAGGCTACAGCGAGCTATGATTGCACCACTATACTCTAGCTTGGGAAACAAAGCAAGACTCTGTCTCAATAAATAAATAAATAAATAAATAAATAAATAAATAAGGGATGAATATTGTGAGAAATGGTGACTAGGTAAATATAAAAGATATTTGATTTCTTGTTTTTAAGTTTCTTTAAAAGATAATTTCCTATTTTAAGGAAAAATAATAACAGTGCTTTAAGGTGATTATAACACAAATACAAGTAAATATACATGACAACAAAAGCACAAATAATAAAAGGGGAAAATAGAAGTAAAATGTTGTAAGATTCTTCCATTATAAAGTGGTATGATATAATCTGAAGACAGACTGTAAAAAGTTAGACATATTATAAACTTCAGAGAAACCATTAAAAAATACAAGAAACAGTATATACCTAATAAGCTAGTAAAGGAGATAAAATATTATAAAAATACTCAAAAAAAAAAAAAGGAAATGAGGAACATAAGAACTTAGAGAAGACAAAAAATATGACAGACATAAAACCAACTATTGATAATTAAGTATAAGTGGTCTAAATATTATAATTAAAAGGCAGAGATTATAAGATTGGATAAAACAGCAAGATTCAACTCTACGCTGTTCATAAGAAATACACTTTAGGCTGGGCGCGGTGACTCATGCCTGTAAATTCCAGCACTTTGGGAGGCTGAGGTGGGAGGATTGCTTGAGACTAGGGGTTTGAGATCAGCTTGGGCAACAAAGTGAGACCCCGTCTTAAAAAAATAAAAAAAAGGAAACACTTTAAACATAAGAATACAGATAAGATACACCATGCAAATATTAATCATTAGAAAGCTGGAATGGCTATATCAGAAAAAGCAGACTTCAGGACAAGAAATTTGACCAGAGATGAAGACAAGTATTTCATAAATAAGGGTCAATTTATATATAAAAAATCCTATATATATATATATGTAAAACAAAGCCCCAAACTGACAAAACTAAATAGAATAAATGTACTCATGTTTGGAACTTTTAACAGTCACCTTTCAATAATTCAAAGACTAAGTAGACAGAAAATCATTAACTATACAAAACACTTAAACAACAGCATAAAAACCAAACTGAACTAACTGACATTTACGGAAAGTTTTACTTAAATAACAGAATACACATTTCAAATGCATGCGTACTATGGGTGCAGCACAGCAACATGGCACAAGTATACATATGTAACAAACCTGCACGTTATGCACATGTACCCTAGAACTTAAAGTATAATAATAATAATTAAAAAAAAAGAATTTACTTCAAACACTGGAAAGTAATAAATTAAAATAAATAAATTAAAAACAAACAAACAAACAAAACAAATGCACGCGTACTAGTCCCCAAGAAAGATGTGTCAGACCATAAAATAAATCACAGTAAATTTAAAGGGCTAAAATCATACAAGTATGTTTTCTGAAGAAACAGAACTAAAGTAGAAAACAATAACAAAAAGAAATTTGGAAAAATCCACAAGTATTTGCAAATTTAAAAATATACTCTCAAATAACCCAGGGATGGAAATGAGAAACCATTTTGAACTAAAAGATAATAAAAATGCAACACATCAAAATTTGTGTAATGCACCTAAAACAGTGCCTAGAAAATTACAGCTTCCAGTACTTATTAGTAAAGCAGGAAGGTTGAACATTAATGATATAGTAACTTGCACCTTAAGCAGCTAGGAAAAGAGCAAGTTACACATGACATAAGTACAAGAATGATAGTCATGAAGAGCAGAAATCAAAATAAAACCAGACAAAGATAAAAAAAAGTATTAAAATGGAAAGCTAATTCATTGAAAAATATCAATAAAATTGATAAGCCTTAACAAAAAGAAAATGTAAGTTAACAATATCAGTAATAAATTAGGGGATATCACTAGATATTCTACAAATATTAAAAGAATGATCAGAAAATAAACATTATGAACAATTGTATGTCAATAAAACTGACAGGTAATGAAATGAACAAATTCTATGAGAGATACAAATTCCCAATTATGACAGAGAAAAAAAAAGTTGTTAAAACTGAAGACTAAAGAACATTTCCAAACTCAGCTTGCAAATCAAACAAAACCAGAGGAAGACATTATAAAAACAAATAAAATTACCAACTACTTTTATAAACAGATGTAAAAAACCTTAACAAAATACAAGTAAAGATAATTCAGTCATATACAAAAAGAATAATGCATCACGTCTAAATGGAATTCATTCAGATATTAAAATTGGTTTTCAACATTAAAAAAATATATATAATTCACTATGTAAAGAGAATAGAAGAGGCCAGGTAGGGTGGCTCATGCCTGTGATAGCACTCTGGGAAGCTGAGGCAGTTGGATTGCTTGAGTCCAGGAGTGTAAGACCAGCCTGGGCAATATGGCAAAACCCTCTCTATCAAAAACAAAAAATTAGCCGGGTGCGGTGGCGTGCACCTGTAGTCCTAGCTACCCAGCAGGCTGAGGTGGGAGAATCACCTGAGCCTGGGAAGTGAAGGCTGCAGTGAGCTGTGATTGTGTCACTATACTCTCGCCTGAGTGACAGGAATGAGACCCTGACTCAAAAAACAACAACAACAACAACAACAACAAAAAAAAACAACAAAAAAAAGAAAAAAAGAAAGAAAAATAATGGAATCACAACACAGAAAATGCACTTGATAACATTCATCATCCCTTCAGCAAACTAAGAACAGAAAGGAACTTCTTCAAGGTGATAAGGAACACCTATGAAAAACTTCCAACTAACATCATAATTAGTGGTGAAATACTGAACTCTTTCTCTTTCAGATTGGGAACAAGGTGAACATGCTTTCTCTCACCATTTCTATTCAACACTGTATTAGAGGTACAACCCAGTGCGACAGTAAAGAAAAGGAAAAAGCATATAGATCTGAAAAAAGAAAATTGTCTTTATTTGCAAGAGATAATGGCCTATGCGGAAAATCCTAATGTATCTTAAAAATAAGCTACCAGAATAAATAAATAGTCTTCAGCAAGACTGTCAGACATAAAGTTAATTATACCAAAATCAGTTTACTTCCATAAACTAACAATAGATAAGCAAATAGGATTTAAAAAATACCATTTATAGTACCATAAAAGGCATGAATCATTTAGAGACAAATCATATACACATACACATACACGCACATATACACACAGCCTACACACTAAAAATTACCAAATAACGCTGGGAGATATTAAAGAATACCTAAATAAATTGACAATTATACCATGTTCATAGACCAGAGACTCAATATTGCTACAATGCCAATTCTTCTTACATTATCTATAGGCTCAATGCAATTCCAATTAAAATCATACAAACTTTTCTAGTAGAAACTGGCAAAGTGATTTAAAAATTTAAATGAAAAAGCAAAGACATTATAATAAAATAATTTTGAAAAAAAATCAAACTGGGGACTTACACAACATGATTTGAAGCGCTACTATTAATAAAAGCATTACGAATCAATACAGTGTGGTGTTATTAGGCTAGACATATAAATCAAAGGAACAGAAAAGAAATTCCAGAAACAGATTCATCCATAATCAATTGAATTTCAAAACAACTTGGCAAGTGAAAAAAAAAAAAATAGAGTAATTTTTACAAATGCTGTTGAAGCAACTGCAGGTATGCGAAACAACCATATGTATGCTAAATCAACTGTATATATGGAAAAAATGAACTTCAATCCTTCTATCATACCATTCCAAAATTTAATTCTAAATAGATCTAAGACATAAATGTAAAAGCTGAAACAATAAAACTTCAAGAAAAAAAATCAGAGAAAATCTTTGCGTTGGCAATTATTCCTTAGGATGCAAAAAATATGTATCATAAAAGAAAAAATACCCTGATAAATTGGACTTCATCAAAAAATTTAAAATACCATCCACACTTACTAGAACAACTAAATCTTTTTCTTAGAGTGACAATATCAAGTTCTGGCAAAAATATGTAACAAATGGAATGATTTTAGGGTGCTGGCAGGAGTGTAAAATATAGTCATGCACTGCATAATGACATTTTGGTCAACGATGGGTCACATATATGATGGTGGTCCAATAAGATTACTGTATTATACTTCCTAATCATTAATTTAGATTGTACTCCTTCTGCTTATTAACAAAAAAAGTTACTGTAAAATAGGCTGAGGCAGGTCCTTCAGGAGATATTCCAGAAGAAGGCATTGTTACCATAGGAGATGACAGCTCTATGTGTGTTATTGTCCCTGAAGACATTCCAATGGGACAAGATGCATAAGACAGTGATGCTGATGACCTTAACAAAAAAATGTTTAAAAAGTAAAAATAAATAAATACATTTAAAAATGGAAGAAAGCTTACAGAATAAGGAAAAATCTGTACAGCTGTACAATGTGTTTGTGTTTTAAGCTAAAAGTTATTACAAAAGAGTCAAAAAGTGAAAAAAGTTAAAATTATAAAGTAAAAAGTTACAATAAGCTATGGTTAATTTAGTACTGAAGAAAGAAAAAATTTTAAAATAAATTAGTGTAGCTTAAGTATACAATGTGGATAAAGTCTACAGTAATGTACAGTAATGAACAATAATGTCTGGGCCTTCACATTCACTCACCGCTCACTCCCTGACTCACCCAGAGCAGCTTCTACTCCGCCAAGCTCCATTTATGGTAATGCCCTAGGCAGGGGTACCATATTTTACCTTTTATATTGTATTTTTACTGTAGCTTTTCTGTGTTTAGATACACAAACCCCACTGTGTTACAACTGCCTACACTATTCAGTGTAGTAACATGCTGTACAAATTTGTAGCCTAGGAGCAACAGGCTATACCACATAGCTAAGGTATGTAGTAGGCTATACCATCCAGGTGTGGGTAAGTACACTCTATGATGTCTGTGCAATGATGAAATCAAATCACCTAATGGCATTTCTCAAAATGTATCCCCACTGTTAAGTGACAAATGAATGTAATACAACAACTTCGGAAAAAGGTTTGACAGTTTCTTATAAGTTTAAACTCACACCTAGTCTATAATCTCCTAATTTCACTCCTAGGTATTTATCCAAAAGAAATGATGGTATACAGCCACATAAACATTTATGAATGTTTACAGCAGCTTTATTAAAAATAGTTCAAAACTGGAAACAAGTGCAATATTAACGATTGCTGAATAGACAGAAAATTTGTTGCATAGCTATAAAATGGATTACCAATAAGAAGGAACTACAGATACAGGCAATAACACAAGCATTTCAAAATATCATGCTAAATTAAAGGAGCCAGGCACAAACAATTACATACTGTATCATTCCTGTTATATGAAATTCTAGAATAAGCAAAACTTAACTTATGATGACATAAAGTGGATCATCAGTAGCTTGTAGTAGAGACGGGGAGGGGACTGATTACAAAGTGACATAAGAAAACTTTTTGGGTAATGAAAATGTTGTTACATCTGAATTAAGGTAGTAATACTGATGTGGTATATTTGTAAAAATTCACTGAATACTCTTAAAATGTATGTAGTTTATATTTATGTAAATTATATCTCAATAATATCAATTTTAAAAAGCTGGGAACAAACACACAAGAACAAATACGTATTTTATAAGTTAACTTTAAATCCAATATTGGTCTTTAACAATTAAAAGTCATTATCCATGATTTAAATATTTTCTGATTTCCCAACACAATATATAAACCCCTTACCACTACCATATTTAGGAGATCTCTGTAACCATTAAGTATAATACCAAAGCCATTTCAGCTATGAAGCTAAATATTTTTCCCCAGAATAAAGCACTGAATTATCAAACAGAAAGGTAAAGATTTTTGTCATTCCTCTCTCCCCGTTCAATATAAAGATGGTTTTATACATAAGTCTTGTTATTTACTACGATAAACATTTCCACCTTACATTTCTCCTCCTTTTATCAACCAGAAGAGATAACTATTAAACAAAATCAGAATATAATCCTTCTTTAAAATTTCTTTCTCCGAATGTTAAGCATTATGTTAAATTAATGACTTCCCTCAGAATGAGAATAAATAACTTTATAGAAAAAAGAAACTGAAAAGATTTTATGCTAATAAATTTTAACATTTAAGCCAACTGGAAAAATTTCTACAAAAACCTACCCAACTAATCAAGAAGAAATGGAAAGCAAGAATCATCCTACCGGCATTAAATTCATAATCAACAGTCAA
This sequence comes from Papio anubis, assembly GCF_008728515.1. Classification (NCBI taxonomy): domain Eukaryota; kingdom Metazoa; phylum Chordata; class Mammalia; order Primates; family Cercopithecidae; genus Papio; species Papio anubis. Next base: position 185,941,702 of record NC_044976.1, on the reverse strand, counting down.
AAATATTTCTACCTCAGGCTTACATGACTTCATCTACAAGTTCAGCCAAATATTCAAGAAAGAAGTAATTCCATATTACACACATCTTTCCACATCAAAGGAGGAAAGAACTCCTTAATTTGCTTTATGAAGTTAATATAACCATGAAATCAAAACCTGACATGGACAATGCAAAAAAGGGAAAGATTACAGGCCAATGTTATTCAGAAAGACAAATGAAAAAATCCTAAACAAAATAGTCGCAAGTTGATTTTAACAATATATAAGGAGAATAAATCTTGACCAAGTTGGGCTTATTCCAGCAAATGTAAGGTTGGTTTAATATTAGGTTAAAAAAAAAAACAATTAATTTCACCTACTAGATCAATATTTGAAAGAAAAGTATTACATCATGTTAAATAGGTACAAAAACCAGTAATATACTTTAGCATTCATTTATGGTAAGAACTCTCAGCACACTGAGAACTGAGGGAAACTTCTTTGTAAGGGTATGTATCTACAAAACGCTTAACAGCAGACATACTTAATGATAACATATTTAAAAGCTTTCCCTTTGGTGAGAAATGAGTCAAGGATGCCAGATACCCATTACTTTACATTAGATATTCTGGCCATCAAAATAAGGCAAATGAATAAAAGATATAAAGGTATAAGTACTGGAAAAGCAGACATTAAACTTAATTTGTGGATGAATTAATTGTGTGCATAAAAAATCCAAGGAATGTAGAAACGAATAATTAAAATTAATATGAGAGTTTAGCAAGATGGTTGGATTAAAAATGGTGATAATAAATAACGGATTCCTGAAGGACTACCTAGACACCTTTCTCTTACTTAGAAAAATACATTTATTGGTTAACTTGAATAGGTAATATACAGATGTGGTAAAAATTCAAACAGTACAAAAGAGTAGGGGAAAACTGAGTGTCTCTCATCTCCCTAGGGAGTCAACTACTATCAGGTGTGAAATCTTTCTAGGTAAATTACCATCATTAATGTAAACCTGAATTGTGTAATAGATCAAATACATCTTCAGGGCTTTCCCAAAATGTAGAGTCAAAAGTTTTCTATTTGGTGGTTATATCCTCCCTTTATTTTGTTTTGTGTTTCAGGTTTAACAAACAACCCTACTTCCAACTTGAGACTCCATTCTGTTTTAAGTGGCAAGCCAAATTTGATATTCAATTCTACGCCTCTTCATCACCTAAGAGAAGTCTGTAGGCTTCTCTTACAGAAAAAACAATTTTACAGAGGTTTCTATATTCATGGACATGCCAGTAACTGGTTTTCAGGAGGAAATGGACCAGAATTATATAAGACAATCTGTATTCCAAAAATCAAATGAACATGTGGACGAAACATAAATGCTACATAGACAGCTAGACAGAGTGGCAGAGTAGATTAAACATCTTTGGAGTCTGAAAGATTTCAATTCAAAGCTCTAACGCTTCTAAACTTGTCATTACGGGCACGTTACTTGACCTGTCTGAATCTCAGTCTCCTTAATTACAAAACAATGCTAATAAAACTGAGCTAACAAAACCGTTGTTACGATCAAACAGACATATACATAAGGGCCTGGCATAAAGTATGCATCTTATAAGTGATCTTTAAGTGAGGGAAATTGCTTCTGGCTTAGTTGTTCAAGGCAGGCAAGCAAAGGAGCCCAAAATGAACAAAGGGGCAAGAAGCAAAACAGAAGACTATTATGGAGGCTAAAAGAAGAGTTTAAGAAAGAGAAGCAAGCCTAAATTGTCAAAAATCATGAGAAAATGAAAAGACTGTTTAGTAATAATATGCTATTGGATTTGGACATTACATGGTACTGGTAACATCAAAAGCAACTCCACCAAATGGTCAAGTTTGCATTATAAAGGGCCTTTACAAGTCCCTGGCTAACACAGCCTTTAGAAACTGGCTTTGACAGAAGCTTCTCCACAAAGCTACTCCTGATGTTAAAGGTAACAGTGTGATGGGTAATTTTAGATTTCAGCTTGACTGGATAAACGGATACTTAGAGAGCTGGCAGAGCACTACTTCTGGGTAAGTCTGAGAGGGTGTTTCCAGAAGAGACTGGTGTGTGAGCTGGCTGACAGAGTGGGGAAGTTCAGCCCTCAATGTGGATAGGCACCATCCAATCAGCTGTGGGCCTGGATAGGACAAAAAGGGAGCAGAAAGGTGAATTTGCTCTCTCTCCTGGAGCTGGGACACTCTTCTCCTGGCCTCGGCCATCAGAAGTCCAGATTCTCCGGCTTTTGGACTCTGGGACTTGCTTCAAGGGGCCCTCAAATTCTCAAGTCTTTAGCCTTAGATTCTGCCATGCTACTGGCCTCCCTGGCATATCATGGGACTTCTCACTCTCCATAATCATGTGAGCTAATATCCCAAATAAAAACCCTCTCATAGATCTAACTATACATGTACTATTACTTCTGTCCCTTTGGAGAACCCTGACTAAGACATAAAGAAATGCTCCGATTGATTCACAGAGAGAGTAACTTTCAATCACCACAGTCGTTTCATTATACAATAGAGACTTTGGCATGAAGTTCATTAATTTCATGCCATCTTATTAATCCATCATTATCCGTCCATTAGGGTAGATATCACATGCCAGATAATTTGCTGGGTCCTGGAGTTTCATGATGTCTGATCTTGAGACCATAGGCCAACAGCGGAAATGGACTTTTAACAGAAAGAAATAGGCTGGGTGTGGTGGCTCATGCCTGTAATCCCAGCACTTTGGGAGGCTGAGGCGGGAAGATCACGCGAGACTGGGAGGTCAAGGTTGCAATGGGCCTCGATTGGGCCACTGCATTCCAGCCTGCGTAACAGAGTGAGACCCTGTCTCAAAAAAAAAAAATTATAGAGTTCAAAGGGGCAACTGAGGAAGTAAAAGAGAGTGATCCTTTACCTGGAAAAGATAAGAAAGGCTTCATAGATTAGGTCACAAATGGAACAAAGGAAGAATAAAACTTGAAATTTCACAGGAGAAAAGATGGATATGTTAGGCAAAGGGACATGGTCATACACATGGAATAAATTTGAAAAAAATGGTTTTGGAATGCTGACAAATTGTGTGGAGAAAGCAGCTTGTGTATTAGTTAATGAGATGAAAATATGAGGCAGGGTAAGCATGTAAACTGTAGCACATAAGATTCATTTATCTGTGAATTTTACTTATGGATAACAGAAGTCAGTGACTGTCTTTAAGAAAAAAACAGATAGGAGTAGTTTTTCTTTGGTGTTGTAGATCAGAATATGCCATCCCAAAATATGTTACTCTGGTGGAAAGATTATTTTGAGTTCAAGGCAACTGAGGAGAGCTTTCTGCTCTCCTCCTATCTGCCTGAAAACAGATAATAAATTCCTCTTGTGAAAGAGAGGAATTCCCCGTACCCCAGTTACTTCCCATACCAGGAAAGGGATAACAACCTTATTATTATTACCAAAGATGAGATGGTACTGAGAAAGAATCTGCACAAACAAATCTTACTAACTAGCCCTTATCTACCATTAGTTTCTAATATATTAATATTTGCCTTTCTATTGTTCATCATTCCTAGAAGCTCAAAGTCCCTTTCCTTTGTCTTGTTGCTTCCCTTTAAATTTGTCTTCTTGTCTAAATGGTGTAAAACCCTCCAAACCAACCCTTTTCATTGGGGGTTTTCTTTCTATGACACATCCCCCACTATTCCAACCCACCCCTGGTGGCTGATTCATGCAAAACTTTGAATATTCAATAAATTTGTATGCCTTTTTTCCTGTTAATCCATCAGTTGTCAGTTTATCTCACAGACCCAGCCAGAGAACCTAAGAAGGTAGAAAAGAACTTTGCTTCCCACCGGTGTTCTATTCCCTCAGCCATCTCTCACCGTACCTCCCCTTCCCTGGGCACCTAGAGTCATCTCCTTTAATCCTATCTCTTAACAAAACTCTTCAATTCACATGTATTAAGTTAAATAAGTGAATTCTTGGAAAAGCAGGAAAAAAATTAAGTTGTGTACTAGAAGGTAGAAGTTAATGATTATATCCTCAAACTAGTTCAAAACTTATTGTTTGAAGTGAATATAATGAAACATCATCAAATAAATTTTTTTTTTAAATGTGTGAGCACAACCGTAACATCTTGAAAAACATGAATGTTACATGTAGGTGTTTTCTGTTATTCTTATTCCCTAGAAGGAAACTGAACACAGAAAAAAAAAAAAACCCCTCAATAATTAAATTATTTAATAACCTACCCGAGTAGACTCTATTTTTAATCTCTCATTACAATGCACTCTACCCACTGCTATAATACTCTCATGGGATTATCTTCACAGTGGGCTTTAGGCATCTAATGCCTACAGAAGAAGGTCCAAACTCTTTTTTTTTTCCCCCCCTCAGTATGGCATTCAAGACTATTACATCTGGTACACTCTCTGGCCTCATCTCTCAATAAAGTCCCTACTCCACCATCCTACTTAGACACTTTATTAGAAGTTTCTTAAACATCGATTGCACTTTCCCTCATCTGCACCTTTGTTCACACTGTTCTCCAGCTTTCTGCAGTATAGCAGAAAGGGTGTAGGTTTTAGAGCCAGGCCAACCTGGGTTCTAATTTCAACTGCATCCCTTATTTAGCTGTGTAATCTTGGGCAAATCTGAGCCTCAATTTCACTTTTAAAGGAACTCAAGCAAATATGCCTTAAAAGATTGATGATGATGATTTTAAATTAAGATAGCACTTAGTATACTGCCTGGATGGAACTTAATAGATATGTTTGTTTATGGTCTTTTGTCCAGGCACCTTCCTTTCCCTTTGTCTTGAGACTTCTGAAACCCTTTATATCTTTATGAAGCCCAGCTCAAAAGCCCCTATCTTCATAAAGTATTTCATCATTCTCCAAGTTAGAAATAGTCTCCTCCCTCCAGGGTCAATAATTTCAGGGGTAATGATCTTATAAAGATTTCTTTCATTCGGGTTCATACTATAGTTATTTATGAATATTTATATTTACTAGGTTGTAAATCACTTAAATGCAGATAATATATTCTCATATTGCACAATATTTGATGAACTAAAAACAAGTACAGTTGTCCAGTTATGTGGATTAGTATATAAAATGTTAAAGATGACAGCAACATTTACCGATCAATCATTTATCTTGTGCCAACTATTTTCTTAGTACTTTCCATTATTTTCTAATTTTATTTCAGAATATTACATGCAAGATACTGTTATCTTAATATCACAGAAGAGGAAACTGAAGCATGGAAAGGTTAAATCACTTCCCCAAAGTCTTACAGCTAATACTTAATGGTGACAGGAGGCAAACCTGGCTATTTGGCTCTAGCACTCTCAATGAGAACATTACCCCAAGAGAGAAGGTAATAAATGGCACACATCCCACCCCTCTACCCTTAGATGTTTAAAAGCACAACCTTGCTAAATAAGGATCTAAAAACAAAACAAAAAACCCAACAAAAATCAGAAATGTTTTCTCCCCTAAAACAACTTCATGACAAAGGAAGGTAAGTTCCTTGAAAATTTTACTGGGGAAAAAAAGCCCAGAAGATGATTTTTAAGTTTAGTTCCCATTTCAAGTGGTAGAACACTATTAGTGACATAGAAAATGTAAAGTACACTGAAATACTATTCACATTTGTCCTCTAAAAGTAAAAACTGCAGCTGAGATGGCTAGCGAAGTTATAAGCAGTTTTGCCTTAAACAATTTGTCCTATAAGTACTGAATTTTCTTCTTAAAGTGTGCCCACTAAGTTTAAATTGTATGTCCATTTAAGTCCTTTAACAAGCATTTGATTAAATGGAAACGGTAGATCACTATGAACAACATACAGTATCTGCAAATACAGCTCCCTGGAGGGCACAGAACAGTGAGAAATATGGCTGAATTTAATATCCTTCCTTAAATAAATATGACAATAAAAATTTGAGGTAACTAGGCTTCACACAAAAAAACTCACCATCTGTACTACATCTGTTAATTCCTTAATATTCTCTCCATAAGAGCCTCTTGTCTTATTTGGACAAAGGCATTCTCTTTATGAACACAAATGTCTTGTTTTCTCATTGCCAGAAAAGAGAGTGTTAATTTGCACTCATACAAAGATGACTTCATGTCACTGAAAATAAAAGACCATACCTGCCTTAAGCTCTTTTTCACACCAAGATTATAAACATAAAAGAATGGGCTTTTGCTTCATTTTTTTTTTTTTTGTCTCTTCAGGGTGGGCTGTTACTATTTGTACTGCAATTGCATCCTGAAAACTAAAATAGCTTCTCTCCTCATGTAGGAGGTCATGGACTGTGTATATAGTCAAATCTGATTTTCACTCAGGATCCTGCAGCCACAGAACAATTTCAAAAACATTTGTCCTTCTTTTGATGCATGATCTATAGTTGCCTTATGAACATCCTCTCCCTTGCCCTTGACAAGAAATACAGATACAAGATACAGAGATTCTTAAAATTTTTCTTTGTTCAACACCTTGTGAAGTGATACTATTCAATTGTCCAATTTCATCACTTGTGCTGACATTTTGTAACTTCATCCTATTGGGTCATTGTTCATTTCCTGATATGCAGAATCATTATTTTATTTAAAGCACTTTCTAGTACATCTTTTAACATTCAAATTTCTTTTGTTTTTGGAGCTCAGAGTTAAATACATTTCGCTTATCTGGGTTTTGTTTTTTTGTTTGTTTGTTTTTGAGATGGAGTCTCGCTCTGTCACCCAGGTTGGAGTGCAGCAGTGCAGTCTCGCCTCACTGTAACCTCCACCTCCCCGGTTCAAGTGATTCTCCTGCTTCAGCCGCCTGAGAAGCTGGCATTACAGACACGTGCCACCACACCCAGCTAATTTTCGTATTTTTAGTAGAGACGGGGTTTCACCACGTTGGTCAGGCTGGTTTCGAACTCCTGACCTCGTGATCCGTCTGCCTCGGCCTCCCAAAGCGTTGGGATTACAGGCATGAGCCACCACACCTGGCCACTTATCTGGGTTTGATTCATCATGAGAATCTCCCTATTTGACCAGAGTGTTTCTTTACTTTATTCTAGACATAAATCTATGCTGCATTTGGGAACCAAGTGAGAGTCCATACAAAGATATTCAAACATAGGTTCCAATATCATCTTCAAAGGTTTTTAAATGCCATTTGTAAGCCTAATAGTTTTTTTGTCCCTGACCTTTCTTTATGTGGTTTTTCAGAGTTGACTTGGTAAAAATATATATAAATATGTCTAAGAAAGAATGAACACAAAACTACAATTTATCAATAAAAGGTCTTGCTCTTTAAACTAAAATGTTAGTTAGCCTTCCCTGCATTCTATAAAAAATCCAAGGGGGTTGAGTGAATTAGCTGTCTGAATTGTGTTTGCAAGACGGACGATAAATGAACTCTGTGAATTTGAGATTCTAAGATCTGTGTCTCCTTTTACTATCTTACAAATATATATATATATACACACACACACACACACATATATATACACACACACACTTAAAAACCTGTATCATTACCACATATTTATTGAGCACTATAGGTCAGTGACTTGGTTAAGAATTTTATGTGGATTACTTCACTTAATCTGCATAGCAACCCAATGAGGAAGATATTATTTTTATCATCAATTTACAAAGTCTTAGACTTAATAATTTTTCCAAATTCACACACATAGCTAAGAAATAGCAAAGCCAGGAATCAACTTGTGAAAACTGAGAAATATACCAATGCTGCTCTGAGTCATATTGACCCAGTAAGCTTATCCCATGCCTGGGCTTCATCCTGAATTTACCAAAGCAAAATGGAAGGAAGGAGAAAGGTGTCTTGGGTGGTCATTGACTATGTACAAGAGAGCCTCAGTTCTCATGCATTATAAATATACATTACATTTCAAATCTCATAAGCCTAGGTTCTTAAAAGCCCTGTTAAATGGAAAATTTGGTCTTTTATGTATCTCCCTTTATGGATTTCAAGTGATATCACCAGAGGAAAAGGCTTGGCCACAGAACCAAAGTGGTAAAGAGTGTTCCACAGTCAATATACATGGCATTGACAGGCCAAATTCCCACTATCCTTTCAGTCCCCCACGCCCCATACACAAAATCCCAATTTGAGATCTGGCGAACTGGAATTTCCTCATCACAAGGGAACACTTTCAAAATCAGTGAATCCCAAATCTCTTCTTTCTTCTCCACTAGTATCCTTCCTTAGAAAATCTTAAAATTGTTCATTAGAATGAACAAAACAGTGGACTTCTAAAGGATCTAGAAAAGTATGGCTACTCATTTGACAACTGTCTAATGCAAAAACTGTTCAGGGTAAGAAATACGGGATTTCAGAACCATAAACAACGATCCTCATACAATTAGTTATAAATAAACCCAGGCTGGTATTGAACTCCTGACCTCAGATGATCCACCCGCCTCAGCCTCCCAAAGTGATGGGATTACTAGCATGAGCCACCACACCATTGAAACCCCACCTCTACTAAAAATACAAAAATTAGCCGGGCTTGGTAGCGGTCGCCTGTAATTCTAGCTACTCAGGAGGCTGAGGCAGGATAATTGCTTGAACTGAGGAGGTGGGGGTTGCAATGAGCTGAGATTAAGCCACTGCACTCCAACCTGGGTGACAGAGTGAAACTCAGTCTCAAAAAACCAACCGACCGACCGACCGACCCAGCTGTAGCTGCTGTAAGTTGTAGAAGGCAGGGGAGGTAGGTGGGAGCAACCTCTCCTCACAACTTACAGCAAAACACACACCAGGAAAAAACAAGATTTTAAATTCAGTACTAAGAAGGTTAATACTTAGCAGCCAGCTTTCCTCTTCAAATGGTTATTTCTGAACTTTGGTTACAGCGTTAAAAAATTACATAAACTGGATTTTGCAAAAATCACTTTCTTAATGAGGAAAACTTCACGGAAGCTATCTCTGATTAGCTCCTTCATATCTAAAGTATTGACCTTTACTGGTAACCCTCAATTAGTTAGGCCAATGTGGCCCCTTAGAAAAATAACATTTCTTTTTTCTTTTTCTTGAGGTGAAATCTTGCACCATCACTTAGCCTAGAGTGCAGTGGCACAATCTTGGCTCGCTGCAGCCTCCGTCTCCCAGGTTCATGTGATTCTCCCGTCTCAGCCTCTCAAGTAGCTGGGATTACAGACGCCTGTCACCACATCTGGTTAATTTTTGTGTTTTCAGTAGAGACCAGGTTTCACCATGTTGGCGCCAGGCTGGTCTTGAACTCCTGACATTCAGTGATCCATCTGCCTTGACCTCCCAAAGTACTGGGATTACAGGTGTGAGCCACCATGCCCGGCAAGAGAAGAATAGTATTTCCACATGCATTCTACTTCCTGGTTGTAAGTTCCTTAAATAAGCAAATAATACCTATTTTCAAAACTCATAAGATACCTCAAAAACCAGTTCAGATGGATACACAGGTAACTTTACTTGGTTGCCCATTTACAAAATAATACAGTACTAATAACCAGCAGAGATACTGAATAAAATAGCAAGGAAAGCAAGTAATTAGAATGGCAGTTTTAAAGGTTGTATGGAGGGGAACGATCAGACTTAGCTAGCTGTCCTAAGCCAGACAGAGACCTCCATATGTTTATGTAGGATCGCTGCAATCTGTAGACAACAGGCATTTTTTCATTTGTCCACATGGTTGGTTCCTGCAGCTTCCATTTTTGGTGTGCTTCATTATTAAGATTTTTGTTAACCAGTCTCTTATATTCCAATTACCTAACTGCATCACATTGTCATTTAAATATACTTTAATGCATTCAAATAAGATAAATACAAAATCGGGATGCAGATAATAGAAAAAGAACCATTAAGAAGGCACACTTAGCATACAAAATCAAAGTGATCTTTATTCAGAGAGAAAAGGCTGTAAAGAACATACACAAGGGAAGAAAGATTTAGATACAAAAGAACACATATATTCATCGTTCCTTTCATTCTCGATGCTTTCCAAAGTCGTCTCGCCAACTGGCCGTAAACAACTTATCCTTGCCATACTGTACTCTAAACACTTTCAACTTGCAGCACATGTTAATAGTTAATATCTCTGGACTCTGGATGATCTTTTGAATAAAGCTCGAGAACAATGTGCTTACAATGACAAGTATGATGGGGAAAAAAATGACTGGATTGCTGATTAATACTGAGAAGAGCTCCTCTGACCATAGAACTGTGCATATTTAAGTCATTTGCTCTCCAGACTACTCTGGCAAAGCTGATTCTAGAATTCAGTACTATTTGGGGAATACCATGTAACAGAAAAAGTAATACATTCAAGGCATGAAAACCTAGATTTGAAATTTGGTTCTGCTTAATCCTTTTAGACATTCAATTTCTCCAAATATAAAGCAGATAATCTTAGGTAGAATCTTTATGAAGATTCAAGGAAAACACAGTAGAGCACTGTTAGGGATCACAACACACTACCTCCAAGTAGGCACCTTGGTATTTGAAAAAACAGCAGAAGCAGGAAGACCTCCCACACTTCTCCTCTGAAGCAGGTCATAAAAGAATTCTCTGCCCTTCCACTGAAGCAGGTCATAAGATTCTCATTCTAGAGGTGCCTAACCTTACCTGGAGGAAAGGAATGCCCTTATCTTTGGAGACAGAGACACAGAGAAGAAGCTGAACAAACAGGTCTTGCAAGTTGCCCCCAGTTTATTACCATTAGAACATACCCCTTTGTCCTCCAATCATAATTCTCCATGACTATTCATTTCTTCATCAAACCTAAGCATAAACATACACAAGTTTGCCCATTCTTTGGATCTTCATTTCTAAAGTCTTCTGTGTCATGTAAAACTTCTATGTCATGTAAAATTTACAGAGGTCTCTGTCATGAATCAAGCAATAGGTGAGAAAAATCTTTTCTCCCTTACAGCATGTAACCAAAGAGTAAATGGCATGTTATAGGCACCAAACAAATAAATGGTAGTTACTTTTACTAAAATACCACATAACCTTAATTTCTTTACAGTTAAAGGGTAGTTATGTCAAGCAATGATAGTACTATTAGTATCCGTACTATCAGTATCACAGTGTACTGGTAATAATACTAGTGTATTTTTCTAGTCAGTATATTTATGATCTTATGAAATTGATTAAAGTAAGCTCCCCAGGTTAGGCAGACTTAAATTTTATCCTAACTCAATCTTTAACTCCTCTTTCCTAGAAAACGAAGTAGCTCTTACTCTGGTAGCTGCTGGTGTTTATATTTTTTTGCTCTCCAAGTTGAAGCAAGGAATGTACCTGCGGCAACACTAATGACGCACAACAAACAATTCAAGATGAATTTGAACACCAGTTGGTAGACTGCATTCTATAGGGTCATCAATAGCTGTGAGAAACCAGAAACCAAGGAGATAAAATGGTTAAAAGAGGGAAAGAAAAGCAGTGATTGGGCTAACGAATGATGAGAATTTAGTTAAGCAGAAATAAGAGGACAAGGCAATATGAAGAACAAGATGAATATGAGTTTAGAAGCCAGAATGGGAATAGTATGGGACAATGAAGAAACTTTCTTAATGAAGTAGGTGAACTGTGTTAGAAAACAGAAATAAAGTTAGATGGATAGCATTATATTAGATTATTGAAAATCTTGAATGTAATAGTTTAGATACGATAGTCTAAGTGCAAACACATGAGATCAGGGAATAGAGCGGTTAAGAAGTAGATATAGGAATGACATTTAAAATCATATCTGTGATTATTCTATACTTATTATAAAGGCTAATTTTCTAAATACTAGTAAATTTTGAAATCTGAGCTACCTTTGAGTATTTTTTTCTATTGTACTTTTTCCTATAATTGGTACTGAATTTTCTTAAGGATCATATTTAATAGTAAGGGTAAATATAATTTTAAAATTAGATAAAGATATCTGAAGTGAAACAGATTAAATAACAAGTTCAGGTAATATTTTTATCAAAATTTCCCCTTATTTTTAGTGTTGGCCAAAATATACCAGATAGAGGTACATGCAAATGCTCAATTTGAAAAAAACTTTTCTCAAAGACCTGGGTCAACTAAAGGTAACAAGCAATGTTTGATTGAGTATCTCTGTATAAAGATAAACATTTGATAGTGCACAAAGGCCGATCGAAGGGGACATAAAGCTGTTAGAAGTAAATTGAGAGAAGGGGAAGGGCAAGGAACAGGAATGAGGCAATAAAAAGCAGAAACGAAAACAAAGATAAATATAGAAGATATTTCGAAGAAAGAATTACTGCTATTTGATGAATAATTAGATGGAAGATAAAGAGATGCAATAATAATGATTCTGGGGTTTTAGACTTAAATGACTTAGAAAGACGGATAAAGCCGGAAGGAAATAAGGATGTCAATATGTCAAAGTTGGAAAGGTATTTTGTAGTAACTTTTTTTTGTTGTACAGAATATATTCTCCAAAAACTCACTGCCTGACTTAAATTAACCTCATTTGTTATATTTTCAGTCTTAAAGTAAGTCCTTATTTTGGTCATTTGGGTCCTTGAAAACTTAATCAGCTAAAATTTATTCATTTAGCAAATTCTTAAGCAAATATACAAGCAGAAAAGAGCTCAAAACTGGTACTTTATAGCACTTTATTATATATAAATCCCAAAGGGAGTTTGTTGAAAATGGAATTTCCAGGGTCTTCAGGTTGGTGAAAACATTGAGGCACTAGGAGGGCACCCATCTGGGAAGAAAATGCCAATGTGTTTCCAACAGTCACCAGCACAGACGTATTCTTCCATGTACTCCACCCACCACTCTCCAATACCTTGCCCTATGCATTTCTTCCCATGAGCCATTTCTGAGTTGTATCCATTGTAATAGAGCAGTCAGTGTTTTATGGAATTTGGTTGTAAAAAACATCAGAACATAGTACCTTTCAGGAGACAGATCTTTGGCTCCAGCTGTAATGTTCCAATTAATCATGAGCACTACCAGAATGTTCTAGCCTTTGTTTTTGCTACTGAGGAGACCGATGAGAACCCTGGCCTATTATCTAATGTCTCCCTTGGATTTAGTCTCTACATCTTCCAAAGTGACCAACAGACCATGGAGAGCCTCCTGATGTGGCACTCAGAAGGGTTTGAGACAGTACCGAATCACTCCTATAAAGAAAGAAATAGGTCTGCAGCAGTGACTGATGGAAACACTTTGGCATTTTCTTTCCAGATGGGAACACTATGGCACTTCTAAATTTCCCCAGGTGGCTTCAAGATTGGATGTGACAGAGATGGGATCTTTGCTTCTCCCATGCAATTCTAGGCTACTAAAGGAGAGAATTATGTAACCTATAACAACAACAACCACCACCACCACCACCACCACAACAACAAATACAAAAGGTGGTTCTTGGCCCTCACCTTCAGAAAGTCTAAATATAACAAGTACAGGGTTTAGAAATTTAAAATTTCAATTCATATCCCAAGTAACTAATAATTCTAAAGCAGGTGATCAATAGGCCGTACTTTGAAAAATACTAATATGCATGTTGAAACTATCTACAAATATTGAACTCAGAGGGAAAACCAAGATGTATTTTTCTGCTTTTGGTCAGGTGGCTAGTGAGAGGGAAGTGAGGAGGAAAGAATTTACTGAATAATTACTTAACAGATCCCATATGAGGCCCAGAGAGCAGCAATAAAAAAGTACAAGGTTTATTTATTTATTTATTTATTTTGAGACAGAGTCTGGCTCTGCTGCCAGAATGGAGTGCAGTGATGCATTCTCGGCTCACTGCAACCGCCACCTCCCGGGTTCAAGTGATTCTCCTGCCTCAGCCTCCCAAGTAGCTGGGATTACAGGCGCCCACGGCCACACCCAGCTAATTTTTATATTTTTTAGTAGAGAATGGGTTTCACCATGTTGGCCAGGCTGGTCTCAAATTTCTGACTTCAGGTGATCCGCCCACCCCAGCCTCCCAAAATGCTGAAATTACAGGTGTAAGCCACTGTTCCCAGCCAAAAATGACAAGAATTTCTAACCTCAGGAAGCTTTTTACTTTATTGAGAATGACTGCACATAAGCCTTATTTATTTATTTTTTTGAGACAGAGTTTCGCTCTTGTTGCCGGGCCTGGAGTGCAATGGCACGATCTTGGCTCACCACAACCTCTGCCTCCCAGGTTCAAGTGATTCTTCTGCCTCAGCCTCCAGAGTAGCTGAGATTACAGGCGTGCGCCACCACGCCCGGGTAATTTTGTATTTTTAGTAGAGCCGGGGTTTCTCCATCTTGGTCAGACTGGTCTCGGACTCCCAAACTCAGGTGATCTGCCCGCCTCAGCCTCCCAAAGTGCTGGGATTACAGGCATGAGACACCACGCCTGGCCAAGCCTTATTTTTTAACACTTTTACAAGTCTAATTTTTAACAAAATGTATTTGGTTAAAAGATACTATAATCAGCACTAGAGTTTGAATTACACAAATGGCTCATGACAGTTTAGTAAAAGAGTTAACTTTGCAAATGGATATATATTGAGAATTTAAAATAAAAGAAGATGAAATGGGAAGTTCAGGACTGGGTTGTTACCTAAACTTCTATAGTTTACACGTACTAATCTTTTCTTTCATCTTTCCATTTTCATATTTTAAAACAGCCCATGAAAATAAAATAGATGAAGTCAGCATAACTTCATAGAATGCAGTTTAGAACTCTCTACCAGCATTTTCAAGTGATATTACATCACTAATTCAAACTGAGGTAAAGAGTAGATTCAACACAGTAAAAATTAATTCAGAAAATGTTGAATTTTACTGCATGCAGAGCTACAAGTTGCTAAGTGTTACACATTTTAAGGTATATACTGTTTACAAGTGATGGAAAGAAGAAATTAGGGCTGTTCTTCTGAGACAACTTTGTAAGATTTACAGTTTTTGAAATATATAATGGGTTGCCTTGTAAAGCAGGAGCTCCCTACCACCAGAAATGTTCAAGTAAGTTTGAAAAACATCCCCTTTAGAGATGTGATATACATAATTTCTACAATGGCCAAAAGTAAGTCTAGATCAATCTAATAGTATTTATCTACCCAATGAACACTCTAATATTTTTGTGGCTACAAAACTCAGCACTGTGTAAAGTTCCAGTATAATGGCATTACCATATGTAACAAACAGAAGTGCAGGAAAGGGTATTTGGGCACAGTGAGCAGCAAGATCTAAAGCACAAAGATGAAAACAAACAAGCAAACAAAAAACCCAGCATTGGGTGTTCGAGGATCCTATAGGCAGTTCATGTTGCTGGAGTGTAAAATGTGCTTATGCGAGTGGTAAGTGATTGAGTTGGAGAGGGAGGTGGGGGCCTCATGAAAAAGGTTGTTAGATGTCACATAAAGTTTAGATCTTATTCTGTAACCACTGGGGAAACACTAACAGATTTTAAACAGCGAGATAAACGAGTCTAGAACTCTTAAGAAGTAATGGCAGGAGATAAACTAAACTAAATGGCAGGAGCTTGAACTAAAGGCAGGTGGTAGAGTCATAGGGTTGGAAATAAGGATGGATTCAAGATATATTAAAGGAAAAACAAGATTAAGTTTGTGCTTAGATACATACCAATCTGGTTTTGTATTTGTAAGATCCAAAGTCTTTAAATTTATGAAATGCCAAAGGATAGGACTGTGCTTAAAATTTTAGAAATTTAATCCAATATTTTCCATGTGATAGTTAAGTCAATGCAATAGACTACATTGTTTGAACTTCTATAGCAACTCCTTTGGTTCATAAGTAGAACTCCAAATTAGCATAAACGTGTTCATACATGTGAGTTGCATATATAAAGTCAGATGAATTATCAGGGGAACATTCATTATTTAAAAATAAATAATTTAAAAATCCTTAATAGTTAAGATCATGTCACATCACAACTTCTGGACAGCCTAAATATTTTCCCTATCCTTTAAAAATTCGTGCTCCTAGCTAAATTTGTAGTAAAATCTTCATTCCAAATAGATGACGTCATTGCTACTACAAATTCAGAAACTAAATTATCTTTCGTAATTGAGATTACTTTTGTAATTGACTGAACAATTAAATGTGGTATGGGGGGCGGGGCAGTCCAGATGGCAATACTGGGAAAGGGGAGTGTAAGAGGAGGCTGGAGAACTAGCAGCATAGGTAATAGGAAAATAAAAGATCTGAAAGAGGCTTTTAATTTTTCGGTTATGTATTATACATATTTTGAAAAAGATAACCATCCTTAAAATATTATAAGAATATTTCTCTTTTTTTTTTGAGATGGAGTTTCGCTCTTGTTGCCCAGGCTGCAGTGCAATGGCATGATCTTGGTTCACTGCAACCTCCACCTCCTGGGTTCAAGCAATTCCCCTGCCTCAGCCTCTTGAGTAGCTAGGATTACAGGCATGCACCACCACACCTGGCTAATTTTGTATTTTTAGTAGTGATGGGGTTTCTCCACATTGGTCAGGCTGGTCTCGAATTCCTGACCTCAGGTGATCCACCCACCTCGGCCTCCCAAAGTGTTGGGATTATAGGTGTGAGCCACCGTGCTCGGCCAAGAATATTTCTCTTAATGCAGTTTAGAAATATGGTGAGCATTCACGAATTTAAATAAGAAGTAAGTCTAAGATAATTAAAGTAATTATTTTTAAATCCTTATATTCTATCTGGTAGAAGTAATATGAGTGTTACAAACCAGAGGGCTGAGTTTCAAGAGACAGAACTAGAAAGAGCAATGCAACAAGAAAAACATCAAGAAAGCTGGACAACTACAAATTAATAACATTTCTTAAACATTTTAGGGAACCAACGTCACAGGCAAAACAACCTGAAAATTGAGAGTCTGGCACCTGTGATCATAGTTCCTGAGCATTTGTGTACCAGGCACAGAAAGGGCTGATAAGCTAGTAGAAAGAATTAGCTAAAAACCATTAATACTAAAGGCTGAATACAGATGGGCTACCATGACTATGAAGCTCTGAGGGCCACAGACATTAAGGGTAGGGAAGTGCACCTTCCTGCAGGCTTTTCATCTATGAACATCAGGGAAGACTGAGGAGAATCCTGAAAAAAGGTTTTTGATATGGCATTGGTTAGGGAAGTTAACAGCAACCATTGCCAAAATGCCACCCAGATATATCTTCCTTACGTGCCCTACAAAACAAAAAGATTAGTCTGTAGGATAAAAGTGGATGGGAAGAGGGGAATGATAGCCTGAGGGCCCTGAAGGACATCTATTGCAGCTGGGAGAGAGAAACAGGAAACAAACAAAAATTGCCCTTCATTTGGAAGAGGGACAGAAACAATGATAAAGTCCACACATCCCCAATACCTAGGCTCAATGACTTTTACCGAAGATTAATTGGAACATCAGTGAACACCTTTCCTCCTCTATCCCTCCCATCATATAAACAAGTAGTGAGAGAAAACAGCAGAATATAGCCCATATTGCTACAAGAGACAAATTCTTTCTGGAAAGGAGTACAAAGGAGAAAGACCAAAAACCCAACAAAGAAAACAGTGAGAAAAACTCTCTGGCAAACTGATACTCTAAACAAAACTGAAACTTGAGGTGCACTGAGAGTAACCACGACATCAAACTTCAAAACAACCTTATCCTGACTAAGTTAAGACAACTCCCGCACTGAAGGGTAGGCAGAAAAAAAAAATGCACTCATTTCCAAGTGTAAAAAATATTTACCTCAGTATTTACTGTCCTATATGCCTGGCTTTGAACCAAAAATTACAGGCATTCAGGGAAAAACAGAATCTGAGGAGACAAAGCAATCATTAAACCAAACTTAGTTACAACGCTCAGTTCAAATGTTAAAACTGTATGAAATAAAATAATGATTAATATGGTTAAAGGGGTTGATGGAAAAAGTAGAAAATGTTTAAGATCAAATAGGTAATTTCAGTGAAGAGATTAAAGTATAAGAAAGAATCAAAGAGAAATCCTAGAAATAAACAAACATAGTAACAGAAATAAAAAATGCTTTTGATGGTATGATCAGCAGTCTTCAAACAGTTAAGGAAAGAATACATGGGCTGGGTGTGGTGGCTCAGGCCTGTAATCTCAGCACTTTGGAAGACTGAGGCAGGTGGATCACCTGAGGTCAGGAGTTTGAGACCAGTCTGACCAATATCGTGAAACCCGTCTCTATTAAAAATACAAAAGTTAGCTGGGTGTGTTGGTGTATGCCTGTAGTCCTCGCTACTCGGGAGGCTGAGACAGGAGAATTGCTTGAACCTGGGAGGTGGAGGTTGCAGTGAGCCAAGATCGTGCCATTGCACTCCAGACTGGGTGACAGAGTGAGACTCCATCTCAAAAAAAAAAAAAAAAAAAAATACATGAGACTGAATGTAGAAATGAAATTACCCAAAATAAAATACAAAGAACTAAGGAGTGCAAAAACAAAACAAAATAGGCATCTAAGAGCTATGAAACAGTCTCAAATGGGCTAACACACCCATAATAATTAGAATTCCAGGTGAAGAGAAAAGGTAGCAGAAGAAATATTTGAAGAAATAACAACTGAGAATTTCCCAAAATTAAGAGCAGAGACCAAATCCATATTCAAGAAGTTCAGAGAACACCAAGCAAGATGAAGTAACATCTCAATGTATCATATAGAAACTGCTGAAAAATCAAAGATAAAATCTTTAAGAAAGTAAGAGAGAAAAAAAGGAGACATATTATATACAGAGGAACAAAGATAAGAATTACATCAGACTTCTCTTGAGAAACTATGTCAGCAAGATGACCAATGGTATAATCTGTCAATCCAGAGTTTAACACCTAGCAAAAATATCTTTCAAAAAGGAAGAATAAATTATTTTTCTCAGAAAAACAAAAGCTGAGGGTATTCACTGTCTGCAAATTACTCTACAGAAAATGCTACGGTAAGTTATCAGGAATGTGATGCAGGTCAGCATCTTGGATTTATACAAATAAATGAAGAACATTGAAGATAAAGTAATATTCATTTTTTCTTATTTTTAACTTCTCTAAAAGATAACTATATAATGCAAAAGTAGCAACGTTTTATTGTGTGTTGTAACATATGCAAAAGTAAAATACATAAAAACAATAGCACAAAGCATAGTATGAAGAAATTCAGGTTACACTGTCGTAAGGTTCTTATACAACCTTGAAGCAGTACAATCTTACTAAAGAAAGATTCAGATTACTTTAAAGGCATATTGTAAGCTCTAGGGTAATCACTGAGAAATTCTGAAGAAAGGTATAAATAATAAGTCATAAGAGGTGACACAAATCACAAAGAACAGTCTACAAAATCTGAAAAAAGGCATAAAATGAATGGAAAAATATATAGCAGGCATGAAGATATATTTTAATACAAATACAATCACACATGCATTAAATGGCAGAAGAAAGCCTAACTATATGCTATCTATAAGTAACCTACTTTATAAATACAGAGATAGATAAAAAGTAAAAACATGGAGAAAAACATACAATGTGAACACTAAGCAAAAATAGCTGGAAGTCATATTAATTTCAGAGAAAATAGACTTCAGAACAATAAATATCAGGAATAAAGGGGGATATTACCTCACAATAAAGGGTTTTTTCTTCAGGAAGAAATAACGATCTAAAATATATGCACAATAATGCACTGAATACAAGAAGCAAAATGCATATGTTTCAAAGTAAAAAGAGAAAACTCACAATTACAGTTGAGGACCTCCATAGTTCTCTGTCTCTTATGGCAGAACAAGTAGGGAGAAAACCAGTAAGGATTTTTAGTAGCTCTCATATATATGACAAAAATAACACCAAACAGGCAGCAAGGAAGTAGTGGTATTAAACCAAAGTTTCTATAGTTTACCAAATATTACATTAGTATTAATCTGATGTAAATGGTGATTAAGATGCAAATTGTAATACCTAGAGCAACTACTAAGGAAATAAAACAAAACAAAATTAAATTTAATTTAAATGGGGCATTAAAAAGTCAGAAGGTAACGAAAGATGACCACAGAAATAAAAAAGGCACTCACAGAAAACAAACAGCAAATTGGCACTGTAAATCAAAGCAAAATATTATTTACATCAAACAGGAATGATCTAAACACCCCAATCAAAAAGCAGTAATTATGAGACTGAAGAAACAAAAAAAATCCAACTCTATTCCACTTGAAAGACACATAAATTACATTTGAAGACAAAAACAGGTTGAAATTAAAAGGTAGGAAGACAATATACCATATAAACAATAATTATAAAAAAGCTGGAATGGCTATGTTAATGTCAGACAAAACAGACTTTATGATCAAAAACATTATCAGAGACAAAGGGACATTTCATAATGATAAAAGAGTCAATACACATCAAGAAGCTATAAAAAGTATAAATGTATGTACACCAAACACCACAGCATACGCCAAAAAAGCAAAAACATTTGCAAAGAGAAATAATTAATTGAACAACTAATGGTTAAAAATTTCAATACCCCCACTCTCGTTGATACATCAACTGGAAAGAAAATTAGGCAGAAATAGAAAAACGCAAATCACTATGAACCAACTTGACCTAACTGACATTTATAGAGCAATCCAACTAATAAAATCACATTATTGTCAAGTGCACATGAAACCTTTACCAAGGTAGACTGCATTTGAGACTATGAAACAAACTTTAAACTTAAAATGCAGATACTTGGAGAACCCTCAAATTTGGATATTAAACAACACACTTCTAAATAATGCAAAAGCTAGGGGGATGAGGAGATTTGTTAAAAGATACAAAATTACAGCTAGATAGGAGGAGTAAGTTCCAGTGTTGTACAGCACTGTAGGATGACTATAGTTAACAATAATATATAGTTTCAAATAGCTAGAAGGAGAATATCAATGTTTCCAACACAAATAAATAATAAATATTCTTTCTGAGATGAGAAATATGGATATGCTAATATCTCTGATCTGATCATCATACATTATATGTATTGCAACAGCCCTGTGTACTCCATAAATACATACAATTATTATGTGCCAAACAACCTAAAGGTCAAACAAAATATCAAGGGAAGTTATAAAAAATTACAAACTGGATGAAATTAAAAATTACAGGGCTAGTATATCTTAAGTACATTTCTTCTGGATGTGCTTTATTGGGAGTAGTGAAAACTGGCAGTAATAAGGGAAGGCATAAACAACAAAAAGTTTGTTACACGCTCTTTCTTCATTAACATTTCATCTCAAATGCTGAACTAACAACCATTAAAAGTTCCTCTTGCATGGCTGATGTTAATATTTCTCTCAAAAGGAGTCTTAACAAATGAAACTAAAGTGAAGAGCAGTTATCTATCACTCTTTCTGCCTAAATGTGAACCTCTAAAATACCTAAAACATTTTCAAAGAGAAAAGAAATGGAGGAGGACAAGGAAATAAAATTAAGTGTTAAGAAATTATGTACTCTAGGGCTGGACACAGAGGCTCATGCCTATAATCCCAGCACTTTGGGAGGCCGAGGCGGGCGGATCATGAGGTCAGGAGATTGAGACCATCCTGGCTAACACGGTGAAACCCTGCCTCTACTAAAAATACAAAATATTAGCTGGGCGTGGTGGCATGCACCTATAGAGTCTGAGGCAGGAGAATCGCTTGAACCCGGGAGGCAGAGGTTTCAGTGAGCCCAGATTGTGCCAGTGGGCAACAGAGCGAGACTCTGTCTCAAAAAAAAAAACACCTCTGGTGACATTGAATACTAGTACTTTCAATGAATGAATTCATATGGTTTTTCAAAAATTTAAGTTATGTGCACATATAGGTATACATTAAACACTTGCAAATTTGGAAGAACAGAAGCAAATACTTCTATTTTCCTAAAAAATGTGACAACAGACTTACCCTAGTACATCATGCTATTTTATAAGGTAAGATTGTTACTCTAAATAACACATCAAATAAAAATACACATACATTTTAAGCTGTAATTGG
Organism: Papio anubis; assembly: GCF_008728515.1. Lineage (NCBI taxonomy): Eukaryota > Metazoa > Chordata > Mammalia > Primates > Cercopithecidae > Papio > Papio anubis. Next base: position 185,919,745 of record NC_044976.1, on the reverse strand, counting down.
ATGGGGAGAGAGAACTAGCAGGTCAATTTAATAAGGTAATTTCTTATCCCTAGGACCTCATATTCAGATTAGAATCCATTCACTCAATTAAATATGCCATCTACTCTATTAAAAACAAATACACACAAAACTTATGGCCTAGAATTTCGAGTCAGTTGGAGTATTCTATTCAGGAGATAACTTTGATGGGAAGAATCTGGGAAATCTCAGGTCAGAATTCAGGTATATTTTTCAGAAATAAATGAAAAAAACTCTTCTTATTATTTGAAATACTACATTTGAATCACTTCAGAATATGAGGAAGAAAACACTTAAAAAGTGCCAGTTATTAACTTACAGTCTACATAACAAACACGCCTTCTAAATTTTAAAAGATTTAGGATGAAGGTGTTTTGTTTTTATACACAGCCTTCATGATGAGGTAAAAATATCTAATTAACAAACAGTGCAGTAAAACTGTTTTCCCATTTATTTTGAGAAAGATGAAAAATGAACCTTATGCACTAAAATGAAACAGAAAAAAGAATCCGACTGAAAAGCACCCATGTGTGTAACTGCCCACTCAAAATGTAGTCACTTTATTTTCTTAACAGCTGATCTACTAAGTTTTCCATGTAAGGCTCTTATTATCAAGATTACTACACCAAAAAACTTATGTGGTAATGCAAAGAAATAAGTAATACAGTGGTGTACACTACAGGAATTTTTCATTAATATAGCAAATATAAAAAATAAAAATAGCAAATGTATAACAGCTCAACATATTTTTCTTACTTTTTTACCTATATCACACACAAATTTTATTTCATATTCTTTTACATTTCTTATTTATCTGTTTTTAAAGTTTTAAGAGATGAGGTCTCGTTCTATCATTCAGAATACAGTGGAGCAATCATAGCCCACCATAGCCTCAAACTCCTGGGCTCACGGGATCCTCGTACCTCAGCCTTCCAAGTAACTGGGACTACAGGTGTGTGCCACCATCCCTGACTAATTTTTAAAATTTTCTTAGAAATGGGGGTTTCACTATGTTGCCCAGGCTGTTCTTATACTGCTGGACTCAAACAATCCTCTCATCTCAGCCCCTCGAACTGCTGGGATTACAGGTGTGAGCCACTGTGGCCAGCACATTCTTTTTTTTAAATTCTCTATAACCACACTCAGAATCGAACACCAGGCATACTCATTATTAACAGACTGTAAAATCATACACAAATTATGGATATAGTCCTTTCATTTCAAATTAGAGATATTTTACCTAAACAATGCTTTCTAAAAAGCTGACATTAAAAGGTGAACATGTTTATTTATTTATTCAAAGGTAGAAATTAATAATCTTGGCATAACCTCATAAAATATATGTGTAAATATACCTAGCTGACATACATAAGCCCAATTCAAAATTTATTTTCATAAACAGGTCTAATAGTCTTAGATGGGGAAGAAAAGATGTCTTTATAATCTTATTTACCTGTGAGGTCATTTGTGATATTATTTGTGACATTATGTGCAGATTAACATCAGTGTTTATGAAGTCATTCTCTTTTAATTACGCGTTAGCAGATAAATGTGGAATCCTTCACTACAACTGATCTGTTCTACATACAACAGATGTACATTGTATAAATGTGATGTTATGTAAATTACAGTTTGCCTACAGCCAAAAATCTCACTTGAGTTTTACAACTTTGTGAGGAAGTCTGGTATTATTTTCCTCTAAGAGACAAGGAAACAAGAGAGGTAAAGTTACTTAAGGTTACAGACTCTGTCTTCCTCACTTTTTAATTATAAAATAATGGACATCAGGAATCTAGACTGAAAGGAGTAGACAAGAAGAATTAAAGCAGTAAAATAAAGAGCACCTAAACAACTGTGTGCCTTTTTTCTTTTTTTCATTTTAAGTCTACCAAACTAAAAATTAATAAACTTCTAAGAAAGAACAGGCAACTAATATTTGTAACTTTAATTAATTTATTTTTTAACATTTGTAACTTTTAGTAATTAGTACACCTAGTACAATTTAATTTTCAGCCTTATCAGGACAACTTGTCAGATTACAGACATTTTTTGTGCACTGATTTTTAATCACTAACATTTAACCCCTTTTAGGAATCTTATAAAAGCTATAAACTCTCTTCCTAGTAAAACACTCGCAAGGAAATGAAAAACTTTTTCATATGATTTCAATTGGTAAAAAATGCCCTGAAGATCCTTGTGGAGTAGGTGTTCCATGAATCTCAAGTTAAAAATTTTTACTAGAGAAATCAAAGAGCCCTAAAGAACTATAACATGTAATCAAATGATGTAACTGCTAATCTAATATCCACATTTGATTTAAGAAGGGGCTTAAGAAAAAATGGTTTAGTTCCAGAAAATAAACCACATCAACTAACTCATCACCAGTTTGAAGTGTGAGAATTACTATCCATTCTATTTATTCATTTTACTATCATCATTAATACAGCAGTGAGAAGTGTGCTAATTCAGGCAAACACTTAAAAACTACAGTTATATATTAGGAAATGTGAGCGCCTCTGCATTGATTCTTTCATTTTACATGTAGGTTATGTTTGTCCAATAAAAACTTCAGAGCAATGTTCCAAAGAAAAAAAAGAAAGCATTAGTCTACCGTTTTTTAAATCTATAATCTTTCAAAATAGTAACTGATTAGTACAGTTCTTTACTAGAGGAACATGACAGATATTATTAAGATGCAATATAAACTAAAATGTAGTAACATTGTATTAACCTGTGGCAGCAAAAAGTCTATCTGAACACTTGCTGACAATGTAACATTGCCAAAGTTAATGTAAAAAAGAATGCAAGCTGAGCATGGTGGCACACATTTGTAATCCCAGCTACTTAGGTAGCTGAGGAATAAGGATTGCTGGAGCACAGGAGCTCAAGAGCAGCCTGGGTAACATAGACTCATCTCAAAGAATAAAAATCTTAAAAAAAATATAGTAATTACAGCAACAGTACAGTAAGAGTGAAATAAGAGCATGAAAACAAGAGGTTCGAAATATATTTTACTGAGATTTTTTACAAATTAATATTTTTTTCCTTATCACTGCTATTTGTAAAATATTCATATGTTACAACCATAGTCCTTAAGGGCTAATGCAATTTGTTCAATAAGGATTCCTAAAAATAGTGACACAAAATTCAGTATCTCTTAGAAAATTTCCTTTAGGAAACTTTTTGTCCTATCTTCTCAATATCAAGAAAGTTTGTATACTGAGGTGAGTTATGCTGAACTGGCAGAGGGGTTCTTTCCTTAGGATTAAGTAACATCCTAGAATTGGAGGTAATTACTCCATTTGTAAATCAGTCCAAGAGCTGAATTAAGAGGTTAATAATGCAAACCAGAGTTTCTCAGACAGCATTTTGGTGAATCTGGCATGCACGGGGTAAAATTAGGTTTAACTTATTAATGTATATACATTGTAGTCTTACTGTAAGCATAAATGGTCTTACAAATGGTCACTGAGCAATAGCAATCTAGTATACAATGCTTTCACATTAGAGGAGATGAAAATGAGACTCAGACATGTTAACTGACTTACCTAAAATCAACAAAGCTAATTAATGGCTATAAATCTAGAGTTCTCATCCCTCTAATGAGTGTAGATCCTGTTAACCTCAAACGTATCTCTCAGATTCTTGGATCAAAGTAAAAATGCTGTAAGCAGTCCCTCTCTACTGCAGTCTACCCTAGGCACTGTCTGCACTATTTTGGTTTTGTTTTGTTTTCTTTCTTTTTTACTACTGGCAAGCTGTGATATTTTTGTTTTTCAAAAATTTAAACTAAAAAAATCACACAACAAAAATTGATGTCAATTAATCTGTTTAAAGTTCTTCAGAGTTGCACAGGTAAGGTTCAAGGTGCTTAACACAGTCTAGAATGATCCCTAAAAATCTCTCTCCCTAATCTATTTCCAGCTTTATCTCTCACCAGTCCAGTCACATCCTAGCAGCCTCTAAACAACACCGCATTTTTTCAAATTCTCAAGTCTTTGCACATGCTGTTTCTTCTGACCAGAAACATCTGAAATAGATTTGAATAATGCAAGCAAAATTCAATGCAAAATAGGAGGATGGGGTGGAGGTTACAATTTTAATTTCTCAATTTTTACCCATTAATTTATTAGTAGTAGTAGCTACTATTTATTGAAAGCTTAATATGTGCAAATGTTCCATATGAATAATCTCATTTATCTCCTAAAAACTCTTTGAGGTATTTTAAATAGTGGTATTACCTTACTTCAGAAACAAGAAAGCAGACTCAGACAGGATAAGGAATATGCCCAAGGTTTCACAGCTAGTGACAGAACCAGGGTTTATACCCAGATCTGAGCTACATGCAACTATCAATACATACACATGAATTATCTCTCTTTACATCATCCTCCTCTCTCCCTTCCCTACAACCAATGCTAGCATAGTAAGATAAACTGGAAGTTTAATTTTCTGGAAAGTAAAATAACAATATATATCAAGAGCTGAAAAATTTCAAATCCTTTAATCTAGTGCTTTCTTCCCCAACTTGTAAGATTTTATATCACAAATATAGTAAGATAAAAGGGGGAAAACAACAGGCACCCAAATATTGCAAACTTACAAATGAGAAAAATTAGAAGCAGCCTAAATGTTTAACAAATAGTAATTGATAATATATTTAAATTCTACTAAAATTACGAAGTAAGGTTAGAAAATGCTATAGTTACATGTATGAAGTTAGATACAAAAAATATACCTACATTGTAAAACTATTTTTTTAAAAATGTAAGTTGACTGGAAGGACAAACATCAACATTAACTACGGTTCTGTTCAGGAGGTAGAATTGCAGGCCAATTTTCTCTATTATTTATTTTCTAAAAGTTCTCTATTAGTGGGAAAATGTAATACTCTGAAGCACAGATGATGCAGAGATTAAAAAAAAAAAGACACTGGGTTTCCTGAATGAGATGTAATTACAGTTAGAGGGTCTAAATGCTAAAGATGTTTCTGCTTGGTTAGACATTACTGTATGTATGTATGTATGTATGTATGTATGTATGTATGTATGTATGAAGAAAGTTTGTGGTAATTTTGATTTAACTCTTCTGATACATAACTTCTATGATTTAGTTAAGCATTATAAGATGAAACTGAGCCAGGTGTGGTAACTCACACTTGTAATCCTAGCACTTTGGGAGGCCGAGGTCGGAGTTTGAGAGTCCAGGGGTTTGAGAAGAGCCTGGGCAGCATAGCAAGACTCATCTTAAAAATAAAAAATAAAAAAAAATCAGCCAGGTGTGGTGGTGCATGCCTGTGATTCCAGCTACTTGAGAGGCTGTGATGGGCGAATCACTTGAACCTGCGTGGTCAAGGCTGCACCGCACTACAGCCTGGGTGACAGACCAAGACCCTCTCCCCCCTCCCCAAAAAAAAGAAAGAAAAGAAAAGTCAACAAAGAAAACCCCCCAAAATTGCATAATTCAAATGCAATTCATACAAAGAACCAAAATTTCATACTCATTTAAAAAAAATAATTGACAGCTGTCAGTAAGAAACATGACACCTAAAGGGCAGGTAGGAGATCTTTTCCTAAGGATTTATTCACACCTATTCAGAGCCAACAGTTTCATTCTTAGTAACTTTGGTTGATGCAAATCTCTATATCTAAAATATATAGGATATATAAAAGCTTCTAAGTTACCTATGCTTTTGATACATTTCATTCGATAGGATAAATATACCTTTAAACAATTTACTAATATTATCCCCTGCCCCAAAACCTTCCCCACTCCCATCACCATTAGTTATATTAGATGTGTGAGTTTGGAGTTAATATGGCATTTAAACAAAGACTAACAAAAAACCAAAAGCCAGAACCCACAACCATTCTGAAGTTATTACTGTTGAAAAATGAGGCCGGGCGCGGTGGCTCAAGCCTGTAATCCCAGCACTTTGGGAGGCTGAGACGGGCGGATCACAAGGTCAGGAGATCGACACCATCCTGGCTAACACGGTGAAACCCCGTCTCTACTAAAAAATACAAAAAACTAGCCGGGCGAGGTGGCGGGCGCCTGTGGTCCCAGCTACTCCGGAGGCTGAGGCAGGAGAATGGCGTAAACCCGGGAGGCGGAGCTTGCAGTGAGCTGAGATCCGGCCACTGCACTCCAGCCTGGGCGACAGAGCCAGACTCAGTCTCAAAAAAAAAAAAAAAAAAAGAAAAGAAAAAGAAAAATGACCCTTTTCTCTCTCTCTCTCTTTTTTTTTTGAGACAGGGTTTCACACTCTGTCACCCAGGCTGGAGTGCAGGTGCCACAATCTCGGCTCACTGCAATCTCTGCCTCCTGGGTTCAAGCGATTCTCATATCTCAGCCATATCAGTAGCTGGGATTATAAGCATGCACCAATAAGCCAGGCTACTTTGTGTATTTTTAGTAGAGACAGGGTGCTGCATGTTGGTTAGGCTAGTCTTGAAATCCTAGCCTCAAGTGATCCACCTGCCTCGACCTCCCAAAGTGCTGGGATTACAGGTGTGAGTCACTGCACCTGGCCAACCCTTTTCTCTATATTCCTAAAATAATGATTTGGAAGGACAAAATGAAAAGGATACAAAAGTATGTAACACCATGAATTTAATGTATAAAGGACAATCATGCACTGGATAAAATAAATGGTTTTCTTCATTCTAAGATGACTGGGAACCTGTTTTAACATAGTAGATACTCTGATGGAGAATGTAAAGTCTACATGATAATTGGGCTTTCCCTACCAGTGAGAACAGTGAGATCTCCATAAGGGATCTTAGAATTTGTTTTGCTATCAATGACATTGCATGCATTCTGTTAGTAAAGGGAAAATCAGTTGTCAGATCTCAAAAATCCAGTAAAATGTAAAATATGTAGAATTAGAAGGTCTCAATCCTTTACAAAACAAAAAACTTTGAGGAAATAAGAATACTGGTAATAAAAAGGGACTCTTATTGAACTCTGAAGTAGCAAGGCTAATTTCTTAATTGGGAAAGCTATAACTATTTTATTCTGTTCAGAATATAAAACTATTTTTAAATGCAAATACTCATATAAGTCTTTACATCAATTACTCTTTTTTGAGAAAGAATCTCGCTCCGTCGCCAAGGCTGGAGTGTGGTGGTGCAATCTTGGCTCACTGCAACCTCTACCTCCCGGGTCCAAGTGATTCTCCTGCCTCAGCCTCTTAAGTAGCTGGGAATACAGGGGTGCACCCCCATGCCTGCCTAATTATTGTATTTTTAGTAGAGACAGGGTTTTACCATGTTGGGCAGGCTGGTCTCAAACTCCTGGCCTCAAGTGATCCTCCCACCTCAGTTTCCCAAAGTGCTGGAATTACAGGGTTGAGCCACCGTGCCCGGCCTCTTATTATTAGTTGAACCACCATAGTCCTCTATTAGTACAAACATTAAGGATGATCATGGGAATACAGATTTGGCTGGTTAGCAAAAAATGATAAGGGCATATCAGTATTAGTTGCGAAACTTAAATTATCCTTGGCTGCTACAAAAAAGAATTATATACATTCAGTTACATATTCCGAATCTGACGAAAATATTTAGATAGTTCGCAATGAAATAAGACATTTAACTTCATATTTATCAGGTGGTAACACTACCAATAAGTTCCATGAGGACTTTTTTGAAAGTTGTAACAAGTCTTCTTAGCAATTAAAAGATAAACTCTTGTATCTCCTAAAACAAACAACATTTGGAATGTTGTGAGATATAAAAAACACTTAAAGCAAAATCAACTATTAGTACTTTTTTTCTCCCAATCTCTGGAAATCAGCTCACAAAGATATGTTTGGTGAGTCATGGAGTCACTGCTTCAGATATTTAGGATTTAAAACAATAAATTATCAAAAAGGAACTGAATCTTGAAGTAGGATTTACTTTCTATACAATCCATTCCCTAAAGCTTTCTACTTTTATCAGAGAGCAAAAGATCCTGAAGATAAATAAAAGTATGACCAACTGCTTATTTAATTCTCTACAATGTGTAAAGACTTTATCATTTAAACCAAAAGATTTAGATTCATTTTCTGCCCTCATATTCATCTTTTAGTTGGCGATCACAATTCAAATAAACAATCTATATTTTCATCCCACTAAACTGCTTATCTACAGTTTAAAAAAAGACTAATGCAAACAGGCACAAAGGCTTCTTTACAGCAATTATAACAGACTGGCTTTTCTTCAATCTACATAATCAAATTATTCTAGTGTTCAGCAGTAATAACCTTTTTATTTTCCTGGGAATAGCTGATGTCAACCCTGATAGCTTTATTTGGGAAACTGGTGAATAAAATAGAATTTAAGCAATAACGGAATAAGAAATAAAAAAGGCACAAACCCTATAAAGATCACATCAATATAGGAGAGTGTCATAAGAACAACAGTGGTTATATGTGAGACTGTAGAAGTAAAATACAAAAAAAAATGTTTCTTTTCTCCAGATAGGACATTTTTAAATTAGTAAAAACACTTTTTTCTTAAGCAACTGCCATCCATTTTCTAAGCCAAAAATACATATTTTTGCTTAGTTAATTCTGCTTTCAGTATTTATTAAATCCATTTTATTCAATTTAGAAAATAATCATGTTTTTCCATTACATACACTTCAGCATATTAAACCAATTCAAATAGTATTCATCAAAAGCTTTTAACTAAAGGAAATAATATCCAATATTCACTTTCCTTCTTTCTACTATTACTATGAAAATTTGGTAGGGATTACCAAAAGATAAACATTAGAAACCAAACTCAAATCCCTTCCCATCTCAAAATATTTTGGATATATTTTAGCATGGTGAGATTATAACAAAAATTACTGTTAGGTTAATGGCATTAATTCATAACACACTCTCAAATTAATATTATTTCTTTTCTTCCCTTAAAAAAGGCAGGACTAAAACCAAGCAGTAGCTTAAAAATTAACATCAATTCTATGCTTCAAGATTGGCATACACAGAACACTCTTTTTAAAAAAAGATTAAATGAGGAAGAAAAGAATCATTCTAATATAGGTCAAACTCTATTACAGAAATACAAAAATGATACTAATTAAGAATTTAAAATGTCAACTAGCAGACCCCATAAATCACATTTTGTTGATTTTATTATAATGTTCACCATAAAGTATCTAATGCAACAGATGTTTTCCCAGAGGCTGTCCACACAGTAGCGGATATTAAGGTTAAAGAAAATGTATACTTCATATAATTTACTTAGAGAAATAAATTACTAGGGTTGCCTCAGTTTTCATCCACCTTATTTCCTTCCTTTTCTACTACCCCACCCCACTCTATTCTGTATACTGAGGGAAGAGTGGGGCACTAAGGAGAAGATAGGAGTCTTCCTGGAAGTCAGGGTCCATGCTCAGAATCCTCTTTCCTTCTACTCCCAAGATAGACAAAAGTTCATTCAGATTGGCCCTCTTCCAGTCAGGAAAATTTTCTAAAGGGTTATAAACAATCCAGTCAGAGGAAAGAATAAAAGAAAGGAAAGATAAAAGGAAGAAGAGAAACAGAGTTGAAGGAAGGAAGAAAGAAAGAGAAGTTTCTATGTTGTCTTCTCGACACTCACTGAAGAATTTAAGATAAGAAATATCTTTACAAGTGTGGTAAGTTAGTATTTTTTAGGAGCAGCATTTTTAAATTAATACAAATAAAAAAGAACATGTCTTATTTTTTTGGATTTGTTTCCTCCTGAGGTAGGTGAGGGATTAGCAAAATCTAACAGACATTAGGTATTCATAATTATAATTGTTTCTGCTAGCAGATGCTTAAGAACCATTTAGGTTTCTTGGTTAGGATGTATAACAAACTTTTTCCCAGTGGTAACATGATTCATTTGTTCCCAAACATGATTGTTCATATACTTTCCCAAGGAGACCCGGTGAACTTTTCAAAATACAGATCTATACCCTCCTTCTTTCTCCCCCAAAATATGTATTCATGGGTCTAAAAATAGAATTGCTTTGTTAATTGTTTTTGAAAGAGCCCAAGGGTTTTCTGATTATCAGTTTTGAGAACCATTGGTATAAATAAATTTTATTATGGACATCTTTTGCACTTTAATGAAAGCAGACTGGAATACAGTATTGCACGGCTTCTCAAATGTGCTTTACTTTTCTAGTTTACTGAAATCTGATGTTTTACACACCCCCAAAAAAATGTTACTAAGAAGGAAAGGATTCGTGTCTTAGATAAAACTTACATAAATTTGGAAAGTAGATATGTCTTCAAAAAAAAAAAAAAAGACTGAGTTGTCTAATAAAAATATTAAGCCAATAATAAACGCCTACTTCCTTGTAGTTGCACACATTTAAAAATTTTTGTTGCTTTTGAAAATAGGCAAAATGAGTTGGAAATTATATCCCAAGGGGCAAAATGGTAATTTTGAAGTAATTATATATGTATATAGGAATGGTTCATGTCAGCAAAACTGCTTTTCTTTTTTTTTTTTTTTTTTTGAGACGGAGTCTGGCTCTGTCGCCCGGGCTGGAGTGCAGTGGCCGGATCTCAGCTCACTGCAAGCTCCGCCTCCCGGGTTTACGCCATTCTCCTGCCTCAGCCTCCCGAGTAGCTGGGACTACAGGCGCCCGCCACCTCTCCCGGCTAGTTTTTTGTATTTTTTAGTAGAGACGGGGTTTCACCGTGCTAGCCAGGATGGTCTCGATCTCCTGACCTCGTGATCCGCCCGTCTCGGCCTCCCAAAGTGCTGGGATTACAGGCTTGAGCCACCGCGCCCGGCCTGCTTTTCTTAAATGGTAATTAATTATTACCATTTAGTTTCAAGTGAGCCTATTAGATATTAGAAGTATCTCCCAATTCCACTACAGCATTTCTTTGGTTCCAATTAATTATCATTTAATTACGCAACAAAAAAGATAAAGGCCAAGCTTGAAGGGTTCTATCATTCATTACAAAAATTACATATTAATTATGCATTATGTACAAACATGTTGTGTAATGCTAGGGGTAATTAAAAATATAATACTAAGAGCACACACGTATCACTCTTGCTGTGTATCAGGAACTGTTCCAAACGTTTTACGTGCATTACCACATTTTAGCATTATAACAACCCTAGAAGATAAGTGGCTATTAATATCAGCACTTTAGAGATGAGGACACTGAAGCACAGTGTGGTTAAGGAACTTCAGCAAGGTCACACAGCTGATAAGTGGAGAATCTGAGAGATTTCAACCTAGGTAGCCTGGCTCTGCTCTTATTCAAAATACTATGATGTCTTTTTTTGAGGAGTTTGCAGGTTACATGAATGCAAATACAGTACAAGACAGTATATTAATTCATTCAGCAAGTATTTTTAAAGGCCAAGAATCAGGAGAAATTTAGGTAAGCAAAATATGTGCTTAAGAACACAAAAAGTTTTAGTTCAATGCTTCAGAACAGTATTTCATCATATAACAAAAAAGTTTTGTTAGAAATAAGAATAGAGAGAATAAAATTTAATGATACAACTGAAAACAAAGGTGCATAGTTATAAATCTCCACAGAAAGTATTATAGCATAGTTGATGGGTTCCCAAGCCAAGTTTTGCTGCACTTGGTTTCAGAGAGGGAAATTAGGAAATCTGTTATCCTGATCCCTGCCTCCCCCAACCCCAGAGCTACAGAAACTTTTAATATGATTTCTGGTGTCTCAAGCCACAACAGAAAATGTCCACCCTAATGACCACTGCTTTTTTTCCTGAGGATACAGTGTACTTTTTGGGGTCACTTCTGAAGAGCTAAAGGAGTAATAAGTACTTTACAAGTACTGCCTTTTACTATTAGCTATCCACTTAGGATTGGTGAGTAGGTAAGCATGTATGATATGGTTCAGAGCTGACAAAACAATAGGGTATCTGTAGCCTCAGCAGAAGTTACTATTGACTCAGGGTCTACCCCCAACAAAAATATTGTGTACCTTTACACAAGCATCATCACATAGGAACAAATATATTCATCTGTATACTTAAAACACTTCATATTTCATTCCAATAGCTTCAGATAAGAGTCATGTCATAGATTCACAGATATAGAACATATGTAAGTTCCTTTACCTAACTCCAGTCTCTAGATAAATCAATGGTAATAAAAAAGATAAGACTTTCATCTGGAATCTTTTTCTTTCTGTGTAAGCATATCCTTTAAGGTTTTCTTTAGTTTAGGTTTGCTGATTGAAAATTTTTCAGGTTTATTTATTTTAAAATGTCTTTATTTTTACCACTGTCTAGAGATTTTCACTGGACGTAGAATTCTAGGTTTGCAAATATTTTCCTTCCCACACTATCTTGTTTCACTGTCTGTTGGCTTCCACTATTTCACTGAGAAGTTAGCTGTCAGTCTGACAATATTTTCTCTCTGCCTTCTTTCAAGAATCCCTCTGGGGAGGCCAGGGAGGAAGAAAAAAGAATCTCTCTGGGGGAAAAGACAGTCTCTTCAATAAATGGTGTTGGGAAAAATGGATAGCCATATGCAGAAGAATGAAGCTGAGTATCTCACACCATATACAACAATCAACTCAAAATGAGTAGAGGCTTAAACATAAGACTGGAAACTGTAAAACTACTAGAAAACATAAGGTAAAAGCTCCATAATGGTCCGAAAAATTTTTTGGCTACAACTGCAAAAGCAAAAATAGACAAGCATGAATGCATCAAACTATCAATATAAAGCTTCCTCACAACAAAGGAAGAGAGTGAAAAAACAACATATGGATTGGGAGAAAATATTTGCAAACTATCTATCAGTTAGGGGGTTAACCAAAATGTATAAGGAACTCCAACATCTAAATGGCAAGAAAACAAATAACCCACTAAAAAGTGAGCAAATAATCTGAATAAACATTTCTCAAAAACAGATATATAAATAACAGGTATATGAAAAAATGCTCAATATCATTAATCATCAGGGAAGTTTAAATTAAAACCACAATGAGATATCACTTCATACCAGGTAGAATTTCTACCATCAAAAAGACAAATGACACCTGTGAAATGGGGTGTGGTAAAAAAAGATGAAAGATAACAAAGCGTTGGCAAGAATTTGGAAAAAAGGGAACTCTTGTAACATTGTTGGTGAGAATGTAAATCAGTACAGCTTTTATGGAAAATAATATGGAGGTCCTCAAATGCTAAACACAGAATGGCAATATGACCTAGCAATCACACTTCTGGGCATTGAATCCCCCTTCAATTTCAAAAGAGTTAAAATTAGGATACTGAAAAAAACATGTGCACTCTATTATTCATTGCATTATTCACAATAGCAAAGATACGAAATCAACCTAAGTGTCCATCAACAAATAAATGGATGAGAAAACATGGTATACAGCTGATCCTGGAAAAAACACAGGCTTCAACTATGAGGAACCACTTATATGCAAATTTTCTTTCTCTTCTGCCACTCCAGGGAAAGACCAACCCCATCTCTTTCTCCTCCTTCTCAGCTACTCAATGTGAAGATGAGGATGAAGACCTTTAAGATTCACTTCATTTAATGAACAGTAACTATATTTTCTCTTATGATTTTAATAATATTTTATTTTCTCTAGCTTATGTGGGTTGTTTATGTTATTGGTGAGATTTTCAGTCAACAGTAGGCTATGAGTAGTTCAGCTTTTGGGTCAGGGAATCAAATTATACCCGAATTTTCAACTGAGTGGAGGGTCAGTGCCCCTTGTCCCCACGTTGTTCAAGGTTAAACTGTATATAAGAGAATACTATTCAGCTTTACATGAACCTGGAGGACATTATGCTAAGTAAAATAAATCACATACAGAAAGAAACACTGCATGATCTCATTTATATGTGGAATATTAAAAAATTGAACTCAGAGAAATGGAGAATAGAATGGTAGTTACCAGAGGTGGGGGATGGGAGTGGGAGGATGCCAAGATGTTGGTCCAAGGCTACAAAGTTTCAGCTAATTAGACAAAAAGAGTAAATTTTTGAGATACATTGCATAGCAGAGTGACTGTAGCTAACAAAAATGTAGTGGATATTTCAATATTGTTAAAAGAATAAGATTTTAAATGTTCCCACCACAAAAAAAAAGCATGTGAGAGGACAGATATTCTCATTAGTTTGACTTAATCATTCCATAATGTACATGTGTATGAAAACACGACACTGTACCACATAAATACTTACAATTATTATCTGTCAAAAAGAAAAACTGATGGCTTAAAGGAATGAAAACGACTCCTCTGATATGGTTTGGTTGTGTCCCCACCCAAAGCTCAACTTGAATTCCCATATGTTGTGGAAGGGACCCGGTGGGAGGTAAATGAATTACAGGGGCAGGTCTTTCCCAAACTGTTCTTGTGATAGTAAATAAGTCTCACGAGATCTGATGGTTTTAAAAAGGGGAGATTCCCTGCAAAAACTTTCTTCTCTTTTCTGCTGTCATGTGAGACGTGCCTTTCACCTTCCACCATGATTGTAAAGCCTCCCAAGCCACGTGGAACTGTGAGTTCAATAAACCTTTCTTTTGTAAATTACCCAGTCTTGACTATATCTTTATCAGCAGTGTGAAAATGGACTAATACAGAAAATTGGTACCAGAAGTGGGGTGCTGCTGAAAAGATACCCCAAAATGTGGAAGTGACTTTGGAACTGGTTAACAGGCATAGGTTGGAACAGTTTAGAGGGCTCAGAAGACCGGAAAATGTGGGAAAATTTGGAACTCCCTAGAGACTTGTTCAATGGCTTTGACCAAAATGCTGATACTGATATGGACGTGAAATCCAGGCTGAGGTGGTCTCAGATGGAGATGAGGAACTTGCTGGGAAATGGAGCAAAAAGGACTCTTGTTATGTTTTAGTAAAGAGACTGGTGGCATTTTGCCCCTGCCCTAGAGATTTGTGGAACTCTGTCCTTGAGAGAGATCATTTAGGGTACCTGGTAGAAATTTCTAAGCAGCAAAGCATACAAGAAGTGATTTGGATGCTGTTAAAGGCATTCAGTTTAATAAGGGAAATGGAGCACCAAAGTTTGAAAAATTTGCAGCCTGACAATGCAACAGAAAAGAAAATCCCATTTTCTGGGGAGAAATTCAAGCTGGCTGCAGAAATCTGCAAAAGTAACAAGGAGCGGAATGTTAATCCCCAAGACCATGGGGAAAATGTCTCTAGGATATGTCAGAGGTCTTCAGAGCAGCCCCTCCCATCACAGGCCCAGAGACCTAGGAGGAAAAAGTGGTTTCCTGGGCCAGGTCCAGTGTTCGTATGCTGTGTGCAGACTAGGGACTTGGTGTCCTGTGTCCCAGCTGCTCCAGCCATGACTAAAAGGGGCCAACATAGAACCAGGGCCATGGTTTCAGAGGGTGCGAGCCCCAAGCCTTGGCAGCTTCCATGTGGTGGTGTTCCTGCGTGTGCACAGAAATCAAGAATTGAGGTTTGGAAACCTCTGCCTAGATTTCAGAGGATGTATGGAAATGCCTGGCTGACCAGGCAGAAGTTTGCTGCAGGGGTGGGCCCTCATGGAGAACCTCTGCTATGGCAGTACAGAAGGGAAATGTGGGGTGGGAGCCCTCACACAGAGTCCCTACTGGGGCACCACCTAGGCGAGCTGTGAAAAGAGGGCTACCATCCACCAGACCCCAAAATGGTAGATCCACTGAAAGCTTGCACTATTCACCTGGAAAAGCCACAGACAATGCCAGCCCGTGAAAGCAGCCAGGAGGGAAGCTGTACCCTGCAAAGCCACAGTGGTGGAGCTGTCCAAGACTATGGGAACCCACCTCTTGCATCAGTGTGACCTGGGTGTGAGACATGGAGTCAAAGGAGATCATTTTGGAACTTGAAGATTTGACTGCCCCATTGGATTCTGAACTTGCATAGTGCCTGTAGCTTTGTTTTGGCCAATTTCTCCCATTTGGAATGGCTGTATTTACCCAATGCCTGTATTCTCTTTCTATCTAGGAATTAACTAATTTGCTGATGATTTTACAGGCTCATAGGCAGAAGGGACTTGGCTGGTCTCAGATGAGATGTTGGACTTTGGACTTCTGAGTTAATGCTGAAATGAGTTAAGACCTTGGGAGACTGTCGGGAAGGCATGATTAGGTTTGAAATGTGAGGACATGAAATTTGGAAGGGGCCAGGAGCAGAATTATATTTTCATTCTAAAAATAGTTTCCAGTTCTCAGTTAAAATTTTCAATCTTGTCTTTCATCTTGTAAGCATAGCTACTTTCAAGCTGTCTGATAACTCCAATATTTAGAGCTGCTGTGACTGTTTCTACAGTCTGTTGCTTAGGCTGGTTTAATTCATGCTGTCTTATCTTTTACTATGTCTGTTTATTTTTTATTGTGCCCTAGTTATTGTAGTTACAAAACTGAAAAAAATAAAGCACTTAGATGATCTCATCTTTTTTCAGAGAGGACTTAAGTTTGCATCCTGTGGATATTAGCAATGAAGGGTCACCTCAATTCAATTTCAGAGACTGATACAAAGTTCAGATGCAATCTCTACGAAGGCTTATCTTCTGGTTTCTCCTATAATATACCCCTGTGGGGACTTAAACAAAAGTAGTCACTCACACAATGTCAGGCACTGAGCTCCAGTCCCTGCAACCCTGTGAAGCTCGTATAAGTGCTTTTAACCACCCCATCAAAACTGACAAATGCTCACAGGGGAAAAGCACATTCAAAAGCCAGGGTCACAATCCAAATTCAGTAATTGTGTCTTGTCTTGTTTGCTTTCCAATGCTTTCAAATAGGTTCTTGTTTTCAAAATACATATATTTGGTCCTACTTTTCTAATTTTACTTGGAGGAAGGGTTGGTCCAAATTACCTAGTCTGTCAATTAGCAAACTTTAAGACAGCAATAGAATATATCTAATTAAAGTGAAACTATACCTGAAACTTGGATTTTTAAATTACATATCAAGTCAGAATTTTGTCAGAATTTTATTTTGTCAAAAATAAACCTAACTAAGCACCTAAAAAGCTATTTTAAAAATACAATACTAACAACTCATGTTTATATATATCAAGATAGTAACAAGAATTATTTTTTTATATAACTTATGAAAAACCTTATACTTTAAAACATAAGTGAAAAGTTTGAGGCAACTTCTCTTCATACAACCTAGTAGCATAACTTTCTCATCAATATACTAAATATGCTTAAATATTCATATATAAATGTATTTTGCAGAAAGCAATTCTACTTTGAAATAATATTTAATTAGAGCACCATATAGGTGCTTTACCTGCACTCTCCTTTACCTGCACCAATTCTTTTTCTCCCTATTAAAATACCAGCTCGGCTTAATGTTTATCAAGCATATACTGCACATAATCAATAAAGAAGATGAGACGGAATGTGTATTCTGGAGGATTTTCCAGTCTTACAGAAGAGATATGAAGAGACAATATTTTAATGGTTATAACTGAGATATGCACTAGATGCTATGGGTCACAGAGGGACATGATGACACCATGACATTGCTCTATTACTGTGCATTTCAATCACTACCTAAAATGCCTATTGTCTTTGGTGACACATTACAAAGTTTTAAAAATAGTACATACCACACACCAATTTATATTTTAAAATTTAATCAAACCCTGTGTATACATAATGCATAATATGAGATCCCAAGGTGAAAAAACTGATATGAAAACTTACCCCATCTGGTAGTGCCCTCCAGCACACAGCACTAACAAATTCATTTGTATCATCTTCTTTTCGGTCTTTGTCCAGAACACTTTTGACTGTATCAAACTTAAAAGTTAGCAAAGTCTTAGAAAGTCCTTTATAGTACAGGTACAGAGAGTTATTCTCACTTCCTGAAAACAAATAATAATAATAATATTTTAGAATAGGAAAACTCGGAATTAGGACATCACATTCTAATAGTAATTATCACCCAAAGTTTTAGCTCAAAGATCTTTTATGGTCAAATTTGAAAGGCTAGATTACAGGACTAATTAGAAATCATGTAAGAAAAGGATTCTTGGACAAAAGCTATACTTTACTAATCTAAAGAAACAATCAATGTTAAATGATATGACAATATTGATAATTCTGAGGCTAAAATTACCCTATAAAAATCATTTATATAGGTTGGTGCAAAAGTAATTGTGGGTTTTGTCATTACTTTTAACTTCTGCACCAAGCTAATAGTCTATAGTAGAACCAGAAATATGTTATTATAGCAAGAATCTGAAATTACATTTAGAAAGATTTCCACTTAGAGAGGTAAAAGAAACTGGCAACACTTACATAGGCAGATTTTAATAGCCTACACAATTTATTTCCATTTCTCAGTATAGGAATTATTTGATTAATGGTCTATGAACTGTATTTTTGAGCCATCTATTAAGATAGGATAATTGTTCCAGATATTTGCTTTGGCAGTCTCATACACATGTGGAGAAAGTCAACTTTGCTGAATAAAGGCCAAGTCATTTAAAAGTATGATCAAAGTTCATATATTCAGGCATTAGATATATCAGAGCATTTGAATAGTATCAAATTTGATTTTTCTATTTCTTATTTAAATTTGTATAAATTATCAACAATAAAAGTCCTAGAATAACAGATCAATACTATGCAAATAGATTACTTCATGGAGAGAACAGCAGATAAGGGAAAATGAATATCAAGCTTAAGAAGACACATAATGTCTCCAAAATTGGAAATATTACTAACAGAACTTAACCTTTTCTGTCTCCCACGCAGTATCTAAAGAATTATGTTATAATGGAGAACAACTACAAAACAGTTAAAAATCAGGTGTTCAGGTATTTGAGGTGTTCTGGGTTTGTACACAATAAAAAAGGGAAGGACTAATGCTCTTCTAGTACAACACAAGGAAAATCAATAATGCTGGGGCATCATGTCTATTATACTATCTTCTGAGTGCACACACCATTTCCTGACTTAATATTTAGTCTATTTCCATTGAGTTCAATTTCAGTAACAAATACCTGTTAAAAAGTTCCTGGAAACGATGGTTTCACTTACCACAAGCTATATAATCTCCATTGGAAGCCAGGCCTACAAAGTTTTTTTCATTGATATGACCCTTGAAAGAACGTAGGCAGTACGGTTTTCCTACATTCCACAGTTTTAGCTGACTGTCTGTAGAGCTGAGGAAAAGTACAAAGAGTAAGAATATATTTAAAATTTCTTGACACGAAACTCATTACTACTAATTAGAGGCAATGCAGTTTGCTGGTTAAGAATGCAGTCTCTGGAGCCAGACTGAGTTAGAATGTTCATCTGTCAGCCAGGCGTGGTGGCTCACGCTTGTATTCCCAGCACTTTGGTAGGCCGAGGCAGGTAGATCACTTGAGGTCAGGAGTTCAAGATCAGCCTGGCCAACATGGCGAAACTGTTTCTACTCAAAATACAAAAATTAGCCGGGAGTGGTAGCATGTGCCTGTAGTCCCAGGTACTTGGGAGGCTGAGGCAGGAGAATCACCTGAACCTGGGAGTCAGAGGCTGCAGTGAGCCGAGATCACGCCACTGCACTCCAGCCTGGGTGACAGAGCGAGACTCTGTGCCAAAAAAAAAAAAAAAAAAAAAGTTTTCTTTTCAACATATTTAAAATCACCATGAAATCACAGAGAAATCAACATGTCAGTGTAAAAGCCAACCAAGTAATATTTAAAACCAAAAATAATTCTACCACTACACTGCAACTAGATAAAATATACAATAACACATTAGTTGACTTTAATAAATAAAATACTTCTCATTATATTGCATCGACTATGTTGTTTATCTCTTCTTAAGAAGCAATAGCTAAAATCCAATCTGAAGTTCAAATGCAATTAAACATAGGAGGATGAGTTAAGGGGGGAGCATATATAAAAAACTAGTATCTTCAGGATTGTATCCACAATTTACATATAGTAGAGCACAATACAGACCAGAATCCACACTATTTTAATTGGACAAGATTAAAAAAATACTATTTAAGAAAAAGCACATATACTCCAATATTATAGTTTACATACATCTTCAGTGACATTACAAACTGGTAGGTGTTTAAGTACAGAGCTCTGTATTAACCTTAACCTCTGAGGGGAGTAATACTCACGCAGAGACAATTTCCTCACCACTCACAAACTTTGCGTAAGAGACTGCTTTACGGTGTCCTTTGAATACCATGATTGGCTGTTTAGTGTTACGAAGATCATAGTAGTGGACACAGTGATCTAAACCAAAACAAAATTAGATAAATGTAGTAAATGCAGAAATGGAAAGCAAAGTTAATTTTAACTGGTTTTTGTTTTTTTCATTAAAAGTTTCACATAGAATGTCTAATTTCTAACAGCCAGAAAACAAAGAAAAAGGAATTCTTTTCAAAAATAAGACTGGCTCTAGAAAGAGAGTATTAAGATGTCAAAATAATTGGAAACTTAAAAATCAATCTATGTTTTAGTGGCATCATTAAAAAATGTTAATATAAACATTATGGGACATCTGGATAAACACAATGCTATATAATCTTATTTCCCACATTTGCTTTAAAAAATTAGACATATTTTGTATACAATACACACGCTCAAAGTATTGCATGCAATTCAATGATCTTTACTACATTTAACCAGCAGTTCAACCATTACCATAAATCAGTTTTATAATATTTCTGCACTCCAATAAGATCACTCATTTGGCATTCACCATCATAGGCAATCTCTATTCCTGTCTGTCTCTAACACTAATTTCTATGATAATCTTTATTATTTCCTTCCTTCTGCTTGTCTTCAGTTAGCTTTGTTACTCTTCTTAAAGACAGACACTTAAGGATACACAATTCTCTACAAACATTGCTTTGGCTGACACCACAAATTGTGATACGATGTGTTTCCATTTTCATTCAGTTTAAAATCCTTTTACATTTCCTTTGTTATTTCTTCTTTGACTAATGGGATATTTAGTAATGTGTCATGTAATTTCCAAATACTTGCAGATGTCTCAAAGCAACTATTGTTGATTTTTAATTTAATTCCATTTTGGTCAGAAAACTGTTTTGTATGTCTTCAATCATTTTATTGACAGAAAACTGTTTTGTATGTCTTCAATCATTTTAAATTTATTGACTTTTTTCCAGTCTTAAATATGGTCTCACCTGGAGACTGTTTAAAGCTTGCTTGAGAAGAATGTGTGTTCTTCTACTGTTGGGTGAAGTGATCTTTGGATGTTTGTTATGTCAGGTTGACAATGTTATTCAAGACTTCCATAACTTTGCTGATTTTCTGTCCAGTTTTTCTATGAAATATCGAAAGTGGAGTATTTTTCAACAACTTCAGTCAAATTATCTACTTTTCCCTTAAATACTGTAGATTTTCTTTTCATGTATCTACAAAAAGTTTGTTTTTAGGTGTGTTGATAATTGATGTATGTTTTAACTATTCATTCTTTTACCATTATAAAATGTCTTTGTTTCTAGTACTGGTTTCTACTCTAAGTATTTTCTGTTTGACCTAAATACTGCCATTCTACCATTTTTGTTGATTACTACTTACATGGTGTATCTTTTTTCATCCTGTTACTTTAACCTACGTGTGTCTGTGAATCTAAAGTCTATGTCTTGTAGATAGCATAAAGTTGGATTCTAATTTTTTTGTAAACCCATTCTGCCAATCCCTGAATGTTACAATGTTCAACATACTTACATTCAATATATTAATAGGTTGCACATCTGAAATCCAAAAATCCCAAATCCTTGCTTTTGGAGCGCCAACATGACAATCAAAGTTCCAAATGCTTCATTGGAGCATTTCGGATTTTGGATTTGAGATGCTGAACAGCAAGTACAATAATGCATACTTAACAATGGAGATACACTCTGAGAAACGTATCGTTCAGCAATTTTGTCATTGTGTGAGCATACAGTGTACTTACACAAACCTAGATGGTACACACTACTGCACACTTAGGTTATATGGTATAGCCTATTGCGCTCCTAGGCTATACACCTATGCATCACGTTACTGTACTGACTGCTGTAGGCAACTATAACAATGGTAAATATTTATGTGTCTAAATATAGAAAAGCTACAGTAAAAATACAATATACAAGGTAAAAAATGGTACACATCTATACAGGGGATTTACCCTGAATGGAGTTTGCAGGACTGAAAATTGTTTTGGGTGAGTTAGTGGTAAATGAACATGAAGGCCTAAAACGTTAACAGTATACCTAGGCTACACTAAATTTACTGTAAAAAAGTGTTCTTCCATCAGCAAAAAATTAACCTTACCTTACTGTAATTTTTTAACTTTTTAAACTTAATTTTTTAAGCTTTTTGACTCTTGTAATAACACTTAGCTTAAAACACACACACATTGTACAGCTGTACAAAAGTATTTCCTTTTTATATATCCTTATTAGTTAAAAAATTAAAATAGAAAAAGCTTTTTAACCTTTTTTGTTAAAAACTAAGAAACAGAAAATTAGCCTAGGTCTACACAGGATCAGGATAACCAATATCACTGTTTTCACCTCCACATTTTGTTCCACTGAAAAGTATTCAAGGGTAATGATATGCATAGAGTTGTCATCTTCTCTGATAACAATGCCTTTTTCTGGAATGTCTCCTGAAGGGTCTGAGGTTATTATATAGTAACTTAAAAAAACAAGTGTAAGAAATACACTCTATAATAATGGTAAAAAGTAAATAACAAACACGTATATAGTTGTTTATTATCTTTATCAAGTATTATGTAGTATATGTAATTGTATGTGCTAGACTTCTTGAACATGTTTTATTTTTAATTTTTGTGAGTATATGGTAGGTATATACACTTAAGTGGAACATGAGATGTTTTGATACAGACATGCAATGCTTAATAATCACGTCATGGGAGAATGGGGTATCTACCTCAAGCATTTATCCTTTGTGTTACAATATAATTATACACTTTTAGTTATTTTAAAATGGACAATTAAATTATTATTGACTACAGTCACCTCGTTATGCTATCAAATACTAGGTCTTACTCATTCTGTGTATTTTTTGTAGTCATTAACCACCTCCACCTCCCCCAACAGTCCAACTACTCTTCCCAGACTCTGGAAACCATCCTTCTACTCTCTATGTCCATGAGTTCAACTGTTTTCATTTTTAGATCTCACAAACAAGTTAGAACCTGTGATGTTTGTCTTTCTATGCCAGGCTTATTTCCCTTTACATAATGATCTCCAGTTCCATTCATGTTGTTGCAAATGACAGAATCTCATCTTTTTTTTTTTTTTTTTTAAATAGTTGAATGGTACTCCATTGTGTATATGCACCACATTTCTCTTATTCATTCATCTGTTGATGGATACATAGTTTGCTTCCAAATCTTGGCTACTGTCAACAGTGCTGCAAAAAACATGGGAATGCAGATAGCTCTTTCATACATAAGTTCCTTTCTTTTGGGTATATACCCAGCAGTGGGATTGCTGGGTAATATAGTAGCTCTAGTTTTAATTTTTTAGGAACCTCCAAACCATTCTTCAGAGTGGTTGTACCAATTTACATTCCCACCAACACTGTACAAGGGTTCTCTTTCTCCACATCCTCACCGGCATTGGTTTACTGCCTAACTTTTAGATAAAAGTCATTTTAACTGGGGTGAGATAATATCTCATTGTAGCTGTGATTTGCATTTCTGATGATCAATGATGTTGAACACTTTTACATATACCAGTTTGCTATTTACACGTCTTCTTTTGAGAAATGTCTACTCAAATCTTTTAACCATTTTTAAATGGATTATTAGATTTTTTTTCCTACAGAATTGTCTGAGCTCTTTATATATTCTGGTGATTAATCACTTGTCAGATGAGTAGTTTGCAAATATTTTCTCCCATTCTGTGGGTCGTCTCCACACTTTGTTGACTGTTTCCTTTGCTGTGCAGAGAAGTTTCTTAACTTGATATGATCCCATTTGTCCATTTTTGCTTTGGCTGCTTGTAGGGTATTACTCAAGAAATTTTTGCTCAGACCAAAGTACTAGAGATTTCCCCCAGTGTTTTCTTGTAGTCGTTTTGTAGTTTGAAGTCTTAGATTTAAATCTTTAATCTATTTTGATTTGATTTTCACATATGGTGACAGACAGAGGTCTACTTCCATTCTTCTGCAAATGGATATTCAGTTTTCCCTTTGGCATTTATTGAAAAGACTGTCTTTTCTCCAGTGTATGTTCTTGGCAACTTTGTCAAAAGTGAGTTCACTATAGATGTGCTATACTTTTATTTAACTGGTAGCATAGAATTATTTACACTAGTATCACTGCAAACATGTGAGTAATGTCTGCACTATGAAGTTATAATGGCTATGACAATGTTAGAAGTATAAAATTTTTCACCTCCATTTTAATCTTATGGGACCACTGTCATATATGCGGTCTCTCATTGATTGAAATGGCATTATACCTTGTATGACTCTACAATGTAAATATTCCAAAATAAAAAAAAATGAAATCCAAAACACTTCTGGTCCTCAGCATTTTGGAAAAAGGGTTCTCAACCTGTATATGGTAGAATTTTTACCTGCAATGTTGCTATTTTTTTTTTTACGTTATTTGCTCTTTTATGCCTCCATTATTACCTTACTTTGTGTTATACAGATATTTTCTAGTGTATCATTTTAGGTTTTAGTAAATTTTAGCAGTTATTTTTCATAGTGGTTTTTCTGGGGATTATAATTGGCATGCTAAATTAAAATAACCTAGTTCAGATGATCACTAATTTAATTTCAATACTATGTCAAAATTCTGCTGCAATATAGCTCCAGCTCCTTTCCTCCTCACCCTTTGAAACATTATGGCCACACATACTACATCTTTCTATGTTATATATTCATCAACAGTTTTAGAATTATTATTTTAGTCAATTGTCTTTCAATCCTTTTCCAGTTTAGAAAAAAGAAAGTGCAGTTTGCTGCCAAAGTTCATTTAATTTTACATAAACACTCTCTTCAAGGCTGTTGCAAATCTGACTGAATTTTAGTGTGAAAATAAAATATAAAACTGTTCTTGGGAGTTATTTCTAAAGAGAACTAACATCAGAATTGTCTGAATCATCAGAATCACCTATTTCAAAAAAATTGGATTCATCAAATGAACCTCTGGCAAGCCAAGTATTTGAGTACGATGTTAACATCATGCATAAGAATGTTATGTTTTCTAGGATTTGACATTTTCAGCGATTGAGTAGAGTAATTCTCTGTCAAATTTTCTCGATTTTCATTTGTATAAATGGAAATACCACTACTAAAGATAGAATGCTATAGATAGAATGATGTCTGTTGTTTCCAAAGTTGATATACTAGAGTGATGTAAAAATAATAATAATAAAAGTGAGATATTTCGTGACAAAGTTATCTCAGGGTAAACAACTGCAGCTGCAAGTGCCGCCAGCAAGTATTCTCAGGGCAAATGAGGAAAGGGTTAAATCAGAATAAAAATTCTTTACAAAAAATTCATCTAAACTATCTTTTTTATATACCGATATGATTATCTTAACCAGTTCTGTTTAGTACTTTGTGGACTTACATTACAGTCTAGTATCCCCTTATTTCGGCCTGCAGAACTCTCTCTACTGTTTCTTATAGGGTAGGTCTCCTGACAAAGAACTCACTCAATTTATCTGGGAATGTCTTAATTTCCCCTTCATTTTTGATGAATAGTTTTGCTGAATATGAAATTCTTTATTGACAATCCTTTCTTTTCAATACTTTAAACATATCCTACTGCCTGCTGGCAGTCATGATTTCTGATGAGAAATCATCAGAAATGTTAACGTTAATTTTAATGAGGATCCCTGGTACTTGCTGAGCGACTTTTTGATCACTGTTTCCAAGATTCTCTCCCTGCATTTCAAGAGTTTCACTATGATGAGTTGAGGTGTACATCTTACCTGTTTGCGGTTTATTGAGCTTTTTGGATGTGTGGACTTATGTTTTCCATCCAATTTGGGAAAATACTGGCCATGATTTCTTCAAATATTTTCTACCTCTTTCTTTCTCTCTCCTCATCTTTTGGAAATCTACAAATGTTGGCATGCTTGATGGTGTCTCTAGGTTTCTGAAGTTCATTTTTTCTTTCATTCTTTTTTCTTTGTATTCTTTACAATGGATAATCACAACTGACCTATCTCCAAGTTTACTGATTCTTTCTTTTGACAGGTCAAATTTTCTCATGAACCTCTCTAATGAATTTTTCATGTTTAGTTATGATACTTTCAACAACAGAATTTTTATTTGTTTTTATTTTTGTTAATATTCTCTATCTGATAAAGTATATTTGTCATATTTTTCCTTTAACTCTTTGTGGTTTAATTACCTTTTTGAATATATTTGTAATAGGTAATTTAAAGTCTCTGTTTAATAAGCCCTATAGCTAGGATAATTTCTACTAAGAAGTTTTCTTCTTTGTGTATACCTTTTATTATTGAAAAGCAGACATTTTGGAAAATATTATGTGGCAATTGTGGACTCAGTTCTTCCTCCTGGTTTTCTTCTAGCTCAGCTTTCTGCTATTGGTGGTGTTGCTGTTTGTGGTTTAATGACTTCCCTGGGACTAAATCTGTTCAGCCTATAATTCCTACTGCGTGGAGCCATTAGACATCTTTAACGAGTTTATTTTTGTTTTTATTTTTAAGTCCAGCTGAGTAGGAGTTGTTTCTGGGTCAGCAACACTTAGTAGTAACAAGATTTCCTTGTCTTCTACCCTTTGCCAAGGGGATTTGTGTGTATGTTGGGGAATGCTTTCAAAGCTTAAATCTGCCTTAGCCTTCACTTCCTGCTTACACAGCGCCTCATGGTCAACCAGAGGTGAAGACTGGGGCTCTGTGCAGTTTTTCCTGGATATGCACACTACACCTGGCACATGTGCATAGCATTCTACAACTAGGTACATGTCAGAGCTTCTTGACCCCCACCTGTGGCTGTTTTGTTGTCCAGAACTTTGTTTTCAATTTTTGGCTGTGTCCTTGATTGCCCAACTAGAAATAGAGTCTGACACAACTGTGATACTGCATCTGATTATTTTCAACAATACTGTGGGTATGGACACGTATTTTTCCATGGAGATTTTCAGCTGGATTAAAGAGTAACAATATTCTAATATTTCACAATCAAGAACATTTTAATAAGTAATTTCTCAAGTTATTTCATAAGGTGAGAATAATTTGATACTATAAAAATAACATGGTACTGTATAATAATATACTAACGTATTCTCAAGTGAATACAAAAGGGGTGTAATATGTAAAAGATGAAGGCATATAAGTAAAGGTTAAATACTTATCACTTATCATATAAGTAAAGGTTAAATACTTGTCACTGTGTACTGCACAAAAGTATTACAGTAGCTAAAAACTGCGCACCGCACGAAGGTTTTTACAGGAGTTATCAAATGACAGATGTTTCCATAGATGTGACAACTTCAAAAGAAATTGCATTGGAGTACTCAGAACCAGTTTGGTATGTTGAGTGGTGACTTATTTTCAGCAAACTATATACCAGTTAATCCGATTATTGTTATTATTATGCTATCATACTATTATTTTGAATTTTCTTGATTTTATATATTTTATTGCATTTATTAATAATTAGAATTTGTTCTGAGTTATAGCTACTTAGGAGACAGGGGCATATGAAGATGGCCTACAGCTTTACATTTGTATATATACTGTAAGAACATTATGATGTTAAGTTATAAGTTTTGGTTACTTGGGGGTGGGGTCCACAATAATTTTCTTTCCTTTATAAAGGAGGGTATGTCTTTATATTTCTGAAGCATTGCCATAATTGAAAAAGTATGCTTAATAATGAGGAGTTAGGCTATAGTCCATTTCTGTTTTTTCTTTTCCTCTTTTAGCTTTGGAAAAAATATTCAATCTGCAAAGAAGTTGAAAGAACAGCACAATGAAAAACCTTGCACAATTTATTCTAGACTCACCAACTGTAAATGTTCACCATATTTGCTTTACCCACACCCCAAACACACACCGCCTCTTGTCTCTCTCTCTCTGCCCCCTATACCTCTGAACCACTTTAAGTTTCAAACATCAGGATATTTGACTTTTAAAAACTTCAGCCTCTACCTTCTACAAATAAAACCTTTCCTATGTACACGATATCATTATATCACACTCAAGAAAATTAATATTGATATAATATACAATGCATCCTATATTCAGATATCTCCCAACTGTTTAAAAAAGGACCTGAATATTTATTAAGTTTTTACTAATGGGTCACTCATTATATTTAGTTTCCATGTCTCTGGCCTATTATATAAAACATTTCATAATATTGTTATATTTGAAGCATTCAGGACAGCTGTTGTCTAAATGTTTTCTTATTATTATGTTCAAATTAAATGTTTTTGGCACAAATACTATAAACATGGTCCTTTCTATCACATCAAAAGAAGAGGCACATGTTTGTTCCAATAGTGATGCTAAATTTGATTACTTAAATGACCTTCTGGCCTCTTCAGTATAAAGGGAGTCTGTCTCTTTTATTTCATTGTTAAGCCAAATGATGCTACTTCCACAGCCATTAAGAAGAAAACAAATACATTTTATTTTTTACACAGCTACATGTCAAATGTAAGCAAATAACCAAGTAACAAAAACTGTACAAATACTTTTTTTAAGCCAACAAGATTAATTAATACCTGATTCTTCATAGAAAATCAATGCTAAATGACAAGGTGATGTCAATAATATCACCATTTATAGAAATAAAACTGTCAATGTCAACATTTCCTCAGTGGTGATAGGAGCCTGGGGACAGATTAAAGTACATTTTAAAGGCTGATTTTTAATTGTGGGGAATAGTGAAAACAGAACTTTAATCCTTCTTAATATTCCACTTTAAACATGCTTTCTAACTGAAACAGATTTTAATTTATCTCAGTTTTAGTTGATATCTCAAAGTTTTCATTGGTGTGAAAAACAAAATAATGTGGTAGCAATAATTCAAAACCTATACTTTATAAAATTAGAATCATGCTGTCCAGTACAGTAGTCACTAGCCACATGTGGTTATTTAAGTTACATAAAATTAAACTAAAACTTAATTTCTCAGTAAAACCAGCTATATTTCAAGTGCTCAGCAGCCAAATGTAGCTAGAACTATTAGTGCAGTTCTATTTGACAGTTTTGATAGAAAATAACTAAACCAATTAATAATCTACAAATATGTATGGTGTAGTAAGTAGAAATTTCATTTCTGTTAAAGGGAAGAGAGTAACCGAAATAGAATAATAAACTCTAAATACTTAAGATGGTTATGTTCACATTCACTAATTATGTGAGTTAATCTTCCCTTTCTTACTTTTTTTCTCATTAATGTACTTCATAAAGCATACAATATGCTTGTCAGACCATCTTAACAAACAGATCAATCTTTCTAGACAATGTGAGATTCAAATTGTCCAGTTACTCAAAATGTGAGCTTCAAAACAGTAACTGTTTTATGGTTAGAGGGAATTTAGGAATATAATACACACAGACATTTATTATAATGCATTTACATACAGTCACGTGCTAGATAATGACACTTCATGATGATGGTCCCATACGATTACAATAGAGCTGACAAGTTCCTATCACCTAGTGACTTTGTAGCTATTAGTGACTTTGTACACATTATTCTAAGTTTTTGGTGATTCTGGTGTACACAAACCTACTGCATTGACAAAATAAAAGTATAGCATTTATGTACAGTAAATAGCATAGAAATTTTGTACAATTATGTACAGTACACAATATATGATAATAAACAACTGCGTTACTGGCTTATGTATTCACTGTATTTTTTAATCATTATTTTAGAGTGTACTCCTTCTATTAATTAAAAAGAAAACAAAAAACTGTAATACAACCTCAGGAAGCTGGGCACAGTGGTGTGTACTTGTATCCCAGCAACTTGGGAGGTTGAGGCAGGAGGTTTGCTTGAGCCCAAGTTTGAGGCGGCAGTGTGTTAACACTGTGCCTACGAATAGTCACTTGTACTTCAGCCTGGGCCATAGGTTGGAGAACAGTGGTGGAATAATGGCTCACTGCAGCCTCAACTTCCTGGGCTCAGGTGAATTTCCCACCTCAGCCTTCCAGGTAGCTGGGACTACAGGTGTGCACCACCGTGCTCCACTAAGTTTTTGTGGAGCTGGGGTTTCACCATATGACTTGGCTAGTCTGGAACTCCTGAGCTCAAATGATCCACTCACCCTGGCCTCCCGAAGTGCTGAGATTATGGATGTAAGCCACCACGCCCAGCCAAGAAGAGTCAAAAAACTTAAGTTTTAAAGTTAATGAAGTAAAAAATTACATTAAGCTAAGGTGAATTTATTACTAAACAAAAAGCTATTAAAAAATAAATTTAGTATAGCCTAAGTATATGGTAATGACCTAGGCCTTCATATTCACTCACCACTCATTAATTCATCCCAAACAACTTCTAGTTCTGCAAGCACCATTCATGGTAAGTGCTCTATAAAGGTGTATCATCTTTTTTTAATTGTATATTGTATTCTTACTGTAGCTTTTCTATATTCAGATACACAAATACTTACCATTATGCTATAATTGGCTACAGCTTTCAGTACACTAGCAAGCTGTACAGGTTTGTAGCCTAGGAGTAATAGGCTCTACTGTATAGCTTAGGTGTGCAGTACGTTTGTGTAAGTATACTCTATGATGTTTGCACAATGACAAAATCTAATGACAACATTTCTCAGAATGCATCCCATCTCTGAGCGACGCGTGATTGCATTAAGTAATCCCTAGGTATCCTCAGGGGAACTGGTTTCAAATCCCCATGCCCTCCATACCAAAATCCATGGATGTTCATGTTTCTTTTACAAAATGACCTAATATATGCTTATAACTTCCATACCTCCTCCCATATACTTTAAATCATCTCTAGATTACTTACAACACCTAATACAACAAACAGGTTGTATGTAAATAATTGTTAAACTGTATTTCCAAAATTTGTGTTCTTTTTTATTGTCATACTAATACATTTTTTTCCTAAATGTTTTCAATCCAAGGTTGGCTAAATCAGCAGATGCCCAAGGGTACAGAGAGCTGAGATGTAACTCACCCCAAAAATATGTGATTATAGAAAGAAAAGAAAATAGGGTTTACTTAGCTACGGGGAAAAGCACAAGATGATGATAGGTTCTGAAATAAGAGATAATTGAAATCTAATCTTGTAATATAAAATTTTCTATTTGCTGTTTGTGGTATCTTATTTGGTCTTAATGAATCATTATAAAGGATTTGAGTTTCATTTAATGAGCAAACCTACTTGGTTCTCCTTCCTGCTGTAGTTTTTCTCCTCGTATAATCTCTCATTTCTGTTACATTAGATTACCATAAATAAATAATTTTATTATAATTCTCTTTGGACTGAAATGGTTTACAAAGACTACAAACGTATTTCAACTCACCATGTAATATGTGAAAAGTCAAAATCAGACACAGAATTTTAACTGAAGTATGAGAAAATGTTTCATATATTATTTATAAAAAAGGACCTTTTATAGCTGGTATACCTCACTATTACTAACATAGTGTTTTACCTTGAAAGCAGTGCTTGCAGAAAAAATTGAAATTCCAGACTTATTTAAATACACGCACATGTAAAACTATGAAGGTTATTCCAGGAAAGTACCTAAGGCTTTTTTAGTTAAGACACTGCCAAAAGTATATATGTTTTATAGCTGTATGAAAGATTACTCAGCCTGATTTTATAATCATTGATTAAGAGTTCATTCCACGGTGAAACCCCGTCTCTACTAAAAAATACAAAAAACTAGCCGGGCGAGGTGGCGGGCGCCTGTAGTCCCAGCTACTCGGGAGGCTGAGGCAGGAGAATGGCGGGAACCCGGGAGGCGGAGCTTGCAGTGAGCTGAGATCCGGCCACAGCACTCCAGCCTGGGCGACAGAGCAAGACTCCGTCTCAAAAAAAAAAAAAAAAAAAAAGAGTTCATTCCAATAAGTGCTCTTTTAATTTTGGAGTGGGAACACTGATTAATTATATGAAGCTATTTCTCCATTCCCTCAAAATATACAAAGTATTTGTATTTTATCTTCATGTTTTCAGTGGAGAATAAAGGGTACAGAATGAACTTTCATTAGCAAAAAGCAAGCAGAATTTGATTTGACGTGAAAATAGAGAACAGAAGAAAACAGAAAGTAAGAGAATACATCTGACTACTGAGATCAAGTGGGAAGCTGTGCTTACATTTGAAAGGCTGCTTTACAGACTTCTGCTCCGGACCCCACCCAACCAATTCCTACACAACCATCAGTGTGTCAAGCACTGTCCACTCTCATCAACGCAGTTCAGAGAAAGTGATTCTGGGTGCTAAATTAGCTACTTAATCACTTATTATTTCAACAGCACAAGTTATGCTGCCTAGTTGCAACCTTTATCTCTATTAAATGGAAGTCATTCATTTATTGGAAAACTATTCTAATTAACTGTTAGAAGTCATTACCCTCGGGGCGGAGCAAGATGGCCGAATAGGAACAGCTCCAGTCTCCAACTCCCAGCGCAAGCGACACAGAAGACCGGTGATTTCTGCATTTTCAACTGAGGTACTGGGTTCATCTCACTAGGGTGTGCGGGACAATCGGTGCTGGTCAGCTGCTGCAGCCCGACCAGCGAGAGCTGAAGCAGGGCGAGGCATCGCCTCACCTGGGAAGCGCAAGGGGAAAGGGAATCCCTTTTCCTAGCCAGGGGAACTGAGACACACAACACCTGGAAAATCGGGTAACTCCCACCCCAATACTGCGCTTTAAGCAAACAGGCACACCTGGAGATAATATCCCACACCTGGCCGGGAGGATCCCACGCCCACGGAGCCTCCCTCATTGCTAGCACAGCAGTCTGCGATCTCATGGCAAGGCAGCAGCCAGGCTGGGGGAGGGGCGCCCGCCATTACTGAGGCTTAAGTAGGTAAACAAACCCGCTGGGAAGCTCGAACTGGGTGGAGCTCACAGCAGCTCAAGGAAACCTGCCTGTCTCTGTAGACTCCACCTCTGGGGACAAGGCACAGATAACTACAAAAGCAGCAGAAACCTCTGCAGACGCAAACGACTCTGTCTGACAGCTTTGAAGAGAGCAGTGGATCTCCCAACACGGAGGTTGAGATCTGAGAAGGGACAGACTGCCTGCTCAAGTGGGTCCCTGACCCCTGAGTAGCCTAACTGGGAGACATCCCCCACTAGGGGCAGTCTGACACCCCACACCTCACAGGCTGGAGTACACCCCTGAGAGGAAGCCTCCAAAGCAAGAATCAGACAGGGACACTCGCTGTTCAGCAATATTCTATCTTCTGCAGCCTCTGCTGCTGACACCCAGGCAAACAGGGTCTGGAGTGGACCTCAAGCAATCTCCAACAGACCTACAGCTGAGGGTCCTGACTGTTAGAAGGAAAACTATCAAACAGGAAGGACACCTACACCAAAACCCCATCAGTACGTCACCATCATCAAAGACCAGAGGCAGATAAAACCACAAAGATGGGGAAAAAGCAGGGCAGAAAAGCTGGAAATTCAAAAAATAAGAGCGCATCTCCCCCAGCAAAGGAGCGCAGCTCATCGCCAGCAACGGATCAAAGCTTGACGGAGAATGACTTTGACGAGATGAGAGAAGAAGGCTTCAGTCCATCAAACTTCTCAGAGCTAAAGGAGGAATTACGTACCCAGCGCAAAGAAACTAAAAATCTTGAAAAAAAAGTGGAAGAATTGATGGCTAGAGTAATTAATGCAGAGAAGATCATAAACGAAATGAAAGAGATGAAAACCATGACACGAGAAATACGTGACAAATGCACAAGCTTCAGTAACCGACTCGATCAACTGGAAGAAAGAGTATCAGCGATTGAGGATCAAATGAACGAAATGAAGCGAGAAGAGAAACCAAAAGAAAAAAGAAGAAAAAGAAATGAACAAAGCCTGCAAGAAGTATGGGATTATGTAAAAAGACCAAATCTCCGTCTGATTGGGGTGCCTGAAAGTGAGGGGGAAAATGGAACCAAGTTGGAAAACACTCTTCAGGATATCATCCAGGAGAACTTCCCCAACCTAGTAGGGCAGGCCAACATTCAAATCCAGGAAATACAGAGAACGCCACAAAGATACTCCTCGAGAAGAGCAACTCCAAGACACATAATTGCCAGATTCACCAAAGTTGAAATGAAGGAAAAAATCTTAAGGGCAGCCAGAGAGAAAGGTCGGGTTACCCACAAAGGGAAGCCCATCAGACTAACAGCAGATCTCTCGGCAGAAACTCTACAAGCCAGAAGAGAGTGGGGGCCAATATTCAACATTCTTAAAGAAAAGAATTTTAAACCCAGAATTTCATATCCAGCCAAACTAAGTTTCATAAGTGAAGGAGAAATAAAATCCTTTACAGACAAGCAAATGCTTAGAGATTTTGTTACCACTAGGCCTGCCTTACAAGAGACCCTGAAGGAAGCACTAAACATGGAAAGGAACAACCGGTACCAGCCATTGCAAAAACATGCCAAAATGTAAAGACCATCGAGGCTAGGAAGAAACTGCATCAACTAACGAGCAAAATAACCAGTTAATATCATAATGGCAGGATCAAGTTCACACATAACAATATTAACCTTAAATGTAAATGGACTCAATGGTCCAATTAAAAGACATAGACTGGCAAACTGGATAAAGAGGCAAGACCCATCAGTCTGCTATATTCAGGAGACCCATCTCACACGCAGAGACATACATAGGCTCAAAATAAAGGGATGGAAGAAGATTTACCAAGCAAATGGAGAACAAAAGAAAGCAGGGGTTGCAATACTAGTCTCTGATAAAATAGACTTTAAACCATCAAAGATCAAAAGAGACAAAGAAGGCCATTACATAATGGTAAAGGGATCAATTCAACAGGAAGAACTAACTATCCTAAATATATATGCACCCAATACAGGAGCACCCAGATTCATAAAGCAAGTCCTTAGAGACTTACAAAGAGACTTAGACCCCCATACAATAATAATGGGAGACTTCAACACTCCACTGTCAACATTAGACAGATCAACGAGACAGAAAGTTAACAAGGATATCCAGGAATTGAACTCATCTCTGCAGCAAGTGGACCTAATAGACATCTATAGAACTCTCCACCCCAAATCAACAGAATATACATTCTTCTCAGCACCACATCGCACTTATTCCAAAATTGACCACATAATTGGAAGTAAAGCACTCCTCAGCAAATGTACAAGAACAGAAATTATAACAAACTGTCTCTCAGACCACAGTGCAATCACACTAGAACTCAGGACTAAGAAACTCAATCAAAACCGCTCAACTACATGGAAACTGAACAACCTGCTCCTGAATGACTACTGGGTACATCACGAAATGAAGGCAGAAATAAAGATGTTCTTTGAAACCAATGAGAACAAAGATACAACATACCAGAATCTCTGGGACACATTTAAAGCAGTGTGCAGAGGGAAATTTATAGCACTAAATGCCCACAAGAGAAAGCAGGAAAGATCAAAAATTGACACTCTAACATCGCAATTAAAAGAACTAGAGAAGCAAGAGCAAACACATTCCAAAGCTAGCAGAAGGCAAGAAATAACTAAGATCAGAGCAGAACTGAAGGAGATAGAGACACAAAAAACCCTCCAAAAAATCAATGAATCCAGGAGTTGGTTTTTTGAAAAGATCAACAAAATTGACAGACCACTAGCAAGACTAATAAAGAAGAAAAGAGAGAAGAATCAAATCGACGCAATTAAAAATGATAAAGGGGATATCACCACCGACCCCACAGAAATACAAACTACCATCAGAGAATACTATAAACACCTCTACGCAAATAAACTGGAAAATCTAGAAGAAATGGATAATTTCCTGGACACTTACACTCTTCCAAGACTAAACCAGGAAGAAGTTGAATCCCTGAATAGACCAATAGCAGGCTCTGAAATTGAGGCAACAATTAATAGCCTACCAACCAAAAAAAGTCCAGGACCAGATGGATTCACAGCTGAATTCTACCAGAGGTACAAGGAGGAGTTGGTACCATTCCTTCTGAAACTATTCCAATCAATAGAAAAAGAGGGAATCCTCCCTAACTCATTTTATGAGGCCAACATCATCCTGATACCAAAGCCTGGCAGAGATACAACAAAAAAAGAGAATTTTAGACCAATATCCCTGATGAACATCGATGCAAAAATCCTCAATAAAATACTGGCAAACCGGATTCAGCAACACATCAAAAAGCTTATCCACCATGATCAAGTGGGCTTCATCCCTGGGATGCAAGGCTGGTTCAACATTCGCAAATCAATAAACATAATCCAGCATATAAACAGAACCAAAGACAAGAACCACATGGTTATCTCAATAGATGCAGAAAAGGCTTTTGACAAAATTCAACAGCCCTTCATGCTAAAAACGCTCAATAAATTCGGTATTGATGGAACGTACCTCAAAATAATAAGAGCTATTTATGACAAACCCACAGCCAATATCATACTGAATGGGCAAAAACTGGAAAAATTCCCTTTGAAAACTGGCACAAGACAGGGATGCCCTCTCTCACCACTCCTATTCAACATAGTGTTGGAAGTTCTGGCTAGGGCAATTAGGCAAGAGAAAGAAATCAGGGGTATTCAGTTAGGAAAAGAAGAAGTCAAATTGTCCCTGTTTGCAGATGACATGATTGTATATTTAGAAAACCCCATTGTCTCAGCCCAAAATCTCCTTAAGCTGATAAGCAACTTCAGCAAAGTCTCAGGATACAAAATTAATGTGCAAAAATCACAAGCATTCTTATACACCAGTAACAGACAAACAGAGAGCCAAATCATGAATGAACTTCCATTCACAATTGCTTCAAAGAGAATAAAATACCTAGGAATCCAACTGACAAGGGATGTAAAGGACCTCTTCAAGGAGAACTACAAACCACTGCTCAGTGAAATAAAAGAGGACACAAACAAATGGAAGAACATACCATGCTCATGGATAGGAAGAATCAATATCGTGAAAATGGCCATACTGCCCAAGGTAATTTATAGATTCAATGCCATCCCCATCAAGCTACCAATGAGTTTCTTCACAGAATTGGAAAAAACTGCTTTAAAGTTCATATGGAACCAAAAAAGAGCCCGCATCTCCAAGACAATCCTAAGTCAAAAGAACAAAGCTGGAGGCATCACGCTACCTGACTTCAAACTATACTACAAGGCTACAGTAACCAAAACAGCATGGTACTGGTACCAAAACAGAGATATAGACCAATGGAACAGAACAGAGTCCTCAGAAATAATACCACACATCTACAGCCATCTGATCTTTGACAAACCTGAGAGAAACAAGAAATGGGGAAAGGATTCCCTATTTAATAAATGGTGCTGGGAAAATTGGCTAGCCATAAGTAGAAAGCTGAAACTGGATCCTTTCCTTACTCCTTATATGAAAATTAATTCAAGATGGATTAGAGACTTAAATGTTAGACCTAATACCATAAAAACCCTAGAGGAAAACCTAGGTAGTACCATTCAGGACATAGCCATGGGCAAAGACTTCATGTCTAAAACACCAAAAGCAACGGCAGCAAAAGCCAAAATTGACAAATGGGATCTCATTAAACTAAAAAGCTTCTGCACAGCAAAAGAAACTACCATCAGAGTGAACAGGCAACCTACAGAATGGGAGAACATTTTTGCAATCTACTCATCTGACAAAGGGCTAATATCCAGAACCTACAAAGAACTCAAACAAATTTACAAGAAAAAAACAAACAACCCCATCAAAAAGTGGGCAAAGGATATGAACAGAGATTTCTCAAAAGAAGACATTCATACAGCCAACAGACACATTAAAAAATGCTCATCATCACTGGCCATCAGAGAAATGCAAATCAAAACCACAATGAGATACCATCTCACACCAATTAGAATGGCAATCATTAAAAAGTCAGGAAACAACAGGTGCTGGAGAGGATGTGGAGAAATAGGAACACTATTACACTGTTGGTGGGATTGTAAACTAGTTCAACCATTATGGAAAACAGTATGGCGATTCCTCAAGGATCTAGAACTAGATGTACCATATGACCCAGCCATCCCATTACTGGGTATATACCCAAAGGATTATAAATCATGCTGCTATAAAGACACATGCACACGTATGTTTATTGCAGCACTATTCACAATAGCAAAGACTTGGAATCAACCCAAATGTCCATCAGTGACAGACT
Source organism: Papio anubis (assembly GCF_008728515.1). Taxonomy (NCBI): domain Eukaryota; kingdom Metazoa; phylum Chordata; class Mammalia; order Primates; family Cercopithecidae; genus Papio; species Papio anubis. Next base: position 185,881,470 of record NC_044976.1, on the reverse strand, counting down.
GGATTAAGAAAATGTGGCACATATACACCATGGAATACTATGCAGCCATAAAAAAGGATGAGTTTGTGTCCTTTGTAGGGACATGGATGCAGCTGGAAACCATCATTCTTAGCAAACTATCACAAGAACAGAAAACCAAACACCGCATGTTCTCACTCATAGATGGGAACTGAACAATGAGATCACTTGGACTTGGGAAGGGGAACATCACACACCGGGGCCTATTATGGGGAGGGGGGAGGGGGGAGGGATTGCATTGGGAGTTATACCTGATGTAAATGACGAGTAGTTGGGTGCTGACGAGTTGATGGGTGCAGCACAGCAACATGGCACAAGTATACATATGTAACAAACCTGCACGTTATGCACATGTACCCCAGAACTTAAAGTATAATAAAAAAAAAAAAAAGTCATTACCCTCAAAACAGGTGGTTACATTTTGTAATTATCATTTCTTTAAGGCCATATGGACATTTAAAAAACAAAACTATCTGCTAAAGAATGAGAGTTTCATAATACATGTTTTTTAAAAAAATCAAAATCTAAGGGTCCTAAATGAGACCTCACCTTACTTACCACTCTCTGAATTTAAGAAATTCAGATAACACCTAACACAACATAAATGTTGTATGTAAATAATTGTTGTACTGTATTTCCAAAATTTGTGTTATTTTTCATTGCCATATTAATACTTTGAATTTAATACTCTGAATTTAAGAAATTCAGAGAGTGGTAAGTAATCTGAAATAAAAAAAAAATCTGAAATAAAAACTATGTTGGCTTTGTATTCCAAAAAATTTTGCAAAAAAATTAGGCAAAAAACAATGTGTGTGTATGTATACACATACATATATATGTACACTATACATATATACACACAATATTAGTACTAATAGACTAATATATGTCTATTAGTACTAATATTTTAAATACATGTATTTATTGAAAATCTATTATGTGCAGTTGTAAGGGACATCGTGGGGGATACAATAATGAACAAGAAAAGTCCCTACTTTTCTGTGTGCTTACAGTCAAGTATTAGAATCAGACAAAAACAATTATGTAATAAGTAAAACATAGATCAAGTGATAACAATGAGAGAAAGATGAAAGGTAATGATTGGGCGAATCTCCTTGACAGAGGGTTTTCAATAGGCTTCTTTGAGGAGATGATGTTTAAGATGAGACTGAAGAGTGTGCTGGCTGTGGTAAGAGCCAGGGGAAGAATGTCTAAAGCAGAGAAGCTGCACAGTGAGAGCAGCATGAAATAATGTAGGATGAATCTAGAGAAAAAGAGATCAAAGCAGGAACACGGGATAAATTTATCTGAAAGAATATTATCCCTGCTGCTGTCCGTGGAACAAACTGAAGGGAAACAAATAGAGAAGAGCTGAGTATTCAGGCAAGAGGTTTCTCCAGTGATACAGGTAACGTAACCAAATGCAGGTCCGAATGGTTGCAGCTTGCAGTGTCCAATTAACAAGGACGAGGTCTGGTAGAAAGATAGACACTTTATTAACCAAAACTAAAGGGAAGGGGTCCGATTCCTATCCAAAATAACCACTTCCATTTTTTGCGGGGAAGGCAGGTATTTAAAAAGGGAAAGCCTGATAAGGAAGGCATGCAATAATTGAGCTGAGTACAATGTGTGCCTCAAGGTTGTATCTTGATACACAAGGGGGGAAAAAAAAGTTTTAAAATCAATTTTGAAGTTAAGCTGCCTGGTTACAGTAATGGCTTGAACTAGAGATAACTCGATTCCTGCCTAAGCTGGATATGACTGCAGGGAGAACAACAAAGAGAAGAGAAGGATGGAAGAAATAGGGGAGTGGTCAATTGTATTAAATAGTAATGAAAAAGAACAGACTAGATCAATTCATTCAGCAATATGGAGGTAATTTGGTGATGATGACAAGAACACTTTAAGTGGAATTATGGTGGCAGAAGCCTCGGTGAAGTGAACTACAATGTGAATGGTAGAAGAGGAGCCAGAAAAAGGAAAATTCTTCTGTAATATGATTTTTTAAAAAGAGGATGATATTTAGTAAGTAGAACATACATGATTCAATTTAATGTGAAGAATGAGATACGTGGCTTGGACCACTGCATCAACAGGAAACTTAAAAAAAAACGAAGATAAAGTAATGGGCAAAGGAAAAATGGATGGAGTTCTGGATGTTAAGTTTGAGGTGGCAATGAATACTGAGATAGAAATTTCCAGTAAGTAAAATAGAAATGTCTGGAGTTTTTTTTTAAGCTAAGCATGGGATTGAGATAAATATTTAAGAGTCTGCTATTTAAACAGAATAACTAAATGGACAAAATAACCCATGGGGAATTTAGAGAGTGACAAGAGAACAGAGTATCAAAGAATACCAACATTTCAAAGAAAAGACAACTGAGAACTATAGATGAGAGCGGTGAAACAAAACCAGGGGGTGTTGTTTTAGAATACAAACGAGGAAAGTTTTTCCAGAAGTGAGTGGTCAACAATGTTGACTATTACTGAGAGATCAAATAAAACAAGGGCTTGAATGTAGTGACATGAGGCTGCTACCGATCTTAGTGAGAAGAATTTCTATGTAGGGGTAGGAGCAGAAACCAGACTTCAGAGGAATGAGAAGCTGGAATTAAAGAGGAGCTCTTTCTTCTCTCTCTCCGTCTCTCTCTTTCCCTCCCTGAGTTAGGGGAAACTGCACATTTAAAATGCAGACAGAACAGAGATGTCAGGTACATATAATTCTATTTCCATTCAAAAACAATTTTGTATAGAATTTGTAATACACTTTTATTGTGTTTACATATCCATTTTTATGAATGAATTTTTTTTAAAAAAAAATTATGTGTAACTATCAATCCAGGTGATAAAACAAAGGTAAATAAACAAAAAAATTTATCTACTTAAATCAGCATTCATTGTTTCATTGTTTTATCTGAAATAAACAGAGAAAGAAACTGCCAGTCTAGGAACACATTAGGTAAATGTTTAAGGGGTATATCAATTCCTAACATCTTAAGTGTTGAAGCTAATCAAAAGTGTGTACTAACTGTTTATTTCTGTAAATATTACAGAATAATTTCCAGTACAACAAATAATTTTCCTGTAGGATTACTGAAAAAAACACAAAAAAACACAAAAAAACCAGAACCACAGACATTTCCACCACTGATAAGGCAATCATCAGTATGTTAAGATGATCAGGTGAAATAGATATAGGAATATCTTATTAAATGTTTAATGAATATTTCACTACCTTTACTAAAGTAAGAATAAAATGACTATTATTAATGAGGCAATGTTTTAAAACACAGATTAGGACACAATCAGTCTAGACTGTGTTCCAAAAAGCAGTAAGACATACAGGAAGAAGACTCATAAGTAATATGGCCAATCAGATATCAAACTGAATTTCAGAAATCCTGAATTCTATCTTTAGGCTTCTCAGATGCTTGAGAGTTTATAAAAGTCATCAATGCCCTAGCTTTTGGATACTGTGACAGGACTGGGGTGAGAAGTTAAGTTGGTAAGATACCTGTTAGGTTTTTCTTAGGCAGGAAATACATTTTGACCATTTAAACACACATAGGTCCACTGGTTACTAGTATTTATCTCATACAGATATCGTTACTAATTTTATTTATTTTGAGACAGAGTCTTGCTCTGTCGCCCAGGCTAAAGTGCAGTGGTGCGTTTGTGGCTCACTGCAACCTCTGCCTCCTGGGTTCAAGAGATTGTCATGACTCAGCCTCCCAAGCAGCTGAGACCACAGGTGTGCACCACCACACCTGGCTGATTTTTGTATTTTTAGTAGAGATGAAGTTTTGCCATGTTGGCCAGGCTGGTCTCGAACTCCTAACCTCAAGTGATCTGCCCACCTCGGCCTCCCAAAGTGCTGGGATTACAGCTGTGAGCCGCTGTGCCCAGCCTCATTATTAATTTTAATAGCAATATTTAAACCATCTTTTGCTTCCGTTAATTAAGCCTTTGGCAGTATCTCAATGTACTGTTTTAGAGAACTGAAAGAAAGCTACTCTTTGACAAAAGAGAGAGCAAGCCAAGTATCCGTTACACAAACACATATGGAATACTTAGGAAGCATTTCCCCTTAACGCCTGCTCTCAATTTAGTTGTCAGATCTTTGTCCATGATTTGAGGAGGAATTAGAAGATATCACTTCCTATTTTCTATCACATACAGTTGGCCCTGGTTTCTAACCTGAATAAAACCTTAAAGATGCACTAATGTAAGCCATTATTATTTACCCTTTACTCTGCAAATAATCTCTCCAATCCTCACCAAACCACAATAGATATATAAGCAATTGTGATATTCTCCTAGAGTCAAAGAAATAGCAATTACCTAACTGCACATTAGATTAAACCACAATTGTCAGTAATATAAAATAATTAAAACAACTTTTTAAAACAATACAATTTTTAAAGAAGTCTCGGTTAAATTCTGTACATTTTCCCACAATTAAAAAGAAGTCTCAGTTAAGAAAGAGTAGCAGAAACATTAAAAAACTCAGTCCTCCCTCACCTAATTTATTTGAAACCCTACAATATAAAACAGATTAAAGAAGAGCTGGTCAGCTTAAAGCACAAGTAGGAATCAGAGCCCTTTTTACTAACTCTTTTTTTCTCCCTGTCTGCTTGAGCCATCCTTTCCTACTCTCAATCCTTGAGGAACCTAAAACACACATACTTTGAAAAGAATTGATTCTGTTGATCAATAGGGAAAAAATAATTTCATTTATTTTATCCGTACTTAGTTTATCTCTTTTTGCAGAAAAAGGTATATTAATGAATTCTTAATGCTTAATTTCAGGCTGAGCAAGGTGGCTCACACCTGTAATCCCAGCACTTTGGGAGGCTGAGGTGGGAGAATCACTTGAGGTCAGGAGTTCAAGACGAGCCTGGCCAATGTAGTGAAACCCTGTCTCTATTACAAATAAAAAAATTAGCCAGGCATGGTGGTGCACACCTGTGGTCCCAGCTACTTGGAAGGCTGAGGCACGAGAATTGCTTGAATCAGGAGGCAGAGGCTGCAGTGAGCTGAGATCACACCACTGCACTCGAGCTTGGGCAACAGAGCGAGAATAGACTTTTTAAAAAATAAGTCATGGCTGGGCGTGGTGGCTCACGCCTGTAATCCAGCACTTTGGGAGGCTGAGGCGGGCGGATCACGAGGTCAGGAGTTCGAGACAAGCCTGGCAAACGTGGTGAAACCCCGCCTCTACTAAAAATACAAAAATCAGCTGAGCACGATGGTGTGCACCTGTAGTCCCAGTTACTCAGGAGGCTGAGGCAGGAGAATCGCTTGAACCTGGGAGGCAGAGGTTGCAGTGAACTGAGACCATGCACTGCACTCCAGCCTGGGTGACAGAGCACGGCTCCATCTCAAAAAAAAAAAAAAAAAAAAAAAAAAAAATCACTACTACCACCACCAAATCATAACAACTACAAAAATCAAAACATCACTAACAGGGGCCTGGCACGGTGGCTCACACCTGTAATCGCAGCACCATGGGAAGCATGGGCAGGCAGATTGCCTGAGCCCAGGAATTCAGGACCAGCCTGGGTAACACAGTGAAAATACGTCTTTCCAAAAATATGAACATTAGCCAGGCATCGTGGCACGCTCCTGTAGTCCCAGCTATTTGGGAGGCTGAGGCAGGAGAATCACTTGAGCCTGGAAGGCAGAGATTGCAGTGAGCCAAGATTGCACCACTGCACTCCAGCCTGGACCACAGAGTGAGACTCCTGTCTCAAAAAAAATTCACTAATGGCATTACAGGAAACATTTATTTCCAGTAACATCTTTTATATATGTTCATGATTTGTTGATTTTAATTTTATCTGAAGGAAGAAATATGTTGCCCTAAATCTTCTGTGATATTTCTCAAACTAGACTGCCAAAGGTAAAGATACTGATTAAAACTTCATACTTGGCCAGACGCAGTGGCTCACATCTATAATCCCAGCACTTTGGGAGGCTGAGGAGGGCGGATCACAAGGTCAGGAGTTCGAGACCAGCCTGGCCAACATGGTGAAACCCCGTCTCTACTAAAAATACAAAAATTAACCAGGCATGGTGGTGCATGCCTATAATTTTAGCTACTCAGGAGGCTGAGGCAGGGGAATCACTTGAACTCGGGAGGCAGAGGTTGTAGTGAGCCAAGATCACGCCATTGCACTCCAGCCTGGGCGACAGAGTGAGACTCCATCTCAAAAAAAAAAAAAAAAACAAAAAAACCCCCAAAAAACCCAGAAAAACAAAAACAAAAAACTTCATATTCACTAACAGGGTCCAGTACATAGTCTATACATAGATATTAGTGGCTAAAAAAATTACATTGTGAGGCTGGGCGCGGTGGCTCACACCTGTAATAATAAGAGCACTTTGGGAGGCTGAGGTAGGTGGACCACCTGAGGTCAGAAGTTTGAGACCAGCCTGGCCAACATGGTGAAACCCCATCTCTACAAAACTAGAAAGATTAGCCAGGTGAGGTAGTGCATGCCTGTAATCCCAGCTGCTCAGGAGGCTGAGGCAGGAGAATCACTCTACCTGGGAGGTGGAGGCTGCAGTGATCTGAGACTGTGCCACTGCACTCCAGCCTGGGCATTGGAGCAAGACTCTGTGTCAACAACAACAAAAAAATTGTACTGTGGACTTTGTCACTGGGAAATGTAGGAAAATATGTATCAAAGAATAATTTAAAATTTGGTGATTTACTATTTGAATTCATCTAAAAGCATCATATACAAGTAATTACTTACAGAACACACAGTATTATCACTATATTACTGTAATGAGATAAGAAATAAACAAATCACATAATCTAAACTATTTACAGTGAGTTATAAAATACTAAATAAGCACAAACTGCAGGCAAAAATTACTGATATTACATTTTGCCTGCTTAGAAATCAGTTTCTTTCTTCTTTTTTTAAGAGACGTGGTCTTGCTCTGTTTCCATGATGGACTATAGTGGCACGATCATAGCTCACTATACCCTTGAACTCCTGGACTCAAAGGCTCAAGCGATACCCCCCTGCTTCAACCTCCCAAAGTGTTGGTATTACCAGGTGTGAGCCACTACGTCCAGCCAAGAATCAGTTTCCATAAAATAAAATGTGTACTAATTACTAGGCATATTTACGGTTGTGTTTTCTATTTACTAGGTAATATTTAGAGGCAGCGCCTTCCAAATTTTACTGGTTTTTAGAAATATAAAATCCAGCAAGCCCACACCAGAAGTAAAAGCATTAAAAAACACACTCAAAAAGTAGTACAGAATTATTTCCTCTAAATGGCCTAGTTTGCTAAGATTATACAAACTCAGCAGCTGCAAAATTATCTAAAGATACCACACATTTATTTTGAGAGAATTAATTTACTTCAATCCTCATTGATTTGCTTTACATTAATCTCTTTTTTGTACACTTCTGCTTTAAGGATTAAATGCAAATAATGGTAAGTAATGAATGACTAATAGATATGGGACATAATTTTTTAATCATTAAAAAGACATTAAAATAACTTTTAAAAACCATGTAGACATGTAAATACTGCAAATAAATCAACTGATTTATCTCAAAAATCTAGGAAATGGTTGTCTACATTAATAATGCCAGGAAAGAACTGAAAGAGCCTACCTGGGACCCTTTAACACTACTAGTGCTGCTGTCTTTGAATATCCTCAAAGACAAATTCATTATGGGAAGCTGTCAAAATCATTCAGAACCAAGTCTGATATATTGGGATTAGCATGAATGCTTGACTTTATTGAAAAAGAGAAGCATAAAAATTCATTCTAAGTAAATAATCTATGTCTGATTGAAAAGAACGTGGATTTCTCTAGCTGACAGATTCCATCTTCTATACACATACTTGTTAACTTTCATGTTCACATCTTTATTACCTTTTAATTTTTGCTTTTCTATCTTAGAAAGATCTATAAAATCTCCTAAGATACTGAAATTTGAATTCTTTTAGCATTTTCATTTTAATTAATGTATTTTGAGGCAATGTTATTATATACACAAAGCTCAGAAGATAAATGTTTTCATTCTAATTTATTCCTTTTATAACTATATTGGGACTTATAAAATTTTTTGTATGTATGATAAGAGGTGAAAGAACAAAATAACAAAATAAAAGTACAAAGAGAAACAAATTAATTGTTAACAAGCACAAATATAAGATCTAAGCAAGACAGACAGAGAAGCTTACAAGTAGCATGATGTCTCACTTCCCTGGTAGGATCCACAGTGCCCTTGCAACAGGAAGTCAAACTATAATTGGTGGGTAGCTCATATACTAATTTTCTACCTCTCAAAATTCCAAAAGCAATCTTTAAGAAAAGTATAACCTATTCCTAAAGTCAAATTTAGATGACAGGCTACATTCTAAAAAATGTTTCAATTCTAAATGAAGATGACTGAGTATCGGTCAGTTTTCTAGTAGTAAAGGCTTTTCCTGTATTAAAGGAATGTTTCAGTGAAAGGTACAATGAAAGGCAATGAATTAAGCACTATTGGCCTCACTGATGCTTTGCTGTGATACTATCCCCTGCTTTAGACCGAGGAAAATTAGCTCATACCTAACCTCAATGTGCCCTAAGCATCCATTTCCACCATCTTAAAGTGTTTACAGCCTATGCAAGATATAAAGTTAAAACTATATTGCTCAGATGCCCTTGCAGTTATGCTTCTAGACATGAATTAGATTCCATCAATCAGATGCACTTACTTAAGATTTGAAAGGTGAACATTTTATGGTTATTCTCCTTCTGCTTTGAATGTTTCTGTTTCAAGCACCATTGTAGAGATGTGGGGGTTTTCTGTTGTAGTGTTCCAGTATCTAGTTTCTAGCTTTGCTGGAGCTGTAGTGAAGGATTCCTGATTCCGTGATTACAGTAATGGCATCATGTTCTTGATTTCAATAGTACCACTTGCTGAGAAATAATAGCTCTCTTGGCCTATCTATTTGGTGATGAGCTAAGAGTCATTACAGGAAACCAAGCCTACAGAATCATTCTACAGACCTTCCAACAATAACAACAACTACAACAGCCTTTTCACACACACTATTATTACATGATGAAGAAACTGACAGATGTTTAGCTACACCTACCAAAAAGAAATAGGAGAAAACACATAATTATAGTGGAATGAAACTAGGTACATTACTATTGACAATAAAGGAATTATAAAGGAATGTTATGAACAACTTTATGCCAATAAATTAGAAAACTTAGAAAGTCTGAATTCACCTAGAAAAAGTAAACAGGCTGAGTGCAGTGGCTCACGCCTGTAATCCCAGCACTTTGGGAGGCCGAGGCAGGTGGATCACCTGAGGTCAGGAGTTTGAGACAGCCTGACCAATATGGTGAAACTTCATCTCTACTAAAAGTAGAACATTAGCTGGGTATGGTGGTGCATGCCTGTAATCCCAGCTACTTGGGAGGCTGAGGCAGGAGAATCGCTTGAACCCAGGAGGTGGAGGTTGCAGTGAGCTGAGATCATGCCATAGGACTCCAGCCTCGGCAACAGCAGCGAAAACTCCATCAAGAAAGAAAGAAAGAAAGGAAAGAAAGGAAGAAAGGAAGAAAGGGAGAGAGAGAGAGAAAGAAAAAGAAAAGAAAGGAAAGGAAAGGAAAGGAAAGGAAAGGAAAGGAAAGGAAAGGAAGGAAGGAAGGAAGGAAGGAAGGAAGGAAGGAAGGAAGGAAGGAAGGAAGGAAGGAAGGAAGGAAGGGAGGGAGAAAAGAAAGAAAAAAAGAAAGAAAGAAAAGAAAAGAAAGAAAGAAAAAAAGAAAACAAAGAAAAGAAAGAAAGAGAAGAAGAAAAAGTAAACACATTGAATTACGAATTTAAAATCTTCCCCAAAAGAATAATCCAAGCCCGGATAGTTTCTCTAATGAATTCTATCAAATATTTAAAGAAAATAATGCCAATTCTTCACAAACTCATTCAGAACGCAGAGGAAGGAACACTTTCCAACTCATTCTTTAAACCCAGTAGCTCTTTTCTGACAAAGACAGAAAATATCATCATAAGAAAACTACAGGCCAGGCATGGTAGCTCATGTCTGTAATCCTAGCACTTTGGGAGGCCAAGGCAGGCAGACCACTTGAGGTCAGGAGTTCAAGACCAGCCTGGCCAGGATGGTAAAACTCTGTCTCTACTAGAAATACGAAAAATTAGTCGGATGTGGTGGCTGGTGCCCGTAAGTCCCAGCTTCTCAGGAGGCTGAGGCACGAGAATCACTTGAATCTGGGAGGCAGAGGTTGCAGTGAGCCAATATCACGCCACTACACTCCAGCCTGGGCTCTGACAGAGCGAGATTCTGTCTATAAATGAACGTATAAAACTACGGATGAATATCCATTACTAACACAAACACAAAAGTACTTGAAAGGTTGGCTTAATATTATAATAATATTACTGTCCCATAGTATTAAGTATAGGACATTAACCTCACAATCAACCTTAACAGAAGCAGAAAAAAAGCACTTGACAAAATCTAATGCCTATTCACAACAAAAACTCTTAGCAAACTACGAGCAGATAAAAAATTACTCAAACTGATAAAAGGTATCTACAAAAAACCTCACAGCCAACACCATACTTAATTGTGAAGGACTAAATAAATACTCTTCACATATAAGAAGTTGCTTTTACCACTTCTATTTAACATTGTACTTGATCTTCTAGCTAATACAACAAAGCAAAATGTCATTCATAAATTGTTCAACTGCAGATATGATTCTACATGTAGAAAACCCCAAGAAATCCACAATAAAACAAGAATAAATAAAGAGAAGCAGTGTTAGAGATACAAGATTGATATATAAAAATCAATTGTATTTCTGTACACTATTAACAAAACAATCAAAAAATAAAATTTAAAAGCAATTCCATTCACGACAGAAATAAAAGTAACAAAATAAGAATAAATTTAACAACAGAAGTTCAAGATGTGTACACTGAAAATTACAAAACTATTGATGTTAAAAATGGCAAAGATAGTTAAAAAAGATAAAATGAATAATAGGCTAATTTAACATATGGATTTAAAACTACCAATTAAATATAGTAGTTTATCAAAATAATTCTACATTATGCCATAGCAAGGTTCATTCAAGAAAAATACAACTCAGTTTTAGAAAAAGCATAAGTATCAATTGGTGCTAAAAGGTAATTGATAAAATTCTGTTTTGCTTCTAATTAAGAAACAGTAAAGTAAAACAATTTGAATAAAATATTTTTCAAAAGTATATATTCTAAACAGCAGAACATTAAAGCTCATTCAACTAAATGAAATAGATGGGGGAGGATATCACTAGCATAACTCTACCTTAGAGGTAGAGAATGTGATAAATCATTGGAAATGAAGAAATGCAACAGGCAGATATCAAGTATAAATAGATAATCCAAACACTACTAAAAAGCTACTAGACTTAATGAGAAAAATTTATAAGGTCCCAAGATACAAGACAAATATCCAAATATGAATAAGTTTTGTCTATGCTTAGCAAAAAATATCTAAAAAAAGGGAGTGGAAAATACAATTTTATTAAAAATAACAAAAATGGTAACATATATAGGAAAAAAAATTGGCCAGAAAAGTCCAGAACCTAAAGTAAGTAAATTATAAAATCTCATTGAAAGACAGAAAACCACCCAAACAATAGCCAGGGCACAGTGATCCCAGCACTTTGGGAAGCTGAGGCAGGCAGACTGCTTGAGCCCAGGAGTTTGAGAACAGCCTGAGCAAAATGGCAAAACCCCGTCTCTATGGAAAATACAAAAATTAACCAGGCATGGTGGTGCATGCCTGTAGTCCCAGCTGCTGGTGAGGCTGAGGTTGGAGGATCACTTGAGCCAGGAAGGACCAGGCTGCAGTGTGCTGTGATCATGCCACTGTACTCAATCTGGGTGACCCTGTCTCAAAAAAAAAAAAAAGAAAACCAAACCCAAACAAATAAAAAGACACCCCACGTAACTGTGGAAAGACATACTATCACAATAAGGCCAATGCTTCTAAAATCAGCAAATAAACACAAGAAAGTCTGGTAAGAATCCCAAAAGAATTTTTATAGAATTGGAAAACTATAAATCTTAAAGCTTGCATGGAAAATTAAATGAGAAAAGTAACTAAGAAATGTATGAAAATGTAGAATAGTGGGGAAAACTGCCTAGCAGATAGTGGAAACATTTTTAAAGTAGGTTCCTATTTTCTAGGAAGGAGAAAATTTGATAATATTCATATCTGGCATTGGTACAAATTAACTAAATACTGACAAAATATTATACCCATAAATAATGGCCAGTAAGTGTCTACACACACTCAAACTCAATAAACTAAGACTATATATTTTAATTGAATACATAATATTAATAATAAAAATAACAACTATAAGAACTTTACACAAAGAATCTTTTTTCCATAATCCTCAGAAGAGCCCCGAACAGCTCTACCTCTATGTTAAAGATAAAAAACTTGGGAGAAAGTTAAAGAATTTGCTCAAGGTCACATTTCTAATCAGTGACAAAGTATTTAAATAAGACAGAAGTAGGTTCAAATGAAAACAGCACGTAATCATTAAAAATAAATTCTATATGCTAAAAAAAAGAGAATTTTGCCCACATCTACGTTAGTCCATATCCTCCTTAAACTGAACTATGAAATTATGTCAGTAGCCCAGTGACATAGTGAGTTGAATAAAAGCAAAAAGTATAGTGACATGGTTTAAATTATGCATTTCCTTTTTAAAAGTTGCTATTGTCTCCATCATATGGTGCTAGCTTGTATTTTGTAAAATCCTGATATTATTAATAAAAAATAAGACTCACCATTCAGAAGCCAAATTACAAGTATTTACTATTTTAGTAAATATTCAAGAGGGAAAAATATCAAAGATAAAAATTTTAAGGGTAGGGTGACCATTTGATTTATCATCCAACTCATGACACTTTTGTGAATGAAAGAGGGTACTAATAGTAAATACAATGGTACAAACAGTGTGAACTAGAACTGACCCAGGCAAATACAGACATATGGTCACCCTAGTTAAGAAAAATAATTTACCTAATGATTATTTGGTAATGATAATAATAGCAAACTTTTTTGAATATTTCCTATGTTAGCATGAACTCCATGATACAAGACTATGCTTATTCACTGTCCCTAGATGAGTGCTCTGTGCATAGTAGGGACTCAATAAATAATTGTTGGAAGAACAGTTTGCCTTAAAAAAAAAGTGTTCCTGTGTCTGTACAATACAGCTTAACAGTAGCTTGTTTAAATGTTATTACGACCTTAAGTTTGTGAATAAGTAATAAGCATTAACTCATGCATATAAACACTAAGAACGATGATAAAAATTAACAATTCATATCTATGTATTAAAGACAGGTGACAGAATAGTGCAATTAAGGTACAGCACTAAATGAATAATGATGGCATACTGCATATACTTTTAATTTATAGTCTAATAATGAAAACAATATTTAAACCTACAAAAGAATTATTTGTTTTAAAATGCTCTCCTATCCTTACCATGATATTCAACCAACATCAAAGGAAGACAAATCTGCTTTCATTTCTTACCTGCACAGCCGAAAGCCAAATGGTATCTGGAAGAGGGGCTGAATTTAACACAGCACACATTAGCCTTTGCCTCAATGCTTGCCACTGAGTTGTCTAGATTGGTAGACCACAGCTTCACTAAGGGCAAAGGACAATAAAAACAAAAACAGAAACAAATAATACATTAGTAAATGCTTTGATAACTTGGGAAAGTTTGCTTATTGCTCCAGAAATCTTTGTATGCCAATCTAAAACATTCAGTTTACTAGGACTAAAAGTGTTAAAGATGAATGTATTTGTTTGTTCTCACATTGCTAATAAAAAGATACCTGATACTGAGTAATTTATTAAAAAAAAAAAAAAAAAGGTTTCATTGACTCACAATTCCACATGGCTGAGGAGGACTCACAACAACGGCAGAAGGCAAATGAGGAGCAAAGTCATGTCTTACATGGCAGCAGGCAAGAGAACGTGTGCAGGGGAACTCCCATTTATAAAATCATCAGATCTCATGAGATTTATTCACTATCACAAGAAGAGTATGGGGGAAACTGCCTGCTATGATTCAGTTATCTCCATATGGCCCCATCCTTGACACATGGGGATTATTATAATTCAAGGTGAGATCTGGGTGGGGACACAGCCAAACCATATCACTGAATGACTGAATAATACAATAACATTAAAACTAAGAGAGCTTAGTTTCAATGTCAAAAATCAATATAGAAAAAAAGGTTGGGCACGGTGGCTCATGACTGTAATCACAGCACTTTGGGAGGCTGAGGCAGGAGTTAAGAGACCAGCCTGGGCAACATGGTGAAACCCCGTCTCTACTAAAAATACAAAAGTTAGCTGGGCATGGTGGTGCAGGCCTGTAGTCCCAGCTACTTGGGAAGCTGAGGTGGAATAATCACTTGAGCCCAGGAGGCAGAGGTTGCAGTGAGCTGAGATCATGCCACCAAAAAAAAAAAAAAAAAAAAAAAAGAAAGAAAGAAACTAAAAAAAAGAAAAATCAATATAGATAAATAATAAATTTATACAGAGAGGTAACATAGACCCACAACTAAGACATAAAAGACAGGAACAAAAAAAGTAATCTGGAGCTAGGTGGTATATTTGTTTTTCTTGTGTATATATATATATATCACTATATATATAGTTATATAAATACATTAGTATTATTTTTATTTCTTTCTTTCCATTTTTTTTTTTCCCTGAGACAGGGTCTCCTCACTCTGTCATCCAGGCTGGAATGCAGTGGCACATTCATGCCTCATTTCCTCTACCTCCTAGGCTCAGGTGATTCTCCCCACTCAGCCTCCCAGGTAGCTAGGTGTGTGCAACCATGCCTGGCTTTTTTCTGTTTTTTTTTTTTTTTTTTTTTTTTTTTTTTTTTTTTTTTTTTGTAAGCAAAGGGTTTCGTCACGTTGCTGAGATTGGTATCAAATTCCTGGGCTCAAGCAATCTGCCCACCTCAGCCTCCCAAAATGTTGGGATTACAGATGTGAGCCAATGGGCCCAGCCAATTTTCTTTAAATGTATGTATGAGTGTATACTGATATACATCATAAATATGAAAACGTACACAAACATCTTTAAAGCACTTGGAAACTGTTCTTATTTTCTCCTTCAATTAAGAATTTCGTGATTTTAAACTTTTATGTAGTAATTCAGTGATATGGCTTAAATACGTCTAAAGTAATATATTCTAGAATTATTTAGCTAAACTTCAAAATTTTGGTTTTGTATTTGATATGTAGTCTAATCCAGTGAAATATATTAAAATTTGTAATGATTAGGGAGAGCAAAGCTGACTAAACAAAATAGGCCTGATTTGAAAGCGGAAGCAGAAAATGAGTTGCCATTTTACAAAGGTACCAGAGCAAATATCATATCATTTTTCAACAATAAAAATGTCTTAGCAGACAACAGGATACACCCATAAAATAGATTTTCAATATATAAGTTGCCATCCTGGATGCACATTAGAATAAATAAATGAACATTAACAACGACAAAATCTTCCTATCCGTATTTCGATCTGCCCCAAAGTCCCATCCAGGACAATACCCAGATAGGGTACAAGTACTGGTGTTTTTTTAAAAAGCTCTCCAGGTGATTCTAACACGCATTTGGAGTTGGAAACCAGTATTGGGAATGGAAGTATAGAAAAAATCTTAGAATATTTTTAGAAATACTGATACAGTAACCTGTAGACGGAAGTGAAAATAAGTAAAACTGATTCCAATAAATACCACTTCCATGAAATGGGATTACATAAGAATTTATTTCAATATGTGAAATCTCCAAGTAGAAATTAATCATTATCAAAAAATGTTGCTAATTTACAATCTGATAAATTAGCTTTCCCACAGTAAACTAAGATGCTCATTATTAAAATAAGAATCATTATTATTATTAGTAGCAGTTTTTGAGACAAGGTCTCACTCTGCCACCCAGCCTGGAGTGCACTGGAATGATCATAGCTCACTGCAGCCTTGCACTCCTGGATTCAAGTGAGATCCTCCCATTTAAGCCTCCCAAATAATTGAGACTACAGGTGCACACCACCACGCCTGGCTAATTTTTTTTTTTTTTTAATGTAGAGATGGAATAAGATTTTTAAATAGCAATATTTGATTTGTTCCATGTTATTCTACAGTAAGAATGATATGCTATTTCAATCAAAACACAATCATTTGGTCAATCACGACATACAATTCTAAGATGAGATGGTTACCTGGAATTAAAAGTCAATATGCCAAACATAGCACTTAAAGATCAGATCATTAAGTGGATTTTGACTGGATTATAGTCTAACAGCCTAGGCCCAAAGGTAATTCACAATAGATAAGTATGGAGCACTTACTGTGTGCATAACCCCACTTATAATCACTAAAAACCTTTAAAAACAAGCAGTATGTATCAGCGTTTTATGTTAAATTAAATGTAAGTGAGAAAAAAAACAGTACTGAGAGAATGATAGTTAAGCTGGAAGTGTGGCAGGTCTTTTCTAATTTCATGGTAATTTTCTCAATGCAGTAATCATTAATATTATTTAAATAAGTCACAACATTAACCACCATGATTATAATTTTTAATATATAAGATATTAGAATTCAATGTAACTGTCTGAGCTACAAGTGTAACTAAGACTAAAAATACTGTAAAGATACACTGAATGAACACAGCATGGAAAAGTTGTATAGAGATTATAATAATTTCAGAGTGGTTATTAAACAAAACAGGTGTTGTGTTCCCCAAAAAGACATGTTTAAGTCCTAACCCCAGGTACTTGTGATTATCACCTTATTTGGAAATAGGGTATTTACAGATGTAATAAAGTTAAAATTAGGTCAGACTAGTTTAGGATGGGTCCTAAATCCATTGACTGGTGTCTTTATAAGGAGAGACAGATTTAGAGACAAAGGCACAGTGAGAAGAAGGCCATGTGTGACGCGAGCCGAGACTGGAATGATACAGCTACAAGCCAAGAAATGATAAGAATGACTGTCAATAACCAGAAATTAGGAAGGAGACAAGAAATAATTTTTCCCCAGAGCTTTCACAGAGAGTATGGCCCTGCCAACAATCTAATTTTGGGCTTCTGGTCTCCAGTACTATGAGAGAAAAAATTTCTGTTGTCTTAAGCCAGCCTGTTTGGGGTATGTTTTCTTATGGTAGCCCTAAAAACTAACACAACAAATATAATGAGATAATATTAAAATCTACTTAATATCCTAAGATGGCATCACAGATCGAAAGATAAAATAGTATAATCTTTGGAAGGAAGTGTAGAAGAAATCAACAAATGTGAGAAGAAACTAAGCCAAATATAAATGAAGTGATCCTCAAAATAAGGACAGTATATAAATTAATAAGAACATCTTTACTGTTACTTTTTCCTTACAAGGATGGTAGTAAGAATTTCATTTAACGTCAAAAATTTAAATTTCAGAATTTATTGATGAAAATTCCCTTCGAAAGGAAAAGTAAATTTAAAAGAAAATGTCATCTTCTGGGTGAAGAGCTAAAGCAATTAAATCAAATAAAATACACTGTATTTATTTAAATATGGCCTCCTTTGGCTCTCAGTAAATAATCAAAAGAGTAAACATTAGGAAAATCATATCATAGTTAGGAGGTTAAAACAAAGAAACATATTGTATCTAGTCGGCCATAAATTTGTTACTTAAGTGTTCTATACAAGTTTTATTTCTTTAATGTTAATGGATAAAGAAGTGTCTTTTCTTTAAGTGTCACTTAATTTTTCAGTTCAATTCTGAAATACTGAATCTTAAAAAAATCCAACTACACTACAGAATAAAGTCTATCATCTGATAATCTGTAAAATTTGGGTGAATCATTCCCTAAAGTATTTTGCTAAAATTGTTTCCAAAAATAGAGAACAAGATATTGCTTATCTATAATAACATCACAATCAGTTCCAATGTGCAAGGTTTATGTTTCTGAGTTTCTCTGACAGGGCCTACTGCATGTCTATTTGCACCAAAGTATCCTAAGAAAGAATTCATTACCAAAGAAAAATAAAACAGGGACAGAAGTTTGACACAGTAAAACAGCCCAAAGCTTTAATGAGGATGTGCAAATATGAGTTAAGTTTCATATGTAATTCTTCTAGACCCACTTCTAAACTACTGTCCAGGTCCTACAGAAAACACAAAGTTATCCACATGAGTAAAAAGGGAGAATGCTATTTCAACAAAAACTACCATAACACTGAGGGGCAATGTGTATTGTTTTATACCTCTATAAAAAGTATGAACGATTGAATACAAAGATGTAAACTTTAATACTGTTTACCAAACATAAATAAGCTTGACTCTTGAACTTCGTCAAAGGGAAACAACAGACCCTGTATTAGTAGCTAGACACTGTCATAGAGCAAACTGCCCTAAAGCTTAGTTACTTAAAGCAGCAAACATTTACTATCTCACACGGTTTTAGAGGCCAAGAATCTCAGAGCAGGTAAGCCGGGTAGTTTTGGCTCAGTCTCAACAGACTGTAGTTGAGCTGTCCACTAGGACTCTAGACTATTAGAGTCCAGTACTCTACCACTTCCAAGTTCACTCAACATGACTTTTGGCATAAGACTTCAGTTCCCCACCATGTGAGCTTGCGACAATGCGATGGTTTCTCCCAAATCGAGTGACTTCGAAGAGAGAAAATGATGAAGATAGAGGCTACAGTGTCTTTTATAACCTAATTTTAGAAGAGATATCTACTGGCCACACAGATGAAGCCTGGAACAAGGTAGGTGAAGGCGAACTACACAAGCATAAGAATACCAGGAGACAGAGATCCCTGGAGGCCATTATGGATGCTGATCAACATAAGTCTAACATTTCATTTAAATTCAGCAGAGAATATATGTAGTAAAGTTTTAACTTATAGGAAAGGACACTGCCTCTAAAGTTATAAATTATAACTGTTATCATAATGCCATTTATTAATTTACATTTACTTATTTAATCTGCTGATGAAAAAGCGGAAGCATTACAATCAGCATGAGGTTTACTAATTGATTTCTAAAATCTACCAAGACTTCATGGTTGTCACTTGTGCATTAACCTATGCAACTAATAAAATTTGGAATGAAGGGTCAGGTGTGGTGGCTCATGCCTGTAATCCCAGCACTTTGGGATGCCGAGGTGGGTGGATCACTTAAGGTCAGGAGTTCGAGACCAGCCTGACCAACATGGTGAAACCCGATCTCTATTTAAAAAAAAATACAAAATTAGCCAGCTGTAGGGGGCATGGGGCATGCTTGTAACCCCAGCTACTTGGGAGGCTGAGGCAGGAGAACTGCTTGAACTCAGGTGGTGGAGGTGGCAGTGAGCTGAGATCATGCCACTGCACTCCAGCCTGGGCAATGAGAGCTAAACTTCATCTCAAAAAAAATAAAAAATAAAAAATAAACAAATGATAATAATAATAATAAAAAGGAAATTTGGAACAAAGAAGAACCTGTAACTTCTGTTATCATACAGTCTAAATTCTTCAAACTCACATTTAAAGAAAAATACCTTTAAAGAATGTGTTTAATTCAAAGGCAAGATTATTTATTGCAAATAATTCTCAGGTTACATTTTTTTTTTTGAGACGGAGTTTTGCTCTGTCGCCCAGGTTGGAGTGCAGTGGCATGATCTCGGCTCACTGCAAGCTCCACCTCCTGGGTTCATGGCATTCTCTTGCCTCAGCCTCCCAAGTAGCTGGTACTACAGGCGCCCACCACCACGCCTGGCTAATTTTTGTATTTTTAGTAGAGACGGTGTTTCACCGTGTTAGCCAAAATGGTCTCCATCTCCTGACCTCTTGATTCGCCTGCCTCGGCCTCCCAAAGTGCTGTAATTACAGGCGTGAGCCACTGCGCCCGGCGCAGGTTACATATTTAAAAAGGAAAATATATTTCTCCAAAAGAACCTTTAAAATGACTCACGAAATTCCTTTCTGATTAGCTGCTACATATTGATGGTTCTTTAACATGCAATTATGTACATATATACTTGGAACTAAATTATTTTTAAAATACACAGCATATGTAGGAAAAATATCATTCACAAGAACTCAGTTTTTATTTAAGCAATGAAAAAAATAGCTGCTTAAAAAATTCCTGTTAAAAATTTACTAAATACAAAATATATAAAATAAGCAAAATATATTTGTATAAAAGTGATTTAAAATATTCTCTACCTATAAAGTTATCACAAAGACAATATTTTATATGATCACCAAACAGACAAGAATAATAAATACATTTAAGTAACACCAAATAATACTCTTGAGATGGGCTTAAAAGCATTTGAGACTTTTACTGCCAAGCTAAGAGAGTAAGCCAGTCTCTCTCACTGTGAGTTTACCCTGGACAACATCCAAAAAACAAAAGCAGCTATATGAGGAAACTGAAAAAGTAAACAAAAACAGTCATTTCCAGGAGAGAACTCTACACTTAAATGAAATTCAGGGGATGAAGAGTACCATTTTTCCCCCTCTCTTCTCCCTTGGCAAGCTAAAGTCAGCACCTTAAGCAGCAAACACTAAGGAAAATCCATATGTTTAGCAATGGCTTCTGCAAACCAGGGGATTGGGAATATTTTTTTACTTCTGACTTATTCTTTTCCTCCTCCAACTTTTCCCCATGGGTGGGCTTCAGTCACAGAGCTACAACAGTATAAGAAGCTAATACTCAGAGTAAAACTCTGTGTATATAAAAAGGAGCATCTATGATATAATGAAAATGAAAAAGGAGAATCCCCATTTTATTTTTCTTATCTATTCTCTTGCTTCTTTGCCCTTGTGGCAGGCCCTACTAACAGAATTCAGCAGTAGACTGGGCACCAAAGTCTCCTAAAATGAAACAACCCAACTTTCTTGACAAAGGATCAGTAAAATGGGGCCCTGGGAGATAAAGAGTAAGGAAGAAACCTGGAAAGAAAGTTCTGGAGAAGGAGATTCTACAGTTCTGTGCATTCACTGGCACAGTCACTTCTGAGCTGTGTATGTGCAAGATGGACACGAAGCACAGCAGCAAATGCTACGTGCATTGAACTACAGTTGAAAAGACGACCCAAGTCCTAAAGTAAGCTCTAACTGGCATGTGTATTAGGCAGACTCAAAGTACCACAGCAAAAGCTCTGATAACTGAACTGATTGTTTCCTTTGACAAGGCAAAAATAACCTAGGGAAGGCAAGACAGAATTTACAGTCTAAATCGAAGCCAACTGATCACCTACTAAGAAACGAACCAACAAACAAAAACCTAACATTTCCCACACAATTTAAACAGGACCCAACATCTTATAACATAATATTCAAAATGGCTGAGACAACCTCAAAAGTATTCAACATACAAAAACCCAGGAAAATGTGAAGAATTTTCAAAGGAAAACACAATTAACAAAGGTCAGTCCTAAGGTTTAGATGCTGGATCCTAAGATATTAAATGAAATTGATTTTAAAGCAACTATTGTAATTATACTCCATGGGGTAAAAATAAACTTAAAATTAATGGAAAGATAGAAGTACTCAGAGAATATATAGAAACTATTTTTTTAAAAAAAGAATAAATGAAATTTTTTTGCAAAATGGAGATGACAGATGAAGGAATCATGAGCTAGAAGACAGAACAACAGAAATTACCCGATCTGAAGAGAAAAAAATATTGACAAGAAAAAGACAGAGTATGAGGCCTGTGAGACAAAACGAAAGGGTCTAATACATTAACATAATTAAAATCCCAGAGGAGAGGAAAAAGAGATTACTATCAATAGTTTGATGAGTATGTGGCAAAGTAGTTTTCAGAGGAATACTGACAGGGATAGTGATATTATATATTAACAAATGATTCAGTCCACCAAGAAGACATAACAATCCCAAATATATTTATGCACTTAACAATAGAGTTTCAAAATGTATCAGGTAAAAACACACTTACACACAAAACAGGTAACTGAACAGAGAAATAAAATCAGACTTTAACATTTCTGTCTCATAATCAAAAAAACAAGGAGACCAAAAAAACAGCAAGCGTACAGAAAATCAGAAATACACTAGCAAAAACTTTGATCTGACACTTACAGAACACTCACCAAACAGCATTTATAGTACAGTTTCTTTTCAATGCATTTGAAATATTTATCAAGGTAGTTCATATTCTGGACCATAAAAAAATAATAAATTAAAAAATTAAAATAATGTAAAATATGTCATTTAACTATAAAAGGATTAAGTTATAAATCAGCAACAGAATGATTTCTGAAAAGTTTAAGAAAATTTAAAAATACTTTAATCCATAGATGAACAAGAGAATAACAAGAGAAATCAAACAGAATTTTACACTGAATGGAAAAGCAAATATAATAGTCACAAAAATAATATAACAGCAAATAGTCAAGAAAACTTGTTTGCAAATTGTTTCAAAATTTGCTCAAGTAGTGTTTAATGGGAAAGGTATATAACAAAAAATGTTCAGATTAAAAAAGACAGAAATATCAAATGACATAAACTTCAATCTTCAAAAAACTAGAAAGAGGGGAGGAAATTAAACCCAAAGCAAGAAGAAAAATGGGCAGAAATCAATGAAATTAAAAATAGAAAAATACAGAAGAATCAACAGACCAAAAGTTGAGCATTTGAAAAGATTAAGAACCTAATGCCAAGGTGACCTAAATTAATAAACAATAAATAAACCAGAAGACACAAAATACCAGTTATCAGGAATAAAGGACAGGACATGACTTCATCACAGCTTCTCAGAGGAAATGGAAAAAAGAAAAAAAAAAAAAAGCATGGCTACAAACCCTAGCGATATAGTATATTACAAATATAGACAGTTTCCAATTTAAATAGCTCAACAACTTATGATTTTTTGACTTTACGATGGTGAGAATGCAATGTGCATTCAGTAGAAATCATACTTCAAATTTTGAATTTTAATATTTCACAAGGCTAGTGGTATGTGGCATGATACTCTTACTTGTATTATTCAACACTTTATTGTAAATAGTCTTTGTGTTAGATTATTTTGCTTAACTGTAGGCCAATGTAAATATTCTGAGCACATTTAAAGTAGGTTAGGCTAAGCTATGATTAGGAGTATTCCATTTTCAATTTATGATGGATTTATTGGGACCGTAATCCCATTGTAAATGGAGGAGCATTTTATGTATTTTGATGTCCATAAATCTCACAACAAATAAAATGGATCAATTCCCTGAAAGAAATGAACTGTCAAATTTCACTCAAGAAGAGACAGATATGTTTATTGGTCCTGAATCTACTAAAGAAATTTAATTCTTAGTTAAAATCTCCAAAGAAAACAACACACCCAGAAAGCTTCACTGACAAATTCTGCCAAACATTTAAGAACAAAAGAATAGTAATTGTAAACAATCACGTCGAAGAAAGAAAAACACACAGCACATATGTGTTTTATGAGGCCAGCATTACCCCAATATCAAAGTCACAAAAAATTACAAAAACAGAAAAATAAAGACCAGTAACCCTCAAAAACACAGATGCAAAAACTTCACCCTCTAAAAAAAACTAGAAAACCTAGAAGAAATGGATAATTTCCTGGACACTTACACTCTCCCAAGACTAAACCAGGAAGAAGTTGAATCCCTGAATAGATCAATAGCAGGCTCTGAATTGAGGCAATAATTAATAGCCTACCAACCAAAAAAAGTCCAGGACCAGATGGATTCACAGCCGAATTCTACCAGAGGTACGAGGAGGATCTGGTACCATTCCTTCTGAAACTACTCCAAACAATAGAAAAGAGAGAATCCTCCCACCATTTATGAGAGGCCAACATCATCCTGATATCAAAGGCTGGCAGAGACACAACAAAAAGAGAATTTTAGACCAATATCCCTGATGAACATCGATGCAAAAAATCCTCAATAAAATAATACTGGCAAAACCGATTCAGCAGCACATCAAAAGTCTATCCACCATGATCAAGTGGGCTTCATCCCTGGGATGCAAGGCTGGTTCAACATTCGCGAAATCAATAAACATAATCCAGCATATAAACAGAACCAAAGACAAGAACCACATGATTATCTCAATAGAGCAGCCGACAGCCCAATGCCTTCATGCTAAAAAACGCCAATAAAATTCGCACATGGAACGCACTTCAAAATAATAAGAGCTACTAAGACAAACCCACAGCCAATATCATACTGAATGGGCAAAACTGGAAAAAATTCTTTGAAATCTGGCATTACATTGTAGGGATGCCCTTCTCACCACTCCTATTCAACATAGCAGTTCTGGCTAGGGCAAACAGGCAAGAGAAAGAAACGGTGGTATTCAGTTAGGAAAAGAAGAAGTCAAATTGTCCCTCTTTTTGCAGATGACATGATTGTATATTTAGAAACCCCATCGCCTCAGCCCAAAATCTCCTTAAGCTGATAAGCAACTTCAGCAAAGTCCTTCAGGATACAAAATTAATGTGCAAAAATCACAAGCATTCTATACACCAGTAACAGACAAACAGAGAGCCAAATCATGAATGAACTTCCATTCACAAATTGCTTCAAAGAGAATAAAATACCTAGAATCCAACTGACAAGGGATGTAAAGACCTCTTCAAGGAGAACTACAAACCACTGCTCAGTGAAATTAAAGAGGACACAAACAAGGGAAGAATACACCACGCTCATGGATAGAAGAATCAGGAAAATGGCCATAATGCTCTAAGGTTATTTATAGATTCAATGCCATCCCCATCAAGCTACCAATGAGTTTCTTCACAGAATTGGAAAGAACTGCTTTAAAGTTCATATGGAACCAAAAGACCCCACATTGCCAAGACAATCCTAAGCCGTTAGAACAAAAGCTGGAGGCAACCCTCGCTACTTGACTTCAAACTATAACTACAAGGCTACAGTAACCAAAACAGCATGGTACTGGTACCAAAACAGAGAGATATAGACCAATGGAACAATAACAGAGTCCCCAGAAATAATACCACACATCTATAGCCATCTGATCTTGGACAAACCTGACAAAACAAGAAATGGGGAAAGGATTCCCTATTTAATAAATGGTGCTGGGAAAATTGGCTAGCCATAAGTAGTAAAAGCTGGAAACTGGATCCTTTCCTTTACCCCATGAAAATTAATTCAAGACAGATTAGAGACTTAAATGTTAGACCTAAACCATAAAAACCCTAGAAGAAAACCTAGGTAATAGGACATAGGCACGGGCAAGGACTTCATGTCTAAAACATCAAAAGCAATGAGAACAAAAGCCAAAATTGACAAATGGGATCTAATTAAATTAAAGAGCTTCTGCACAGCAAAAGAAACTACCATCAGAGTGAACAGGCAACCTATAGAATGGGAGAAAATTTTTGCAATCTACTCATCTGACAAAGGGCTAACATCCGGAACCTACAAAACACTCAAACAAATTTACAAGAAAAAACAAACAACCCCATTAAAAAATGGGCAAAGGATATGAACAGACACTTCTCAAAAGAAGACATTCATACAGCCAACAGACACATGAAAAAATGCTCATCATCACTCGCCATCAGAGAAATGCAAATCAAAACCACAATGAAATACCATCTCACACCAGTTAGAATGGCAATCATTAAAAAATCAGGAAACAACAGGTGCTGGAGAGGATGTGGAGAAATAGGAACACTTTTATACTGTTGGTAGGACTGTAAACTAGTTCAACTATTGTGGAAAACAGTGTGGCGATTCCTCAAGGATCTAGAACTAGAAATACCATTTGACCCAGTCATCTCATTACTGGGTACGTACCCAAACGATTATAATTCATGCTGCTATAAAGACACATGCACATGTATGCTTATTGTGGCACTATTCACAATAGCAAAGACGTGGAATCAACCCAAATGTCCATCAGTGACAGACTGGATTAAGAAAATGTGGCACATATACACCATGGAATATTATGCAGCCATAAAAAAGGATGAGATCGTGTCCTTTGTAGGGACATGGATGCAGCTGGAAATCATCATTCTCAGCAAACTATCGTAAGAACAGAAAACCAAACACCGCATGTTCTCACTCATAGGTGGGAATTGAACAATGAGATCACTTGGATACAGGAAGGGGAACATCACACACCGGGGCCTATGGTGGGGAGGGGGGAGGGGGGAGGATAGCATTAGGAGATATACCTAATGTAAATGATGAGTTAATGTGTGCAGCACACCAACAAGGCACATGTATACATATGTAACACACCTGCACGTTGTACACATGCACCCTAGAACTTAAAGTATAAAAAAAAAACAACAACAAAAACAAACAAACAAAAAACTCTTATAAGAAAACTTATGGGAAAACCTTCATGACACTGGATTTGGCAATGATTTCTTGGATATGACACCAATGGCATAGACAACACAAGAAAAAATAAACAAACTGACACGCTGGACTTCTTCAAAATCAAAAAAAATTTTGTGCATCAAATAACTCTATAAAAAAACTAAAATAAATATATCTATTGTAACATGGTGCTCTCACTAATTTAGAAATTCAAGGACAATTTTTCTTTCTTTTCCTTCTTGCTCTTTCTTCTCCCTCTTCCCTCTTTTTCTCACCTCCCTTCCTCCCTCTCTCCCTCTCCCTTTCCACACCACTCTCTTCTCCCTCCCTCTCTGTCTTTCTTTTCTGAGATGGGGTCTTGCTCTGTCATCCAAGCTGGGGTACAGTGTGGCACAATCATCAATCACTGTAACCTTGAACTCTTGGGCTCAAGAGATCCTCCTGCCCACGTCTCCCTAGCAGCTGAGACTACATGCGCACACCACCATGCCCAGCTAATTTTTAAAATTTTTTGTAGAGACAGGGTCTCATACAGGCTGGTCTCGAACTTCTGACCTCAAGCCATCCTCCTGCCTCAGCCTCCAAAATTGCTGGGATTACAGGTGTGAGCCAGCATGCCTGGTTGACGATTTCTTAAATCAACGAAAAAAGATATTCCATTCTGTATATAGTATGAATAAACAACTTGCTACTCTATGGCCCAAAACTTTTTAGGGGCAATCCAGTCTTGTTTGTTTACCTTTTTACAGAATAGGCTGTGCTCCATTATTTTATTTCTTTTATGTATTAAAAAGGCCAAAGGGAAAGGTATAACATGATGTGAAATAAACTTTCCAATGCTAGAGCTATCCTTGCCTATCAAAACAATACTCTGAAAGTTACAGGCAGAAAAGAAGAAAAAGGCAAAGAAATTAAGGGTGGTAATTCTAAGATAAAATAAGTCTGTTATCATAGCTTTATACATTTAATAGTGAGAAGAACCACAGCAAAACAGCACATTAAGGAAAAACAGAAAACAGTGAATAGTAAAGATAAATACACAAGAAACAGAAAAGAAAGGTCTATTAAATTGGCAAAAAGTGACGTAGAATTTTGCCTTGATATATAATGAACTTCATTAAGAGATTTTAGTATACAATAGAAATTTAATAAAATACAATGCAGCATACAGACATTTCTAAATATTTCCAGGAAAAAAAAGGTTATTCGGTGGTATATCTGTCTAAAGGACTTGGTTATAAGATAGCAGCAATTCTAAATGTCTCCATGTGGAATGAATCTAAAAACATCATTAAAATGAGGATGCAGTATATTCATTTTTCATTCACTCAAGAAGAGAAATCACTTTCTCTGCTTGGATTTTTTTTTTTTTTTTTTTTTGACAGAGTCTTGCTCTATCATGCAGGTTGGAGTACAAAGGCGAGATCTAGACTCACTACAACCTCCGCCTTCTGGGTTCAAACAATTCTCACGCCTCAGCCATCCCCAGAAGCTAGGACCACAGGCATGCACCACCACACCTGGCTAATTTTTGTATTTTTAATAGAGACAGGGTTTCACCACATTGGCCAGGCTGTTCTCAAACTTCTGGCCTCAAGTGATCCACCCACCTGAGTCTCTCAAACAAAGTGCTGGGATTACAAGCGTGAGCCATTGGGCCTGGCCCCTGCTTGGATTTTTAAAAAAATAATCAGTAGGCTGGGCGTGGTGGCTCACACCGGTAATTCCAGTACTTTGGGAAGCCGAAGCAGGTGGATCACTGGAGGTCAGGAGTTCCAGACCAGCCTGGCCAGCATGGTGAAACCCCATCTCTACTAAAAATTTTTTTTAAATTAGCTGGGTAAGGCCAGGCACAGTGGCTTACATCTGTAATCCCAGCACTTTGAGAGGCTGAGGCAGCTGGGTCATGAGGTCAGTTTGAGACCAGCATGCCCAGTATGGTAAAACCCCATCTCTACTAAAAATACAAAAATTAGCTGGACACGGTGGCATGCACCTGTAAGTCCAGCTACTCAGGAGGCTGAGGCAAAAGAATCACCTGAACCTGGGAGGCAGAGGTTGCAGTGAGCCAAGATCACCCCACTGCACTCCAGCCTGGGCAGCAGAGCGAGATTCCGTCTCAAAAAAAAAAAAAAAAAAAAATTAGCCGAGTGTGGTGGTGCACACCTATAATTCCAGCTACATGGGAGGCTGAGGAAGGAGAATCACTTGAACCTGGGAGGTGGAGGTTGCAGAGAGCCGAGATTGCATCACTGCACTCCAGCCTGGGCAACAGAGCAAAACTCTTATCTCCAAAAAAAAAAAAAAAAGTGGCTCACGCCTGTAATCCCAGCACTTTGAGAAGCCGTCAGCAAAGCAGATCACAGATCACTTGAGGTCAGGAGTACAGTACCAGCCTGGCTAACACAGTGAAACCCCGTCTCTACCAAAAATACAAAAAATTAGCCAGGCATGGTGGTGTGTGGCTGTAATCCCAGCTACTAGGAGGGTGAGGCAGGAGAATTGCTTGAACCCAGCAGGCAGAGGTTGCAGTGAGCCACAGTCATGCCACTGTACTCCAGCCTGGGTGACAGAGTGAGACTCCATCTCAAAAAATAAAACAAAACAACAATAATAATAATAATAATAAATAAATAATCAGTAATCACAAAGGACATGAGTTTCAGTAAATGTTTGTATTTCTGCCAATGAAAGGAATTAAGGTTAGGAGGGCCAGGGAGAAGGAGGTGCTGAGAAAGAGATTCAAATAGTACCTTTAGCATCATCAGAACCTGAAGCCAAGAGTTTAGGATCCATCAAATTAAAGTCAACACTCCAACACCTCTTCTCATGCTCCTGGAAGCAGAAAGAAGACAGTAGCCTCAGACAGAATAGAGATCTCAACATGAATAAAGCAAGAAAAAAAAAAACTGGTATCAATTTATTGTTATGGGGAGAGGGAAAGAGAACAGGCTAGAAAACAAATGAAAAGCAAATAAGATGTTGATATAAAGTATGTCCAAAACTTTTAATATACACATTTACCGAAATTATTGCTTTCAGAAATTTATTTGATGCATTCTACAAAGACCAAAGTCTGAAGAAATGCTTCAGAAAAGTATCTGGTACCAAAAAAAGGAGACTGAAAAAAAAAAGTATTTGGTATTGCACAGGTGTTACACAGGTATAAAAAGTACTAAATAGTGGCTTCAAATCTGTAATTATAAAGCACATGAAGTTCTAAAAGTTTTAACAAAATAAATACATGATTCATATAACATGTAACTAGTACCCTTATTTACCTGATAGACCTTTGACCTCTGTCCCGTGAATCCATCCCATAAAATAACAGTGCCTTCATAATCACTGCTAGCTAACAGGTTCTTATGGTAACTACTCCAACTGATACAGCTGAAAGAAATATAGTTAAAAGTTACTTTACGTAAAAATAAATAATAATGGGATAAAAAGAATTTTAATGTGTTCAGAAAGATTTGCACTATTTTAAAACGGCCTCTATCAGTTCACAATCATTATTCTGCCCACAACATACCTGGGAAAAGATGTATCAATAATTTTGAAATTTTAAAAATAAAAATTAACAAGTAATGACCCTAACCACTTTTTACTGTGATCACTAGCTGTTAAGATGGATGTGAGTCTAGAGCTATCATTGGCCATCTTTGATACATGAGGAAAGGATGTCTATCAGTGAAGGTGATACTGTCTAGAGGGCTCAAGGCATACCATCGCAGAATGACAGACCTGATGAGACTGTTTAACGCCCTGGATCCAGTTGTGCCAAATCATATAAGCCAAATAAACTACAGTGAATTGGGTTTCTGTATTTACATCCCAAAAGTCTTGACTTGAGTAATTATAACTTACGACTACAATTCCAATTAAAAGCATCTAAAAGTTAGAATAAAACTTTTATCATTTATGGTTCTGGCTATTCTCAAGTGCTCCAAACGTCTACATCATCTAAAAACTTCTGCTGAGATACATATCTGCATCATGCATATAGTAAAGGGAATGTATACTATGGAAGAAGCTACTTAGAAGGCAGTTAATGTAGGTAACTTCTAAGACATGAACACAAGGTCTTTTGCTTTCTACTAGTTGCACTGATGCTAAATTTCAGAGACTGGAAGAGTTCATTTACATTTTTAAATACTTTTAATTAGAATTTCTGGTAGAAATTATGTGGAACAGTTAAGAGCCACAATTTGAATTTAGGTAGACTTGAGTTCAAATTCCAGATCTGTTACTTACTAGCTGTGGCTCTGGCTAATTTAGTTCACTTTCACAGCAGATGTGCTCCAAATCTATTTTAGGAATCCTTAAGTATTGATCCTTTCAGCCCCAGGCCCACTGCTTTCAGCCTTGAGCGCTTTCACTATTTATTACAATGCACCAGGAAGTATTGCACATTTTTACATGTATAATTACAGAACAGGTAGATAGCACATTTAAACCTTCTAATTCACGTTTTCATTATGTAATACATTATGAGTACTTGTTATGGGCCAAGTATTGTTCTGAGTGCATTATGGGGATTTTTCAAAAGTACAATCCTGTTAAACAGGTATTGTGGCCTCCATTTTATAAATAAGGAGCATGAAATGTTTAAGGGCACAGACTCTAGAACCAAACTACTTCAGTCTGAATCCTGGCTCCTCTATATAAAGGTATATAATCTTAGGCAGGTTATTTACCTTTCTGTGCTCAGCTTTCTTTGTATAAAATGGAGCAATAATGATAACTACCTCATAGGTCTGCTAAAGACAAAGCACTTAGGATAATGCATGATATATAAGAATTCAATAAAGTTGTATCTAATTCATGTTATATCCTCTTCATTTAGGACATAAACTATAACAGATTCTCAATGACGAGTGCCACAAATGAATGGGAAAGCTCACCAATTATCAATATAGTATTTTTATAAATGAACTAGAAAAAAGAAAGATATAACAAATAAATTATACAAAGACTGTAACAAACATACTATGTATGTCATTCATAAAGATAAAAAAGGTTCAAGGATGGCTATTTTGAAAATGTTCAAAGTTCTATACAAAGTTATTATTAGATGATTTCCTCATATATTTCTCTTTTAAAGCCAATGCTCGTGATAACAGCTTGGGAAGCTTGTTTAGAAAAAAAAAAGAAAAAGCAGATTCTAGAATTTTTCTGAGATTTTTTGGGGAGCAGATCAGGAGCAGAGTCTTAAAATACTGTTAATGTTTAAGAGTATTTTAGGTTTGAAAAGCACTCCTTATAAAGTATAATCTCTAATACAGAAAACATAAACACCATTCCTTCAGTGAAAAGCAGAATATTATTGTAAAAAAAATTCTTAAAACTAGAAACAATTCTAATATGTTGAGATATGTGCATGCTAGGGGAAAAATTCATGATGTTTAAATACTATTCATAAGCTACATTAATCCTTATTCAGTACTCCACAGAGTCTCCAATAACCATCTCCAACAAACAACTTTATTTGATTAAATGAAAGAAGAACTTTCATTTGGCAACTGGAAAAAAAAAAAGGCTAACCTCACAAGAAAAAAGCAACCAATATCTGTAAGAAAGATGATCTAAGTAATAATATATACTCTGTATACACAGTACAATTATAGTGTTCACCATGAATGAGCAAAAAGTGTCATGCAAAGGTAAAATAATTTCTTGATAATTACACATGCAAATTGTTACATATATACTACATCATGCCAAGAAAATATGAAAATACCTGATTTTCGAATTGCAGGTCATTTCATTCTCAGGATAATGAATATCCACTGCATCCTGGATGACAGTGCCATATTCATAGACTTTA
Source organism: Papio anubis (assembly GCF_008728515.1). Taxonomy (NCBI): domain Eukaryota; kingdom Metazoa; phylum Chordata; class Mammalia; order Primates; family Cercopithecidae; genus Papio; species Papio anubis. Next base: position 185,849,211 of record NC_044976.1, on the reverse strand, counting down.
ATCTTCTTTGTAACCCCAGCAATCGCAAAATAGTCACAATCCCGGTCAAATTCAATACTAAGGGGAAAAAGTGTATGACAACATTTCAGAATTTGCAACTTTCTATTTCTAAAGTAATTCTGTCTACAAGGATAAAAGATCTACTTCAAATGCCTTCAAATTGTACTAGGCCTCATAACACATATCAAATTAAAAGTGGTTGAGATTTGTGTATATCTACACAATTGTGCACAGGTGTACTTTTGTTCCTAGACACCTGACATGCTTTTCATTCAGTTCTAATAACCATGTTACAGCTTACTGAGAAAGATTTAATGGCGTGAATCATTTGATATACTAAAAGCATGCCAAAAGACAATTATCAACTAATGTTTGATACATTCTAGTTATTTCCCTGCCATTTTGTGAAGACGGTAGAATTTCACAATATTCAATGTTATTTTTAATAAATTAGTATATAATTTGAATTACTGAAGCAATTGGGTGATGACAAGGGGATAGCATACAACAGAACAATTAAATTATCATTACTTTTTCCCAAATTCATATCTAATCCCCCTCCCCAAACATCTCTCTGAATTATAAAACGCCAATATGCATTCCCCATACCACAAGAGGTTAAATAAGTGAATAATCTCCCTTCCTTTAGCGTTACTTAGAGAATTCACCCTCTCTTGCTGATCATTTTTATATAAGCTCCAAAACAAGCTATTTGAAAGCAAGTACAAGATCATACTCGCTTTCATAGAACTTGGAGCCTAAGCAAAGTTGTTTTTATATAACCAGCTAGAAATCTAATTAGCCCAATGGTAGTAAAAGTTGAAATGAATCATCACACACATTATTCCTCAATATGATTTAAGCATCTTTTCTAGAGGTTTAGTGGTAAGAATTTGCACTGATCTACAATTAATTACATAATAATACCTAATATTCATTAGTCATTCACCAACTACTAAAACACTTTGCATGTATTAACTCATTTAGTTCTCATAACAACCTGTGATACATGTATTAATATTCTCTACATTTTACAGATGAGAAAATGAGGATTAGAGGTGAGGTAAATTGCCCAAAGTTAGTCAGTTTGTAAGTGGCTGAGATGGTATTCAAACACAAAGTAGTCTGGTTTCAGTGTTGGTATTAATAATTACTATGCTTTTATCACAGATCAAAGCTCTTAATGTAAAACTCAAAGTGTAAAGGCTAAAGGTTTAAAATCTAATATGTATGAATGTGTCTTCAGTATCTATGTATGTGTGTTTCTTCTCTCAAAATGCCTAGCTAGTGCTCTGCATCTATTAAGCATTCATTTAATTCATAAAAATACAAACACCTACATACAATAATAAAAACATCCATTTTCTTAATGGATTACATGTGATATCCATTCACAGAACAGTTAATGATTAATGATTTATTAAGAAGCTTGCTGAACTGATGATGATAAGAAAGAGACACATTAAGAATATTTCAGGCTGGGCTCGGTGGCTCATGCCTGCTATCCCAGCACTTTGGGAGGCCAAGGTGGGAGGATCCCTTGAGCCCAGGCACTTGAGACCAGCCTGGGCAACATAGTGAGACCCGATCACCACAAAAAAATGAAAAAATTAGTGAGGCATGGTGATATGTTCTTGTCCCCAGCCACTTTGGAGGTTGAATCAGGAGGACTGCTTGAACCCAGGAATTTGAGCCATGACTGTGTCACTTACACTCCAGCCTGAGTGACACAGCAAGATCCTATCTTAAAAAACAAGAAGAAGGAATATTTCCCTTACAGACACACATTGAGATGCCCAATTTTCATTACAGCTTTAAACGTTTCCTTAATTTTATATAAATTTTAAAGAATTAAAAAATTTTTTTACAGAGATGGGGGTCTCACTATGTTGCCTGGGCTGGTCTTGAACTCCTGGGTTCAAGCAATCCTCCCAGCTCAGTCTCCCAAAGTGCTGGGATTACAGATTTTAGGCGTGAGCCACAATGCCCAGTCAATTTTTAAAAAATTTTTATTCAGTTAAGTGTTACTGACTAGAGTACAATTGAGCAAATGTTCCCTCCAGTAAAGTATGATACTATAGCAATGCAATAGATTTATTTGTACAACCTCAACTGAACTGCTGCCTCAGCTACTACTCGCTGCCATGTGGATTTTAATGCACCGTAACTATAATGATGACAACTACTCATCTATCCCAACTCAATTTACACCCATAGTCTCATGTCACTGAAGGAGAAATACTACTTTATCTAGTAAAGGACAGAGTTATTATCAGAACTGAAATCCTGTTTTTAACTTAGGAGGTTTTGGTATAGCTGAGATTTCAAGTGAACCAGTGATGTTATCACTAAATACTTTTTATCCACCTACACATATACATAGCTAATAACTCAACACCATTCCAATGTTGTGCCAGTAAAAGTATGCCATTACTAAACTATTAGTTTTAACATATATAATATGTTTAAACACTAACCTATCAAAATAATAGCTTAAATATATTACAGGGAGAAAACTGATGCATAGGTAAAAATGCTATCAAAAGAATTCAGATGATGACCTAAATATGTCTATTATTTCTTCTGCTGGTAAGTACCCTGTTATTCAAGACAGCTCTCTCTCTTTTTTCAACATGTTATTATTTAGTGACATTAGTTCACTTTTAACTCTCATACTAAGAAGTTAACTTTTTGTTTTGACTTTATTGCTACTGTTTTCTTACATTTTGGTTATGTTTTGCTTTTAATATATTAAGGTATCAAGAACCTGTAGAGTATGTTTTAAAAAATATTTTGGGGGTAACAAGATCTTTCTATAGTGTAAAAATAATAGATTTTAACAGAAATATTAATCAAAAAGTATAAAGAATAGTATTATTTCTAGAAAATACTGATTAAAAAGGAAAGAAAGACAAACAGGTCCCCCCCACCACCCAACCACCTTTTTTAATGGAAGAATTTCCACATCACTAAGACTCAGGATTTAAGTACTTCCAGATACTGAAGCACCTGCTCCCTATCTCTGACATATTTAATCATATATATTCTCAAACATCAACGTAATGAGATTCTAAAAACAGATCATGAACTAACTGAAATGGACACTGTAATTTTCAGGTGCAGAGAGCTTTGTAGAGTTAATACGAAACAGATGACCTCTTATATAACAGTATGATATTTCAGTTACTTTTATTATGAAATCTGGTAACACAAGCAAAAGTACTTCAAAAGTTAAACAGTGACTAGTTAGGCTGAGACTAAATAAAAGGTAAACTAATTGAAATGTTGCTTATGCAATTAAATTCAAAAATAAATTTTAAGTCTTACTACTGTTATACAATGTTTATTTCTGCCATCCACTGTCAGCAGTAATAATAAAAACAACAGGTTTATGAAAATTTACTGCGATGACAAATTCAATTTCACAGAATTTGTTTTTTATTTCAAAACACACAAGTATACTTTTGAAAAATAGTGTTTCTGGGGACATAAACTGCATTTTTCTTTCACATTTTGAAATATTTCAACTGTTAAAAGAAAGTGACTTATATCAACAGCTGAAATATGTAATTCAGTTGTAGGAAACTAGTTGTATTCTTTGTCAAAAAGGTCATTAATCAAGTGATTAAGCAGCAAGGCAAGAAATCGCACAGGACAGCTGATTAATGCATACCTCCAGTACAATGTGGCATGAAGCAATGAAAGCCGTCTATAAGCCCAAGCAGTGAATTTTGTCAGTGTTTCCACTGTCTGTCGTATCTTTTTGCAATTATAAGTATTAACAAACATGGATTAGTGTCCCTGGATGCTAGAGCCCAATTTATCAAATTAAAATATAAAGTAAGAGCAGTTGTCAAAGTTCTCATTCTCATTCATTACCATGATAGTGTGCCTCAAGAGCAGGTAACTATAACTTCAAAGAAACAAAACATAATTTTAGAAACTGGACATTTTAATGAAAAGTGATAAACAGATCTTTAAAAAATACAAACGAGTAAATTAAGAATTGATGTTACTCAACTTTCTTCCAATCAATACTACTTAAAACTTCCATAACATACATAATGCTTGAGATGTATCAAGCATTGTTCTAACCACTTTACATAAATTTACAAGCTTCAAATCTCCACTGTATAAAGAAACTGAGATATACTGATGTTAAGTAATTTGTCCAAGGATACACCAGATAATTCAAATTTAAGCAATTTAAGCAATTAAGATTGAGTCTATGATCTCAATCATCATGCAAACTTGCCATGCAATTTCAATTAGAACAAATGAGCTGGTCTTCAAAGAACATATACATAGGCAAAATAAGAATAATAACACAGAATAATAATATACATTATATTAGATATAGTGATAATAACACATAATAATTTAGCCTGTGCAACAAGTTAAACATAAAGGGATAAAAAAAGAATAAGGTAGCCTCACCGGGTTTATAATTAATAGAAGAGATTACAGACAATATAAGCAAATGTCAAATGATAAGACAAAATATTGATAGAGGAATTCAGGAGGCAATGATTATTGGGGTTTATTCGAAGAAAAGAATGAATCGTGAATATTTTCAGCCATCAAATGTCCAGAGTGCCAGTTATCTGCCAGATACCTAGCTACTGAAAAAACCAAGATGTTAAAAAAAAAACCACATTACAGTTATGTGCCATTTAAGGACATCTTATGTTCCCATAAATTATAATGAAGCTGAACAATTCCTACCCTAGTGACTTGCAGTGCAACAACACGATCCTCAGGTTTGTGGAGAAGATGGTCATATCAGCACATATGAGGGCTACCTCATTTTGTCCCCTATGGTTGCACAGATTTACATCGTCTGGATGTATCAAATTATTTAACCAGGAACATTTCATTTCTAGTCTTTTACTGTTAAACAATGCTGGAAAAAAAAAAAAAAACAAACCCCTTCTATATGTGTCAATTGCCACATAAGCAAGAATACTCTTAAACACACCCAGAATATGAAGCGCTAGGTCAAAAAAATATGTATACTTTTCTATTAAGTAAAAGCGAAATCTCTCTCCACCTAGATAATGCCATTAATAATCACAATTTCTCCCCTAAATGTTCCCTTTGCTTTCTCATTCTAACTGAAACCCAGCTCTCCCCTGAATATACTGCTTCCTCAAAGTCTTCCCACATTCCATGTTCAAAGAGGCCTGGAAAGTAAAGTTGGTGTCCTTACTATACACAGCTTCTTCTAGTCATTTTTCTCTCTCCTCCCTGAAACCTCCCAGCTCAAAATCTCCTGTAACATATACCATCCAGTAAGTGTCCTTGATGCTCCTTCTACCAACCCATGAGTTCTTGGAAATTCTAACTTTCAGCTCACTGTCATTTTCTTAAAAATTATTCCTTTCATAACTGTTATTTTAGTAACTATATATAGATGATTAATATCCTGGTCTATCAGTTTTCTTGACTTCCTCTTCTCCAAAGATCTTTTATTCTGCCCACTTCCACTTCACACAACCATGACCACACCCTAAACACTTTTCTTCGTTACCAATAACTTCACTCCCTCCTTCACCTTATGACATAACACTTTCTGACAACTACTTCCATTCTTTCCAGTTGATTCATTGTCTCTAACAATCCCTCAAGGCCAATGTGATCTAAAAATCTCTGGATCCTATAACCACTGCTCCTCATTCTGTCATGTATTTACTTTCTTCTTTCCCAACATAAATTACATGGCCAGTAAATATAACTCCCTCACACAACTTTGTACTCGGTTACCATTTTCATTCTCTTATCTTTCGTACTTTACCTCCCTGGCAAAACTAACCCTAGATAAATTTCTCTACTTACTCTACATTTGAACTGGCAGATTTGAAAATGGTTAGAGAAAAAACAAGCAACCATGTTCCCTGGTCTCATTTTAAATTCATGATCACTATCCTTAAGGGGGGCACTTAACACTAACTTCATAGGAAACTACTCTCATCCTCTCACTCATAGAAAGAAGTTACGTAATTTTTTTTACTCTTCACAAATTTCCCATACCTTCACAATCACTCTCAGCAAATTATTCCTTTTTTGTTTCTGAGACGGTGCCTCACTCTGTCACCCAGGCTGGGGTGAGGTGGGCGCGATCTTGGCTCATGCAACCTCTGCCTCCTAGATTCAACCGATTCTCCTGCCTCAGCCCCCCAAGTAGCTGAGATTACAGGCGTGTGCCACCATGCCCAGCTAATTTTTGTATTTTTAGTAGAGACAGGGTTTCACTATGTTAGCCAGACTGGTCTCAAACTCCTGACCTCAGGTGATCTGTCTGTCTCAGCCTCCTAAAGTGCTGGGATTACAGACATGACCCACTGTGCCCGGCCAAATTATTCTGTTTTTAAGTGTACCGAAAAATATAAAAACAGGAAGATACTTTCCAAAGGCTCCCACTAACCACATCTTCCACTTATCAGCATTTATACCAACATGTTTTGATATATTCTGTGGCCTTTCTTGTCATTCTGAACACATGTGCTCCTAGATGTAACCAAAATATATACTTGTGCGGTAAGTTCCATCCTTGCTTACCTACTCAAGGATTCTTTCCTAAATTTCCCTCCTCTCTCCTGTATCAATCAATTTTTCCATCTATCCTGGATCTTTTCCATAAGCCTTTCCGTGTTCTTCTTCCTTTTCAAGTAAAAAACAAAATACCTCTTATAATCCTATTTCTATTTTAGCTACTATCCTATTGTTTTCCTTTCTAATACCATAATTTTACAAAAAAAAAAGTTTTCCATAATCTCTCCTCTCATTCTCCTTAACTCACTGGAATCAAGTTTTTACCTCCATCACTGAAAATGCTGTATGAAGGTCAATAATGACCTCTAGGTTGCTAAAGAGAACAGTCAAATCCGAATTCTGACCTTCCTTAAACATCAAGAATAGCTGACATAGATGATCACTCTCTCTTCCACAATAGAGTGATTTTTCTCCTATCTTACTGACAACTCCATCACAGTCTACTTTGGTCATTCCTCCTCATCTTCACTTTGATAATAAAGCATCCCAGGCCGGGTGCAGTGGCTCAAGCCTGTAATCCCATCACTTTGGGAGGCCGAGGTGGGTGGATCAGCTGAGGTCAGGACTTTTGAGACCAGCCTGGCCAACATGATGAAACCCAGTCTCCACTAAAAATACAAAAAAATGAGGCGTGCATGGTGGCAGGCACCCGTAATCCCAGCTAACTCAGGAGGTTGAGGCAGGAGAATCGCTTGAACCCGGGAAGCAGAGGTTGCAGTGAGCCGAGATCACACCATTGAACTCCAGCCTGGGCAACAAGAGCAAAACTCCATCTCAAAAAATAAACAAAACAAAACAATATAAAATAAAAGCATCTCAGAGCTAAGCTAAGCTCTTGTACCTCATCTCCTTTTTATCTTCCTGGATTTCTTTGGTGATCTCATATGGGCTCATGGCTTTCAATCTATACAGTACACTGATGACTATCAAATGTTTGTCACCCAAACCAGACCTCTCTCTACACTACTACCCTATGTGTACTTGACAGCTCCAATTTTAATCTAATAGGATTGTTAACCTGTCTGAAATTGAGTTGCTGAATCCCCTGCCAAACATCTAGTAATTTCTTCCAGTTTTACTTGATTAGGTTGACTAACAATTTTCATCTTTTGTTTTTAAAAGCTCATGAATTGATTTAGTAATTGTTTTTCACAATGTATTCTTATTTTTATATTTATTTAATTTCCTTCTATTTTATTTAGTTTACTTTGTTCTTTCTCTAATTTCTTTACTTGGATGTTTAATTAAATTGTTTTATATCTTCTTTATCAATATTTTTTCAGTTAATTCCTTTAGAGTAGTTAATTCCTTTAGAGTAAGGAGTTCTATTCTGGGCACTTTTAGCTATGTCCCACAGGTTCTGATACACAGAAGTTTCATCACACTGGTCTGATTTCCATTTTGATCCTGGAGTTGCCAAAGAAGCTATTAAATTTCCATGTGGTATATTTTTTCTGTTTTGTAAGTTTGTAATAAATGTTTCATTTTACCGTGCTGTGTTCAGAAAACGTTAATTTTTATATTCTATAATTTGAGATTTGGTACATGATCTAGATTCTTTACATTTTCTGATGTTCCATGGACAATTTAAAATAAGGTATACTCTTTATAAATGTTCGTATATGTGTTCTAGCTTGTTAATTATGTTATTTAGGGCTTCTACAGTTTTATTAACATTTATTTTTTGTACACTTAATCTGTCATGGACTCAGATCTAAGTCTCATACCACTAAATGTGTTTATTTTGTCTTACAGTTAACACAGATATTTTTTAATACATAAAGATATTTACAATTAGACTTATACTTCAGTGTAGACTGAACTTTGATCATTATAATGGGTGCGTGTGTGTGTGTGTGTGTGTGTGTGTGAGACAAGGAGAGACTGATTTCATGCTTTCTAGCCTGAATTAAATCTTACTTTCAACTTTCACATTTCAAAGTCTTAAGAACTCTTTTATATAAGCACAGATTTGTGGTTTGTTATAATCTACTATAAAAATATTTTCTTATTGATAGGAAGTTTAGCCTATTTAAATTTATCAATCACATGTTTACTTTTGTATCTATCATCTTATTTTGTGATATGTTGTTTCAACTGCATTTTTAATTAAAACAAAGTATTTGACCACCTGATTTCTTTGTTTTCTGTGTTAGTCTCCTAAATGGGAATTGTAGTATTTCTGTCTAGTGACTACAAAATTACTTTATTAATTACTACAGAAAGAAATAAAGGATTCAATGTACCTACTAAGTTTCTACTCTGAGCAAAGGATAAAGTTATTGTTGCCCTTACTCTTCCAATCCTACTGATTATATTGTCTCACAATCTACATTATACCTCCAAAAATATTTATACTTCTCATCCTTATGCAAATGAACATCCTATAATTAACAGCGCATAGAAATGAAATCCACTTTACATAGAAAGACAAACGACCCCTGCATTCCCAATATTTGCTGAACATTCCAAACTTACTAATTATAAGTAGGTATAAGAATCTTATTATCCATTATATTGTCTAATGCAGGTATACCTGCTGTGTAGTTCTGAAATGATTCTAAATATTTACATAGTTTGCTACATGAATGATATGCTTTGCTATAATAAGAATTTAGAGTGTATTCCCTCCCCACTTCAAGAATGTGGCCTCTTATCAGATCCCATACATGAACTTGAAACTTCTCCTCCTCCCCTCTGGAATGTGATACTACACCTCTCCTCAGATCCCATATGTGAGTTACTGACTTCAACTACTGAACTTCAAACATATATAAACCTAAGAGCTTGATAGCACTTTGAGAGCTTAGTTTGTGTCAAGTTTGACTCTGTCAGCCACTTCTGAGAAGATGGAATGCTCAGGTTGTGACATGGCTTGGAGCTTTGAAGCCTTGCTTTCTAACACCAGCACGGCCCTCTCACTTCAAGGGACCTTACAGATAGTTGCGGATCTCAGCTGTGCTCACACAAAAGCACACTTCAATGTTTAATTAAACTTTACTTTCCACTGAGGCCTGCTTCCATCCTAATTGAGCAACCAGACTTTAATAATGTTGGAGCTCACTCACTATGTGGTTAATGTAACTCATCTATCAAGTGTATTCTGTGTGAAACTTGTTCACATTATTCTCTCCCTCTTAAGCACTGTGAACCTAAGAAAAAAAGTATCTTTGTATGGCAATAAAACAAGTGAGTCATAAATTATTCTTTGATCATCTTCTTATTTTAACCATACAGAATAGCTAAGTATTTACAAATTAAAATCATCTTTTATTTTCCTTTTATTTCTCCTTTATATTAGAATTAAGACATTACAATTTTTTAAAAATTGCAGTCAGGGAATTTGTGAAATCTTTATTTTATTTATTAATTTATTTATTTGAGATGGAGTCTTGCTCTGTTGCCCAGGCTGGAGTACAATGGTGTGATCTTGGCTCACTGCAACCTCCGCCTCCCGGGTTAAAGCGATTCTCCTGCCTCAGCCTCCTGAGTAGCTGGGATTACAGGCACACACCACCACGCCTGGCTAATTTTTGTATTTTTAGTAAAGATGGGGTTTCACCATGTTGGTCAGGCCAGTCTCGAACTCCTGACCTAGTGATCCACCCGGCTCGGTCTCCCAAAGTGCTAGGATTATAGGCATGAGCCACTGCGCCCAGCCAATATCTATTAATTTTATGTCAGAACAGTGTCAGTGGTTCCAACAAAACTTCATTTATGAACACTAGAATCTGAATTTTCACGTCACAAAATATTATCCTTTGTATTTTTTTTCAACCTTTGCAAATATAAAAAATATTCTTAGTGTTACAAAGTCAGGCAATGAGTTGAAATTTGGATTGCAGGTATTAAGTTTGCTGACCTTAAACTGTTTTTTTAATAGCAACCTGCTAGACAATTGCTGACCTTATTCTGAATTAATGGATGGACTTGATTTTATATCATAGGCACTAAATTTAAGCCACATTTTAAAGTCTATGCATATTTTTATTCTATTATTTTTATTAGGTGGCTCATTTTGTTTGAATTCCATAAAACCTCAAGATCTTGCTTTAAAACAACTACTTTAAAAAAATTTACTTTCCTATTCCTTCTGGCTATCACTGAATAGCTAAAACAAATAAATACACTACCTGATAGATTATATTCTGAAACACTTTTGTGAATATCAAGTGTTTATCTTGTGATAAAACATCTTTCTCCTTAAAGCACTTAAAATTAAAGATGCATCTTGATGCCCTTTAAAATCAATATTCTTAATATCAACTTTTGTTCATTTAGAACATCTAGTAGAGAAAATAACAAGAGCTGAAAAACAAAATATATTTTTGTATCCAAAGTTACTATGACATTTTGTCCTCTTTAAAATGTTTTTAATAAACATTTTGAAATGTGTATTTCGTAAAAGTACACGACTCAAAAGAGAATCATATGAAAGCTAGTTTCAGTTCTTAACTTTTGAAACTGCAAAATAAAATACATCTAATTTCTCAGTACTGTTCTCCAGCAGTTATTTACAAAGCAACCAATAGGACCACAATTTTAAATCGGTAATGTCATTGCTGTGATGTTTCATCAGGAAATCATAAAACTAAGATATAAAGAAACTATTTCATCCTACCAAGAACTAATGTGGAGCATAAGTTTATAGTTTAGAAGAAAATTTCATCATTTATATTTAAAAATGTGTCCCCAAAATATCAGTTAACACAGAAGACTTAAAAAATCAGAAACCCATTTTGTGTTTCTTATAAAAACAAGTAGTAAAAAACACTGAAGAAAAATATAAAAGAAAATGTGAGTTTTACCAGATAAATGCGTTCAAACCATTGCAGCAAGAAAAAAAAGAAGAGCTCTTATTCTAAAACGTATATGGAAATGTAAGGGACTTATACTAGCCAGCATAACTTTTGAAAAGAGAAACAAAGATGGAGAACTTATATTATCGAATTTCAAGCCTTAATTATAAAACTACAGTAATCAAGAGCAGACATACAGATCAATATAACAGAACAGACAGTTAAGCAGACTCACATATATATAGTCAATTCATTTTAAACAAAGATGCCAACAGGAAAAGGTTACCTTTTGATCAAATGATGCTTGGAACAAGTGGGTATCTATATTGGGAGGAAAAAACTGAACCTCAGCCAGGCATGGTGGCTCACACCTGTAATCCTAGCACTTGGGAGGCTGAGGAGGGTGGATCACCTGAGGTCAGGAGTTCCAGACCAGCCTGACCAACATGGAGAAACCCCATCTCTACTAAAAATACAAAATTTACTAGGCATGGTGGCGTGCGCCTGTAATCCTAGCTACTTGGGAGGCTGAGGCACGAGAATCACTTGAACCCGGGAGGCAGAGGCTGCAGTGAACTGAGATCACACCATTGCACTCCAGCCTGGGCAACAAGAGTGAAACTCCACCTCAAAAAAAAAAAAAAAAAAAAAGAAAGAAAGAAAGAAAAAAGAAAAAAATGAACCTAAACCTCACAATCTAAATAAAAAATAACTTGAAATAGATTATAAGCCTGTAACTAAAAGCTAAAGTTATTACAATTATAGAAGAAAATATAGAAGAAAAATCTTCGGGGCAGAAACATTTCTACAGGGTAGAAAAATTTTTAAACTGGATGAACTGGAATTCATCAAAATTAAATACCACTCATGTTCCTTGAAAGATGCTATTAAGAAAACAGAAAGATGAGCCTCAGGCAAGGAAGAAAAATTTGATAACACATATATCTGAGAAAGAACTCACATCCATAATATAAAAGGAATTCTAATCACTAAAAAAGAGAAAGACCTGATTATTATTATTATTATTATTATTTTTTTGAGACGGAGTCTTGCTCTGTCGCCCAGGCTGGAGTGCAGCAGCGCGATCTCGGCTCACTGCAATCTCTGCTTTCCGGGTTCACGCCATTCTCCTGCCTCAGCCTCCCAAGCAGCTGGCACTACAAGTGCCTGCCACCACGCCTGGCTAATGTTTTTTTTTTGTATTTTTAGTAGAGACGGGGTTTCACCATGTTAGCTAGGATGGTCTCGATCTCCTGACCTCGTGATCTGCCCGCCTCAGCCTCCCAACGTGCTGGGATTATAGGCGTGAGACACAGCGCCCAGCTGAGAAAGACCTGATTTTTAAATACTGGTCAAAAGATTTGAATAGACAATTCACAAAAGACATACAAATGGCTAATAAGTGCATTAAACACCACTAGTGATAAGGGAAAAGCATAGAAAAATAACAAGAAAATGCCATTACATACCCACTAATAAAATGCCTGATATTTAAGAATAACAATGCCAAGAGTTGCTGGGGATTTCGAACAACTGGAATTTTTTTAAGTGTTAATTAAGGTGCTAAAATAATCCAATCACTTTAAAAATCATTTTGGCAGCTTCTTAAAATGTTAAACACATCCTAACCATACAGCATAGCAATTCCAAATCCCAGTATTTACCCAAAGAAATAAATATAAACATTAATATCCAAAATGACCTGTATATGAATACTCATTATTCATAATAGTAACAAACTAAAAACCCAAACAAGTTTATTCAAATAAATTATACAATTATTCAAATGAATAAACTGTAGAATATTTAGACAATAAAATACTACTCAATAAGTAAATAAACAAATTATTAATATGGGCATCAACATGAACGAATATCAAAAACAAGCTGGGTGAAATGAGCTAGACACAAAAGAATAGATACTGTATGGTTCCATTTACGAGAAATTTTTAAATGGCTGAATTATTTTATAGTGACAGAAAGCAGATAAATAGTTGCCTGCAGCAGGAGTTTGAAAGAGGGGCGGAATTAACTGCAAGTGGTGGAAGAGTAAATTTTTGAAAACGTTTTATATTTTGACTGTCATTAACACAAATACCAAAAATCAAACTGAATGCTTTACTGTATATAAATTATACTACAGTAAAGGTGATTTTAAAAACTATCCAACTTGTGATTTTGTATTTCTTAAATTATGTAAATCAGATTGCAAATTAATCTCTCTCAAGCACAGATCAAAGCATCGAGTTTTATAACTTCAGAAGTTATCCACAAAATCACCTACTGACGTGGGTGGGGAGAAGGGAAGAGGAAGAGAGAGAATGTGAACACAACTAAACATCATTAGTGGTAGAAAAACAGCCCTGTTTCAATGTTAGTATGATATAGCTAAGTTGCCTAACCATAGGTTAGCTTCTGTCTATTTCAGGGCATTTTTTTGGGGGGCTCTGTTTGACAAATAATTGTAAAAATACACAAATAGGAAACTTTCTGCTGTACATACCAGAATGTGTTATTATGTAAATAAAATCTGTAGCTCTCATTAACCCAATGATGGAGTGTCTACTATATGACAGGCCAAGTGATAGGTTATTTCTGTTAAGTAAGTAATGATAAAACATAAAATAGCCACTCATCACAAATAGATCAGAAAATCTGACAAAAGCCACTTTCTTTCGCAGACACACTTTGATGTCTGAAAATATGACAGAAGTTTAATCAAGTATAGCAGTACATCCTGAGAGCTTAAACAAATCTTTTTCAACCAGTTAAAAGTGGAAAAACCATCTGTACCTGATGGATTTTTCAAAATTAGATAATGGGCCAAATCTGGCCCATGGTCCATAGTTTGCAAATTTTAAAAAACCCCTTACTTTTCTCAATCAAAATAAGCTTCCTTGCATATAAACAAATTCAATGTAAAGTTTGAAAACTTACAATTCCAAAACACTGAAAAATTACAAAAAAATGTCATATTTCATTTATATAAATAGGGATATATTTTTTAATATTATTTTTAAAGGCTAATGGAGACACTAGCATTTCCAGGACATATCTACATACTGCTCTAAGATAATATATGCTCAAAATATTAGTTCAATAAATTCTGGAACCAACTTTTGAACCCCCAAGTGTAATTTGTCAAATGTAATATATTCTTTACTGCCTTCATATGAATATACTGAACATAGTAATGTGAATAGCCCTATAAACATTAGCTACCACACTCCAATACACCTCAGTGACCTCAGGGTGCATTAAAATATCTAAAACCATTTGACCTCATATGAAATTAATATAAGCAGCTTTACTTTTTGGGATCCTATCTGCAGTGTTATGATTTCTTTCCACATTTTCTTTCTTTTCTTTTTTTTGAGATGGTGTCTTGCTCTGTTGCCCAGGCTGGGGTTCAGTGGCGTGATCATGGCTCACTGCGGCCTTGACCTCCCAGGCTCAATCGATTCCCCTGCCTCAGCCTCCTGAACCCAGCCAATTTTTGCATTTTTTGTAGAGATGGGGTTTCACCACGTTGCCCAGACTGGTCTCAAGCTCCTAGGCTCAAGCAATCTGCCTGCCTCAGCCTCCTAAAATGTTAGGATTACAAGTGTGAGCCACCATGCCCGGCCTCTTCCCCTTTTGCAAGCTTGCGGTAGCTACCGTTTCTTGCTGCTGCCATTTAACCTACCTATTGCAATCACTCTCCCCTTTATAATTTAGAGACACAAATCATATATCTAAGATTATTAGAAATTTTGTATAAGTCAATAGGCCTGAAGTAACCCAATAAACTAATATGAGTTTTAGTCATTAATTTAATGGCATTCATTTCATTCCAGTGCCTTTTTATTTCATGTAAGCCTTCCTTCCTATGTTTCAGTCAGATGAGACTGCCAGAGGTTAAAATCTGTTTAGGTGAAGGGTTAGTATGTTATGGAACTCTTTACTGTGAACAGCAGATAGAGGAATTAACTCAGATAAAGGGGAAAAAAACTGAAATAGTACATGCGGACAAATGCTCTTACAGTAATGTCCTATCTTACTAAGAAGTTTTAAATGTCTAAAAATGTCCGAGGGAAGCAATATACGGGGAAACTATCATACCTAGGACAAACGGTGAATTGAAGCTTTGTCAAATATTTATGTTATAAAACACTTGTCACCAGATTAAGTTTTACATATAGCGACATCAGTTATTTGTAAGTTGCAGCTGTAAGGGATCAAAACATGCCACCCCAAAATACGCTACTCTGGCATAAAATTATTTTGAGCTGAAGACAACGGAAAAAAAGTAAACATAGGATAAGCTAAAACAGAACATAAACTCCTTTTGGGAAGATGTTTCCCCCACCCCACTTCCTGTACCAGGAAGGGGATAAGGTTTTTTTTTTTTTTTTTTAAAGATGGAGTCTTGCTCCATCGCCTAGGTTGGAATACAGGGGTGCGATCTTGGCTCACTGTAACCTCCGTCTCCCGGGTTCAAGCAATTCTCCTGCCTCAGCCTCCCAAGTAGCTGGGATTACAGGTGCCCACCACCATGCTCAGCTAATTTTTGTATTTTTAGTAGAGACGAGGTTTCACCATGTTGGCCAGGCTGGTCTCGAACTCCTGACCTCGTGATCCACCTGCTTTGACCTCCCAAAGTGCTGGGATTACAGGCATGAGCCACTGCACCTGGCCTGGGGATAATGATTTTATCACAAAGATGAGATGGCACCAAAAAAGAATCTACACAAGTCTTTCAGGACTAAGAAGCCCTTATCTACCATTAGTTTCCGCATATATTTGTTGACCCTAGCAGTTGAAAGTCCCTTTCCTTTCTCTTGTTATTTCTCTTTATTGTTCTTTGTTCAAATGATATAAAAGCCTCCAAATCTAGCCATTTCTTTGGGGTTCTCCCTTCTTTTATGAACCTCCCCCACCTCTTCAGCCCCCATGCCCCATGTCATGTAAAACTTTTAACTTCAAATAAGTGTTTGTGCCTTTTCTCTTGTCAATTTGTTGTCAACTTATTCCATAGGCCCAGCCACTGAACCTGAAAGGGTAGAGAAAAGCTTTTCCTCCTCTACATAGTAAAGTGAACTCCTACTAAACTCCTACCAGTGATAACATGGAAAAGACTTTGCTATTTTAATTGTCAAAAACATAAAAAAGAATAAATGGGAGACCAAATTTTTTAAAGTTCAAAACTTCCCTCTCAATCCTACAAAATGTTTTGTGTTATTTACTGGCAGCCCAGTGGCTGCTGACTTTTATGTCAAGGTGAGATGGTTCTCCAGCACAGTAAGAGTATGTTTCCTTTTAAGGACCAGCTCTGCAGGTCAATCACCAGGATGAAACATCAGTATTTTAAACATTAATGAATTCAATTTCAAATTTCACTATGAAATTCCTTCACCAAAAAATAACTGTAACAGCTTTTTTGAGAAAAACAAAGATATTTCCTTTGTTCTGGTCTCTAAACTAGAGTTTCGCTATTAATGTTCAGCACTAAGACAAGTTTAAGTTATATGTGATTGATCCCTTCTGCCCTTGGAACAGTTGCTTACCAGCTGTTTTCCAGACCCAGCCCCTATCCAACTTTCCCAGGGGCAGATGGAATAAGTACCTTGGTACACATGCAACCCATTCATATGACAACTTACTGGGCAAGAAGAAACTAATGGTTTTTAACTCTATTTTTGTTGATTCACAAAGTATAAATATAAAAACTATAAAAAGTATATTATAATGGTAGATATATGCCATATATTAATCCAAATGCATAGAACATACAATACTAAGAGTGACTCCTCATGTAAACTATAGACTTAGGGTGATAATAATGTGTCGCTGCAGGTACAAATTGTAACAAATTGATACGGAAGAGGGACAGGGAAGTGCTGGAAGGAGAAGGTCTGGGTCCCTGGTGAGGACTCCAACCCCAGGCCTGTGCCCACGGACTGAGGTGAGGACATGCATTTCTGTTTTTCTGCCCAAATGTTGCATTTTCCAAGACCACTCTGACCCGCTGCACCCCCATCCTGCACCTATAAAAACTCTGACACCCCAGTAGGCAGAGACACAGCGGCTGGACGTGGAAAGGAACACATCGGTGGAAGAGCATACACCAACAGGCACCAGCAGACACCAGCAGGCCATTAAGCAGCAGCAGGATGCAGAATTTGGCTGGGATGGTTGGAAGATAGCCTGGCCGCTGGGCAGCCTGACTTCAGGGGAAAACCACCTTCCCACTCCATCCTCCTTCTGGCCTCCCCATCCACCTCCCTGACAGCTACCACCACTCAATAAAAAAGCTTGCACTCATTCTCCAAGCCCACGTGTGATCCAATTTTTCCGGTACACTAAGGCAAGAAGCCCAGGATACAGAAAGCCCTCTGTCCTTGTGATAAGGCAGAAGGCCTAACTGAGCTGATTAACACAAGCTACCTATAGACGGCAAAACCAAAACAGCACTCTACAACATATGCCCACTGGGGCTTCAGGAGCTGTAAACGTTTACCCCTAGACACTGCTGTGGGGTCGGAGCCCACGTTCCCACGATCTGCCTGTCTGCCTGCTCCCTGTAGGGTCAAAACTTCTCTGAGCAGCAGGGCACCAAAGCAACAAGCCACACTGCCATCACACACCCTGCAAGGGGGACAAGGGAATTTTCCCATTTCAAAATGTACCACTCTGGTGGGGAATGTTGGTAACAGGTGATGCTATGTATGTGTGGGAACAGGAGGTATATGGGAAATCTCCGTACTGGGAACCTAAAACTGCTCCATAAAATAAAGTCTATCAAAAAGTAATTATGATCTTTTCCTAAATAATTAGGCTGGGCGCGGTGGCTCACGCCTGTAATCCCAGCACTTTGGGAGGCCGAGGAGGGCGGATCACAAGGTCAGGAGATCGAGACCTGGCTAACACAGTGAAACCTCGTCTCTACTAAAAATACAAAAAATTAGCTGGGCGTGGTGGCGGGCACCTGCAGTCCCAGCTACTCGTGAGGCTGAGGCAAGAGAATGACATGAACCCAGGAGGCGGAGCTTGCAGTGAGCCGAGATTGCGCCACTGTACTCCAGCCTGGGTGACAGAGCAAGGCTCTGTCTCAAAAGAAAAAAAAAAAAAAAAGAAAGAAAAAGAAAGAATTAAAAATGTAAAGATTTCTTATTAGAAATGCCTTCCTTCCTTCCATGCAAATTCTTACACACAGCACAGACTACAGGATTAGAAACTCTGAGAGTGGAGCCCATCCATCTGTGTTTTAACAATATCTCCAGATGATTATGAGGCACTGTCCTAAAAACAGGTAAGTCTGAAAGGGTAAGAATGCCAAACATTTACATAGTATTTACAACATGCCACATAAAACACAGAATAATTTCAAAGTTGTTCTCATTTCATCTTATTTAAATATGATTAATTGAGCCTATTTCCAGTTAAGCCAGATAACTGACATAAAAACACATTTTTTTCCAAACTACATGAAACTGTGAATGAATGAACTTTATTCATTCAAACTGATACTTCTAACTCCTGTTTTAAATTATGAGTTGCACTCTAAAGAGTTACCAAGGCCTTCTCCTCCAGAAGTAGTCTACATAACTGAATATATGTGAATAATTATATTCTCTTACTTTTCTTCCACATTTTATCCAGAGGAAATGCAAAATACCTTCCCCTTAAACTTGCTAAGTACAACAGCAGCCCAGCCTTTAACAATTACTACCTCCCCACAAACTTCTGCAAGAAATATAACTGTAATCCCCGTATTTGGGAGGCCAAGGCAGGCAGATCAATGGGGGACAGAAGTTTGAGACTGGCCTGGGCAACATGGTGAGATCCTGTCTCTACAAAAAATACAAAAATTAGCCAGGCATGGTGGTAGGCGCCTGTAGTCCCAGCCACAGGGGCTGAGGTGGGAGGATCACTTGAGCCCGGGAGGTCAAGGCTGTAGAAAGTCAGGATTATGCCACTGCACTCCATCCTGAGCAACAGGGTGAGACTTCACCTCAAGAAAATTTAAAAAAAAGAAAAAGAAATTATATGAAATATATGGTTTTGGACATAATGAAGTCATAAAAGTAAGTATGTTAGTGCTACATTCTATCTTTAAAATCAAGCACAGAAAGAATAATCTATAGGAATTCATTAAATTTTAAAGAAGCATTTCAAATGTCTCCAGGAAACTAAAAGTCATCACCTCAAAAGAACTCTCTTTAGTCAACTCCCACAGTATTTTATCAACTTGCCACAAGCATTTACTATTTATTTTCTACCTTGAATTTGAGTTATTTATTCTCCAATTGAGTATTCCTCAGGTATATCAGGTAAACAGGAATACCCAACAGATATCAAGTAGACTATCCAGTGCTAGAAGTACAAAGATGAAAAAGCATTCTTGCCAAAGATGTGAGCACTTCTCCCTGAACACCATCTCCAGAGGGTTCTCCCTCACTTGCTTACTGCATAAGCTCTTTTAAGGACCCTTTAACACCCTGCCACTAAACCTAAAAAAGTACCTGCCTCTGCATCCACTTTCTTCTTTCCTTATATTACCCAAAAGGAAGCGGCCTTCCTTCTAATTAAGGCAAGAAGTGTTACTTTGCTTTAGATCCAATCCCATCTGTAAGATCTCATGATCTAATCCACCAGTTTATCTCCTTTTCCCTTTGGATTGCATGGCAATACACTCTCTCATCCTCCTTTCCAAGTTTCTCAGTCTGCTTTACTAGTTCCTCCTTAGCTACCAAGTCTTCAAATGTTAGCCAGTGTTCTATATATCTACAACTATGGTGTCAATTGCTAACTGCAAAAGTTTCCAAATTCACAGCCCTCACCTCATCTCTGTATAACCAGAGAATTTATGTCAAATGTTAGATATCCCCCGTGAACGCTGTTGCTACTTAAACAAGCTCCTCCTCCCGTATCCCCACCTGTGTAAATGATACCCATATTTTCCGTGCCCGGCTGCTCCAGCCAAAACCTTAGAAGTTATTTCCCTCTGCTTCAAGGTCAACATCAAAACAATCACAAGTTCTGGCTACCCTAGTTCTTCTATATTGTTAAATACTTCTTCTGCCTTGCCCCACAGACCTCCCAGAACCCATATATTGGATCTATTTCCACTTGTACTTCTTTTTTTTTTTTTTTTTAACTTTTTTTTTAAATTAAAAACTCTACCAGCCAGGTGCAGTGGCTCACGCCTGTAATCCCAGCACTTTGGGAGGCCGAGGTGGGTGGTTCACCTGAGTTCAGGAGTTTGAGACCAGCCTGGCCAACATGGCAAAACTCCATCTCTACTAAAAATACAAAAATTAGCTGGCTGTGGTGGCACAAGCCTGTAATTCCAACCACTCAGGAGGCTGAGGCAGGAGAATAGCTTGAACCCGGACGGCAGAGGTTGCAGTGAGCCAAGACTGTATCACTGCACTCCAGCCTAGGCAACAGAGCAAGACTCCAACTCAAAAAACAAACAAACAAAAAACAAAACAAAACCAAAAAAAAAAACAAGCAAATAAACCTCTGTCATCCAGGCTGGAGTGCAGTAGTGCCACCATAGCTCACTGTAACCTTGAACTCCTGGGCTCAAGAGATCCTTCCACCTCACCCTCCTCATTAGTACTACAGGTACACACCACAGGCCTGGCTAATTTTTGATTTTTTGATTTTTGTAGAAATGGGGTCTTGCTATGCGTCCCGGGTTGGTTTTAAACTCCTGGCCTCAAGCAATCCTCCCGCCTCTGCCTATCAAAGCAATGGTATTATGGGCATGAGCTCCCATGCCCGACCACTCCTGCTTCTGCCCAACTATTCTCCATACTGTATACTGTAAATACTTTCATAGCACTTAAAACACTTTATTCTATATGCTCACTGATAGAGTTGGATATTTGTACCTGCCCAAATCTCATACTGAACTTGTAATCCATAATGCTGGAGGTGGGGCGTGACCTGAGGTGTCTGGATCATGGGGATGAATCCCTCCTGGCTTGGTGCTATCTTCATGATAGTGAATTCTCACAAGATCTCATCATTTTATAAATGTGTGGTACCTCCCTCCTCACTCTCTCTCACTTGCTCCTTCTTTGTGACTTGCCTGCTCCCACTTCACCTTTCACCATGACGATGAGGCCTCCCTAGAATCTGAGCAGATGCCAGCACCATGTTTCCTGTGAAGCCTGTAGAACCGTAAGCCAATTAAGCCTCTTCTCTTTATAAATTACCCAGTCTCAGGTATTTCTTTATAGCAAGGCAAGAACAGCCTAGTACACTCACTTAACCGTCTGTGTCCTCACTACCATGTACATCACTCTTACATTCTCAGCACTTAACCTCTTTGACATGAATAGGTATGATTTTGAAAAAAATTAAGCATAAAAATATTCTAGACAAATATATGTGAATATATAACTGATCTTAGCATCACAGAAAGATTTTCTAAATGAAAAGGCTAGAATTTGGTTTTAAAAAGTCGTAAGAATGTATGGCAACTGCCTCCTGAGGAAGGTTATTCTACCTCAGCACACTGCTGACTACAAAGATCTTCCTTATATTAACCTTAAAATGTGGCTTCTAGACGTAAGTTCTACTTTTATTTCTTGGATACCTAACACAGGTTTGTGATAAATCTTCACAAATCTTCTAAAATTTTAAATGCTAACCTAATTAATGTTTGTTTTGTGGATATGTGTAAAATTATTTCAGCTTATGGCTTCACTCTGTACTACTGACAAGCCTCTTACAAGGCAAGGGAAAATAAACAGGAAAACCAAGTTGAGATTAGAACAGGAAAATCTTAGGGTAGAAGTTATAAGGGTGGGAGTGCATGTAGTGACTTTCAAAGTGTAAGCTTAGATTGTTTGTGTTTCCTTTTAAACCTATATTTTGAATCACGTATGTTTTGAATTACCATAGAAGCAGAAAACTCACCAACACTTGCTGACAATTTTGCATTCCTTTTTAAGTTGTTAACATGAATTTATATTTCTGTTACATGTCATTGGTAATTCACAAACTTCTTGTATAGCCTAAGGATTATTTCTTCAAAGGAATACTTATCAACAAGCAAATATGTAGACATATATGGGCAAATGCTAGAGTCCTACTTACTCTGGATCCTCTCCCAGCAGGTAAAACAATTTTTCATTCATTCATGCATTCATTTAACAAATATTTACAGACATAGGAATATGCAAGAAATAAGACAGTAAGACCCCTGCCACTGTCTGAATGTGGCAGACATTCACCTGGATGAATCTCCCAGCCTAAAACACAGTTTTAAAAATAACTGCTATAAAAGACTGATCCCAGGCAAAATTTGGGAAGGAAATCCCTCCCTCTGCATTCCTATTCATCTCATTTCTCAACCAACCCCAGATGGTCAATAGCACTTAAGACAATAATGGAAATACCTTCTGACCAAAACAGAAAGTATATTGGCAGTCTTAAAAATCATATCTATTCCTTAGAAAACAAGTCAATAATTACTTAGAGATCTCTTTTTAAGTATAAATTGAAAGCTCACACGCATTCCACAATAAGGAACATATTGAAAGTTACCCTAAATCTGGATCAGCATTTGCTGTCATTATAAATTGAAACTGAGCAAAAATGATTCTTGTAAATATTGTAGAAACATAAAGTTTAATTTGAATAGTTTTTTCAAACTATGGTTAAAAAGTGACATCTAAGGTGCAGTATTACATGTCAAAAAATTAGTATAAAAAATGTTCATTATTTTGACCTCCTTACAGAAACAGGGATACACAGTGCCAGAACCTCAAAAGAATTAATTCCTCTCTTTCTTCTGGGTGTCTCAAAGGAAAAGTGTTTTCTGAAACTTTATAAGGTTTCAGTAAGTCCTTAAGTGAACAGAAGAGCACTAGAATTCAGGTGCACCTGTATCTAAATCTGAGTTCTGCCTGTTATTAGCATTATGTTTACCTTGGACAAGTTACAAAATTTCTCTCTCAGTTTTTTCATATGTAAAATGAGATTAGTAGCAATACCTTGCAACACAGGGTTGATACAAGAATTAAATGAATTAGGGAATTGATGTAAAATATTTATAATGTTGCCTAAAAAAGAGTCGGTAACACACTCCACATTACCAGTAAAGAGACTATTCTAGCATCAACCAATGCCACCATAGATAACTATTTTCTTCTTAGGAATTTACTAATGCTTGATACAACTCCATTCCAACAGTTTGAACAAACGTAAGTAAAAATACTGAAAAACTCTCGAGAAGTAGAGTGTACAACAATTTTGACCATAACAATCTAGCTGTACAAAATTCAAACTAGGAATTCAAAAGACAACCATCACTACTAAGTATATTAAGTTTAAACTACACAGCTTCAAACTATTTCTCTCTGGTGGACACGGAACACCTAATTGAAGAAAAAAATGCAAAATATGCTATCATTGCTATGTGTAAAAAGAATGCAGTAACTGTCTTCTTTCTTGTTCCTTGCCATTGCTAAACTAGGACCATCTTCTACTTAAGAGAGTGAACTTCACTATATGTCACCAATTCCATACCTTGTCTATTGTTTAATAGTTGACATAGTGTCAAAGTAAACAAATGCTGCCACCTTGTGGTCTGATGGGTATGGTTTTAATTCCAAATAAGCAAAGGAAAAAAAATATGTTTCTGATTTGGCTTTTTCTCTCAGATTATCACTTCATTAAGTGACCAATACTATGTCAAGCAATTTTACAGTAAGAATAATTATATCTTTTGCAAAGTAACAAAATAATGCAACAAATTCAACATTATCTGCCTTCTCAAATACTTGTTTAGGCCTCTTTTTTTGTTTGAGACAGAGTCTCACTCTGTTGCCCAGTGCAGTGATCTCAGTTCACTGCAACCGCTGCCTCTAGGTTCGTGATTCTCCTGTCTCAGCATCCCAAGTACCTGGGATTACAGGCACACGCCACCACGCCTGGCTAATTTTTGTATTTTTAGTAGAGACAGAGATTCGCCATGCTGGCCAGGCTGGTCTCGAACTCCTGGCCTCAAGTGATTTGCCTGCCTTGGCCCCTGCCCCACAAACTGCTGGGATTACAGGTGTGAGTCACCTCACCTGGCCTCTTTATTCCTCTTTCTGAAATAAATTAGTAAAATTTCATTTTTTGGGAGGAATTAAAAGGCTTTATGTAAATTTATTATCAATGATGGGTTTGAATATGAGAAACTAAGAAAAGCAAAAAAGTCACCAGAGCTGTGAGGCGGAGCTTGCAGTGAGCCAAGATTGTGCCACTGCACTCCAGCCTGGGCGACAGTGCGAGACTCTGTCTCAAGAAAAAAAAAGAAAAAGAAAAAAGCCCTCTGTTCCCCAAAACCAAACTAACATGGCTTTCAGGAATGAAAAAAAAAAATTAAAAAGGATTATTACTCTTTTATGAAAGAGACTGAAAACTAATCACACATCTTCCATGTAGAGATGCCGCTTTTGTAACAATGTTAAGAATAAAGTTTTGATTTTTTTTAAGGAAGAAAATACAATACAGGATAAATTCACAATGGTCAAGGCCATAAATCAACACTACAGCAGAGCTCTAATATGGATCACATTTTAACTAAGTCACATAACTACAGATAAGTGCGTACATATCAGGTCAATATTATAAGTAAACTTTGATACTTATTCTTGCCATGTCACATTCAATCTACATTTCTGAAGTCCTTAAAAGCATAGTAAACATTCTTAATACAGTTAAGAATTTAAGTAAGAATGTAAATCTGTTGCTCCAAACTGAACTGTTTCGTAGACTATTCTTTTATTTCTTATCTATAAGGGCACTAAAATAAGATTGTAGGCTCTCCTGAATCCAAGCATCACGTCCGGCCTGCTCATGATCATACGCCTAGTCTGGTCTAAGGGCACTAAAGTACGATTGTGAGCTCTCCTGAATCCAAGCATCACGTCCGGCCTGCTCATGATCATACGCCTAGTCTGGTCTAGCCTGTGCTAGGTTATCAGTGATTCTTTGTTAATTAAATCATGTAATAAAATGCACCCCATAACCTGCTGCATTTTCAAATTTTACTCAGTCAAATGCCAACACAGAAAAATAAAGGAACGTATTATGATTTTTGTCTTATTCATTACTGAGTTAAACAGCTATTAGAATACAATAAAAGATCTCCTGCAATACTTTCTTTAGCTAATGGCTTAGATTTTAAGATCTTCATATACATAATAAATTAAAATCTTAGTCCTGTAAATGAAAAGCATGCCAAGTTTTAGCAATATTTGACAAGTTAAAAGTTACCAAATTCCTGATGTGCCTCAAAACACATCTTTTTAGGGTTATTTATTCTAAGAAATTTGAACATGAACTAGCAATCTGATTATACCAAGGAATTACTGTTAATTTGCTTAGACGTGATGCAGCCCTGTGGTTTAACAATATCCATTTTAAGAGACGCAGATAAGTTTCTGAGATTTGCTTTAAAATACTTAAGCATATACACACCCAACACTGGAGCACCCAGATTCATAAAACAAGTTATTCTTGACTTACAAGAAGACTTAGCCACACAATAATAGTGGGGGACTTCAGGCTGGGCACGATGGCTCATGCCTGTAATACCAGCACTTTGGGAGGGCGAGGTGGGCGGATCACGAAGTCAGGAGTTCGAGACCAGCCTGGCCAACATAATGAAACCCAGTCTCTACTAAAAATACAAAAATTAGCCAGGCATGGTGGTAGGTGCCTGTAATCCCAGCTACTCGAGAGGCTGAGGCAGGAGAATCGCTTGAACCTGGCAGGTGGAGGTTGCAGGGAGCCGAGATCAAGCCATTGCACCCCAGTCTGGATAACAAGAGCAAAACTCCATCTCAGGAAAAAAAAAAAAAAACAAACAAAAATAGTGGGGGACTTCAATACCCGATTCACACCTTTAGACAGATCACGGAGGCAGAACACTAACAACGAAATTCTGGACTTAAACTCTACACTTGACCAACTGGATACAAATACACAGAGTAGTACTACACCCAACAACCACAGAATATATAAACTTCTCATCTGTACATGGAACATGTTTTAAGATAGACCACATGCTTGGCCTTATAAAGCAAATCTCAGTAAATTAAAAAAAAAAAAATGAAATCACACCAAGCATAACTCTTGGACCACAGTGAATAAACACAGAAATCAGTATCAAGAAGATCTCACAAAACATTAAAATTAAACAATGTGCTTCTGAATAACCCTTGGATAAACAAAGAAATTAAGGCAGGAATGAAAAAATTCTTTGAAATTAATGAAAACAGAGATACAACTTACCAAAAATCTTTGGATGCAGCTAAAGCAGTGTAGAGAGGAACATTTATATCACTAAAATGCCTTCATCAAGAGGTTAGGAAGATCTCAAGTTAATGACCTTACATCACATGTAGAGGAACTAGAAGAAAAAGAACAATCTAATCCCAAAGCTAGTAGAACAAAAAACTAAAGTCAGAGAAGAACTGAAAGAAATTGAGACCCAAAAGTCCATACAAAAGATCAGTAAGATCAAGAGTTGGTTCTTCAGAAGAGTAAGTAAGATTAATAAATCACTAACAAGATTAACAAAGAAAAAACAAGAGAAGATCAAAATAAGTGCAATCATAAATGACAAAGATGACATTACAACCAATACCCCAGAAATACAAAAGATCCTCAGAGATTATTATGAACATCTCTATGCACACAGACTAGAAAATCTAGAGGAAATGGATAAATTCCTGGAAACACACAGCCTCCCAAGATTCAAACAATAAGAAAGTGAAAATCTGAACTGACCAGTAACAAGTTCAGAAATTGAATCAGTAATTTAAACAAAACAAAACAAAACAAAACTACCAACCAAAAAGAGCCCTGGACCAGATGATTCACAGACAAATTCTAGCAGATGTACCAAGAATTGATACCAATCCTACTGAAACTTCCAAAAAATCAAGGAGGGTCTTCTCCCTAATTCATTCGATGAATCCAGCATCATGCTGACACCAAAATCTGGCAGAGACACAATGATAAAAGAACACTTCAAGCAAATATCCCTCATAAACACAGGTACAACAATTCTCAACAAAATACTCTGTATTATAAAATTATTATTATTATTATTATAAAATACTCTGTATCATAAAATACAAGTATTTTGTAAGCTGAACCCAGGAGCACATCAAAAGTTAATTTGCCACGATCAAGTATGCTTGATTCCTGCAATGCAAGGCTTGATTCACAATATGCAGATCAATAAATGTGATTTACCACATAAATAGAATAAAAAACAAAAAATATATGATCATCTCAAAAGACGCAGAAAAAGTCTTTGATAAAATCCAACATCTCTTCATGATAACAACCCTTAACAGACTAGGCATCAAAAGAACATAATCCAAAACAGTAAGAGTCATCTATGACAAATCCATAGCCAACATAATAGTGAATGGGCAAAAGCTGAAACCATTCCCTTTGACAACTGGAACAAGACAAGGATGCCCACTTTCACCACTCCTATTCAACATAATACTGGAAGTCCTAACCAGAGCAATCTGTCAATAGTAAGAAATAAATGGCATCCAAATAGGAAAAGAATAAGTCAAATTATCTCTTTTTGCTGACAATATGATTTTATACACAGAAAACCATAAAGACCCTGCCAAAAGACTCCTGGAACTCATAAACAAATTCAGTAAAGTTTCAGAATACAAAATTGACGTACAAAATTTGGTGCATTTCCGTACACTAATAATGTTCTAGCTGAGAAAGAAATAAAAAAACACAATCCTCTTTACAATAGCCACAAAGAAAATAAAATACCTAGAAACTCATTTAAACAAGGAGGTGAAAGATCTCTACAATGAGAACACAAAGCCCTGTTGAAAGAAATTGAAGATGACACAAACAAATGGAAAATTCTTCCATAAGCATGATTGGAAGAATCAATATTGTTAAAATGGCAATATTGTTCAAAGCAATTTAGAGATCCAATGTTATCCTTAAAATACCAACGTCATTTTTCACAGAATTAGAAAAAAACTATTCTAAAATTCACATGGAACAAAAAAAGAGCTTGAATGGCCAAAGCAGTAGTAAGCAAAATGAACATACTTGGAAGCATCACACCACCCAACTTCAATTTATACTATCAGGCTACAGTAACCAAAACAGCACGGCACTGGTAGGTACAAAAACATACATAAGACCAATGGAATAGAATAGAGAACCCAGGCATAAAGCTGCAAACCTACACCATCTGATCTTTGACAAAATTAACAAAAATAAGCCACGGGGAAAGGACTCCCTATTCAATCAATGGTGCTTGGATAACTAGCTAGCCACGCACAGAAGAATAAAACCGGACCGCTACTTTTCATCATATACAATAACTCAAGATCAATTAAAACCTAAATCTAAGACCTCAAACTATAAAAATCTTAGAAGAAAAGTTAGGAAATATCCTTCCTGACATCGGCTTTGGCAAATAATTTATGGCTAAGCCTTCAAAAGCAATTGCAACAAAAACATAAACTGACAAGTGGGACCTAATTAAATTAAAGAGCTTCTGCACAGCAGAAGAAACTGCCAACAGACTAAGCAGCCTGTGGAATGGGTGAAAGTATTTGCAAACTATGCATCTGACAAAGGCCTAATATCCAAAATCTACAAGAAACTTAAATCGACCTATGAAAAACAAAAAAACCAATAAAAAATGAGAAGACACAGACACTTCTCAAAAGAACACACACAAGTTGCCAACAAGCATATGAAAAAAAGCTCAACATCACTAATCATCAGAGAAATAAAAATCAAAACCAGGATGAGATACCATCTCATCACAGAATGGCAATTATTAAAAAGTCAAAAAAACAATAGATACTAGGCAAGGCTGTGAAGAAAAGGGAATGCTTATACGCTGTTCCTATGAATGCAAACTAGATCAACCACTACAGAAAGCAGTTTGGAGTTTCGTCATATAACTTACAACAAAACTACCATTTGACCCAGCAATCCCATTAGTAGGTGTACACACAAAAGAAAGTAAGTTGTTCTACCATAAAGACACATGCACTAGTATGTTCACTGCAGTGTTATTCACAGTAACAAAGGCATGTAATCAATCTAGGTGGCCATCAATGGTGGACTGGATAAAGAAAATGTGGCCCATGGAATACAATACAGCCTTAAAAAAGAATAAAACCATGTCCTTTGCGGCAACAAGAGTGAAGCTGGAGGCCATTAACCTAAGTGAATTAATGCAAGAACAGAAAACCAAATAATGTATCTTCTCACTTGTAAGTGACAGCTAAACACTGAAGACATATGAATGTAAATATGGGAACGACAGTTACTGGGGACTACTAGATGGGGATGTGGGAGAAGGCAGGGGGCGTGGGCTTATAAAACACTTGTTGTGTACCTATGCTCACTGCCTGGGTGACAGAAACGTTAGGACCCCAAGCTCCAGTGTCATGCAATATTCTCATGTAACAAACCTGCATGTGTACCATGTGTACCATTTAATCTATAAAAAAAGTTGAAAATATTAAAAAACAATAAAAAAAAAAGTGGTCAGGGAACATGGAAAAAAATAATAAAATACTTAAGCAAAAAGTAATCAAAATGAAGAAGATACATAAAACTTGTACAGAAAAATCTTAACCACTGCTGAATGTGGGTGATGGTTATGTGAAGACTTATTCCATTCTATTTTCCTGTATATTATAAACTTTCATTAAACATTTCAAATAATGATAAAAATAATATAAAGCAAGCTGGGTACAGTAATAGTCAAAGCTACTTGGGAAGCTGAGGCAGGAGGACTGCATGAGCCCAGGAGTCTGAGGATAGCCTAGGCAGCATAATTACACCCTGTCCCTTAAAAATAAAAAAATCAGTAACGGAAAGATCACTGGAAAATCCCAATATTTGGAAGCTAGTAACAGCCTCAGTAACCATGGGTCAAAGAGAAAAATCAAAATGGAAATTAAAAGGTATTTTGACATATACTTCAAAACATGCTGTATGCAATAAATACATAAAATTTTATGTCAATTTTAAAAAACAAACTTTTTAAAAAATAAAAAGAAAGCTAAAATAGTACTTTGAACTATACTAAAATGGAAAAGTATCACATCAGTTTTTTTGTGATGTGGCTGATACAGTACTTACAGGGAAATGTATATCACAAAATAACTATATTAGAAAAGAAGGTATCAACTAAACGATCTCAATTTTTACTTTAAGAAATTAGCATATAAGAGCAAATTAAACCCTCAAAAAGTAGAAGAATGAAAATAATTAAGAGCAAAGATTAATGATAACAGAAAACAGACAAATACAGCCTATCAATAAAACCAAGAGCTGGCTCTCTGGGAAGATCAACAAAACTGATAAACTTCTCAGCTAGACTCTTCAGGAAAAAGATAAGAAGAAACAAAATCCACTGTCAGGTATGAAAGAGGGAAAATCATCATACAATCCAAAGATATTAAGAGAATAATAAGGCAATATTATGAATAATTGTACGCCAAAAAGTTTAACAGCCCTGATAAGATGGACAAATGTCTTAAAAGACACAAACTAATTATAATGCTAAATCAAGAAGAAATGGATAATCTGATTAAATCTCTTAAGAAAATTGAATTGATAATTAAAATTCATTTCTGGAAGCTTCACTGGCAAATTCTACAAAATATTTAAAGAAGAAATAATACTAATTCTATACAAACTTCCAGAAAATCCAGAGGTGGGAGCACTTATGAGGAGAGCATACTGTCATCAAAACCAGACATAGATAGTACAAGAAAACAAGCTACAACCTTATGAGATGGATACTATCAATTATTCCATTTTAGAGATGAAGAAATTTGGCATATAGAAACTCAGGAACTTGCCTAAAATCACAGAACTAATAATTGGCAGGCTACTTCAGAACCCACCCTTTTAAAAATAATGCTGTAAGTGTTTCACAAATTCAATTAGATTCTAGACATTTTTACAAAAGAAAATAGTAATTTGCCCAATACTTACCTAGAGACTATACTGGAACCATTATAGAGATCACTAGCATATGACAATGTGGCTAAAGGTCGTACTGAATTATATCGAGTAAACTTGGACAAGCATTCCTGAAATTCATCCAACTGGCTTGCAGTTCGACTGTCATCTATATGAAAAAAAACCAAAAAAACAGAAAAAAAAGAAAATAGATGAATTGAACTGCAAAGTAAATCAAAGAGCTACATTCACAAATTAAAAGTTATATTCTAAATACAAAAAACAATATTTAGATTTTACTAAAGACTAGTTTGCACAACTTAACTGGTTAATTTTTCAGCTTTAATAAAAAATGTCTTGGTTCTTTGAAAGACACTGTCTCTTTCCACTATGAATTCTCATTTTTATGGCAATAATTTCTTGGAAAAATAATAATAATAAAAGAGTTACTATTTGAGAGTCATTAAAATAAAAATCCATCAATGGAGAATGTGAGGATGTTAAGAAGAGTACATATATTGGATGGGCATTTGTTAGTTTGAAGGAACATGGTTACTGGCATACATATTTATGCCCATGTTTTGTTTAAAATCCAGTTTACAGTAACATTAGTTTATAAATAATAAGAAATATTTGCTCAAATAATACACTGAAATGTTTCAAATTCTATTACAGGAAGACAGTAGAAAACTACAATGTTATGAACTATTCTAAAAAACAAAAAAAGTTTGAAATTGCTCCCATTTACCTCAAAGAGTACCTTCATCAAGAAAAAATAAATTTTCATTCAAATCTCTTGGTGAAATATGAAAAACAATAATTCCATCCAGTGGAAAAGTATACAAATACCTTGGGTAAAGTTCACTTCAGTAAACTATTTGAAGATAAATCATGTGGGATTTAAAACATAAAATCAGTTTACGAAGTACCTGAGAATACAACTAATCTATTCTCCAGTCTATTAATACAAGCAGACCTACACTAAAAGCATAAATTTAAAAAATCACTGCTTTTCAGCACTGTCATCTGAACGTATACTTTCTTTTCTGAAGAATGATAAAAACAATGAGCACTTTAGCTTCCTAGACTGAAACTGAGACAAGTTTGTTATACCACTGTATTTTCATAGCTTCTTTATTCTAAGCTCATACACACACACACACACACAAACTTTTCAAGGCAAACGTTCATGATTTCCCTTCTTAAGTGCCGTCTGAAGTAAGAGTAAGCATAATAAAAGATGCCAGAATTATTAAGTCAAAAGAGTTATACAGAAAATATAAAGCACAGTGAAGAACTTATGTTATCTGGAGATACTAGGTTATCTTGAAAACAACTGTTTGCATGACGAAATTTATGTAACAAATATTATTTTAAAAAAAACAAAAAACAAAAAAAAACAGGGTCTGGTGCGGTGGCTCACACCTGTAATCCCAACACTTTGGGAGGCTGAGGCAGGCGGATCACCTGAGGTCGGGAGTTCGAGACCAGCCTGACCAACATGGAGAAGCCCTGTCTCTACTAAAAATACAAAATTAGCCAGGCATGGTGGTGCCTGCCTGTAATCCCAGCTACTTGGGAGGCTAGGCAGGAGAATTGCTTGAACCCGGGAGGCAGAGGTTGTGGTGAGCCAAGATCACGCCACTGCATTCCAGCCTGGGCAACGAGAGCAAAACTCCGTTACAAAAAAAAAAAAAGAAAGAAAAAGAAAAAGAAAAAGGAAAAATAAATAACATTACTTGAGGAAACTGAGTGAGCTTTTGTCCCTGATATTTTACAAATTTTACAGATTTAAACACTAAGTAAATTCATCAAAACACCTAGATTTAAAGGGTACAATTAGTTGTGCTTCCATTCTAAAGAGAGCAAAAGGAATTACCTAATAGGCAATATCATAATGGTACTGAGATAAAACTCTCGCTCTACAAAAATTATTCTCAGGAAATTCCACATATTATAAATAAAACATGGGTTATTTGCAAAACTAAAAATCACAACCGTACTGCAGAGTGGTCTGGATATAATAGTTAATGATTATTTTTATATGGAAACCTATTACTGTGAGTTATTTAACATTCCACATACTGGAGAGATGGTTGGTTTTATTAATTTAAAACCTGTTTCAATGTTATCCTATTCATGCCCATTTTGATATCAATTCCTAAGTACATAAAACAAGCATTCAATATTGTGTATTCTGTTCTAGGTTAACAGTCCTGTTCTAGGCTAACTGGATTTCTGCCTATCATATAACCTCATTAATGGCTACTTTCAACAGAAACCATAAAGAAAACAATAAAACTAGTTATTTCAGTATCTGAAAGTACAGTAATTGGTTTTAACTTATGAGGTTACAAAAAGGTAGAATTTTGTTTGCGTGGTGTTTTATCATCAACATCCAAACATATCTGCTGGTATATCACCTCTCCTATCCTAATTACAAATTGGTTTGTAAAAGTGTATTCAATGTCTCTTTTCTTTCTCCTAATGCTTTATAATTAACTTCTTCTTTCAATTACAATTGAAACTCCAAAGTAATAGTTCTTTAATATTCATCTCTCATTTTGAAAGCTGGAAATAAAAGTTAGGGAATACAGATGGATTTAGATTCTCATTTGAAAATATACAAGGGACAATCAACCTCTTAGCTACACCGTTTCAGAGAAGTTAAAATTTCCCCTTTACAGTCAAAGGTACTAGGAGGAACTTAAAATCCAGCAATATAATTACACTAGGTAGCTAACATAAGATTCCTGAAAACTAGAGACATGTTTTAGGCACAATACAGCCGCACCCACACAAATAAAAATCTATCTAATTTTCCTCCTGGTTTTATTATTCTACTATCTTGTAAAGCTACCTCCCAAAAATAAAATGACTTGTGATGACCTTTACTATTCCATACCATGCCTATGCTGTTAGTGACTTAAAGATTATTAACAACAGCCTACCCCAATCTCTTTCCCACCTCTTTTTTTAAAGGTCTGCTACTTGCCTATAGTTGTATTTCAACATCATACCAACAAATAATGTATTGAAGGGTTAACATGAACTCTGCCAGTCAGAATGCAGGTATTGGGCTACTTTCAACTTAACAACTTCCTATGGCAGTTTATATTTATAGATTATTACACAAGCACAATAAGGGGCTCAATTCACAGGCAATAAATGAAAGCTTTCCATGTATAAAAACTGTTTGTTGTTAATTTCAAAAAACAAGCAAATCTTGGCTTCTCCCTTGGTCTTCAGAGGAAAAATGCTTTGTAAATCTAATATATTTTTTCCTATACCACCAATCGGGAGGCAAATTTGTCTGTAGGATCTAAGCAACATGTAGATTATAAATAATATAAACATATTTATTCAAGAGAAAACCAACACTCAGTTTTTAACAACCAATAAAATATCAGACCATTTTTTTTCTCTCTTAGCGGGGTTTATTTTAAGTAGATGCCCCATTAATGACATGAATTAATTGAGCACCCAACAGGTACCAAGCATTGTATCTTATACATGTCACTTACAATCATTAAAAAACCCATTAGGGTTAATGTCTCTACTTCATAGATGAGCAAAGACACAGAAAGACTAAAGAACAGAGTTAAGAAAAAGAGGAAAAATTAAATTACTTTTTTACAGTAATAGAAATATCCTATGCTATCACATCCATGTCTTTGCATATGTTATTTCCTCTACTTTGAACACATTTCTAAGTATCTTTTTCAGTTAATTTATACTAGAATAGCACATATACAACTCCTCTGAAATCCCTACACTGATCATTCCCTTACACCTCTCCATTTTCAACTCAGCCTGGATTTTTTACTACCAGTTATATTAGTGAATATTATCTATTTTCATGATACTCCTGTAAATTTATTTAACACATAACATCACACAGAACTGCTTTATCTGTTGCTTTCCCTGACTCTATTTACAACACTCCTTAACGACAGAAACCAGTTTTTTCATCTTTTTATTCTCAGCACAGAGGACAGTGCCTAGAACTTCATGTTTATTTAATGTTAAATAGGAGGCAACTGAATGAAACTTATTTCTGTTAGCTACATATTCATGGCTGACTTTCTTTTTAACTTTATCTAGCTTGCCAGATAAAGATTCAGAATTCGCAAATATAGAAAACAATTGTCATTGGAAAATAACATTCTCTAAGATCACTAAGAACCTCCATGATGATCTGGTAGACTGTGTCAAAACTACACACTTTTGCTTTGCAATTAGGACCTTCCATAAATTCAGCACAAAAACCCAGAAACAGATCTGAAATGTAGATTTCAGATAATTTGAGAAGGTCTAAATATATACCTGAGATACGAGACATCCTTGTAGAAAAGTAACACTGCTCCAAGTCTTCAAAATGAGCAGTAAGTCGTTTTCGTCTTGATGCTAATGTGCTGTTATACCAAGGCTGTTTCTTTGTCTAAAATAATAAGACACGTAACTTAGAATAAACAATACTCTTCTTTTGCACAGAATACTCAAATGTTTGAGCATTTATTTACTTTCAGAAGTTCATCACAGTAAAATGATTACAAATGGTAAAAAAAACTATAATTCTGAGGTATTTTTAAAATTGTCTTTTAACGTGAAAATAGATACCAAATTCATTCACAGAATGATTAAAACTAATAATGATTTTAAAAATAAGCTCTAAAGGGCAGTTTTACAAGACTAAAATGAGAAACATCTTCAATTCTACAAATAAAATGAAGACAGAAATTGTTATGCCATTCTAAAATTTAGAATTTTGGGAATTTTAATATCCAGAAATTGTTAGAAAATAATTATCAAATAGAAAATGACTTACTTTTTCCAACAAAATAAGAGGACACAAACTAATGGAAGAACATTCCATGCTCATGGATAGGAAGAATCAATACCGTGAAAATGGCCACTTCTGCCCAAGGTAATTTTTAAATTCAATGCCATCCCCATCAAGCTACCAATGACTTTCTTCACAGAATTGGAAAAAACTACTTTAAAGTTCATACGGAACCAAAAAAGAGTCCACATTGCCAAGACAATCCTAAGCAAAAAGAACAAAGCTGGAGGCATCATACTACCTGACTTCAAACTATACTACAAGGCTGCAGTAACCAAAACAGCACGGTACTGGTACCAAAACAAGAGATATAGACCAATGGAACAGAACAGATGCCTCAGAAATAACAACACACAGCTACAACCATCTGATCTTAGATAAACCTGACAAAAACAAGAAATGGGGAAAGGATTCCCTATTTAATAAATGGTGCTAGGAGAATTGGCTAGCCATATGTAGAAAGCTGAAACTGGATCCCTTCCTTACATCTTATAAAAAAATTAATTCAAGGTGAATTAAAGAATTAAATGTTAGACCTAAAACCATAAAAACCCTTGAAGAAAACCTAAGCAATACCATTCAGGACACAGGCATGGACAAGGACTTCATAACAAACATCAAAAGCAATGGCCACAAAAGCCAAAATTGATAAATGGGATCTAATTAAAGTAAAGAGCTTCCGCACAGCAAAAGAAACTACCATCAGAGTGAACAGGCAACCTACAGAATGGGAGAAAATTTTTGCAATCTATCCATCTGACAAAGGGCTAATACCCAGAATCTACAAAGAACTTAAACAAATTTACAAGGAAAAATCAAACAACCCCATCAAAAAGTGGGCAAAGGATATAAACAGACACTTTTCAAAAGAAGACATTTATGCAGCAAACAGACATATGAAAAAATGCTCATCGTCACTGGTCATCAGAGAAATGCAAATCAAAACCACAATGAGATGCCATCTCACACCAGTTAGAATGGCGATCGTTAAAAAGTCGGAGAACAACAGGTGCTGGAGAGGATGTGGAGAAACTGGAACATTTTTACACTGTTGGTGGGACTGTAAACTAGTTGAACCATTGTGGAAGACAGTGTGGCGATTCCTCGAGGATCTAGAACTAGAAATATCATTTGACCCAGCCATCTCATTACTGGGTATATACCAAAAGGATTATAAATCATGCTACTACAAAGACCCACGCACTTGTATGTTTATTGCAGCACTATTCACAATAGCAAAGACTTGGAACCAACCCAAATGTCCATCAATGATAGACTAGATTAAGAAAATATGGCACATATACACCATGGAATATTATGCAGCCATAAAAAAGGATGAGTTCATGTCCTTTGTAGCGACATGGATGAAGCTGGAAACCATCATTCTGAGCAAACTATCGCAAGGACAGAAAACCAAACACCACATGTTCTCACTCATAGGTGGGAATTGAACAATGAGAACAGTTGGACACAGGGCAGGGAACATCACACACCAGGGCCTGTTGTGGGGTGGGGGAGGGGGGAGGGGTAGCATTAGGGATACCTAATGTAAATGACGAGTTAATGGGTGCAGCAAACCAACATGGCACATATATACATATGTGACAAACCTGCATGTTGTGCACATGTACCTTAGAACTTAAAGTATAATAATAATAATAATGAAAAAAAGAATGAACTGCTGATACATACAAAACAGAATGAATCTCACAAACACTGAATAACAGTCATACACAAAAGGTAATGTTATTACGTAACTTTGTCATATAAGGATTAAAAACAGGTGAGTTATGAGTTTCTAGAAGTCAGTATAATATTTGCCCCTGAAGAACTGGGACTGAATTTGAAAGTAGTATAAGGCAAGATGAATGTTCCATATCTTCATCTATGTGTTGTGCAATCACATGTATGTGTCTGTCAAATCTCATTCAAGCAAATACATAAGATCTGTGCTTTTCTTTATATGTATTTTACCTCCATTTCAAAAAAGGCAAAATAAAAGATTATTTTATTATTACTTCCAAAAAAAAAAAAAAAGGAAAATGAGTTACTTTTTCATTATCCCTACACTGTAGCCTTACAACCTGGAATTATTGGAATCGTTCTTAACTATAAGAAATAGCTACTTGGCTGGGCGCAGTAGCTCACACCTGTAATCCCAGCACTTTGGGAGGCCGAGTCCGGTGCATCACTGGAGGTTGGCAGTTCAAGACCAGCCCGACCAACATGGAGAAACCCCATCTCCACTAAAAATACAAAATTAGCTGGGCATGGTGGTGCATGCCTGTAATCCCAGCTACCCGGGAGGCTGAGGCTGGAGAATCACCTGAACCAGGGAGGCGGAGGTTGTGGTGAGCCGAAGTCATGCCACTGCACTCCAGCCTGGACAACAACAGCAAAACTCCGTCTCCAAAAAAAAAAAAAAAAATCTATTTAATATTGATTATCAGATTAAGAGGCAATAATATACAAACGCCAAAGAGTTTGATATACTCATTAGAAGAACAAAATAACAAAATCAGATACAAAGGCAATAAACTTGAAAAATGTTAGTATAAAAATCCTATAAAAAACAAAGGTTTTTGGTCCTAAATATATGTTATTTACTTGCTGGCACAACTTCACCAATAACTATACCACAATGCCAAATGCATAAAGTAAAAAGTACTAAGGTACTGTAGTGTATGCTACAGTGTATCCCTGCTTTGATAAAACTAGATGGGAGGAGGTAAGAGTCATATTTTAAAGCACTGCCTCAATCTGAGAACTAAACTCTGAATTTTTTTCTTTCTTGCCCAAATTCCTATTTAAGAAGACTGCGGAGTCATGCCTTACAAACAATAACATCTCATCAGATGGGTTTTATTTAACCCTATATAATCTCTCTTAGTTTTCAACCTGACTCTGAATAATGTCACATGACAGATAAAGAAGGAAATCAATATACTTTATCCCCAAATATGTTTTTTGCTATATTTTGAAATGACCCTGCAAAGCAGTCTTTTGTGGGGAAAATTTTGCATCTGTATTAACATAACTACACCCTTCCCCTTCCAGGCCCTCCCAATCCTGAAGAGATTCTAACTGAGAGTCCAGCCTAATTGGGAAACATCTGCCATCTACTGCCTCTAAAGGTGGCCACCTATAAGACTTCATCTACATAAAAATTTTGGTCTTCGGAACCCCTTATCTTAACCCAGACTCTCCTTTCTATTAATTTCAGATCTTTAGATAGTAACTTATCTCTCTGAACCACGAGCCAATCAAAAAATCTTTGAATCCATGTGTGACCTGTAAGCCAATCCCTGTTCCCACCCCGTGTCCCTGCCTGCTGTCCCGCCTTTCCAGATTGAATCAATGTAAACTCCATAAGTAATGATAGGTATCTTATGTATCCTTAAAATGTATACCAACCACCTTGGGCACATGTTCTCAGGACCTCTTGAGACTGTGCCTCGGGCCAGGGTCACTCATTTTGGCTTTTTTTTTTTGGCTCCAAATAAACCTCTTTTAAAAAAAGTTTATTTGACTCTAAATAAACTTCTTTAAATATTTTATAGCATTTGACTCTCTTTGTCAACAACTCACAAGAAAGTAAGATAATTTTCAAAGACTTAACAGACAAACAGGAAGGTGAACTCAGAGATGTAATGATAAACAAAATGTAACAGCAGCAGCACAGGGCAGGGGCAAGAGGAGGACAATACCTAAACAAAAACAAGTAACTGAATTGCGATTTGGAGAATTAAGCCCAGGGACCACAAGTAGAGAAACTGAAAACAGAATTTACAAACTAGAAGAGAAATCTGAAAGAACGGCCCAGAATGTAGGATAAAGGCCAGGAAGACAAAAAATTTGAAAAACAATGTAACAGGCATAAAAGAATAATAGTTTGAAATATGCCCAGAGACCCAGAAGAAAAGATCAAGAAACTAAAAGAAATACTGGAAGAGTTGATGGCTGAGATTTTTCCAGAACTGAAAACAGACAAGAACACATAGATAAATTATTCTGATCAAGTGAGATAATTAAAAAGAAACCCACAATTAGACACACTAAGGTGAAACTGTGTTTTTGGCTATACAGCAAAAAGATCTTAAAATCAGAAGAAAGATCATTCATTTAGGAACAATAATTAAAAAGGCAAAATGCTTTTCAAGAGCAGTCGAAAGCTAGAAAAAAAAGGACATCAATAATCTTAAAAAAGTTGAGACAAAGTTAATTCCAACCTAAAATTCAGAACCCCAAAAGGCTATCTCACAACATCATAAACAAAAATGAAGCTTATTACCAGTGAGCCATCTCTAAAAGAATTTCTGCCTGTAATCCCAGCTATGCGGGAGGCTGAGGCAGGGGAATTGCTTGAACCCAGGAGGCGGAGGTTGCAGCGAGCCGAGATCGCGCCACTGTGCCACTGTACTCAAGCCTGGGTGACACAGCGAGACTCCGTTTCAAAAAAAAAAAACTCTGAAATTGTGTACTTGAATAATACAATGACATAAACTGGAAGATCTGAGACACAAAATGAAAAAGAGAGCAAGGAAACTAGCAAATAAATGATTATAAATATTACTGTTAATTATCATATTTAGTTTATGGGGCTTAAGAATAAGACAAAAACTATCCAACTAACAACATATAACTCAGAAGAAAGTGACAAAAGTTGCATTCTGGAGCTCTTATACTGTTCAGGAAGATAATTAAGATACTCTGTTTAGATGATAAGTGTGAATAAATTTCAAGGACAACTACTGAAAGCACAGTGACAGAACAGGTAACAAACCAGAAGAGGGATGGTGAGAGGCGGTAAAAAAGTAAGAAAAAAATCAAAAACTGAGAAAAACAGTAAGTATAATAAGTAAAAAAAAATGAAATTATATCAGCATTAGCAATAAATAAATGGAAATAATCACTAATAGAAATAGTGACAGAATAGATAATTTAAAATAAAGATATGCTATCTGCTAAAGAAATACTTAAAACAGAGACAAACTAAAAAATTGGGATAACATGAAAGAGTACTAACTAAAAGAGAAAAAACAGATTCAAGATGAAAAACATTAATAAGGATGAAAATAGCCACTGCATATGAGAAAAAGTTCAATTTAACAATTATATACCTGTCTGTATGTAATAATAGAGCGTTAACCTTTTTCAGGCAGAAATTGCCAGAGAAATAGACAAACCTATTAACACAATGGGAGATGAATCTTCAAGTCAACTGAGTTATGCAACTAGTGTTATGCAAGTAACACTAGTTTATATATGGCCAAATATGAAATTTGATATAGTGAACACATAGAAAACACTATACCTAATTAAAAAATAGGCATTCTTCTTAAGCATGCATGGAACATTTATAAAAACTGATCATGTACTATGTTACTGGATAGTATGTTTACAATCTTGAGAAAGGGCAGAATTTCTTAAATGAATCACAAAGAATTAATTATAAAAATTATAAATATCATGACATAGAAATTAAGAACTTCTGTTCACCAAAATCCATCATTAAAAAGGTGAGACAAGAAGATACAAAATATAAGAAGATATTTGCAAAATCCAAAAACAAATGATTAGTATCCAGAATACATCTATTTCTCTAAGACCAACACAAAAAAATGAGAAAAGACTTGAAACGCCATTTTACAAAAGACAAAATATAAAGGCCAATAAATATAAGAAAAGGTGCTGTTTTATAGTGACAGGAAAATAAAAATTAAAGTCACAACTATGTTCTATTTATTACCACTAAGGTGACAATCATTTTGAAGTCCAACAATACTAATTATCAGCAAGAATGCTGAGAACCTGGAACTCATATACTCATGTAGTGGGAGTTTTAAATTGATAAAAGCATGCTGGAAAACAATTTGTTACTAACTCAAAATATAAATTTTGCATATCCAATGCCCTTCAATTCCTCTCCTAGGGAAGAATATCTAGGGAAACTCTTGCACCTTTGCATCTGGAGACATGTACAAAGATGCCCTTAATAGCAAGAACAACAAAAACACTAGAAATACATATAATGTATACAGATTGAATTGAAAAATTGTAATATATTAACACAATGGAATATTATACATCAGTGACAATCAACTACAGCCACAGGCATCAGCAATTAATCTCTGAAAAAACAAATCTCAGAAACCTACCTACTAAAATATTTTTATAAAGTTCAAATATAGCCAAAACAAATAATATAGGGGTGTGTATACATGTGGTAAAACTTTTTAAAAAGTCAACATACTGATAAACATAAATATCAGAAAAATAATTATATTTCGATAGGAAGCAGGTGATAAAATTGGTTAGGAACACATGAGTAACCCGTATACTACTTTTAATGTTCTATTATTAAATAACACAAAAGCTGGTTCCATGAAAGTTTTACTATATTTCTAATTTACATATTAATGAAATATATTCCTTTGTAGGTACCAACATATTTTTTATAAATACTAAGATTGTAATTCTAGATTTTAGCCTATAGATCTCTTAAAAAGTGATATGACTGGGCGTGGTGGCTCATGCCTGTAATCCCAGCAGTTTCAGAGGC
This sequence comes from Papio anubis, assembly GCF_008728515.1. Classification (NCBI taxonomy): domain Eukaryota; kingdom Metazoa; phylum Chordata; class Mammalia; order Primates; family Cercopithecidae; genus Papio; species Papio anubis. The sequence continues at coordinate 185,806,469 of NC_044976.1, read as the reverse complement.
CGAGGTGGGCAGATCACGAGGTCAAGAGACTGAGACTATCCTGGCCAACATGGTGAAACCTTGTCTCAAAATATAAAAATTAGCAGCCAGACGTGGTAGCTCACGCCTATAATCCCAGCACTTTGGGAGGCTGAGAAGGGTGGATCACGAGGTCAGGCGATCGAGACCATCCTGGCTAACATGGTGAAACTCCGTCTCTACTAAAAACGCAAAAAACTTAGCTGGGCATGGTGGTGGGTGCCCACAGTCCCAGCTACTTGGGAGGCTGAGGCAGGAGAATGCCATGAACATGGGAGGCGGAGCTTGCAGTGAACAGAGATCATGCCACTGCACTGCAGCCTGGGTGACAGAGTGAGAGACTCTGTCTCAAAAAACAACAACAAAAAATTAGCTGGGCATGGGGGTGCACACCTGTTGTCCCAGCTACTCGGGAGGCTGAGGCAGGAGAATCGCTTGAACCCAGGAGGCGGAGGCTGAGGTTGCAGTGAGCCGAGATTGCACCACTGCACTCCAGTCTGGTGACAGAGCGAGACTCTGTCTCAAAAACAAGAGAAAAAAAAAAGTGATCTGTTTAATGGAAAAACATATAAGACTTCAAAGTCTGAAAGATGAGAATAATTAACAATAATCAGAAACAGGGCATATAAAACAAATAAGTAGTCAGCAACACTGTTTTGTTTTATTTTACTTATTTATTTGGCTTCCAGTTTTTACAGTAAACTCACTGTCTCAATTATTTTCCAATATTTATTCTTGACATTTCTTAAATTTATTCAAAACCCTAGAGCAAATCCTTTATTCAAAAACCCTACAAGCAACTAGGTTGCCTCAAAATTGTTGGTAAATATGCAACACTTGAGTCTTCGTCATATGCCAGTTTAATTATTAAATTACAAATAATATTAATATAAAAAATAGAAATGTGCTATGTATGCAGAGATAAATGTTTTGAAAATATATACTGGATTCAGATAGTCTACAAGGCTAATCCTCAAATAAAACAATCTCAAATTAAGCTCTTTTACTTAGAGGTAGATATAAATACGACACAAATCAAACAGAAATATTCATCAATCATGTTAATTTTACCTATCTTGGCTCTAAAGAAAAATGATCACATCTACCAAACTCAAAGATAATTAAATTTCACCACAGCAAAAGCAGAAGCCTATCTTATTTGGTCATTGGAAAAAGTTAAAAACAAAAAAAAAAGTCCTCAAATAAATGCTAGAAAGTTAATAGGCATACTATGAAGATAAAAGAGCAAATTAGATGATTATACAAAAAAAACAACTTATGGTCAGCCTGTAAATTATGAAAAATCTTTAAAATATAACGACTTTAATTCCCAATAAATGTAATTATCATGAAAACAGAAAAGCAGCAATCAAAACTGAATATTCTATTTCATATACTTAATATAAAATAGTGAAGTACAAAAGCACTGAGATCTTCAAAAGACTAATGAAATCAATGCTTGTCTAATAAAAGAAGTAACTTACCATGGCAAAGTTCTCTGTCAATTCCACTAAGAGAAGACTCCTACTTTAAATGAAACTAAAAGTATCTGTATGGTTGACTGAAACCTGAAATTTTTCCAATCTATAAATACTTTTTTCTCAAACTAATTTCATAAATTAACACTGCACGGAAAACTATCATTATCTGCACAATAAGTAAACTTTGTAAGTTCAGGGAATACATACAAAATAATAAATTATTAAACCCATACACATATTTTCATATAAGCAGATTTAATGACTAGTTTTAAGGCAAAAAATTACAGAATTCAGAATAGTGGTTATCATACTGTGATCCCCAAAATGTGGCTGACGACCACTGGAGGCTCTCTAAGATCTTTTCAGGAATCTGGGAGGACAAAGCTATGTTCTTTAAAATGTAAGATACTATTTGCGGCCTGGTGTGGTGGCTCACACCTGTAATCCCAGCTCTTTGGGAGGCCAAGGCAGGCAGATCACTTGAATCCAGGAGATCCAGACCAGCCTGTGCAACAAGGCAAAACCCTGTCTCTATAAAAAACACACAAAAAATTAGCTGGACATGGTAGTGCACACCTGCAGTCCCAGCTATTGGGGAGGGTGAGGTAGGAGGATGGCTCGAGCCCAGGGGATGGCTGCAGTGAGCTGAGATCCTACCACAGTACTCCAGCTGGGGTGAGAGAGCAAGACCCTGTCTCAAAAAGAAAAAAAAAAAAATCTTTGCAATTTTCATTGTGCTTATGTTTGTACTTGTGATACAAAAGCAAAGATCAGTATAAGACTGCTGGTCTCTTAGCACAAATAAAGGCAATGGCACCAAATCCCGCTGGTAGATACTGTTCTTCACTACTACATAATTTTTTAAAAAACATATAAAAATCTAAGAATCAGTTCACTTAAGGATGCCCTTAACAAGGCCACACAAAGTAACTGCATTATATCCAGGCCTTGACATGTATACCTTTTTACTATTCTGCGTCAAAATGGGAAGTATGCGCTGTGCTTTACCTGCTAGCAGGACTCTCTCTCACTTTGCTGAGCATCTTTTTTTTTCCTTTTTGCCCAATAAATTCCACTTTCCTCACCCTTCTAGGTGTTCACGAGCCTAATCTTTCCTAGTTGTGTGACAAGAGCCTGGTTTTAGCTGAACTAAGGAGAAAGTTCTGCAACATTTTTGCTGCCCAACGTGGGGCCAAAGGAAGGGTGAGTAAAATGTGAACCCAAAACCTCTCACTTTCGCTTTTGAGCCTTGTGGTCCTATGGCATGCTTCTTCTTTTTTTTCAGGACAGTAAGGGCCCCTGTCTTTTCTTTTACAATACTGGAGGTGGTCCACACCCACTTCAATGGCCACAGACTTGGGCTCAGGATGGTTGGGTGAATGGCAGCTCACTGCTCCCCTTACCTTCTGGTTTGGGTGTGTGGCCATGTTTGCCACATGAGTGTGCAGTGTCCAATGGCCACACAGGGCGGGAATAAGGCATAGCCACTGCCCAGGTCTCAAGGCAGCCTCGGGGGCCTGGGCCCTGCGTGGCTGACTGGCCAGACTACCATTGGTCTGAGACAGGGGGAAAGGAACCCATTTGTATAAGACTAAGAGGTTCTTCCCCCAGGGTTACCCTTACATTATGAACTTTTTTTTTTTTGGTCTACCTATTAGCAGTTAACTTTTATGTGAGAGGAATTTTTTTTTTCTTTTTAGACAATGTTTTACTAGGCCAAGACCCCAACTATCACTATTTATATTCTCTGTAAAGTTTTAACTATGAAAAAGGATTTAGGATGTTAGTCTTAAGCTGTAGCCAATCTGGTCTGCTTTAAATGACTTTCTGTATGGTAAGTAGCAACCTCTGCTGCAGGCCTCCATCTTGTTTTACTTCCTTGGGAGCCAGACCTGTAACCACAAGGCAATGTTTTGCTCTGCCTCTGCCATTTTACATTTGTGGCCTGGTGTTCAATCCTGGCTTAGGGAATGAGTCCTTTCTGGTTTGGTATCTGTGCAACCTTTGCTATTTGTTGACTCTCTTCCCTTCCACGAACCGCCTTGGATTTTACTTTCTTTGAGCCTTTAGTAAAGTTTGAAAGTCAGAAATATTGGCCACTTGGGATGGCTAAAGTCAGGTAATAGGGAATTTAAAAGAATTTTCTTAAACAACCCTCAGCTTAATTAAAAGTAGATATCCAAGTTGTAGGCATATATATAAGGTCTTTATGTTTTTCTTTTCTTGGACCTTGTTTTGTTGGAAAAAAGTCTTTTTCTCAGCCAACTGAATTATTTTTCTCCATTTTTCCTTGCCACTCTCAATGCACACATGAGAAGAAGAGACCTCTTTTTTCCTCATGGAACACCAGTAATTAAAAGCAAACAGATCTCTCTCAAAATCTGTTTCTGCCTCATTTATGCCTGTTTGTTAGGCCTTAGAAACTGAGTTTTCCTAGCCCTGTCTCTTAAAGGTTCCACCCAGGGGCCAATAATCCAATTAGGAGATTGGCAAATGAAAGATCTTATGACAACTGGGTTTTCTTCTATCTGTGTACTTATTTATGTGTTGTGTATGTGATGGCTATAAAAAAAACTCTAATAGGCTGGGTGCAGTGGCTCAAGCCTGTAATCCTAGCACTTTGGGAAGCTGAGGCAGATGGATCACCTGAGGTCAGGAGTTTGAGACCCACCTGGCCAGCATGGTGAAACCCCAACTCTACTAAAAATACAAAAAGTAACCAGATATGGTGGCACACGCCTGAAATCCTGGCTACAAGGGAGGCTGAGGTGGGAGAGTCGCATGAACCCAGGAAGCGGAGGTTGCAGTGAGCCGAGATCGTGCCGCTGCACTCCAGCCTGGAAAACAGAGTAAAACTCCATCTCATAAAAAAAAAAAAAAAAAAAGCTCTAATTGGCCTAAAAGAAGATAAATGCTTTGATCAAATATTTTTTAAAAGGAAAATAAAAGCTGTGGTACCTTTCAGTTCATGTGACTTTAATCTTTGAGAAATAAAAACAGCCCTCAAGATTATTGGTAAAATGCAGATGTCATTAAAATGTAGATAGGTAAACTAAATTATATAGGTCAGATATTAGGTTTGCTAAATGTTTTAAGGTTATAACCTGCTTTTTTTTGGTTTATGAGAACCATTTAACTTGATGGCTTCACATTTGGTAAAACCTAGCGACATATGGAACTAACTATGCCCTTAATTATGGTGGAAGAAGTCAAACCTTGGCTGCACCAAGCAATTAATTAAAACAACTTACCAGGTTTTACATTAAAGTTAAAATTGCTAAGAGTTACCATTATAATATGTAATTGAAACTACTGGAAATAGATTTACATGTGAGGTGTGTTATGATGTGTTTTTAATAAAACATTTTAAGAAGGCATGGAAATGTAAAATTTTGCCTAGGGTCTAAGGATTGTTTTGAATTAGATAAGATAAAGCTAAAAGTTCAAACAAGTGATGGAGGGATTGTAAAAATTAATCTTCCAAAATAAATTCTGTGTTAACATACTAACTTCAAAAAGGCATTATATGGTTTTTCTGTAAACTAAGCATTAAAATAAAAGCAGAAAAACATACTCTTAAGGAACTAATCTGCTCTTTAGGAAAATTTGTAAAGGGTTATAAAAGGTTTTTGTTTTTCAGATTTCTGAGTCATCATTTTGGCAAAATAAATAACTTACCTGGAATAATCTGCAATTCTATTTCATAACATCAAGAGTTTTAAGCCTCTAACATATTTAACAGGCTTCCCAAAATCAAACTTCAGTTTTGAAATTGTCTTTCCTGACGCCCAGCTTTTGGATGCTGCAGAGAGTCCCTGGAGTATCCAAAAGAGGGGTAAACAGAACATGTTTACTTACATGAGATTGCCAAAATGGTGTTCAATCTTCTTTAGGTTTTATTTTGGTGATTACTACTAATATATGTTTCAAAATTGTATGGGATTCCAAAAATTCTGATGTCTAAAGTATATGCTATCTGTCATAATTAAGGTTGTCATGTTAAGCTACTGTAAACCACAGAGATAATTGAACTACTTTGTCAATTGTGTTTCTAACTGTAACTACCCTGGATATTTTGTTTTTCACAGATAACTGCTGTCTTGTTTTGATCCTTTTTTAAAAAAATGGCTTATAACAAGCTATATGACTCTAACAGGCACTCTCAAACACAGGTTTCTAATAACTTTGGAGATTGTAACATTACAATACAGGAACAACATGCAGGACTCATGAAGAGCTAAAATGAATATCAAGCAAAACAAGAGTTAACTAAATGAACTGAACTCATAGAAAACTGGGGCAATCTTTTTAATTTTTGTTTGCAATATTGCTGATCCTTGTTTTGTTTTTTCAGAGCCAAGGAAACTTATTCTGAACTATTTACAGCCTCTAATAATTGAGTATGGTACATTCCTGTGAACAAAATTTGAAGCATATTTGTCTCTCCCCGCCCCCGCCTGGCTTCTCCAGAATTTGGAAACTAGTTGTAAGTGTTCTTAACTTATGGCAATATAGTTGTTTACATTAGTGCAATAAGAATCCATTTTCTTTTGCAACAGGATGCAACTGGAGAAATGCTGTTTTACCAAGGCTTAACTTGAAGGGTATGCTTCCCTTTAAGGAGTCAAACTTGACTTGCAGAGTCAATAAAAGCCCCTTGGGAAAACTGGCCTCATAGCCTTGTCTACACAGCCACTACAGGGTCCCTGATCTGTGATAAGTAAAGAATGTCACCTTGTGACAGGCCCAGGAGCTCCAACTTTATTTTGAGACTTTAAGAGGGCCGGATCACCCAACTCACAGGCATTTGAGGATACAAAATGATGGCTGGGCTTGGCTTTAAAAGCTCTTATCAGGATTCCCTGTGGAACAGAGTTCCATCCAAGCCAATCTAAAAGGCCGATGTAAAAATAATTAAGCTCGCTGCACTTTAGACAATCAGGCCAAGTATAAGACTAAAGTCTATTTTGTGAACAACTCAATCCTATCATGATTTGTTTTTTAACAAAAATAAGGACAAGCTGGGTGTGGTGGCTCACGCCTGTAAACCCAGCACTTAGGGAGGCCGAGGCAGGCGGATCACCTGAAGTCAGGAGTTCAAGACTAGCCTGGCCAACATGATGAAACCCCATCTTTACTAAAAATACAAAAATTACCCAGGTGCGGAGGCAGGCACCTGCAATCCCAGCTACTTGGGAAGCTAAGGCAAGAGAATCGCTTATACCCAGGAGGCGGAGGTTGCAGTGAGCCAAGATAGTGCCATTGCACTCCAGCCTGGGCACAAGAGTGAGACTTTGTCTCAAAACAAAAGGAGACTGGAGAGAGATAAATTATGTTTCAAGACGTATCATACATTTGTCATTAAATTCTAAACTCCTTAGTTATTTTTAAGTTTTTGCCTACATTTTAGACTAACCCTGCTTGTTCTGGTGAACCAACCAGTAGTTTCCAGCTGCAGCTCAAAAAAAAAAGAAAAAACAAAAAACAAAAGGGATGGGTAATATAGAAATCTGGAACAATATTCAAGTTCTGAGCAACTGTTCTGCTGGGTGATGGGAATAAATAGGATGCCCAACACTTGGAGGTTTCCTTTTTAGGAAACCTAAGAACAAGAGAGCTAACCAAAGACAAGAACTATGCACCCAAATCTTAGCAGGCATTAACTATAGCTATCAGTTATCTGGGGTGTCATAAGACATCCTTTTCTCCCTTGTTGGAGGAGGACTCAATTCCACAGCTTCACCTTAGCATTCAGCTTAAGAAAAGGAATCCATGCAACACTCCCCGCCCCCCAAGACACATTTTTGTCTCAAACTCAATTCCAAGCTTTAGGTCAAAGCCATAGGAAAGAAAACTGGATCTGATGGATCCAGAGGCAGATGATAACAGAACTTAAAAAGGAACAGCATAGGTGAGCATGACTGATTTCTTACTGATGCAACCAAGATTCCCATTGCATAAAGTTCATGCTACTATCCACGGCATAAAAAAGGTCTAGGGAATTCAAAGACTACTGACAGCAAGGAAGATATGGTATATATGGGTAAGAGTGAATACTCCCACCCTGTAGCATGCCCCTCCCCCCATTAACATCAGTGAAAGCCACTTTGACACCCATGGGTGGCACCCTGTTGTGGTCGCTGGGACTCGGGATCCAAAGACAGAGGAAAGAAAGAGGAACATCTCACTCTCCCTACCTCAAAATACCCCAGGTATTTGCTAGGAAGAAAAGGCAAGCTGGGGCACCTCGCTCCTCTCTTTCTAGATGAGTAGCCATTCATCTTCAGTCTGTAACCCTTTTGAGTCCATCCTGAACCCCTGGGACTCTTTTGAAAAATAAACAAGCCTTCTTTTTCTTTTCTCCTCCTCTGTCCTCTCTTCACTGATAAGTAACTGTGTGTTTGTACTATGGGACACTCCCCTTGGATGTATCCTCCAAACAGGGAAAAGTTAATTTCCCAAATCTTAAACTGGTTGGCCTTAGGATTGGGCTCAGGGGAAGGGAACCCAGAAGCCCAACACGCCAGCAAAAGGGTAAAAGTTTGTTTTACTAGTCAGGCTTCTGCCCCCATCTCCCTGCACTAACTAGTAAAAATCTCCAGATTTTTGAGCTGTCCTCACCCTCTTCCCCCTTACTTTGTTTTGATACATGTTTTCTAATAACCCAATTTGTCTCTTCTTGCCTTTAGGCCCCAAATGGTCACGCAACGGGAGCCTTGGACAATGGCCCCTTTTGCCAGGACCCTCAGATAGGCCTCTCAGGGAGATTTGACTGCCATTTTCCCAAAACAGCACACCCTGTCAGCAGGAAGTAGTTAAGATTAACCTTCCTCCTTATCCTTATCTTTATGACAGTTAGATATACTTCAGAGGAGAAAATGAGAGACACAGTAGGCAGCCAAGGGTCCCCAGGCAAAACCCCTCCTTCAAGCCTAAAACAGCCTGAAGGCTGAAAAACCAGACAGCCTGTCCTGGATGAAGCATACCCTTTCCCAGCTGATTCTTTCTGAATAATGTCCACCTGCACACTGAGAGGATGGGGTGGGACCTCAGAAGTTTGTCATTTGCAGCAGGGAGGAGCCTGGCCTCTCCTGTGCCTGGGTGGTGACCTGGGATTCAATCTGTGAGGCAAGAAACCTGCTAGCAGGATTCTGCCTCACTTTGCTGAGAGTTATTTTTCCCTTTTTCCTTTTCGCCCAATAAATTACATTTTCCTCACCCTTGTATGTGCCTGCAAGCCGAATCTTTCCTGGTCACCTAATGAGAGCCTGGTTTTAGCTGAACTAAGGAGAAAGTTTTGCAACAATATCACTACACACATGAAAAGGAAATGTGGTCTAAGAAATGTACTTGGTTTCTGTCCAAAGTTCTGAAACTGCCATTGCAAAATTACAGCTAAGACAGTGAAAGAGATCTGACCTAACCAAACTATCTTGCTTCTAACCTCCAAGCTGTCCTTATTCATTCCTGGGCATAGACTGAACTAACTTTGGGAAGAACTTACTTTATAGCTTAAAACAAACAGGGAAACAGCCCTTTCCCAAAACAAACCTCCTTCCTCCCTGGGGACTAGACATTCTTTTTAGGACTAACAAATTAGCCACAAGATTAGAAATTAAGGTTTAGGAGTCATGCAGCTGGAGGCTATAAGATTCTGACCCTCCTTAAACTGTTCCTAAGATCGGTGCTTGAGATACTTTGCAGACCCAGCACTTGATGGATCAGCTGGCACCAACCAGATAGATTAACTGGCTCATCTGATCTTGTGGCCCTGGCCCCGGAACTGACTCAGTGGAGTCAATTCCCCATGATTTCATCTCTGACCCCACTAATCAGCACTCTTGACTCACTGGACTTCCCCCACCCACCAAATTATCCTTAAAATCTCTGATCCCCAAATGTTTGGGGAGACTGATTTGACTAATAAAACTCTGATCTTAAGCATAGCTCGCTCTGCGTGAATTACTCTTTCTCTATTGCAATTCCCCCCCCGTCTTGATAAAATGGTTCTGTCTAGGCATTGGAGAAGGAGAACCCACTGGGCAGTTACAGTTCCTCACACACAGTTCCTAAAATCCTTGGAGTTTCCTGAGTGATATGAGCATCTTTTGTTATTCATAGCAAGTTCGTTTTGATTATACCTGAATTTAGTGAAGTGACTTAGGGTGGGACACCTACAAAACCTCAGGATAAGGCTGGTCAAAAGACTACCAAGTAATTAGAGAGCTGGAACTTTTGCACACACGCCAACCTCCAGGAAATGGCTGAGGCCTGGAGATTAAGCTCTATAAAACTCTATAAAGCTCCTGAACAATAAAATTGAATGAGTTTCCAGGTTGGTGAACACATTAAGGTCTAGGAGGATCAGGAGAGCATGCATGCCCAGAGAGGGCATGGAAGCTCTGCAAACCATTCTCCTCCTCCCTGCCTTGGAATATTTGCATTGTGTTTACCAACTAAGCACCCCCAATCTGAAAATCCAAAGTCCAAAATGCCCCAATTAGCATTTCTTTTGAGCATCATATCGCAGTTCAAAAAGTTTCAAATCTTGGAACATTTCAAATTCTGGATTTTTAGATTTCAGATTTCTTATAATTGCACGTAACTCTATAATTATTAAAATCTCAAAATTAAAAGTTTAATTTTAAAATTTACTTTTAAAAACAAAATTTCAGCTTTAAAAAAATGCTTAGAAATAAACTTATGAAAAATATAAGCAAAGCCTAGAGTTAAAATCAGTATCATAAAGATGTCAATTCTTCCTGAGATAACTGATAAGATAAAGGCAGTTCCAATAAAAAATACCAAGAAGCTTTTTTATGAAGCTAGATAAACTGATACTAAAGTTCCTATGAAAAAACAAACAGGAAGAAATATTCTGCAAAACAATGAAAAAGACAAGCTAAGAAAGGGGAAGAAAAGAAATATTAGACATTAAAACATATCATAAAGCCTCTACAATAAAGAAGTGGTAACAATACAGACTTCCCGGAAAAAGACCAGCAGATAGATGAACTTCTTAAAACAGGGCTGGGGCACATGGCTAGCCATTTGGATGGATGACATTAAATCCACATTTCAAAACATACACTAGAATAAACTCCTAACAGATTGAGAATTTAAATGTAAAAAAATAAAGATGAGACAAGTATTTTAAGGAAGAATGGGTTTCTCTACATCCTGGTCGTAGGGAGAAGCTTTTAATTATGATTCAAAGATCTAGATGTAATTTTTAAAAACTGATAATTTTAACTAAAAACTTTTGAATGGTTAAAAAAAAAAACAAACACAAAATAGGAAGAAACTATAGGCAACACAGGTCATAGGTAACAGACTAGTATTCCTAATATAACAAAGTCTTATAAATTGAACCAAAAAAGTCAAGCACCTAATAGAAGAAAACGGTCTGTCAGCTAAAGATACGAGTATGCTACTCACTAATAAGTATATTAGTATACCAGTAAACATATGAAAACACAGTCAATCTCAGTCATAATTAAAGAAACACAAAACTATTTTAAGATACATTTCTCACCTACTATACTGGCAAAAAATAAAAACTATGAAAAGTCATTATATTAGAGATGCTGTGGGGAAAACAGACATATTTACAAGTTGTTGGTGAAGACACAAACTGCTTTTGGGGGGTGGTTTATTTGGTACTATCCATCCATACCTTTGACCCAGCAATCCCACTTCTAGGTATTTACACTGAAGGTATACCTCCAATAATATGAAAATACACAGGCACAACTTAGTCACTGCTGTACTGGCTGTAATTTCAAAATAATGGAAACTACCTACTTGTTACTATATAACAAAGTGATTAAATAAATTATGATATAACCACATGAAGAAGTTTCATGCAGCTGTAAAAAAGAATGAGGAGGACTTCTATGAACTTCTATAGAATTACTTTCCTCAGAAATTGTTAAACAAAGCAAAGTACAGAAAAAGATTACTAGAAAGCTACCCTTTGTGAAAGACAGCAAAAATAAGAAAATGTGCATATGTATCTGCAAATCTGACTAATAAAACTGGTGAACTATAGAGGGTAAAGTAGAAATGGAGTGGAAAAGATGGAGGTAGGGAAATTGGTAGAAGGGCTGAAAGGGTAGCAGTTATTGATTGTAACTTTTTATACAGCTCTGATTTTTAGAATCAGGTTAATATTTTACATATTCAAAAAGGATATATATAATAAGGATGGAAAGTGGGGTAAAATACAAATAGAAGTAAATGAAACTATTTTAAAGAAATGTCACAACTAAAATGAAGAAAATTAAACAAATCTAAATAACCTTTGAATATACTATATTTTCAGTATATATTATCAGGCTAAAGACAAACGGAATTTCAAAGAAATATCTCTAGTTAGATTTGTTTTCTCAGCAATTTTCATGCTACCTTTTGTATATATATTTTAAGACTATGCAAATAAGTAAATGTATTTTGATCATGAAAGTTAGGTTTCCACCAGAAGAGGAAATTATAAATATAGAAAGGACAAATGCTAAAATGAACCCTAGATATGCTAGAATAGCATGGATTGACCTCAGCTTGTACGGACTGACCACCTAGTTATCTCCAGAGCTACTGACCCTTGCCTACACTATAGAATACATTAACTAAAGATAAATAATTTTCTGTAATCATGAGTCAGTGAGTTGTTTTGGAGCAGAACGCATCAGTTGGTCAGCATTGTTTAGTAATAATAATTGAATTCACGATTTGCATGATTTGTACCTGGTTTCAGTAGTGTCTGTTAAAGCTGGTTACATAACCAAAAGAACACATCTAAGTGACTGAAACCACCTTTGCAAAATTATGACTAAGACAGTGAAAGAGATTTAACCTAACTGACTCCATCTTGCTTCCTCCAAGTTGTCCTTGTTCATTACTGGGCACAGGCTTAACTAACTTTGGGAGGAACTTAGTTTATAGGTTTGTTGTCTTTTGTTTTGTTTTGTTTTTTTTGAGACAGAGTCTTGCTCTGCTGCCCAGGCTGGACTGCAGTGGCACGAGCTTAGCTCACTGCAGCCTCTGCCTTATGGGTTCAAGTGATTCTCCTGCCTCAGCATCCTGAGTGGCTGAGATTACAGGCACACATCACCACATCCTGCTAATTTTTGTATTTTTTGTAGAGATGAGGTTTCTCCATGTTGGCCAGGCTGGTCTTGAACTCCTGACTTCAGGTAATCCATCCACCTTGACCTCCCAAAGTGCTGGGATTACAGGTGTAAGCATTGCACCTAGCCAATTTACAGGTTACAGTTTAAAACAAAGACCATAACAGCACTTTCCCCAAAACAAACCTCCTTCTTGCTGGCGACTAGACAACTAACACTGGCCACAAGATTAGAAATCATGGTTTAGAAGTTACGCAGCTGGAGGCTACAAGATTCTGACCTTCCCTAAATTGCTCTTAAGATCAGTGCTTGAGATACTTTGCAGACCCTGCACTTGATGGATCAGCTGGCACTACCCAGATTGATTAACTGGCCCATCTGATCTTGTACCCCCCACCCAGAACTGGCCCAGTGCAAGAGGACAACTTCAATTCCCTATGATATCATCTCCTATCTAACCAATCAGGCATTTCTGGCTCACTGGCTTCCCCCAACCCACTAAGTTGTCCTTAAAAATTCTTATCCCCAAACGCTCGGGGAGACTGATTAGAGTACCAGCACAGCTGGCTCTGTGTGAATTACACTTTATCACAATTCCTGTCTTGATAAATTGACTCTGTCTAGGCAGTAGGCAAGGTGAATCCACTGAGTGGTTACATGACTAGCTCAACATCAGAGACTCCAACCAAAAGCAGACTTTGGATCTCCTGGTACTCAGGTGCTTCAAACCCAAGCCAGTAGTGATTCTAAATCTGGTAACAAAGCAATTCCTGTGCAACCTAGCAGTGGAAGGACAAAGAATATTGTGACTGAATTTTCTGGATCCCTTTCAATAAATACACTATTGCTGCTAGGCTGTTCTGTATATCCATTGCCTGTAATCACACTGTTACAGAAATATAAACTGTTTGATTCCTGGGAGTCCTTCAGTAATCAAACACAGTGATTAATATGCAATTAATGCTTATATATTATGGTTGTAAATATATAACAATATATATTAATACATACAAATACATATATTTCCTAGCTCTGTCCACTGAGAAAGCTTGCAAGCAATGATAGTCCAAGAACAATGAGCGTACTTAAGATTTTTGGTTTTAAAATATATTTCTCCACTAAAAGAAAAGAGGTTTCTTGGATACAAGACTGATTCCAGGACTGGGGCAATGCCAGTATGGAATGAAGCTGGAACATTATTGTCTAAGAAAGTACTTATAAAGAATGACAGAAATATGTCAAAAGGATACAGAAGTCAGTCTGAAGGAGCTCCAACTAGCCAAATATAAGATGACTTGAGTTTCAAAATTAATAACAGGATATATATATTAATGACCCAGGATTCCACAATGATATAAACAAGCAGAAGGACTAACTAATAAATGTGGAAGATATAAAAACTCAGAAAATCATCATTTGGACAACTAACATATCAATGATTATTATTATAAGTAAGATATAATAATAAAGGCTCAAAGGGAAGAATATGGTAACTTTACAGCAGTGAAATCTGGCAGCCACCATCTTAATCAAGTGATCAAAGTTAACATCACCAGCACTGAGACAAATAGATATCATATGCCTCCAGATATGACAAACTAAGGATGACAAAATAGGACTACTATAGTATTCCTGATGAAAATAGATAATCTGAATCTTAGGCATAAGAAAACACAAGACAAATTCAAACTGAGGAACATCCTATAAAATAAATAATTTATACTCTTCAAAAATGTTGATGTCATAAACTGAAAAACTGTACCAATTTAGAGGAGATTAAAGAGACATGACAAATAAATGCAACAAGTCATTCAGAATGGTCCTGGACTAGAATTTTTTTTTCTATAAAGGACATTAGTGAATACATTGCTGAAATTTAAATTGTAAAGAATTTAAAATTAAAAATTTAAAGTTTTCTCGGATATATCAATATTAATTTTCTAATTTTGCTAATTGTTCTATGGTTTTATAACAACTCTGAAGCAAAATCAATAGGCAATTACAAAAGTTCAGAAATATAACTCTATAAAGTTCATACATTTCTGGCTTCACTTACATTATATTGTTAGCGTTTTTTTCCATTCAATTTCAACTACTAAATAGTATTTTTAAGAGCAGTAAAGTAATCCATCCTATAGTTGAGCACTATTTCTGCAACTACTATGGCTAGGTATGTTTATTTTTCCAGAATTTTCACACACATATGATTAATACCAGTATATAATCTTTACATAGTACTTAGAATCACTCCTTAAAATAAATTTCTTTGTGTATAATTTGCAAATCAAACTATTTTAGCATTGATCATATGTATATACTGCCAAATTATCTTCCTGGAAGACTATCAACTCATTACCACTCTCCCTTCCTCCACCTACCCTTCCCCAATAGGCACATGCTCGAGCACATACACTCATTGCAAGTAAGAGTATTTCCCATTTTGGAACATCCCTTTGATTTTACCCATAACTATCAGATGATTTCTTTGGTACCTTGTATTATTCTATATTTTGCTTTTATTTATTTGCAAAATTAAGTATTATTTCATGTAAGCTGAATGTGTGAATTTTTGTCTTTTAAAAATATTGACATCCTGCACCATCTTCTTACCCTATTTGGAGCTTTTATTAAAAAGATAAAATTGGCCAGGCACGGTGGCTCACGCCTGTAATCCTAGCACTTCGAGAGGCCAAGGCAGGCAGATCATGAAGACAAGAGATCGAGACCATCCTGTTCAACATGGTGAAATCCTGTCTCTACTAAAAATACAAAAATTAGCTGGGTGTGGTGGTGCGCACCTGTAGTCTCAGCTACTCGGGAGGCTGAGGCTGGAGAATTGCTTAAACCTGGGAGGTGAAGGCTGCAGTGAGCTGAGATCACACCACCGCACTCCAGCCTGGCAACAGAGTGAGACTCTGTCTCCAACAAAAAAAAAAAAAAAAAAAATTATCAAAGCTTTTAATATTTTGAAGCAATTAAGCCATTTACTTGCCCTAATTATGACACCTTTCCCAATTTGGGTTTAAATTTTGTTTGTGGTGCTTTCTTATATGTAGGGTAGATTTCTTTCTTAATTTCTATAGTTTTACTGTTGTTAAAACTGTTGTTTAGCTGATCTGAACTCTTTCAGTAAGTGAAAACAAGCTAAATTTCCTTCAAAGAGTTTCCCATTTGTCCCAACACCATGCATTTAGTCTCTCCTTTCACCACGGATCTACATGACCACCTTTATCACAGACTAAATTATTACTTTTAGGTAGATTTTAAATTTTTATTCTGCTTCTTTTGTTACAGCAGTCTTAGAGTACATTTTAATAGTTGATGAGGTAAATTCATCATTAACCTCTGAATAATTCATTCTACTAATGAACTTTAATGTTAATTGGCCATATTCTACACACCCTTAAAAAAAACTACTGGGATTTATTTTAAATTGGAATCTAACTAAATTAGTAATTATGGTTACTGGTCTATACAAATTGTTCTAAAATTGATCTGAACTATTTTAATGTTTTATAATCTTTAAAATTACATTTCATTAAGAATGTGGTTTTGATTAGTATGCATCAACACTGTCTTATTTTAATGTACTCAGTATCATAATAGCTAATTTCAACTTACGTTGTATATGGGCTTTTTTTTGGTCTTTCTATATTTATCATCTAGTGATAATGTAGGCTCTTGGGTAAATAATAAGCTCATTTATTTTCATTCTTATCTAAAAATGAAAGCATTCAAGACTACGAATGTTTAGTACAATTCTGACCACATTCCAGAAATTTTTGATAAATAATATTTCCACTAGCAGTATTTTTTGAATGTACTGATTTTCGAACACACAGGTACTCAGAGGAGTCTTCATTTACTCTTTTATAGACTGTCTCTGTTTGTTCTCTTGTCCTCAGAGCCTCGTAAATATCAGGTACGTTTAAGACAAATAACAAAAAACAAAAAACTGACAACAACAACAAAACCCCCAAAACCTGCTGCTTGAGTAAACTGAGTATTTAAAAGCAAAGACTCTGAAGCCACAACGTCTGGGTTTATATCTCAGCTCCCTCCTCTTACTAGCTATATTAACTGAGTCAACCTCCATAACCTCTCTGTGTACCAGTTTCCTTTTCAATAAAAAATAATAATAGTATTTACCAGCAGGGTACAGAGGCTCACATCTGCAATCCCAGCACTTTGGGAGGCTGAGGCAGGCAGATCATGAGATCAAGAGATCGAGACCATCCTGGCCAACATGGTGAAACCTCGTCTCTATTAAAAATACAAAAATTAGCTGGGTGTGGTGGTGTGTGTCTGTAGTCCCAGCTACTCAGGAGGCTGAGGCAGGAGAATCACCTGAACCCAGCAGGCGGAGGTTGCAGTAAGCCAAGATGGTGCCACTGCACTCCAGCCTGGGCAACAGAGCGAGACCTCGCCTCAAAAAATAAAAATAATAATAATAATAGTAGTATTTCTCTCACAGAGTAGTTCTGAAAGTTAGTTAATACATATGAATAGTTCAAACACTGTCTATGAAAAGTAACTGCAAAATACATGCTACCTAATTATTATTATTTTTTTTTCAGATGGAGTCTTGCTCTGTCGCCAGGCTGGAGTGCAATGGTGCAATCTTGGCTCACTACAACCACTACCTCCCGGGTTGAAGGAATTTTGCTGCCTCACCCTCCCAAGTAGCTGGGACTACAGGCGTGCACCACCATGCCCAGCTAATTTTTTTGTATTTTTAGTAGAGACAGGGTTTCACCATTTTGGCCTGGATGGTTTCGATCTCTTGACCTCGCGATCCACCTGCCCTGGCCTCCCAAAGTGCTGGGATTACAGGCGTGAGCCGCCACGCCCAGCCCCTAATTATTTAATTTCTAACAGATTTTGCTTTACATAAATTCCAATCCTTCGTGATACAAAGTTTTACTACTTTTGGAAAATATACCTTTTATTTACGTGGAAACACTGTCCTATTTTATTCATACTTTTGGAGTTTTTTTTAGTTTTACAGTATTCTTTAGTTTGGATTTGCCAGGCTTATACTCGACTATCCACTATTTCAATTGTTCTTGTGTCAATTTATTTTAGGTCTAGCTATTATTTGGAGCACAGCTAGAAATGAAGGGTAAGGCCTTCAGTGCAATGTATCATGTCAGCTCCATCTCAACACTAGTATGGTTTCCTCCTCAAAAACTACCCAGTCCTCTAACAGATGCTAAGAATTCTCCTAGGAGACTTGTCATTTAATCCTTAAGCATGCATTTACCATGCATATAGTGACTCACAGATTAGGCAGCTCTTACTCCGTATTTTCTCTTTTAATCATCTATAAATTCTTCTAAGTTTTGGGTGTGAGGAGAGCAATATAGCAATAGGATTTCTTGCGGGAGGGGATGAGACGATATTAACACACTGTCTCGGAGTACTATCTCAAACCAAAAGTCTCCTTCACCACATAAAAGTAAGTGCTACTCCAAAATATTTCAAAAAAAAGATTCTGATTGTTTTTCTTTTTCCTCTAGATTCAATTTCTTTTTAGAAAAGTTGCTATATCATGGTTGTGCATATCTGTGGGGGGTACATGTATTATTTCGATAGACAAATACAATGTAATAATCAATTAGGGTAACTGGGATTTCTATATTCTCAAACATTTATCATTTCTTGTGTTGGAAACACTGCAATTCTTTTCTAGCTATTCTGAAATATACAATAAAGTATTAACTATAACTTCCCTACTGTATTATCAAATACTAGAACTCATTCACCCAAAACTTACTATATTTTTGTACCCACTAAGCAACTTCTCTCCATCCCCACCCCCATACCTTTCCCTTCTCTGCCTACTATCTCCATTCCACACTCTGCCTCCATGAGATCCACTTTTTTTTGCTCCCATTTAAGACTGACAATATGTGATGTTTGATTGTCTTTTGGTTCCTGGCTCATTTCACTTAATTTAATGATCTCCAGTTCCATCCATGTTGTTGCAAATGACAAGATTTCATTCTTTTTTATGGCTGAATAATATTCCAATGTGTATATACACCACATTTTTTTATCCTTTCATCTGTTGATGGACACCTACAGGTTGATTCCAAATATTGAGTATTGTGAATAGTGCTGCAATAAACATGGGAGTGCAGATATCTCTTCAATATACCGATTTCCTTTCTTTTGGATATATACCCAGCAGTGGGGTTGCTGGAACATATGACAGTTGTATTTTTAGTTTTCTGAGGAACCTCCATACTCTTTTTCATAACGGCTGTACTACTTCACATTCTCAACAGTATAGGGGCATTCACTCTTTCTCCATGTCCTTTCTAACATTTGTTACTTCTATCTTTTTGATAATGCCATTCTAACTGTGGTGAGACGATATCTCATTGTGGTTTTGACTTTCACTTTCCTGATGGTTAATGATAAGTATTTTTTCATATACCTATTGACCACTCGTATACCTTCTTTTGAAAATGTCTATTTAGAGTTTTTGTCAATTTTTAAATTGGATTATTTTTTGTAGTCAAATTGTTTGATTCCATTATATATTCTGGTTATTAATCCCTCGTCAGATGGGTAATCTGCAAACATTTTCTCACATTCTGAAGGCTGTATTCAGATTCAATTTCTACTGTTTTCTAGCTCATAGGATTTGCTAGAATTTCCAAAACAATGTTAATATAAAAGGTAACTGTGGAAACCTCTTCTTGTTCCCCTATATAGAGTTTGGTCAACGTCCTCCAGCCAAAAACCAATTAAAAAAACACCTGTAGTTAAACAAGTTTTATTTATTGCTAGTTGCAATAAATATGAATAAGTGAGAGATGGCTCAGTAAGGCACTTGTTAAATAATTTGTGGGAGGGTTCAAGAAAGTGGGGCTTCACTGTGGATTAGATACTGTCAAATGGGAATGATTCTATAATTCAGTAACTTATGTAATGACAAATCTTATTTAGGAGCACAGAAGCCTACAGGGAAGCTACAGTTTTAACTGGTAAAGAAGCAGAAATCACTCACATTGGTTAGGGTAGGTTTGTTTTTATTTTCCTATAGTTTGCACAGTGACTTTGTTTTTTAAATGTGGCTAGACAACTTTATGGAGTGATCTTGCTTTTTGTTTTGCTTCAGCAGTCAGAGAGAGTAGCCTTGTCTGATGTTGATGTTCTACGAAATTATGTTCAGAAGGAGAACATAAATGGCTAGTTATAAATGCTAAGCCAGTTTCCAGATACAGGGACTGCTATTCTCTCTCAAGTTCCTAGAGTATATTTCAATTTAAGGCTTTAAATTTTATCCTAATGTATTCCATTATGTTGTAAAAAAATAATTGAATCTGGTATTCTCATGGCTGTTCAGAAACAGACACAAACTAATCTGCAAACTCACTATAAAAAAGAATAGGCCAAATGTATGTATTGTACATGAACGTAATACGGGATGATGTACAGAGTAGTCACGTAAGCTAATCATAAAAGTAACGAGGTAGTCGTCCAAGTTTGGAGACAAGTAAAACAGAAGTGATATAATCCAAAAGGATTTACTATTCACTTAGATAAAAATAGGTATAATATTTTTTAAAATGAAGTGAATATACAAATAAATGTTCATTAAAAAATACTTCACTGTTTTTTGTTTAACTATAAAGGATATTAGGGTAATTCTTTTTTTTGGGGGGTGGGATGGGGTGGCGGGGAGACAGGGTCTGACTCTGTCACCCAGGCTGGAGTATACTGGCATGATCTCAGCTCACTGTAACCACGGCCTCCTGGGTTCAAGGTATCCTCCCACCTTAGCCTCCTGAGTAGCTGAAACCACAAGCACATGCCACCATGCCCAACTAAATTTTTTTATTTTTTGTAGAGGCAGGGTCTCACCATGTTGCCCAGGCAATATTAGGGTAATTCTTAAACTCTGAAAATCTAGAATTTAGAAATAATATTGTATCGATATTAACTGCCTGAATTTTAAAGTTATATTGTGATTACATAAGACAATATCCTTGTTCCTAAGGAAATACATGCTGAAGTATTTAAGGGTAAAGAAACATATGTGTGTACCTTACTCAAACAATCCAGAAAAGAAATTATATGAATATATATGTAAAAGAAAGGCTGAATGAGAATGATAAAACAAAGGTGATAAAATGTTAAGTGTTTAGACAATCTGGATACAAACTATAAAGGAATTCTTTGTAGTATTTTTGTAATGTTTCTCTAAGTCAAAACTTATTTCAATATAAAAAGTTTAAAAACACAGCCGGGAGCAGGGCTCATTACTGTAATCCCAGCACTCTGGGAGGCCGAGGTGGGCAGATCACCTGAGATCAGGAGTTTGAGACCCACCTGGCCAACATGGTGAAACCCCCGTCTCTACTAAAAATACAAAAATTAGCCGGACGCAGTGGTGCACGCCTGTAGTCCCAGCCACTCGGGAGGCTGAAGCTGGAGAATTGCTTGAACCCGGAAGGCAGAGGTTGCAGTGAGCCAAGATCATACCACTGCACTCCAGTCTGGGTGACAGAGCAGGACTCCATCTCAAAAATAAAAATTAAAAATGCCTGGGCGCACTGGCTCACGCTTATAATCCCAGCACTTGGAGAAGTCAAGAAGGGAGGATCACAAGGTCAAGAGATAGAGACCATCCTGGCCAACATGGTGAAACCCCGTCTCTACTAAAACTACAAAAAATCAGCTGGGTGTGGTGGCACATGCCTGTAGTCCCAGCTACTCGGGAGGCTGAGGCAGGAAAATCGCCTGAACCCGGGAGGTGGAGGTTGCAGTGAGCCGAGATGGTGCCACTGCACTCCAGCCCGGATTCAGAGCAAGACTCTGTCTCAAAAATATAAAATAAAATATAAAAATAAAAAGTTAAAAAAAGCATATTAGGCCTCAAAAATAACCTTGACAGATATCAGTATCTCCAAGTCAAAGATGAAGAGAGTAAAGTTCAAAATAATCATACAACTAATTAAAAGAGGTAAAGCTGATACCTATTTTACTCAAGACTATAGTCTTTATTCCATGGAAAAGGTGTAAGTTTCAACATAGTGAAGCATAATTCAATGACAGATTTATAATTTTCATATCTCTAAGATAAACTATGTCCTTATTATGCATTTTTTTTTCCTAAAGTATTTCCTTCCTCTCAGGTTCTGAAATTAAGTTTTAAAAAAATGCCAGGGATAGTGGCTTACACCTGCAATCCTACCACTCTGGGAGGGTGAGGCAGACAGATCGCTTGAGTCCAGGAGTTTGAGACCAGTCTGGACAACATGGTGAAATCCCATCTCTACAATAAGTACAAAAATTAGCTGGGCATGGTGGTGCACTCCCATAGACCCAGTTACTTGAGAGGCTGAGGTAGGAGGATTGCTTGAGCCTAGGAGGTCAAGGCTACAGCATTCCAACCTGCGTGACAGAGTGTCTCAAAAAACCAAAAACAAAGCAAAACCCTTTAGATTTGTTCCATCACAATTTGGTGAAGAAAATAAATTTAAGTTAGTATCATTGAAAAAGCAAATATTAATATTTGATTCTGCCATTATGCATAAGAGCTATTCAAGTGCTAATCAACAGCATTGCATTCAAAATGGTTGTCTTTGTGACAGGACACTTTAGTAAACTAATCTATGACTTTATAACTCAGACAATTATACTTGTGGTATCATTAAAACAAAGATATTGTTTACCTGAGAACTGCCACTGAAACCTGGAGGTTGGCTGTATTCTGTGGAATCAATAATACTACTGCAAAATGAAGAGAGAAAAATGTGATTTCAGTATTTACATAATTTTAACAACTGAAAAACTAAATCTAAAGTATATCATACATAAGCCCAGTATTTCTAATTTCTAAGCAAAGAAAACATTTACTGCCAATCATTAAAGATCAAATAGACTACCCACGACATATCAGCAAATATTTAAGCAATTTACCACTTCAATTCACCACCTCAAACACATAAACCAAGAAATAATGTCAACAGGGGATAATCACAAGGCAGGTGTCTATATAAATTTACTTGTTTATATTTCATTTTCAGATAGGTTAATCAGGTTTGGGGAACTCTACGGAAAAGAAAATTTACACTATTGGGAAAAGAGCACAAGCATGCAATCAAAGTCTATGGTTAACAGACCCTGCTATGCCATTAAAAAGCTATGTGTTCTTGGACAGTTACCTTATAATCAATCACTCAAGATTCCTCATTTATAAAAACGAGGTGATGAAGGCTAGCTATTTATATATTATCTCGAGTCCCTCCCAGCTTCAAAATATTATAATCAAACCTCATGTGAAAAACAGAACTATCAAAAGAATAAAATAAATGGTAAAATAACAATAATCTCGCCTTTGTAACCCAAAACCAATATACTAGCTTCTTCTGCTCTGGTCAAACATAATATGCTTTCTCCACTGGTTCTTTTTATGTGATTATATCCTCTATACATTCTATCTAACCCTAAAAAAACATCCAGAAGCGTAGACTATCTTTTACTTCCTCTATCTTGGCATTTCTATCTTACCATTTCATCATTCCTATCTCCCTCCCATCTTTAAATAAGCCCTACATAAAAAACTATCAACAACTGAAAATCACATGACATATATACCAACTGTATACATTACGATTTACTTTTTGTAAATTCTTTTTCTCTATTTCTACTATAAACATGTTTAGTCCAGGCACGGTCACTCATGCCTGTTATCTCAGCACTTTGGGTGGCCAAGGTGGGCGGATCACCTGGGGTCAGGTGTTCAAGACCAGCCTGACCAACATGGTGAAACCCTATCTCTATTAAAAATAAAAAAATTAGCTGGGTGTGGTGGCACGCTCCGGCACGCTCCTGTAATCCCAGCTACTTGGGAGGCTGAGGCAGTAGAATCACATGAACTTGGGAGATGGAGATTGCAGTGAGCTGAGATCACACCACTGCACTCCAGCCTGGGTGACAGGGCGAGACTCTATCTCAAAAAACAAACAACAACAACAACAAAAAAATTATATTCTACCCTATAAAATTTAAGAAATTGAGATTACTAATTAGAATGGTTCTATATGCAAATATACAAAATGATTAATTACTTAGTACTGAAAGAACCTCAAAGGTTAAAGCATGGGAGGTATTCTTAGAAGTACACAGTTTGGATTTTACCCATAGAAGTGAATAGCCTGACTCTGGGCAAGAGGTTAATCTTACTTGAGTTCTAGCTTCTCCATCTACTAAATGATGAAGACATATCAGAGAAGTTTGAGATTTAAATAAGATAATGCATGTAAAGTTCACAGTATGATGCCAAAATACAGTAAATATTCAATAAATTTTAGTTTCTTTTATTAACAAGATTAGTAACATAAAACTTCACATTTTCAAAAATAAATCATATGAATCTGCCTACACAGAAGTCTTCTTTTTTTTAAAGGCATAGTTAATGGGTACAAACACAAAATTACATGAAAGAAATAAGTTCTAAGGTTTGACAGCAGACTAAGGTGACTATAGTTAGCAACAATATATTGTATATTTCAAAATAGCTAGAAGAGGCCAGGCACGGTGGCTCATGCTTATAATCCTAGGACTTTGGGAGGCCAAGGTGGGAGGGTCACTGGAGCCCAGGAGTTCAAGACCAGCCCGGAAAACATAGTGAGACCCTGTTTTCTACATATAATTAACTGTGTGTGGTGGTGCATGCCTGGGGTTCCAGCCACTCAGGAGGGTGGGGTGGGAAGATCACTTAATCTCAAATGGTCAAGGCTACAATGAACTGTGATCGCATCGCTGCATTCCAGCCTGGGCAAGAGAGAGGCCCCGTCTAAAACAAAAACAAAAACAAAAGCAAAAACAAAAAAACCCAAAACCAAAACCAAAATAGCCAGAAGAAATGATAAATGCCCAAGGTGATGGGATAACTCCCAAATACTCTGACTTGATCATTACACATTCTATGCATGTAAAAAATATCACAGGTATCCCCATAGACATGTACAAAATACTATGTATCAATGAAAAAATAAAGTTAGAGAGTGCCAAAAAATACAGCACATTTAAAAAAAAAAAAACACCTTAATTGTGTTAACAGTTCCTATAGCAAAACTGAATTATAAAAGAGCCTTTAAAGAACTTAACCATATAAAGAATTCAAATGTTCTTCTCATGAGTTTATTTAGATAAAATGTAACCGTTGCTTGCCTTTCCTATAGAGTCACACACTGGTATGACAAGACTGCATGCTATTTTCAGTTTACTGCATCCAGAGACTAATAGGACTGAAAGTGAGGTAATGCAATGCATTAAAAATCTCTGTTCTTCCTACTAATGAAACTCAATCCCCTAGCATTTGTATAACATTAATAAAAATCATGTAGCTGCATATTTAGAGGCCTATAGAACAGAACATTTCCAGCTATACATTTTTATGGATTTATGATTCAGAATTTTGTGACTGCAAGCCAAAAAAATGAATACTGATATCTCAGTGTATACAGTGACATAATTCTACATTTCATATATGTTAAAAAATACTCATCAGTTTATTGCAGATAAAACTAAGAATTAAAATAGTATCTTATTAATGATTACAGAATATGAAACGTATTTTCTAGCAGTTCTTAATTTAATTCACTAAGAAAAAGGTATAATACAGACTGCAACAGAAAAATTTGAATAATAAAACCCATTAATTCTGCTTAATATATATCATACATTCATACATTCATACACATACACACACACACAGAGAAAAGAATATAGCCGGGCGCAGTGGCTCACGCCCATAATCTCAGCACTTTGGGAGGCTGAGGTGGGCAGATCACAAGGTCAGGAGATCGAGACCACCCTCACTAACATGGTGAAACCCCGTCTCTACTAAAAATACAAAGAATTAGCCGGGCGTGGTAGCGGGTGCCTGTAGTCCCACCTACTCGGGAGGCTGAGGCAGGAGAATGGCATGAACCCGGGAGGTGGAGCCTGCAGTGAGCAGAGATCACGCCACTGCACTCCAGCCTGGGCAACAGAGCAAGACACCGTTTCAAAAAAAAAAAAAGAATATTAGAAAGCACTGACACGGCTGGGTCCCTCTCGACTCTGGTGCTGTACTACTACTTTAACTCTTGATTCATCTGCAGTCACTAGATGGCAATAACAATATCAACAGTACCAATTACTGAGGGTTTACTATGCACTAACCTAAATAAACTTCACAGCTCTAATGTAGATAATACTATTATCATTCTCATTTCTCAAGTGAGAAAACTCGAGCACTGAGAGATTATATATTTGGCTCAAGATAACAACACTGGGAAATAGCAATGTTATTATTCAAACCCAAGCAGTCAAGTTCCAGAGTCCACAAGAACCACCATGCTATATAAACTACCTAGGCACTTTATGTTTTCTAACTGAAGAACAGGAAAATCCTGGATAAGCCCCCACCTCATAGACATATTTTAAAGAGAAAAATGAAAAACAGTAACCTATAAATATAAGACAGAATCATGTATTTTTCAAATAAATGTCAATAAAGTTATAAAAGTTACACTAGCTTAAGAAATCGCGGCAGGTGGATCATCTGAGTCAGGAGTTCAAACTAGCCTGGCCAACATGGTGAAACCCCAACTCTACAAAAATACAAAAATGAACCGGGCGTGATGGCAAGTGTGTGTAATCCCAGCTATTAGAGAGGCTGAGGCAGGAGAATCTCTTGAATCTGGGAGGCGAAGGTTGCAGTGAGCCAAGATCACACCATTGCACTCTAGCCTCGGTGCTGGGTAACAGAGCAAGACTCCACCTCCAAAACAAAACAAAACAAAACAAAACAAAACAAAACAAAACAAAACAACAACAACAAAAAACACTTAATAAAGACATCAAAAGATGTCAAGCAAAAAAATTTTCAGAGTAGTAAGTAAAACTGATAGAGGAGTAATATGCTTTAATCAAAAGATAATAAAACAGTTCGTAATCTTCTTGCTGGTAACAATGAGAAGCTTTGCTAAAATAAGTAAAAACAATGTAGCTGTTAATTTGAGGTATCAAAGAAATTCAGTTATGCAAGTAGATGTCATATAACTATTTTCACCTAGATTATTTTCCTTCAAAAGCAAAGACATATTTCCTAACTAGAAGGTAAGATTATTAAGTCAGTTTCACATATGAGGTATAGTATAATGAAGAGGTAAACAAGAGAAAACAATGGTTCACTCTTGGAAAAATAATAGGCATATTCATTTTAGACTAGCCTTTTATATTGAAAAAGAATGGTTTAAATTTAAATTATTAGTAGATATATTAGCTAATTAAATTATAAAGAGAAATTTTAAATCAATGAGCAAAAATAAAGCACACTGAGATCGTTTTAGGATAAACGTAGACAATAAATACGGAATTACGAATAAGGGAATCAAAGAGAGTCCAAAATGCCACATACTCACATAAAATTAGACTATTATCATTTTTTTGCTATAAATGTAAAAGAGAGAAAAAAGAGTCTACATTTAAATAAATAAATCAAATGGAGCTACAAATAAAACTTGCTCCTTTCCAGTGTTCTACATATAGTTACTGAACCAGTTTCTCCAAAAGAAAACACTAAGAAGTAACCTGAAAATACTAAATTTTAAATAATTTAATATTTTTAATTTAATTTTAAATTAATAGTAAATCCCATTTATTGAGCAACCAAAATTGTTGTGGCCCCAAGTTTGCAGAGACCTCCAGCGATACTAAAAATCATTCTTCATGTTTTTTCTTGTTTTACTCCATATACCCTTTAACATTTGACACAAGTAGTCAAATATATCACCCAAATCTATGCGACTAATCTGTCCACAACAATAACAGCAGCAGCTAACATTTATTGAGTTCTTACTATGTACCAGACATTATTTTCATGTCTTTAAACGTCATTTGTTTACGATCTCACTGTGTCACCCAGGCTGGAGTGCAATGACACAATTCCACAGCTGGAATACTACTTTGACAGTTGCAACATATAAATGCAGTTCTCCTCTAGGAAAGTATTTCTAAAATAGATTTCCTGATTTTGATGCAAAATCCAACTGAAAATTAAAATGAAATCTTCTCTCATTGCCTGTTAGGAAACAGACAATACTAAACTCTTCTCATGGTATCTGAATTTCAAGGACACAAATTTTGTATAAATAAATATTGGTGATGACAATGGCTTTTTAAGCAATAAATAGATTTTTCGCAATATAGTTTGGCCTTAAAAAAAAAGTTTGGGCTCAAAAAGATTATATAAGACCTAAAATTCAAAACTCTGAAAATCAAATGCTTGTTTGCAACCTATTTAAAGGTAAAACCAAAAAACTTGGTCTGAACACATCTGACATCATGTTTCAATGTTGAAATACTAATGTGCTTGATTATGGGAAAGTCCCTCTTATTCTTCCATCAGTATTATATGATACATGGCATATGTACTCTGTTATCTTTCTAAAATCGGTAAAGGCAGGAAAGGAATATGACTATACTCTGACCCAAAAGATTTCCAAAAACGTTTTGGGAACTTATATATCATACAAGTTTAGGTTTACTTAAGGAATGCAAGGTTAGTACAACAACAAAAGTACTAAGGATAGAATACTTATCTATGATTTCTACAGAAAAGACATAGGGGCAATTTATTCTTCAAACAACAGAAGCTATCACAGTGTTTCAGAACTCCAGAAAAAAATTTACCCAGTACCCTCTTGTCTTTTAATTAGTACATGGTTACAAAGAGTCATAGTTACATAATGCATATGGGGACTATAGAACCTAGTATTTCTACTGCCTTTTAAAATGTTTAATACATAAAAATTCTGAAACTGAAAAAGGAAAGCAAAAGAGCAGCTCATTTAAAAGTTTTCTTTGTAAGAGGAGTTTCCTTAGAAAGAAACTTACTGCTAGCAGATATAAAAAGCAAGCAGGAAGGAAAATTTCTAAAAGATGGAACAGGTCTGAGTCTACTGCTTTATTACTTTTGGAAGTAAACTACTTCGGTTGGTAGAATTCTAAAATAGACAAAAATAAGCTCAAAGGAATAAGACCAACAAGACTGATCTGCCCCTAACAAAATCAGTGAAAGTTTCAGTTCATTACACAAAGTGGTGTATTTGACTAGTTTGTATTCTATTACCACTTTCCAACAAGTTGGAGTAGATTACAATTTATTTGTAATTCACACAGTAGAAATTTTAAATTATCAGGTGATATAGTTGATACAATCCACCAGGGTTCTTTTAAAAAAAGAACCTGTTTAAAAAAAAAAAAAAAAAAAAAAAAAACCTATCTGAAATAACATCAGAATTATTCCAGAAATAATTAGAAGCATTCTAAAAACAATTAATTAAAAATTCAAAGATTGGGGGATGTGGTGAATGGGAAAAATATGACGGGACTTCGGTAGGAGAGAGGGCATGAGCAGCAGAAATGGTAAATGATAACAGCACATGAAATTTTACATTTGTATATGGTTGCCCTTATACCTAAGCAAAGTTGGTTTGCTTTGGTTTCCCTACGTACCCCCATGTCTGATCTCCTAGAATCAAAGTACATCTATAATAATTAAAGGGGTAAAAAGTTTCCTATGTGATTCTAAATGACTCTAACCCGAAAGGACAAAAAGTCATAAACATGAGGCTTTGATCACAGCATACAAATGGAATTAACAGGGAATGGTTGGTATATACCAACACTTTGTTTCCTTTACAGAGACTTGATTTCAACTTTTCTGGCCCTCTCAAGCCCAGAAACTTTATCTGAGGTGTTTCAAAGACATTACAGAAGAATGTGTAACTTTACAGAATAGAGTAAAATAATTAAAAATCTTTACCCCCATCCTGCACAAAACATGAAATATGCAGTTATAAAATGTGTTGAATATTTGAACTTTCTCTTATAAAAAGGAAAATAAGCATGTCAGATTTAAGGATTTATTTAAACACATGTAAGTAACACAGGCTTATCATCAATTACTAAATCAATCTTTCCATATTTTCTAAAGTAGCATCTCTGTCACGCCCCAACCCCAGGTCTGCATCTGAATCTGAGATCTACCTCAAACCTAATCAATCAGATTTTTAAAATCTGCATTTCAAATAGGAGTCTTGGTTGACACTCATGAACACTGCAATTTGGCTTCTTCACACCTCAGACTTCAGAATTTAAACGAACTTTTAACATCTTCGTCAAGCAGTGATTTTAGATCTTTTTAAGTTTTTTAAAATTTTTAATGTTTCTGGGTACACAGCAGGTGTATATACTTACAAAGTACATGAGGTATTTTGGAACAGGCATGCAACATGTAATATCACAATAAGGAGAATGGGGATATCCATCCCCTCAAGCATTTATCTTTTGTGTTACAAACAATCCCATTATACTTTTATATTTAAATGTACAATTAAATTATTATTGACTATAGTTGCCCTGTCATGCTATCGAATACTAGATCTTATTCATTCTAATTAATTTTTTTTTTAAATCCATTAAACGTTCCCACCTCCCCAGCCCCGTACTACCCTTTCCCAGCTTCTGGTAACCATCTTTCTATTCTCTGTCTTCATGAGTTCAATTGATTTTTAGATCCCACAAATAACTGAAAACATGTGTTGTTTATCTTTCTGTGCCTAGCTTAGTTCACTTAACATAATAACCTCCAGTTCTATCCATGGTGTTGCAAATAACAGAATCTCATTCTTTTTTACAGCTGAATAGTACTCCATTGAGTATGTGTACCACATTTTCTCAATTCATTCATCTGTTGATGGGCACATAGGTTACTTCCAAATCTTGGCTATTGTGAACAGTGCTGCAACAAACGTGGGAACGCAGATAACTCTTTCATATATGGGTTTCTTTTGGATATATACCCAGCAGTGGGATTGTTAGGTAATACGCTACTATTTTTAATTTCTTGAGGAACCTCCAAACTGTTCTCCATAGTAGTTGTACTAATTTACATTCCCACCAGCACAGACAAGGGTTCCCTTTCCTCCACATCTTCACTAGCATTTGTTACTGCCTAACTTTTGGATAAAAGCCATTTTAACTGGGGTGAGATGATATCACATTGTAGTTGTGATTTGCATTTCTGATGATCAATGAGGTTGAACACTTCTATATACACTGGTTTGCCATTTTTGTCTTCTTTTGAGAAGTGTCTATTCAAATCTTTTACCCATTTTTAAATGATTATTACATTTTTTTTCCCTATAGAATTGTCTAAGCTCCTTGTATATTCTGGTTATTAATCTCTTGTCAGATAAGTAGCTTGCAAATATTTTCTCCCATTCTGTGGGCTGTCTCTTCACTTCGTTGATTGTTTCCTTTGCTGTGAAGAAGCTTTTTAACTTGATATGGTCCCGTTTGTTCATTTTTGCTTTGGTTGCCTGTGATTGTGGAGTATTACTCAAAAATTTTTTGCCCAGAGTTTCCGCAATGTTTTCTTGTTGTAGTTTCATAGTTTGAGGCCTTTAAATCTTTAATCCATTTTGATTTGATCTTTGCATATGAGAGTAGGAATCAAGTTTCATTCTTCTGCACATAAATATCCAGCTTTCCCAGCACCATTTATTAAAGAGAATGTCTTTTCCCCAATGTATGTTCTTAGCACCTTTGTCAAAAACGAGTTTGCTATAGGTGTGTGAATTTGTCTCGGGGTCCTCTATTTCTATTCTGTTCCATTGGCATGTGTCTGTTTTTACGCCAGTACAATTTAAAATCAGGTAATATGATTCCTCTATTTTTGTTCTTCTTGCTCAGGACAGCTTTGGCTCTTCTGGGTCTTTTGTGATTCCATATACATTTTAGGATATTTTTTTCTATTTCTGTGAAGAACGTCATTGGTGTTTTGATAGTGATTGCAATGAATCTGTAGATTGCTTGGATAGTATGAACATTTTAACAATATTGATTCTTCCAACCCATTAACATGGCATATCTTTCCAGTTATTTGTGTCTTCTTCAATTTCTTTCATCAGTGCTTTATAGTTTTCATTATAGATACCTTTCACTTCTTTGGTTAATTCCTAAGTACTTAGTTTTATTTGTGGCTTTATAAATAAGAATATCTTTTTATTCTTTCTCACATTGTTCACTGCTGGCATATAAACATGCTACTGATTTTTTGTACGTTGACTTTGTATCCTGCAACTTTACTGAATCTGTATCATTTCGTTCTAATAGTTTTTTGGTGGAGTCTATAGATTTTTCCAAATAAATGATCGTATCATCTGCAAACAGGGATAATTTGACTTCTTCCTTTCCAATCTGGATGCCCTTTATTTCTTTCTCTTATCTGACTGCTCTAGCTAGGACTTTCAGTACTACGTTGAGTAACAATGGTGAAAGTGGGCATCCTTGTTGAGTTCCAGATCTAAGAGGAAAGGTTTCACTTTTTCACCATTTAGTACGACTAGCTACAGGTCTGTCACATATGGCTTTTATTATGTTGAAGTGTGTTCCTTTTATAAACAATCTATCGAAGGTTTTTATCATGAAGGAATGTTGAACTTCATCAACATCACTTTTTTTTTTCTTTTCTTTTTTTTGAGACAGAGTCTCGCTCTGTCACCAGGCTGGAGTGCGGTGGCGCAATCTCGGCTCACTGCAACCTCTGCCTCCTGGGTTCAAGCGATTTCTCCTGCCTCAGCCTCCTGAGTAGCTAGGACTACCACCACGCCCAGCTTTTTGTATTTTTAGTAGAGACAGGGTTTCACCATGCTGGCCAGGATGGGCTTGATCTCTTGACCTCATGATCCACCCTCCTCGGCCTCCCAAAGTGCTGGGATTACAGGTGTGAGCCACCACGCCTGGCATCAACATCACTTTTTAGGTATCAACTGAAATGATCATAAGATTTTTATCCTTCATTCTGCTGATTTTAGTTCTTAACAAGAACCCAAGGATATTTTATAGAAATCCTGAAATGCCTACCAATTAATCATAATTACTACAGTTTTTGAGTTAAACAGTTTGATGATTATAAATTATTGGAATCAAAAAGTCTATTTACACCAAATTTTAAAGAGAATAACCAATTCACCCACATATCTTATTTTTCCTCCTAAGAATATGTAACCATGAGAACAGGGTTCTTGGGTCTGTCATATTCACAAATATATCCCAGTGCCTAACAGTGTTTTTTACATTTTTATCTTTAATTGACATAATAATTATGAATATTTATGAGGTATAAAATATTGTGATCCCTGCATACACTGTGAAATGATCAGAGTATAGCATATCTACCACCTCAAATATTTGTGAGAACATTTAAAATCCTCTCTTTTGCTATTCTAAAATACACAATTCACTATCATTAACTATAACCACCTTGTTGCACAACAGAACACCAGAACTGATTCTTCCTAACTATAACTTCGTACTCACTGACCAACTTCTCCCCTCTCCCCATCCACTTCTAATCTCTGTTAACCACCATACTATGCTCTACTTCTGTGAGTTCAACTTTTCTAGATTCCACATGTAAGCAAGATCATACAGTATTTGTCTTTCTGTGCCTGTCTTATTTCACTTAACATAATGTCATCTAGGTTCATTTGTGTTGGTGCAAATGACAGAACTTCCTGGGTTTTTTTTAAGGTGCAATAGTACTCGTGTGTGTGTGTGTGTGTGTGTGTGTGAGTGTATGTATATATATACACACACAACATATGTTTTAAATCCATTCATCCATTTAGATATATACTTACATTGTTTGCATGGCAAATTATAATTATAATACCACCAACAGTGTATAAGAGCTCCCTTTTCTCCACATCCTCATCAACATTTGTTTCATCTTTCTGATAACGGCCAATCTAAGAAATGTGAGGTGATGTGCACTAATTTGCATTTCTCTGATGATTAGAGATGTTCAGCATTTTTTTCATATATCTGTTGGCCATTTCTATGTCTTCGTTTGAGAAATACCTGTTCAAGTCGTTTACTCATTTTAAAAACAGGTTGTTTCATAGAGTATTTGTATATTTTGTTCCTTGTATATTTTGCACATTAGCACCTAATCCAATATATGATTTACAAATATTTTCTCTCAATAATTGGGTTCGAACACAGTGTTTTTTATACATGCCTGGTACACCTCAAATACTGGCTGAATGACTGAAAATAAATTCTTCAACTATTCTAAAGAAAATTACAGTTTCAAGAAACGTTTTCAGAACTTACTGAATGTCTATTACCTGTCAATTTTAATGAGAAATTACAGGTGTACAAAGAGTATCCCCTACGTTATTGCCATGGAAGTTTGTTTCCTGTGTTTTGTGTTTGTTTTTGTTTTACTTCACAATCAAGATTCCTTCAGATTCTTCAATTATTTACTGACTTTGGCATCAAGTTCAACTCCTTGTCATGGTTTAGGGTCAGAATTAAGTCAAGTAACCCTTAGTACTCACAAGAATAAAACAATCAAATGGTTTTACTACTCTCACATAAAGGTAAGCTTCATTAAAATACAGCAAAACACCATCTATGTTCAAAACTCTCCAATGCAAGTGTAGTTGAGATTTCTTAAAAATCCATCTATAATCACCTAACCTTGAAGATCTGAAAAAAATTTTAGCCTGTGTACAGATAATTTCCTGTTTGTCATAAGCTTCCCCTTAAGGATTAGTTCAACTTGATCATAAAAACATTTCATTTCCTGCATTAAGAAAAAAACATATCAAATCAAATAAAGTTGTTGAACCAATAATAGTTGCCAAAAGGTACTAAGAACTTAAGCATTAACATGTGAAGTGGCAGACGACAATGTCAGGGGTAATAATCCAGCCAAAGACTCACTATGCAAAAATAGGGAAGACGGCTCACTTTTCATCTACTAAAGACTCATTCCTGTCCTCCATACCCATCCCAAGCATATATTCTTTCAATGACCAGAGATTAGTATAATTGCACAGAGTGACAAGAGTAAACTAGAGGAATTTCTTAATGTAGTCCAGAAGCTATTATGCAATATCGTTTCTTAAATATCATTAATGTACTCAAATTATAAAATATATGAATTCACAAGGTATTAGATCACCACCCTACATATATATTTTTAATGTTAAATATTCCTAGCCTCCATAAAATGATTCCTTGCTTTTTCCTATTATCCCTATACTTTGATTCATCTGGAACTTTGTCAAAATTATAGAAACATAAATAAAAGGTATGCTTCAAAAATGTTTGATAGAGTAAATAAAATCAAAAGTATCTTATATAAAAGTCTTACCTACATATTTTATTCATAAAGCTCCTCCTTCCTCTAGCACAGAAAACAGGCAATTCAGAATTTAAACTAATGCATGCCTGTATGACATTTTTTTAAAAAATGAATTAAACTTTCAATCAACAGCAATTTCTTATCAGTAAAAGCATTTTAAAGATAAGAGACTATAGATCAAAAAATTTTATTTAGTACTTGTATTTCGTACTACATTTACATACTATCTTAGAAAAACAAGACTTACTACGCAAATTTAACTCCAGCAACTATCTGGATCTTATAAAGCATACCCCGCTGAAGGAGATAGAGAAGTTTCAACTAATACATCATTTTTCAAACTAAGTTCTCTGATGTTCTGAACACACAGAAGAGACTAATAACCCACCATTCCAAAACTGCTTAAAGACAAAGAATAAAGCAATTATGAGATAATTATTTCTAAGAGAGAAATGACATCAGTAAGATACATTCAGAAATTTAAAAGCAAAGTTACTGCAATGGCTTTGACGAGGATTTAAAATCTAATGAATAGTATGCCAATGTTCCTCATCACACCAGATATACAGCTAACCACAAGAGGGTAATACTAGGTTTATACTAAGCTAATGGCTTCATAGGCTTGATAATAAGTTATTTAGCAGTCCTTTCTATTCAATTACCCATAATATTAAACTAAATAATATTTAAAGAGCCTAACATCCACATTTGTTAATCCATGTAGAGTCCACCCAGTTTACGCTCTCAAAAATTCAGAGAAAATCAAGCCTAGTCTAAGTATGTTTTAATCTAAAAAAAATCAGCACTGTCCTATTTGCCAGGAAGAGAACCTAACAAAAATGTTTTGCCGTATTATTTAAATAAAGTCTGAGCTAAAAAGTTAAAAAATGTCTAAAACATTAATAATACTCTAGAAGGGCAAATAGGATATATATCCTCATAATCACCCTCCTATACAAAAGAACCAATTCCACTTCACAATAAGTAAAAGAGACTATGCTTGCCTACTAATCTCTGATTTACTCATTATTTGACACACACAACTATGGAACAATAAAATGTAAACTATGGTTTATACTGAGAATTGTGAAGACTTTCCTTCCTTAGAATTTAAAACAGACTAAAAAGGTTCTAAGTATAGCAGTCATAGGTTTGATTGATTATATGGAAAGTTTGAAATGGATGAAAGCTTAAAAGGTTAAAAAATTCAACTGATTTTTATTTTTATTTTTTAAATACCTCACCTCAATGAAACATAACTGATAGCTTTTATAGTAAGATTAAAAGAATTATTTACTTATTAAGTGTACTAAATGTCATGCTTCAGTAAATTCACAAATTGAAAATTAAATGACATTCTAGGTTAGGTATATATTTACTCAAAAACTTATATTTAAGTCCCTATTATATGTAAATACATAAAAATGCGGAAGTATACAAAAAACCCAATATTCACAGGATTACAGTACAGCATGGAAAACATGTATTTTTTCCAAAGTAATACATACTATAGAAACAGGATCAAAATAAGTAGAAATCTTTACAAAACAAGTGGTTAATTCTATCTCCTGCTTCCTTTTCCCTTCCCTTAAGTTTTTAGGGAAAGAGCATCTGAAAAAAGAATAGAAAGACCTCACCCTAGGTTTGGGGTCTTTGGGGATAGTTACCTACAAAGAACTCAAACAAATTTACAAGAAAAAAACAAACAACCCCATCAAAAAGTGGGCAAAGGATATGAACAGACATTTCTCAAAAGACGACATGCATACAGCCAACAGACACATGAAAAAATGCTCATCATCACTGGCCATCAGAGAAATGCATATCAAAACCACAATGAGATACCATCTCACACCAGTTAGAATGGCAATCATTAAAAAGTCAGGAAACAACAGGTGCTGGAGAGGATGTGGAGAAATAGGAACACTTTTATACTGTTGGGAGGATTGTAAACTAGTTCAACCATTATGGAAAACAGTATGGCGATTCCTCAAGGATCTAGAACTAGAAGTACCATATGACCCAGCCATCCCATTACTGGGTATATACCCAAAGGATTATAAATCATGCTGCTATAAAGAAACATGCACACATATGTTCATTGCGGCACTATTCACAATAGCAAAGACTTGGAATCAACCCAAATGTCCATCAGTGACAGACTGGATTCAGAAAATGTGGCACATATACACCGTGGAATACTATGCAGCCATCAAAAAGGATGAGTTTGTGTCCTTTGTAGGGACATGGATGCAGCTGGAAACCATCATTCTCAGCAAACTATCCCAAGAACAGAAAACCAAACACCACATGTTCTCACTCATAGGTGGGAACTGAACAATGAGATCACTTGGACTTGGGAAAGGGAACATCACACACCAGGGCCCTATTATGGGTGGCGGGGGGGAGGGATGGCATTGGGAGTTACACCTGATGTAAATGATGAGTTGATGGGTGCTGACGAGTTGATGGGTGCAGCACACCAACATGGCACAAGTATACATATGTAACAAACCTGCACATTATGCACATGTACCCTAGAACTTAAAGTATAATAATAAAAACAAAAAATAAAAAAAATAAAAAATAAAAAGAAAGACCTCACCCTAGGTTTGGGGTCTTTGGGGATAGTTACTTAACAGTTGAATCCAGGAGAAGTTTCTAGGCAAAAGGAACAGTATAAGCAAAGATACCCTAACATTCTGCTTTGAGAGTTACATACAACTTTAAAGCACGAAAACAGTAGGCTAGGGCTAGGTAATTACGGAGGGTCATGCAAAGAGATGGATCTAAATCAACGTACATGATAGGCAGCTACTGAAAAATTTTAAGCAGGAAAGAAACATCATATTTCTGACAACAACACATAAGAGGACAGGTTAAAAGACTATTGCTAGATTAGGTGATGCTAAGGATCTAAACAAGGCAGAAGCAGTAAAACAGGACATGACAATTACAGCTAATCAAAGTAGGTAGAATATAAAGTTCTGTGGGGGACTGGGAAAGGGAGGGAATACCATTATCTGGCTTCTGCTTTTCTTTTTCATTTAAATACATAATCTAAACATAAACCCAGAATCTATGTAAAGGATTCAGTGACCTGACATATAATAAAGATAATCATTACAGAAAACTAACAAATCTAGAGAAGAACTTTGTAAAATAAGCCTGTTTAAAAGAGAGATCAAAACTTTTTAGTGAGGAATAAGAACAAAAATTGTCTGGCATTTAAATAATAAAGCTAACAATTCTGAAAGAAAAATGATCAGTAAAATTGCAACTACATGCTGCTGCTTAAAGAAAAATCAAATATTAATAGTATTATAAAAGATAATATTCATGTCAGCATGTCTGATTTCAAATCATAATCTTAAGGATCATTTTCACTCAGAGTATTTAAGGGCTACATCATTTTTCCCAAGTGCCTCTCTGAAGCCTTCAGTGATACTCAAATCACTTGTTTACAGAAAACATCAAAACACTCTTGAAGAAAATACTGTTTGCCTATTTTTGCTTCTTGAACTGTTAACCCATATAACTCTGCTAGAATCTAATTTAATGATAGCTTTGCAAGCAATTCTAGCAATTCTCCAACAACATTTTCATAAACTTCATGAAATCTAGTATGTTTTACAAGATCTGCTACTTTATTTTACAATACAACCACTCTTACCTCTTCCATCAATAAAATCCTAATGCAAACCAACCTCCCCTCTTCTGACTGCTACAATGCTTCCTAACTTTTCTCCCTAGTTTCCAATGTCAGGAAGTTGAGAGGGACACTGGTAGTATTTTCTCTGTCCTCCACACAGGAATCCAAGTAAACATTTAAAAATCTAAATCAGATCCTGTTTAACACCATCCCATAACTTTCTATCATAATTAGTCTTTACTTGATTAATGTGTCAACTTAGATGCCACCTCCTTGGAGAAGCCTGGCTATGAAAACTAAAACAGAACCCTTTTGCAAACCCCTAGCATGCCTAATTATTCTTCCTAAGGTAGTGCAGTCATGCATCACTCAATGACAGGGACACATTCTGAGAAATGTGTCATTAGGCAATTTTGTCATTATGTGATCACAGAGTATACTTACACAAACCAAGATGGTGTATATATATATATACATATGTGTATATACACACACACACATATGTGTATATATATGTGAATATATATATGCAAAAAACCAATGTCCCAGCACCATTACTGAATATCAGTCATTTCCCCTACTTGATCTGCAATGCCAATATCAAGTGTCATATATTAGGTCTCTTTATGTGCTTATGAGATCATTATTTTCTTATGAGATCACCATCATATATGCAGTCCATCACTGACTGAAACGTAATTATGCAGTGCATGACTGTATTGTTATATACTACTACGTCATACATTAGCCCTTTTAGTATCTCCCCTAACCTCCATACACACATCCCAAAAGGTAAGTTCCAAAAGGACAGGGACTTTGTCAGCTAGCTCCAACACCTAGAATAGCTCCTAGCATATCAGAGGCAGTCAATAAATAGAGCAATTAAGTAAATTCACTATACTGTCACAAGTTCATAAAATCCAACAATCAACGACAGACTGAGTAACAAAGATCTGGAAACAACATATACAAAAAAAAAAAAAAAAATGCTACTGTTAAACAGAGAGGAATAAGACAATGGGAATGAATCATTATTAGTGAACTTTTTGTGATATGACAACTTTTTCTTCCCTGTATGTACTTACATAATAAATATTCCATTGACAAAGATCCTGTGCATATCAGAACTGAATTCTAGGCTTAAAGATAACAATATACACAGACAAGTCATTCTCAAATGTTTCAAAGAAAGAAAAATATAGAAGAAAATCAACTGAATTACACAGCTAAAATAATACCAGAATCAACTAGAACTCACAAGGATTCTCCATACTATAATTAATGGGAAAAATGTCAAATCTCTGAATTCTCCTCAACTAGAACAACCCTGCACTCTTTCTGTACACAGTGTACCAAACTAGATCCACAACAGCTTTCCTAAAGTGATAGATTCTGAAGGTTATTATAATTTACCATAGTAGAATTGGACTTCCTGATAGTCCACATTACCCTAAAACTATTTGTCTGTTAAGATTCCATTACATCATTATCCTAAGCAGAGGGTGGATTTAACAAACCAAAAAACACATGATTTCATGTAAAACTGTTCTTAGTTTGAACATTTCAAGCATAAAAATTCAAAACTCAAGACTGAGAGAGTACATATTTCATGAGATAGAATTTTGAAGCTAAAAGGGAAACACACACATTCACTATATTTTACAAATAGCTACTACTAAACGAAGCCGGGCATTATTCTAAAATCTTGGGAAATGGTCATGACAAATATAACGCCATTCTAATATAACATAGAGAATAATTAATTAATAACAAGGAGTTATAAGAAAATATCAAGGAAATCTAAACTAACAGATCTGTCTATTGCCCTCATTTTAAATGTGGGAAAAGTGATCTGCCCAATAAAATTTAACAAGTTAGGGGGAAAAGTCGAAGGTTTTATCTTACCACATTTTCCCCTAATACTACCACTTCATGTTCTCAAATTTAGATTTTTTAATGTCATCTGACTTTAATTCACAAGATATTTAGAGCTATCATTACTTTAAGAAAGTCATCAAACTTTTTTTTTTTTTTTTTTTTTTTTTTTGAGACTGAGTCTGGCTCTGTCGCCCAGGCTGGAGTGCAGTGGCCGGATCTCAGCTCACTGCAAGCTCCGCCTCGCGGGTTTACGCCATTCTCCTGCCTCAGCCTCCGGAGTAGCTGGGACCACAGGCGCCCGCCACCTCGCCCGGCTAGTTTTTTGTATTTTTTAGTAGAGACGGGGTTTCACCGTGTTAGCCAGGATGGTCTCGATCTCCTGACCTTGTGATCCGCCCGTCTCAGCCTCCCAAAGTGCTGGGATTACAGGCTTGAGCCACCGCGCCTGGCAGTCATCAAACTTTTAATCCAACTGTGAATTCATAACATTATAGTATTCTACTCGCTAACTCTTCCTGGCATAAAATTCATCGCATTAAGGAAACAGACGGGCCATATGAATCTCATTTCTAGATCATGACCAAAGTAATTTCTCAGGGGTTTCATACACTGCATGGAAAACGCTCCTAAAGAACTAGACCATACGCACATTTTGTAACATGAATTCTAATCAATTGCAAGTGTGAAGCTTGTACCTGTGTGATGGAGAAGGAGCTTCAAATTGAGGCACTGTGCTATCCTCACTGACAGGAGAGTATAAGCCACTCATTTCCTGAAAATAAAATTATTTGAATTATAGTAGACATTTCAAATAGAAGATATATAAATCAAAAAGAGGCATGATATATTCCTTTCTATTCCCGGGTTTTCATCAGTCCCCATTTGTCTCAACATCAAATTTCTGAAGGCTTCCTCTCCACAGAATACAAAAGCAAGGACATGTGAAAAGTTAAGAGACAAGCCTTTTCTATGGTACACAATCTTAAAGAACTATAAATTGTTTACTAAATATTGTTCATCATTAATGAAGCCACCAAATGCAGAAAAAGATAAATGTAAATATTTTAAATGACATGTACATTATACTACGTGAATAGTGAACTAGCACATCATTAATTCAGGTGATTATCTATTGATAAATACTAAGATAAATACGACAGTAAGATAACTGGATCATCAGGTTCAACTCTTGAACACAAAAGCACAAAAAACACCCAGAATATGTCAAGTCTCTGCTCTATATATATTTTCCACAAACATTAAGATTGAAATATTAGCTTTGTTTAATAATGACTTAAACTCTAATTTTCGATCAGTAATCCAGAGGAATAGGCCTAATCAACCATTATATAAATTTTGCCTTTCACGCTGACAATCTAGCTTCCTTTTTTATGTAATTTTGATTAATGAAGAAACAGCAAATTTTAAAATGCCACTAAAGATGCATCATCAGATAGAATTATTTCTGGCTAATCCAAGCTCAGCTCAATCATACAGTCAAGTAAGTGACATAAATGTGTAACAACTTAAGAATGCCACAGAGGATACTGAACATCCACTAAATATTAAATCCATTAATCTTTAACATGTTCTACATATCAGCAAAAGAAAATTATAACATATAAATAATTAAAAAACACAAACTAAATTTTTTAATAAATACAGCCAAAGGCAAAAACTTCAAATCATAATATCCTATAAGACTCCCAAGGATCCTCCCATAAATTTCCTTAGGTAAACTATATTAAACGTAAATTCCCAGAATATTGGTAATGTATTCTTATATTTCTCTTTTAATTAACCTTAACTCCTAGAAATGCGCAGAGTAGGTATGTAAAAATTGTTAATAAAAAAAGCATTTTAGTGGTAATAATTGACAGTTTTAAGTTATGATGGCACTCCAAGAAAACTGAGTGGTCTTTGTCAATCTAATCAAGAAAAATTATGGCAATAAAACATTGTAAAACAAATTTAGACTATATTTTATCATCAAGTGTTCAGAATTTTTTTTTTTTTTTTTTACAAAAATTCATTCTCAATTAAAATGAAAGTAACAGCTGTTACTTTCTTCATAACTAAGACCAATCCCATAAACTTAACATGGTAACTTAATGGAAAGGTGACAATTTCATGAAATTGAAAAATTGCTAAGGATGCGAGAAATTCTTGATTCCTTACTTCCACTCTCTTAATATCCTCTTCCAAAACACTTAGTTCCTTCTGGATCTGTTCCAGTTGCTGCAGATTAAATAGAGAGAGAGAGACAAAAAAAAAGCCTAAGCCAAACCAAAATGGCATCACCGTGATCATAAAATAAATTTACATTAGGAAAATAATTTCTATCAAACTGGGCACTAATGGCAAATTAACAGGAGGGATAACCACCAACAAAATATAGCTAGAAGTTCCCATTTTAAAATGCAATGGTAGAGAATTATGTGAAAACACGATGTTGTACTTCTTTAATACAACAGTTTGATTTTACAATAAAAGTATGAGAGATGAACGACAGTGACTTAAAAAAATACGAGATAGCCAAAGAACTTTCACATTACCTCATTTAGTTGTTAAACAGAAAAACTCAGCATGTCAGTTGTTAATCACATTTTTACTTTTTTTTAAATTTATTTTTAATAGAGATGGGTTTCACTATGTTGCCCAGGCTGGTCTCCAACTTTTGAGCTCAAGCAATCTGCCCGCCTCAGCCTCCCAAAGTTCTGGTATTATAGGCGTGAGCCACTGCACCAGGCCTTTAATCACACTTTATAAATAAACATTCATCTGACAGAGGTTAAATCCCCTCACCCAAAAGCAACCACAAGTCAGTATCTTAACACCTCCTTCTTAAGGGTTTTAAAAACATATCTGAGATATTTTATGTTTTATATCTTGCCTATTAAACCATAATAATTTTCCATGCCACTAAAATGCTAACATTTAATTGTTGAATAACACTAAACAACATATTGAACCATTCCCTGTCTCATGAGAGATTTAAGTTGCCTGCAAACTATCATATATTACTTGGGAACATATTGGTCTTTCAGATTTCATTTCATTTTCAGATTTTATTAAAAGGTTACTTCAGATTTGATTAAGAGAGTATTAAAAATGAAATGATTCAATCAAAAGAAAACTGCTTTCCAGAAACACTATACCAATTTAAATTTCTATCAACAATATGCGGTTGTCTTACTCTAACCCGGATATATTGAACAAATTTATAAATGTAAAATATTAACAACTAATGCTTATATATTACTGATTGCCAGATGTGAAAAATGAGGCACAGAAAGGTTAAATGATTTGTCCAAAATCATTCCGTAAGTGGCAGAACTGGAATTCAAATTAAGGTAGACTTCTTGTTACAGAATTCATGCTGTTAACTACTATTCTTTACTACCTATTGAAAACAGTACCTTATTATTAACTCATTTCTTTAATGACTGATAAGGGTGAACAGAGTTTTTATAGAGACTTATTAGCATTAGTATCTTCTGCGGCAATACAGGCAAAGTTGGCAATATAACAACTTATTCATTCAAATATTTACCAGTTCTAGGCACCTTCCTAAGTATTGAGAAGAACAGGATCTAAAAACAATTGTAGCCCTTACCCTCACTGAGTTCAGTCTAGGGGAGATGGCAAACAAGAAAGCCAATAGTTGAAATATTATAGCAAGCATTATGATGATGGTATACAACGTATTAAGGGAATATAGACCACATCTAATGTAGAGCTGGTAGGGTAGGAACAGGACTAGATAACTAAAATTTGATTGAAAATTAAATCAGAGGTTGAACCTTAAAGGACTAACAGAATTCTGCCAAGTAGAAAACAGTGAGGCATGACACAATAAGCAGAGTAAATAACAACACATGCAAAGGTACAAAAGCTATGAGAAGGGTAAATAATAAATCTGAAGCTAAGGCAATAAATGAAATTGCTTAACATCAATCAGTACAGTCAGAAGAGATAAAAACAAAACTGGAATGGTAGAAAACGCCAATGTCAAAGAGATGGGCAAAGGAAGAAGCAGCATTAACTATCAAGAAGGGCAAAGTCACACACAGAAAACCAGGGGAAATGACAGTACTAATGGAGAAATCAAGGGTGAAAGAGTGATTAGCATTTTCAAAAGCTTTCAACTCACCTATCTACTTTAATAAACTTCCTACTACCTTAAAATATGTCACACAATGTCACCTTAACTGAAACCCTGCTCACTCTTAAAGACACTGTCTGTCCTGAAACTCTTTCGAATAACGGCTGCTCAACTGATAAAGTCTCTGAGGCCCCAGAGTTTACAGGACTTACTAATAGATAAGAACTCACTATTTCTACTGCATTCCATGGTCATTTCCAACAATTAGTATTCCATCCTAAAATCAGTTTTCCACCATAACATAAAAACCACTCTGTCTAGCTCATACCAAGCAGCCAAATCCC
The DNA here is from genome assembly GCF_008728515.1 of Papio anubis. Classification (NCBI taxonomy): domain Eukaryota; kingdom Metazoa; phylum Chordata; class Mammalia; order Primates; family Cercopithecidae; genus Papio; species Papio anubis. Next base: position 185,761,628 of record NC_044976.1, on the reverse strand, counting down.
TGTCTACCCACTTGAGCCATCTATAAACATCCCAGTTATTCCCCACCATCACTGAAGCCTTTGGGTTCATGGACATTTTCAACTCCAGCATCCAGTGATGCTGACCTCTAATTCAGAAAAACACTCCCATGGTCATCTCTTAAACATTTTCATTTAACTACCTTAAAATGTTCCACTCTTGAAATTTTTATTTAAACAAATGCTTTAGAGTATAAGAGGTCTTTAGTATAATTGCTTTAAAAAAATACATTTAAAAAGAAGAATGAGTATCTGACAAATACTCATTTGAATGAGTATTCTGATATCCAGAATCTATAAGGAACTTAAATAAATGAAACACAAAAAACAAACAGCCCCATTAAAAAGTGGGCATAGACATAAACAGACAATTCCCAAAAGGCAACATACAAGCAGCCATCACACATGAAAAAATGCTCAACATCACTAATCATCGGATAAATGTTAATAAAAACCAAAATGAGACACCATCTCACACCAGTTAGAATGGCAATTATTGAAAAGTGAAAAAACAGGCTGGGCGCGGTGGCTCAAGCCTGTAATCCCAGCACTTTGGGAGGCCGAGACGGGCGGATCACGAGGTCAGGAGATGGAGACCATCCTGGCTAACACAGTGAAACCCCGTCTCTACTACAAAATGCAAAAAAACTAGCTGGGCGAGGTGGCGGGCGCCTGTAGTCCCAGCTACTCGGGAGGCTGAGGCAGGAGAATGGCGTAAACCCGCGAGGCGGAGCTTGCAGTGAGCTGAGATCTGGCCACTGCACTCCAGCCGGGGCAACAGAGCCAGACTCCATCCCAAAAAAATAAAAAAAATAAAAAAATTAAAAATAAATTAAAAAAAAAAAAAGAAAAGTGAAAAAAACAAACAAAAAACAAAACCAAAAAGATGCTGGTGAGGATGCAGAGAAAAAGGAATGTTTATTCACTGCTGGTGGAAATGTAAATTAGTTCAGCCACTGTGGAGACTGGAGTTTGGAGATTGCTCAAAGAGTTTAAAAGAAAACTACTATTCAACCCAGTAATTCCATTATTGAGTATATATTCAAAAGAGAATCAATCATTCTCCCAAAAACACAAGTCTATTTGTATGTTCATCATAGCTCTATTCATCACAGCAAAGATTCATTATTGCCCATCAACAGTGGACTCAATAAAGATGTGATACACAGACACCAGAGAATACTATACAGCCATAAAAAAAAGAACAAAATCATGTCCTTCGCATCAACATAGATGGAGCTGGAAGTCATCATCCTAAGTGAATTAATGAGGGAACAGAAAACCAAATACCAAATATAATGTTCTCACTTCTAAGTGGGTGTTAAACATTGGGTACTCATAAAGATGGTTACAACAGACACTGGGAACTACTGGGGTGGTGGAAGGGAGAAAGGGTTGAAGAACTAACTATTGAGTACTATGCTCACATTTCTGAGTGACAGGGTCACTTGTACCCCAAATTTTAGCATCACACAATATATCTACATAAGAAACCTGTATATGTACTCCCCGAATCTAAAAGTTGAAATTATATTTAAAAAGAAAGTAAATATCTGTATCAATAGCCAAAGATAGCCAATATTACTTGTATGATACATAAATAACTGAAATCAAATTAATTTTTATTCTGCTTTTGAACTTGAAATTCCAGAAAAATTTCCAAAGTCACCTGAAATCTCAAAATTTAAACTCTAATGTCTTCTCTGAAAATAATCTTCCATCTCCTAGTACCTCAAAGCTTTTACTGGATAATATAACTATTGTTATATATGGAGGCTACTATAGATATAAGGTGAAACTCTTAAAACTGCCAATAATAAAACAATTTTTACTTCAAAAACAGCAATTTCATATGGTTCAATTTAAAAGTGAAATAACGAAGGCATGGTGTTGTCCAGACAAACATACAGATAGAATGCAAAACAAAATGATATAACCTATCCATGAGAAAGTCTGACAAGATATCAGGCAAGAAATACAAGAAAAAAGTCTGGAAGAATGAAAACTGTTGAGAGAGCACATATTAAATTTGAGGCATTTCCATTTCAAGATGAGAATTCTGAAGGGATTTTGAGCTGTAAATTGTAAGGGCATCAGTGCAAGACATTTTAGTACTAGTAAACAGAAAAAAGATGAAGGACAACCATTTCAAGGATGTGGAAAGAAGAAATGGGCTAAATTCACTCCGTAAACATCATAACCCCAGGAAGGAGAACCTAGAAGAAAAGCCTGAATATGAGTCCAAGAATGTTTTAAAGATATATGAAGAAAAGTTCAATAAGCTGAACTGCTATTACCTAAAGGAAAATCAATCATAAATTAGGAATGATAATAAACTCCTAGATCACATTTACCTGAACCCCATTACAGAGATTGGTGCTACTTAAAAAATAAATAAATACTTAAGATGGAGAACTAAGACAATGGTATTTGAGAGCATGGGACTAAGGAATCAATAGCAAGCACTCTCTTAACACTGTGCCAAAGCCAAAGAAAACTTATAGAAACATTTAATATAAAGGTAAAGAGTATGTCAGTCTCAGAATCCCATAAGAAGACAAGAGACAGACTTTCCCATTACTGACAATGGCTTTGATGAGTATCATTGGTACTCATTTGACTTTCATTAGTGCCTTGATAAAGACATGCTTAAGTATCAAACTCATTATTTGAATTTTAAATATAATTTAAAATAAATTATATATAATTGTTCCAAACTGAACAAAAGAATACACCATTACACCTTCAGTGAGGAAAAGCTGATTTTTTTTGGGCCGGGCGCGGTGGCTCAAGCCTGTAATCCCAGCACTTTGGGAGGCCGAGACGGGCGGATCACGAGGTCGGAAGATCGAGACCATCCTGGCTAACACGGTGAAACCCCGTCTCTACTAAAAAAATACAAAAAACTAGCCGGGCGAGGTGGCGGGCGCCTGTAGTCCCAGCTACTCGGGAGGCTGAGGCAGGAAAATGGCGTGAACCCGGGAGGCGGAGCTTGCAGTGAACCGAGATCCGGCCACTGCACTCCAGCCTGGGCCACAAAGCGAGACTCCGTCACAAAAAAAAAATAAAATAAAAAAAAATAAAAATAAAAAAATAAAAATAAAAATCGAGCAAGGCTAGGTGCGGTGGCTCAAGCCCGTAATCCCAACACTTTGGGAGGCTGAGGCGGGCAGATCACCTGAGGTCAGAGTTCAAGATCAGCCTGGCAACAAGGTGGCACCCTGTCTCTACTAAAAATACAAAAATTAGCCAGGCGTGGTGGTAGGTACCTGTAATCCCAGCTACTTGGGAGGCTGAGGCAGGAGAATCGCTTAAACCCGGGGGGTGTAGGTTGCAGTAAGCTGAGATAGTGCCACTGCACTCCAGCCTGGGCAACAGAGCAAGATTCCATCTCAAAAAATACATACATACATATACGCATACTGCAGCAAAACTTAATATATACTAATTCTAAGAGAGTTACCACCAAAAACAAAGCATTTAGCCATATGAAGTGCACACTACAGCAAGACAAAATCCTTGTCATCCCATACTATCACTCCACAAACACTCACATACTTAATATCTAGTTCCTGAAAAGGCAGACCTGATTAAAAGACTTTATTTAACCCTTTCATAGCACTTTCTTTCTTTCTTTCTTTCTTTTTTTTTTTTTTTAAAGACAGGGACTCATTCTGTCACCCAGGCTGGAGTGCAATGGCACAACCTCAGTTCACTGAAGCCTCTGCCTCCTAGGCTCAAGTGATCCTCTCACCTCAGCCTCCCAAGTAGCGGGGACTACAGGTACAGGCCACCATGCTCCACAAATTTTTTTTTAATTGTTTGTAGAGACAAAGTCTCACTATATTGCCCAGGCTGGTCCTGAACTCCTGGCCCTCAAGTGATCCTCCCACCTAAGCCTCCCAATGTGTTAGAATTACAGGCATGAGACACTGTGCCCAGCCAACATTTTGTTTTAAGCTGAGAAGAAAACAGAAAAAGCAAGAACAAAACCAAATAAATAAATAATAGAGTAGTGAGGGGGCAAAATAAGATAGCTTATGTAAGAGTAAATGTAAACAGATGTCAATACCAGTAGACTGATAAGTTACAAATATATGATGTAATAGAGCAACCACTAAAAAAAGATACAAAAAATTTACTTTAAAATATTATAGATAAATCAAAATGGAATTCCAAAAAACAAACAAACAAACAAACAAAAAACCTGTGCAAAAAGCCATGGAGAGAAAAACAGAAAAGCAACAACAATAATAAAAAATATATATAAAACAAAAAACAAAATGACAGGCTTATGCCATAATATTTATATTAAATAAATGGCCTAAATACATAATTTAAAAACTGAGCCTGGCAGAGTAGATTTACAAAGCATAGTTCAACCATATGCTATCTATAAGAAATTCACCTCAAAGATAATGAGCCAGTAATAGGTATAACAAGGAAAGAAAGGCCTGGTATGAATGCAGGAAATTCTCACCACACATTTCACAACTCTACCATGAATCATGCAACTGCAGAAAACACATTCTTTTCAAGCACAAATATTTCAAAATTTTAACCAATTACCAGTTGGTACAGTAAATACTATATTCAAAGAAAGAAAACACAACTTTCTGATTACAATGCAATTATAACAGAAATCCAGAACAAAAAAAACAAAATCTCAATGTTCAAGTAATAAGACCTTTGTTTCTAAATAAGCCACAGGCCTAAGAAAAAAAATAATGAAAATTAGAAATTATTTTGAACAATAATAAACAAAATATGACGCCAAAAAAATTAGGTACAGATTAAAAAAATAAGAACCTATGGCCCTAAATGCCTACATTAGAAAAAATAATGTGCATAATAATATGCATATCCACCCAAGCCAACAGATTAGGAAGGAACAAAAAAGTAAAATGAAAGAAAGCAGGATGGAAATAATAAAGAACATAAAACAGAAAACAAAATAGAGAGGAAAAACAAAATCAAAAGTTGGTTATTAGAAAAAATTCATATAATTGATATATTATGGCAAGAACTGATCCAAGAAAAAGCGAAAGAGAGAGAGAAAGGAACAAGCAGAATAAGCACTGCCAGGAATGAACCCTGGTGACATTCAAAACTTAAGACTCTATTAAGACCAATCTTATGCTGATAAATCTGAAAACTGAGATGACATAAACAATGACTAGAAAAAATTTAACAAACGAAAAGTGACATCTAAAACAAAAACCTTAATAAAAACGTAACTGTTCAAGTAACAGATTCAATAACTTAAAACTTCCCACAAACAAATCACAGGTCCAGACAGCCTCTCCAATAAGATCTTTAAACATTCAACAAAGATGTTCTTAGACTACACAAATTATTCCAGAAAATTTAAAAAGAGGATACATTTCCCAACTCATTTGATAAAGCTAGCATAATCTTTATAGCAAAACTGGACAAGATATGTGTAAGAAAAAAAAAATCTCATTCATGAACATAGATGCAAAAATCCTAAAAAAAAATATAAGCAAACCAAACCATATAGAAGAGAATATACATAATGGCCAAGTTTGGTTTATATAAGGGGTGCAAGTAGGGGGACCAATTGTCCTGCTGGGGTTTCCTAGAATGCAGAACCTTCAGTGATATAACTAAGACATAAGACACTCCTGGGCCAATCAGGATGGTTGGTCACTCTAGGAGCAAAGTTGACTGACTTTCCAATGTTAAACCAATGTAATTATTCACATTAACAGAATGAAAAGGAAAAATCATATGGTTGTATCAGATGCACAAAAGTTCTGGAGACTACTCAACCCCACTCAGAAATTTTTTAAAAATTCTCTTAGCAAACTGGATAGAAATTTACTGCCTTGAGTAATAAAAAGTACCTACAAAAAACCTACAGAAAACATCATACCTAATGGTGACACGTCGAATGCTTTCACTTTGAGATCAGCATCAAGACTAGGATGCCCCGCTATCACCACTTCTATTCATCATTGTACCGGATGTCCTAGCCAGCAGAGTAAGACAAGAAAAATAAATAAAAGATATAAGGATCATAAAGAATGAAACTAAACTGTTATTATTTGCAGATTATGATGTGTACATAGAAAACATAAAAGAATCTACAAATAGGATTAATGAGAGTTTAACCAGGTTGCTGGATATTTTAAAAAATCTGTATGTAAAACACAACTGTATTTCTATACACTAGCAATAATAAGAAACTAAAGTTAGAGACACAGACGTCATTTACAACAGCATCAAAAATGACTAAATCTAAAATAAAGATGTGTAGGAATACCCTGAAAAATACAAGGATATTTTAAAGATCTAAATATAGAGGGAAGCACCATGTTCATGAATGAGAAGAGTGAATATTGTAAATACACAGTCTCCCAGATTTATCTAGTCAAATTAATCCCAATAAAAGGCACAGCAAGTTTACCATGGAAACGTACTAGCTGATTCTAAAATTTATATTGAAATGCAGAGAGCCAGGAATATCCCAGGCTTTAAAGAAGAACAGCAACTTAATTCAAAGCTCTAGTATTTAATACAATGTGGTACTGCCAAAAAGACCAGTGGAGCAGAAAAGAGGACCTAGAAACAGACCCACACATACATGGACACATGATATATGACAAAGATGAAATTTCAGACTGATGAAGAAAGAATGGCCTTTTTAACAAAGGATGCTTGGGCAGCTAGATATCCATATGAAAATATCTCTATATCTCACATTATACACAAAAATAAATCTCTAGGTAGAGTACAGATCTAAATATGGAAGATAAAAGAATAAAGTTTCAAATAAAGAACAGTATAGAAAAATGTCTTTATGACGACAGGTGGAAAAGACTTATTTAAGTGACACAAAAGACACTAATTATAACAGATAAGATAAATTTCGCTCTATTAATATCAGAAACTTCTGGTCATCAAATGACACCATTAAGACAATGAAAAGAATGCAGCCCAATTAGAGGGAAAGATATTTGTGATAGACAGATCTGACAAAATGTATATCCAGAATATATAAATATCAAACCGTTAAGAAAAACCAAACAAAAAATGTGAGAAGTTTTAAACAAGTACTTCAGACACAAACATAAAAAAACCCAAACGGCCAATAAACGTACTATTAGGTGCTCAACCTTGTAAGTCATCAGGAAAATGCAAATTACAACCATATAACAGTATATACCCCAAGATCAGCTACACTGGAAAATAAATCTATTGGTATCACATACTGGCAAGAACACAGTGCACAGAAATGCTTATACAACGCCTGTAGGAAGAATAACTAATACAACTTGTTTTGAAAAATATTTTGGCATTATCTATTAAATTTGAAGATACACATATCCTATGACTCATCAATTCCACTTCTAAATCCATTCCATATAAATATGTATACCAACATAAACCTGGATACACATTTAACATAGTAGTATTTTTTGCAAACAGCCCAAAACTGAAAACAACTCAAATGACCATCAACAACAAAAATGGGGCATATTCACTTAATGGAATACTATACAACAACAACAATCAACCAACTACAGTCATATATAACCATGTGGATGAATCGTAACATTGAGCCAAAGAAGATAGGAATAAAAGATTATATATGGCACAAGCACACTTATATAATGCTCAAAAACAGAGAGACCTATGGATACTCAGGCATTGAAACATTAAAGAAAGGCAAGAAAGTGACTGCCATAAATATCAGAATATTGGTTACCTAATGTGCAAGGAAGATGATTGCAATCCAAAAAGGGTAGTCAGGGTGCTTCAGCCGTTCTAGCAGTATTGCATTGTGCTTACAATGGTGGTTATACGAATGGTCACTCTACTATAATTCTTTAAACTGTAAATCTGATTTATATACTTTTTTGTGTTTTTCATATAAAAATCGTTTAAAATTTAATTCACTAAAATTCCACGTAAAACCAAAAGGAAAACAAGACTTATCAAAACGATTACAGTAAATTTAATAGGTATCAAACACTTCCAAAAGTGCATTTTAAAATTAAATCAAATGAAATAGAAGGGAATCATTCAAATGCTGGTACAAATTTGCACAGACAAGACCAGCTTTTACATGGACCCTACACCCCTTTTGATTAACCTGACCATGAAGGAGACTAACACGTTTATTTAAATATATATAACTATTAAATGCTGTAATAGACAGGTTCTAAGACAGCCTCCAAAGAGCCCCACCTCTTGGTATTCACACCCTTGTGCAACTCTGAGTGTGGAATGAACCAATGATATGCTTCTAACAAAGAGAAAACAGCAAAAGTTTTAGGATATAACTTCCAAGATGAAGTTACAAAGAGAATGTGACTTCTGTCTTCAACATCCTCTCTTGCTTTCTTACTTGCTCCTTTTGAGAAGTAGCCAGCTGCCATGTAGTGAGCTACTCTATGGAGAAGCCCATGTGACAAAAAAAGCAGTATCTCTTTCCAAAAGCTGATGACCGAGCTTGGAAAGTTCCCATCCCAGTCAAACCTTGAGATAACTGCTACCTTGGCCAACACCTTAATTGCAGCTTGGTAAGAAACCCAGAGCCAAAGCACCCAGTTACTCTGAGTCAAAATTCTAGACTCAATATATTAAATTTTTCATGTTTTAGGGCATCAAATTTCAGAGTAATCTGTCACACAGCAATAGATAACTAATGCAAATGCTTATTATGTGACTTGCACTTTCCATTCTCTCAATATTCTAAGGAGAATCAGTAGGAAAAAAATAAAACTGAAAATTAATTGGCCCTAAATTACTAGCCAGTTGTGACAGTGGAGTACTCATTATCCAAATGAGTTAAATGAATCTTAACACTAAATCCAAAAAGCGTATTTAACTTCTCTGATTGGTATATATCAATGTCTAAACCTACACTCATCAGAACTCCAATTAAAAGTTACAAATGAAATCACGAAGTTAATTTGCAAAGTTTGAATGTTAAGCTTAGAGAAACAAACTCAAAAGTAGCAATTTGCCTCCTGGTAAATCTGTATTTTACTTGAATAAGTTCAAGTATATAAATTGTATTACAGATCCTAAGAACTGTAACAATTATATTCATTTTGAGGATTAAACACACAAACAGACTTATATGCAAGAAAATATAACCATTCACTTTAATCTGTCTGCACTAAAACATGAGGTATTACTCAATTATATTTTCTAGACTAAAGCTTATTATAATTACAAATCACTATAGTAGTACCCAATTCCAATTATTGTGAAATTCATGAAATTTAATCAAATAGATAAACGTTTACAATTTGTTACCTAGCTTCTCAGAATTTCTTGTGTAATTAAATCTAAAATACTCAAAGTTCACTCAATCATAGATATAACAAAATCAAGAAAACCAAAATGTATTAATGACAGTACAATCACTGTACGCTGGAGGCACAAATATCCAGAAGTATTTGGAACTCGTATGTTTCTTGGTTAACATACCTACTACAAGAAAATATGATCCAAGAGAAAAGAAAAAAAGAAAAATCAATCACAAAGATTACATTAGATTCAAACTAAAATCAAGCAAAAAAGTTCTACAGCATGATTCACTCAGAAGTTTAATAACAGAAATATAAAAACACTATGCCAAATCTATAAAATCAAAGTCAATATCACAGAAGATGTTGTGGGAGGCCCTGGGCCACAACATCAGAGAAAGGCCAAATGAAGATCACAGAGAAGAATTAATGTTGGGAAGGAATTCTCCATTATCTCTCCAATTTCTGCACATCTTGTGACAGCTTTTGTTGTAAATTATCTTTCCAAGAATATTTATACGGCAAAGAGGCTGGCAAGACAGAAATAGGGACTTATTCTGGGGGCAGAGGACAGATTTGTTTTCTGACCAATATAAAAAATCTTGGTCTCCCTGCAGTACCAAGATTGAACAGGTCTGCCAGCAACTCCTTTTAGAAGACTGGGGTTTCCTAACATGAGGGTTCCTTTGCTGCAACATAAACAAATCCATTTCTGTGTGCAGCATCCACCTAGAGCCATCTCCACATTGTCACGTGTGGGACATAGGGGTCAGAGGGAACTGATGCAAAGATGAAGCTGATGTTATCAAATGTCTCATGAGTAATAAAATATTTTATCTCCAGTCATCTCAGGTCTTTTGCCAGCATCGATGAAACTGTGCAAGCTAACTTGCTAACCTGCTATAAAGGTAAAAAATTTCAGACACTTCATGTTTTACAGTTATATGGTATATCCTTATCATACGAGACAACGTCAAGTCTAAAAATTTGTAGCAGGCATCAGGAGACCCCTACAGAAGCAATGAGTAATACTGAAAAATCTCAGGGGCTAATGAAAACCATTAGGTTTCATTAATTGTTGCTTAAAATTAGTTTAGGACACAGATAATTATTAGTCATTTCATTTAAGCCCCAGGTATTTTGAGATTTTAACTTCATTGATTCGTTTACTCATTTATTATCAGGTACTTTCTTATGTACTGAATATCATTCTCAATGACTTCAAATTCTCAGACAGACAGAAACATGTTATTCCATATATTATAAAAATGTTCAGCGTTGATCTTCAAAGTGTGGTCCAAGGACCAAGAACTTCAACATCCCTGGAGCTTGCTAGAAATGTAGACTGTCAGGCTCCAACAGAGCCTCCCTTAATCAGAACATGCATTTTAGCAAGATCATCAGGCAACTTCCTTCTTTTTGAGACGGAGTCTCGCTCTGTCACCCAGGCCGGAGTGCAGTGGCGCCATCTCGGCTCACTGCAAGCTCCACATCAGGCAACTTTCATGCACACTGCCATTTATATTGAGCCACCAGACACTTAAACAAATAAATGACTGGACATCATCTTCTTTCCCACCAAAAAAAAAAAAAAAGGAAAAACCTAAGGGACACAAGTAAATCTTAAATTTATAACAGATAATGTTTGTTAGTAGGCATCTTAAAATCACAACTGAATTAGCAACAGTTGAAAATAAAAAAAAATAGCCACAAACTATATAAAAATATTTAGCTATTCAACACTTCATCATCCAGTAAAACATCTCTTATCTACTTATTGCCAAAAAGAACAAAGATAGCCCAGAACATAGCACGTAATAGACAATTTACACAGTTTTAAATGAGTAAAAAGTATACTAATTAGACAATTCTTAACATAAACATACCAGGATCCAGCCAGTTAGAAATTAAAAAAAAAAAAGTTTTCGAAGTTATTTTAGCATGCTATCCAGAGAACAGAATTTTGGCTATTTAATTTTCCCATATTTTGTATAGTGTGAAATGACTTTGAAATTTTATAAATGTTAAATTAGAACATGCTCGCTATAAAACTGGTGATAAAAAACTGCCTTTTAACTATCCTCCATGAGTTAGAACTCCCAAGTTCTAAATACATAGCTATGTTTTTACTTGTTTTTGCCTACATATGTTTAAAAAAAACTGTTTCCTACCTAAGGCTTTATTATCTAAATTTTCCTAAGTTTTCTCTTCATGGCGAAGGGTAGGCTGTTATTTAATAAATCTATTTTCAATTCTTTATAGCTTTTAGGTAAGTTACTGTAGTCAATCTTACTGATAACTTTTCAGCACATCTCCACAAAATGATTTTTTAAGTGTCAAGTTGTAAACAAAAAAGAAGTTAAAATAACAAAGCTTAAGGAAACCTCCTAAAAATTAAAATGCTTTTAAAAATATTTAAAGAAATTTTTAGCCTGAAACGCTTTTACAAAATGGGAACAGTTAACAATAGTAAATAAAACATTATGTAAAACACACAAAATAATATACCTCTCTCTTATTTCTTCTTGCAACCTTGAGGAATTCCATAAGAATCTGTAGCTGGGCTGCATGCGATTCCTACAATAGAAAATTATAATTTTTCTTTTAAAAAATATAACTGAGTTGAAAGTTTGCTTTAAAACCATAGCATAAACAGTAAGAAGCAACTTTATGAACCCATTTAAGTTTGTCTATTACTTCTATTTAATCAGTTTTTCCATTTGCTAACTGGTATTTTTAAAAGAATCAATTTTCTACAAAACTAACTCAAACTAACTTTAAGAAACAGGTGTTCTAAATTACATCCCTTACCTAACATGCTGAAAAATCTTTTCATGGATAGTAGCAATTCTATTATCTGACTCCTAGCCTTCTCTTCCCCAGCTAAAGTAATAAAACATCAAAACAAAATTTACAGTGAAAGTAACATAGCGGATAGACACTAAAATCACTTTCTCCATGAGAAGCTCATTTGCAGAGATAAGTGTAATAAATAGAGATAAACCTATACCTTTAAAAAGTCAAATTTACTATTTCTAGTTATTACCTAGTTACTCACAGATGTGAGAATATATTTCTATGGAAGATTTCAGGCAAAATCAAACATCTGAAAACAAAAAAATTTAATATAATCAAGCGGACAGCTTGTGGGTTGGGAGTAACTGAAATTGGTAATTGAAACAAAGATAGAACAGATAAATGAAAGTATAACAAGCCTTGACATTTTCTGAGTAGCAAAACATAAAAATACAAGTATATATCATTTACTGTTTTTTTTTTTTTTGTTTTTTTTGAGACGAGTCTCTCTCTGTCACCCAGGCTGGAGTGCAGTGGTGCACACTGCAAGCTCCGCCTCCTGGGTTCACGCCATTCTCCTGCCTCAGCCTCCCAAGTAGCTGGGAGTACAGGCGCCCGCCACCACGCCTGGCTAATTTTTTTGTATTTTCAGTAGAGACAGGGTTTCACCGTGTTAGCCAGGATGGTCTCGATCTCCTGACCTCGTGATCCGCCCGCCTCAGCCTCCCAAAGTGCTGGGATTACAGGCATGGGCCAACGCGTCTGGCCATTTACTGCTAAAATTCACAAGAACCAGGAATTCCAGGTCAATCTGATAAAAATATATAAAAAGAATATCAAAAGCTAAAAACAAAATAACAATAAGAGATAGTTTACGAACAAACATCATTCTAATTTTTTCTTATATACTTGAAATGAAGAATAAAAAAGCCCAGTAGAGCGACTCCAAAACAAACAAAAATATATTTTAAAAAAAAGATTAATAAAACTTTAATTTACCTGGCTATGCAACAGAACTACCCGAGGCATTTGTTAAAACAGACACTGGGTCAGATTTTTAAAATTCTGATCCTGTTGCTCTAGAAAAGGTTCCAGGAATCTATGTTAAACAAGTGCCCAGATGATAAGAATAAGCCAATTAAAATCAAAAGAATCAGTAAGACATAACACGTACTACAAATAAGCATGACTGCCTCACACCCACTTCTAGAGTCTATGCCTCTTGAAGACCTTTGGATTTTAAAAAATAAGAGGCAAAACAGATGAATGTAATTTACAAGTCAAGGCAAACAAGGAGAGATAAAATATGAACTGACAATCACAATAGGATACTCCAATTAAAAAATATAACTGAAATAATATGTTTTATAACTGAATACATTTCCAAAACATAGTATCATGAAGATTGACATTTTTTCTTGCAAGACAAACTGACTTTGACTGGACCTTAGACCCATTCTTCCCAAGTGAGTTAATCTGTCACACAGAACAAACTCACAAGGGCTCTGTCTCAACAACGATGACAAAGTATCCAAGTCTTTCACATTGTTTGTGGGACTCCTTTACACTAGTTATCTCTAACTATCTACAGATTATTTGTCTAGAGGACAAAGACCACAGTTTATTTAAAAAGTAACAATTTTATACAAAAAGTAACTCCAAGCTAATAAAGTGACAGTTCATTTACAAAGGAAGTATACAAACTATCTTCAAAATTATAAATTTAAACACTTCATTTCAATCTATTAACTAGAATATGTAAATACGACAAGAATGCAATTGATTTGTAGAAAGAAGGGGAAAGTCCCCAAAGTGTCAATGTAAAAGGAAAGTGGAGCCAACTACATACACCAGGAATTCACCACATGACACCTTCTTCTGCAGTTTAATCTTTTTAAAGGAAGAATTTCAAGAAAGGAGATGAATGGCAAATACGAAACTATAATTTCACAAATATGAAAGAAAATTATAAAAAATAGATAGTGGAAGAAAAGAGAATGCTTTAAAAAATGCAAAGAGTATAACCAATTATACCGAAATGTCTAGCCATATAATGTTCTACTAGAACAGGTGCGGAATTTTTAACATGAAAGTAATTCCACTACTAAAAATAGAAGTCCAAGAAGTCAATTCTCTATACATCTCTTACAATTGTCAAAACTTCCAAAAAACATGTAATGATCATTTAGCCCAATTCTCCCATTTTCAGATAAGGAAGCGTGTAAGAAAAAGAATAAAGAGAAACGTATTTAGAAAAAAAGAAAGAAATACACATATTTAGTATTTTACTCTCTACTCTGAGTACTCTTTACAATACAGCAAGTTTTTGTTACACTTGTCCCATCTGGTTCAGTCAAGTGTCTCAAGAGGGAGTGTATCCACCACGTGACATGAAATATGCTTCAAATTTTTATAGAACATTGGTCTTCTTTATTTTTCTATCCTTCTCTGCAACTAAATTTTGTTGTATTCTAAAAGAAAAAATTATCCTTATTATGGGAATGGAAGCAACTGCCTGATCACAGCCTAATATAATTACATACGTGAATTGCGTATTAAACTCTTCTTATTCCAATTCCATGCTTTAGCATCCTTCTGTTACATGGTAAGTTAGATGTCTTTCCAACTGGGAGAAAACACACTGGTCAAAACTATGTAAATAATTAATGTAACTGATTTTTATATATTTCACTATAAATGAGTAATTTGGTCCTTACAGGTTTAGTTAGCATGAGTTCATCTTCCCAAGTACAGTTCACTCTACAATAGTTTCTCAAGAGTAGAACAACTGCCATTTTGATGGCAAACATGTTTTTTTTTTTTTTTTTTTTTTTTGCATAACACTTTCCAAGCAGAATGGCATAGGCTAGTTATTTAGAAATATAGAATTGTTGGCTGCACAATCCTAGCACTGTGGGAAGCCAAGGCAGACAGATTGGGTAAGCTCAGGAGTTCAAGATCAGCCTGGGCAACATGGCGAAATCCCATCTCTACAAAAATACAAAACTAGCCCGGCGTAGGGACACGTGCCTGTGGTCCTAGCTACTTGGGAAGCTGAACCCAGGAAGGTCAAGCCTGCAGTGAGCCGTGATCGCGCCACTGCAGTCCAGTCTGGATGAAAGAGCAAGACTCTCTCTCTCTCAATAAAAAAAAAAATATATATATATATATATACACACACACACACACACACATAATAGAGAGAGAGTGTGCTCAGTAAATAAAAACAATTAAAAATTGAAAAGATTCCTTCTAGAAAGTTGATACAAGGGAATGCGAGTAATGGAACTAGGGACTGCTGCTATTTGCTATAAATCTTGTTAATAACGTTATGACATTGTAAATTAGAAGTATTTATTACTTAGATTTTTTTTTTTTTTTCTTGAGACAGAGTCTTGCTCTGTTTCCCAGGCTGGAGTGCAGTGGCACGATCTCAGCTCACTGCAGCATCCGTCCCCACAGCTGAAGCAATTCTCCTGCCTCGGCCTTCCAAGTAGCTGGGATTACAGTTTTGCACCACCACGTCCGGCTAATTTTTGTATTTTTAGTAGAAACTGGGTCTCACCATGCTGGCCAGGCTGGTCTTGAACTACTGACCTCAAGTGACCTGCCTTCTCTGGCCTCCCAAAGTGCTGTGATTATGGCGTGAGCCACTGTGCCTAGCTTAAAATTCTAACCAAAAAAACCCTAGATAACTTTATGTGTTTTTCCCCTACTTGGGTTCAGATTCCCTATTTATAAAATGTGCAGATAACGTTTCACAAACAGGAGTCATCATCCCATACTTTACACAGGATATTACTATTTAGGTAATAATTTTTCTCTAGAAGACTACAGTATTTTCCTTAAATCTACTGTCAACAGAAAACTTCTAAAGGATATTCACTTCTGCTTGTATAAATAGACAACAGACTTCAAATAAGGGTACAGACATACCTGAGAATGCAGGAAGATCTTAAAAAGTGTATGTGGACACAGAGCGTTTTAGGAAATTCATTCCCTAATTCTCCACCATCTGCCTTTTCTTTTTCTAAAACATGTCTGCTCACGAGACATCACTCCAGTTCTCAATTCTAGCCTCTTTCATCAAATTTTCTATTCTCACTTTGTACAGACGGTTGTAAGGAAGGGAGAGCAGCAAGGCAGGCAGTCTTGTCACTTATCTTTTACCCACCCAGAAGTTTACCTTGATACATGCCCCTGGGCTATAAAATTCTCTGGAATAACAAAATAAGGCAATAAAAAATACTGCAGTTTGGAAAAGTGAATGACTCTAAAGACTAGATGACAAATCCTTTTATAAGTCAGGTAGTTCCCAAGTCTTTGTACTGAAAGAAATGAATACTAGTGATTTTTGTACATTGATTTTGTATCCTGAGACTTTGCTGAACTTGTTTATCAGCTTAAGCTTTTCAGCTGAGACTATGGGATTTTCTAGATAGAGAACCGTATCATCTGCAAACAGAGATAGTTTGACTTACTCTCCTCCTATTTGGATTCCCTTTCTTTCTCTCTATGCTTGACTGCTCCAGCCAAGACTTCCATTACTATGTTGAATAAACTGGAGTAGTGAAAGAGGGCATCCTTGTCTTGTGTTGGTTTTCAAGGGCAATGCTTCCAGTCTTTGCCCATTTAATGATGTTGGCTGTGGGTTTGTCATAGATGGCCCTTACTATTTTGAGGTATGTTCCTTCAATACATAGTTTATTGAGAGTTTTTAATATGAAGGGGGGTTGAATTTTATTGAAAGCTTTTTCTGCATCTATTGAGATAATCATGTAGTTTTTGTCTTTAGTTCCATTTATGTGATAGATCAGATTTATTGATTTGCATATGTTGACCCAGCCTTGCATCCCAAAGATAAAACCTACTTTATCATGCTGGATAAGCTTTTTGGTGTACTGCTGGATTCAATTTGCCAGTATTTTGTTGAGGATTTTTGCATGGATGTGAATCAATAATATTGGTCTTAAGTTTCCTTTTTTTGTTGTGTCTCTGCCAGGTTTTGGTATCAAGATGATGCTGGCCTCATAGAATACTTAGCGAGGAGTGCCCCTTCCTCAATTTTTTGGAACAGTTTCAGTAGGAATGGTACCAGCTTTTCTTTGTATATCTGGTAGGGCTATTTATTACTGATTTAATGTTGGAGCTCTTCACTGGTCTCTTCAGGGATTCCATTTCTTCCTGGCTCAGTCCTGAAAGGGTATATGTGACCAGGATATTCGATGCAATATAAATCCTTCTATTATAAAGACACATGCACATGTATGTTCACTGCAGCACTATTTACAATAGCAAAGCCATGGAATCAACCTAAATGTTCATTAATGGTAGATTAGATAAAGAAAATATGGTGCATATACACGACAGAATGCTATGCAGCCATAAAAAAGGAGATCACATCCTCTGCAGGAACATAAATGGAACTAGAAACCGTTATCCTTAGCAAACTAACACAGGATGAAAACCAAATACCGCGTGTTCTCACTTACAAGTGAGAACTAAACAATGAGGACACATGGACACATAGAAGGGAACAATACACACTGGGGCCTACCAGCAGGTGGAGGGCAGGAAGAGGAAAAAGATCAGGAAAAATAACTAATGGATATTAGTCTTAATAGCTGGGTGACAAAATAATCTGTACAACGAACCCCCATGACACAAGTTTACCTATATATGACAAACCTGCACATGTACTCCTGAACTTAAAAGTTAAATACAAAAAGACTGAAAGGATATAAAACTAGAAGATGACAGTATTGAAAGGAAAATTGAAAAATCCATAATCATATTAGTAAATTAATCCACTTTTTCTGTATTAGCTGGGGTTTTATTTTTAAATAATTTTAATAGAAAATTTTAAATAGAAAGATATTAGACATAAAGAATATAAATCCTTGAAACAATTTCAGAACACACATGCTTCAAAGCATAAGAGGAATATTTACAAAAAGTGACAACAGTTCATATAATGAGTGACTTAAATTTGGAAGCACTGGCATCACAGAGACAGCACTTTCACAATACAAAACATTTCAGTTAAAAAAACAGTGTTTAATCCCCTTCAGATTAAAATGTAAAAGGTTACTTCCACAGTAGCAAAAAAGGGGATAAACCAAAAATGCATACTATTCTTTAAAGCCAATGACTGAAACTAACTCAAGCAGCAATTAAGTCCCAACTAAGCTAAATTCCTGAATAAAACCAAAGAGGTCAGTCTCTCATCTTTGCTCCTAAAAAAATAAATAAATTATTTTATAAATGAATTAATTAAAATTTAAAAATTGAATGAAATTAAGAGCAAAGCAGGCATAACAGAGGAAAAGAATAACAAACTCAAACACAGTTCAATACAAATTATTTAAATTCACAGAGAAAAAAGGAAAATAAGAACAGAGCATCAGAAGTCTATAAGATAACATGAAACATTATAACAACATATGACTAGAAACTTACAGAAAAAGAAGTAGAGCAAAAGGCTGAATAAGTAATGGCTCATCATGTTCAAAAATTAAATCCTAGGCATTGAATTTGTTCGCTGCCAACAAACAAAATAAAAAAAAGAACAGACCTTCTTGTTCCATGAAACCCAAGAAGGATAAATATAAAAATAATAAAATGTAGGAATAACATAGTCAAACTGCTGACAACCAGCGTCAAAAAGAAAGTCTTAAAAGTGGTTAGAAAAATGATATACTAGCTTTAGGAGAAGGATGGTAAAAATGACTACTGATTTCATCAGAAACAAAAGAACAGTGAAAATATCTTTAAAGTGTTTTAAAAAGAAAACCCAAAGCTTCTATATAGAGCAAAACAATCTGCTTTACAAGAAATAGTAAAAAAAAGTTATACAAGTAAAAGGGAAATCATCCGGATGGATGCGAGAAAAAATGAAGAGCATCTGAAAAGGTATATATTTGGGTAAATAAAAAAAAGAGACTGGCGGGTTTTCGTTCTTATTTATTTATTTATTTATTTATTTATTTATTTTGGTATCCTATCTTCAAAAGCCAAAATAACAATGTTTAAAAAAAGAAAAAAAAAAAGTTTGGTGGGATTTGTAGCATGATTTGAACCAAAAAAAGCAGAAGTTTAGTAAACTGAGTTATTGTAAAGTTTCACATTTTCCTTAGAGTGGAATACCATATATTCAAGATTGCCTAAAAACATATTGTCCTTGAAGTAGCATACCATAAACTGTGTGGGAGAAAAGGCCTTTTGTGGTATTTAGAGAAAACACTAAAATTACAATAAAAAGAAGTACATGAAAAACAGAGAAGATAAAATGGAATGATGAAAACCTAATGATGTCTAAAGAAGCCGAGAAAAGAGGAAGAGGTGATAAAGAACAGAAGAGAGAAATGGAAAACAAATACCATGGTGTAGACTCAAACCCAACCATATCAATATTATATTAAATAACATTTAAATAGACTTGAGCACTTCAATTCAATGCACTTATTAGACTATGTTTTTAAAAACAACAGAGAAAAATACCTACCTACTGTTAGAGACACACACTTTATAAGGACAATGACAGAATTAAAGTACAAGCATGAAGAAGACTATACTATGGAAACATTAGCTATAAGTAAGGTGCTGTGGCTATATCAGTATCAGACAAAGCAGACTTCAGAACAGGAAATAGTTCCAACAATAAACATATCCATTTCATAATAATAATAAAGGAGATGATTCATCCAGAAGACATAAAAATTCTAAACATGTATGAACTGCACCTAATAACAGGGCTTCAAAATACATGAAGCAAAAATTACCAAAAAAGAAAACAAAAATAGATAATTAAAATTATAAATGTAACACATTTGTCAGCAACTAACAGAGCAAGGAGGAAAAACAATTTTAATAATATTAACTGGCTGGGTGTGGTGGCTCACACCTGTAATTTCCGTACTTCTGGAGGCCAATGCAGGCAGATCACCCAAGGCCAGGAGTTCAAGACCAGCTTGGTCAACATGGTGAGCCCCTCATCTCTACCAAAAAATATAAAAATAAGCCGAGGGGGGTGGTGCATGCCAGTAATCCCAGCTACTTGGGCAGCTGAGGCAGGAGAATCACTTGAACCTGGGAGGCAGAGGTTGCAGCAGAGATCACGCCACTGCACTCCAGCCTGGGTGGCAAAGAGAGACTCCATCTCAAAATAATAATAATAATAATAATATCAACCAACTCTACATAATCATATTTATAAAGCACTACAATGAATAAAAACAGTTTTCAAATGCAAGTGGAATATTTACAAAACAGATAATGCCGAGCTACAATGAAAATCACTATCAATTTCAAAGGACTAAACACATGCAAATTGAGCTTTCCCTTTGGGCAAAAATGGAGTAAAAGGGACTAGATTTACATTCCTGCCTTAAACAACAAAACACCAGTCCAACTATATGAAACAATGCTTTCCAGACAAAGGGCCAGAAATATTACATGTTCCCAGCAGCCAGAGTAGAAAAACCAAG
Source organism: Papio anubis (assembly GCF_008728515.1). Taxonomy (NCBI): domain Eukaryota; kingdom Metazoa; phylum Chordata; class Mammalia; order Primates; family Cercopithecidae; genus Papio; species Papio anubis. The sequence goes on along the minus strand of NC_044976.1, from coordinate 185,741,044 downwards.
AAATATACACGCATCAGGTACTCAAAAAGGTTGTCTCAGTAGTGAGGCAAAACTAGCAGAGACAAAAAATTGCTCTGGTCCTACCTATCATACCTTAAGAACCAGCTTCAAGAGATTCAAACTGTTTCCAAGTAACTTAACTACATGTCAGGACAAAATTCAGGAATATATAAAGGATTACACAAATATTCAGCACTGAACAAGGCAAAATTTATCATTTCTGGCATCTAAGAAACAAACATGCAAAGAAGCAGAAAAATATATCCTACAATAAGGGGAAAAGTCAATCTACAAGGAAAAAAATTGAAGACAGCAATAGAAACTATCCAAAATGAACTAGAAAGATGAAAAAGATCAAACAAAATGAACAAAACTTTCATCAGTGACCTAAACGACAACTTCAACTAGCCTAAGAGATATGTAATTGGAATTCCCAAAGTGGAAGGGGGACATAAAAATATCTGAAGAAATAATGGCCAAAAATTTTCTAAATCTGAAGCAAACTATAAATCTACAGATCTAAAAAAATTCAAAGAACCCAATAACAAAAAAACACAAACGGGGGTAAAAATTCTATTGCAAGGCACATCATAATCAAAATGCTTACATCCATAAAAACAATATCTTAAACTGGGAGAAACATATTTCATTAAGAAGACAAAAGATAAGAATGACAGCAGACTTTTCATCTGAAACAATGCTAGAAGACAATGGAGCAACATTTCTTTAAAAGTCAATATGGAATTTTATACTCATATGGAATACCTTTCAAACATAAAATAAAGACTTTGTCAGACATATGAAAGAAATAATTTGCTTCCAGCAGTCCTGCACTAAAGAAATGGTAAATGATGTCCTTGAAGCTAAAGGAAAATAACAGATAGAAACTGATCTACTCGAAAGAATATAGTACACCAGATATGGTAAATAAATGGGTAATACAAGACTTGTTAGAAATCTCCATAATTTAACCACAATTAATAACAATGTGTTGTGGAATATATAAAATATTTAGAAGTAAAATCTATGACATAAAATACTACGGTGGCCAGGAGAGAGAAAATGAAAGTATACTGTTTTTAAGGTTCTTTTTTTTTTTTCTTGGAGACTTTTTTTTTTCTTGCTCTGTCTCCCAGGCTGGAGTGCAGTGGCACAATCTTGGCTCACTACAACCTCTGCCTCCTGGGTTCAAGCAATCCTCCTCAGCCTCCCAAGTAGCTGGGACTACAGGCACACACCACCACACCTGGCTAAATTTTTGTATTTTTAGTAGAGACAGGGTTTCACCATGTTGCCCAGGCTGGTCTCAAACTCCTGAGCTCAGGCAATCCGCCCACCTCGGCCTCCCAAAGTGCTAGGATTACAGGCGTAAGCCACTGCGCTCAGCCTAAGGTTCTTGTAATACAGATGAAGTAGTATAATATTACTTTAATGTACAATGTGGTAGCAATTGTATTAAAAACTCTAAAGCAACCACTAAAAAGACAAAAAGTTGTAAGTAATGAATCAACAAAGCTTCTAAAATGGAATCACCTAAAATCATGTAAATTATGTTTTCCAACTATAATGCAATTCAACTAGAATTCAATTACCAAAATATATACTTGGCAAAGTATTAATATCCAAAATACAAGCGCACACACACATATACAAATCAGTAAGAAAAAAGAAAAATGATCCATCAGGAAAATGGACACAGAATATGAATAGGTAATTCATCAAACAGAAAACAACGGTGGCCAAATGAAGAAATTCTCAATTGTACTAGTTATTACAGAAATTTATTTTTAAAACACACATACAAACACACAAACAGCATTCGATAATTATCAGACCGGCAGTAACTAAAAAAACAGAAAATACCAAGTGTTTATATGGCATAAACCCACAGAAGAGCAATCTGTCAATATCAAACATTTAATAAGGTTAAAACGTGTGCATATTGCCTAATGCAAGCATAAGGAGAAAGGTATACTAAATGTAGTGCTGACACAACTAAGAATTGGGAAGAATCCAAATGCCCATCGATAGAATAATAGATATATTTCTTTTCTTTTTTGAGACAGAGTTTTGCTCTTATCACTCAGGCTGGAGCGCAATGGTGTGATCTCAGCTCACCGCAACCTCCACCTCCTGGGTTCAAGCGATTCTCCTGCCTCAGCAGGCACGTGCCACCACCCCAGTTAATTCTGTATTTTTTTTTGAGACGAGTCTCTCTCTGTCACCCAGGCTGGAGTGCAGTGGTGCACACTGCAAGCTCCGCCTCCCGGGTTCACGCCATTCTCCTGCTTCAGCCTCCCGAGTAGCTGGGACTACAGGTGCCTGCCACCACGCCTGGCTAATTTTTTTGTATTTTTTAGTAGAGACAGGGTTTCACCATGTTAGCCAGGATAGTCTCGATCTCCTGACCTCGTAATCTGTCCGCCTCGGCCTCCTAAAGTGCTGGGATTACAGGCGTGAGCCACCGCACCCGGCTCTAATAATAGATACATTTCTGAAACAGATTACTGTAAAGAAGTTAAAATAAATAAACCAAATCTACATTTATTAATATGAACCTCAAAAAGTAAATGAATAGGTATATTTCAAAAGGATAACTACAGTATGAAACCCTTTATATAAACCTCTAACTCATACAAACAATACTTTATATGGTTGTAGATACTAACATACACAAGAAACGCATACACATGCTTGAGAAGGATTGTTGCCAACTTCATATGGTGGTTACACTAGGAGAAGGGAATGAGATGAGAGGGGTTTAAGTATGAAAATAATTAATTCTTAAGTCAGATCTGAGATATATGCCAAAATCTTCATTTATTAAAACTAAGAAGGAGTATTTTAGAGTTCCATATTATTTTCTGTACTTTTCTGTATGCTGGAAAGATTCAGGTTAAATAATAATGAAAAGTAAAACAGAAAGCAATAATGTAAAAAAATATATATATGACAGGAACTTTGCTTCTGACGTGGCTCTCTCTTCAGAAAATAATAGGAAAGAATCTGTAATCTAGTAAGACAACTGTGTTTCTTCAATTCCAAGCCAAAAAGGAAACAAAGACTAATGCTGGCATATTAGAAGGTAGGAAGGTTACCAGTTCTCACTTTCACTATGTAATTATCTGCTTTTGGTATGGTAGCCCACACACATCTTTTTTTTTTTTTTTTTTTTTTTTTTTTTTTAACTTTAAGTTCTGGGACACAAGTGCAGAATGTGTAGGTTTGTTACCTAGGCAATACCATCCAGGACATAGGAATGGGCAAAGACTTCATGACTGAAACATCAAAAGCAATTGCAACAAAAGCCAAAATTGGCATATGGGATCTAATTAAACTGAAGAGCTTCTGCACAGCAAAAGAAACTATCATCAGAGTGAACAGGCAAGCTACAGAAGGGGGAAAAATTTTTGCAATCTACCCATCTGACAAAGGTCTAATATCCACAATCTACAAGGAACTTAAAACAAATTTACAGGAAAAAAAATAAACAACCCCATGAAAAAGTGGGCAAAGGATATGAACAGACACTTCTCAAAAGACACTTATGTGGCCAAAAAACATATGACAAAAAAGCTCAACATCACTGATCATTAGATAAATGCAAATCAAAACCACAATGAGATACCATCTCACATCAGTCAGAATGGCAATTATTAAAAATCCAAGAAACAATAGATGCTGACGAGGCTGTGGAGAAGTAGGAACACCCACATACATCTTTAAGTGTGCCTGTTACGAAGTGGTCCAGAGAGCCTCTCTCTTACTACCTCCGTTGGGGGTGGAGGGGTTAAAAATTACAGTTTTCTCCTAAAGTAGAAAAGGAAGAATCATTAGCTTAGTTATATAGGAAGGAATCAGGGATTCCAACTGCTTCTTAAACAGATTCTCAACCAATCATTCTGTTTTCAGCCTTTACTGTATCAGATACCTGATGGTCCCAATCCCAGGGCCTCTGCTCCACAATATAAATAGGGTCAGTTCTTAGCTTTCTCCCTATTGCTGGTGTAGCATTCAGTTTCCTCAGATCTACTAATATATTACCTTTTGTCCGTCTGTTTCATAGCTTAGTAAACATTCCTGAAAATATATCTTCTCTCATTTTTATTTTTATTTTTTGCCTCTTTAAAATCCCTAATTTACTGTCATTTTCATCGTTTCAAAAGGGAGCAAGGTAACTGCATATGTTCAATCTTTCATATAAAGTCATTTTAGGGCCAGGAGCAGTGGCTCATGCCTATAATCCCAGCACCCTGGGAGGCTCAGGTGGGAGGACTGCTTGAAGCCAGGAGTTTGAGACTACTGTAGGCAATATACTGAGACCTGTATCTACAAAAAATAAAAATAAAATTAAACTAGTCGGGTGATTTAAAAATTAAAAAAAATAGTGGCGTGAGTGGGAGGCTGAGGCAGGAGGATCACTTGAGCCCAGGAGGTAGAGGATGCAGTGAGCTATGACTATACCACTGCACTCCAGACTGGGTGGGTGACAGAGGGAAACTTTGTCCCTTAAAAAAAAAAAAAAAAAAGTCTTTTCTATTACTTATCACCATGTGAAAATACGTGTTTTACGATTTAGTTCACAAACACACGCACATAGCAGAACTTTAGCTTGTCCACAGCCCTTAACACAACCCCTGGCACATAGTAGATGCTAATAGAAAACTACGGTTAAAACCGTAAGAGAAATTCCCATGAACCCCACCTCCCAAACAGATACAACATGGGAGACAACTCATCTTGGCTGGCTCAACCTGACACACCTTTCTCCTACTAGCAGATCCCCACCACAGTGAGTAGGATCCAGATCCAAGCTAAGTTAATCATAATCTAGCCACAAAAATTTTTTAACTGCAGTTGGAAACAAAAGCTCCTTTTTTTCTTTTATCAAAAAACATGCATATAAACCAAGAGTGCAAATGACATTATTATCCACCATGTGATAAAGAAGTCTGTAAGAAAAGAAAATCAGAGCTGTCCCAATCAAACAGTCACAAGGGGCACAAAAGAAAGACTCTCAACAACATTCAAATCCCTAATCTCATGTACTTGTAGCATTCCAGAGAAGCCATGGTTCTAATCTTCTCAAAGTTTGGTTGTTCAACTATTCCTTTTGGTGTGTATGTGTTATTCACTCCCTTACTGTGTCAATAAATACTCCCTTTATGTTTAGCCTCAGGGTAGTATTTGCTTATGCTAAGGTGTGTGTTGCTTATATCACACTCAATTCCCAACACTTGGAATTTCACATTTTACATCTTTAACATTTACATAAAATAAATGGAATTTTACATTACATTAAATAAGATATATTTAGTACAGATCTCTTTAAATGCTCTTAGTTATGCCATACACTACTGTTGCTACCAATGGACACCTGCTGAAAGAATTTTATGTAGATAAAAATAATCTCTATTTCTCCTCCAACTCTCACATATGAAGAGGGGATGATATGGCAAGAAAGATACTCATTAGAAGACAAATGACCAACAAAACTATTTCCTATGAAAATGAAACTTTTCTTTCTGAAGAGTTTTAACACTCAGCTTTTGTTAATAAAAACTGGTCATTGCAAATAAGTTATAATGTATGGAAATTGTTCTTTAAGTTACTAAAAGGGGGAATCTAGCAGAAGTGACACTTTGTAGCTGTTTCTAGCTGAGTAAAAATGAGTGGATTAGTGAAGCTATCCTATCATTTTTTTAGATCTTTTTCATTGCAATAAAGTTCACCATTTAAAATATTTTTTAAGGTTAGCTACCACTTACTGCTTCCAGTTGTTTCTTCTTCTGCACTAGTAACTCCAACATAAGATTGACATTGGCCAAATCAAGGTTATCTTGGTCAGTTCCCAACAAATCTTGAAATATCTGCCACCTGTGGCCATTCTAAAAATGAAGAAAGAAGAAACAACAACTTCCTAAGAAGACTGTTTTAGAGACTAAAACAAATGTTTACTTGCTACTTCCTAATATGCTCATTACATAGATACCAAAAATACACTGCAATGTTCCAAACTACTCCTTCCTAGCTAGTGGCTCCCTACTGTCTTCTAGTTATAACTTAAACACTATTTCTTCTCCCTTAAATGAATTAAGATAACAAATATAAAAGGTGCATTCGAGAATATTCTAAAGCTGTAATTTACCTTCAAAATAACTGAATTTAATTATTTGTCTAGCCATATTTTCAATTTTGCATGTAGTAAGGTATTAAGCTCATTTGCCTTGGTAATTTGGGACTAAGCCTTTAAAATTGAGAATCTTTCAACGGTTTGTTTTTGTTTTTCTTTGAATATAGACAGACTCTCACTATGTTGCCCAAGCTAGTCTCAAATTCTTGGGCTTAAGTGTTCCTTCAGCCTTGGCCTCCCAAAGTGTTAGGATTACAGGTATAAGCCCAGCCTCGACAGTTTTTTTGAAAATATCTAACCATTGTTTCACCACGCAATACAATCCTTCAAATGTGAAATATTAAAAGACAAATGTTTCAATATAATCCTACCAGACCTTTCAAAATAGGAGCACTCTAGCAAAGTATTACAGATAATGCAGTTAAGAGAGTTATTTGACTAGAACAATCCTAACAATCTCCGTTAAGAAAAATCAATATATTAAACTTTAACGCCTAACTAATATTAAACCAATAAAAACAACAAAATGAAATATATTAAAAATAGTAATAAGAGTTGAAACATACGGTGCTACTCACTGAGTGGTCCAATTTGAACCTCTTTTCCTCAAATCTTTGCTTTTGTTTAAGAATGAGTTCATTCACTGAAAACAGAAACAAAATAAAAAGCACAAATAATTTGTATTTTTGTTAAATGTATCGTGTAATTCTTCAGTTTAGATAGATTCTATTTTACCTATACACAGCCTCCAAATTAAAAACATGCTAAACAGAAAGTGTTAGCTTTTTATTTTATTTCAAATTAGAAAACAGTTTTGCTGCAGCTGCTACTACTACAACTACTATTACTATAGGAGAATTCTTCAGAATATGAATTTTCCCTTACAAGTTTCTCAATGATGACGCTACTGGCACCTGAGAGAGAAATCCTCATTCACCATATGAGACCATCACATGCCCCATATGGTAACAAGGCATGAGTAACTAAGTATCTCCTATGAGCTAGGCACTAAAGACTTGCATTTGTTCTTTCTCTTTGTAATTTTTCTAAAAATGCCATGGAAGACACTTTTAGTTACCTATCCAAAAACCATCCTACTCTTTTTCTTGATAATAACACGACTTTTTTTCCAAGTATCAGACTGCCATATAACTTTCAGAGAAGTTAGATCTCACCCCAACCCCATGTATTACTTTGACTAACCTAAGGCAATCTAGTCATTCATGCCCTTGCCAGTGGTTGATGTGGGGTTAAGTATGTAACCCAATTTTGACCAAAAAGAGATGTGCTATCTTTCAGAAAGAAAAGGATAGGAGAAAAAACCATGCCTTCATAAGGAGTATCTGAAACTGCTCAGAGCCATCTTGTAATCTCAAGAATAGCCAGCCAAAAGACTAAGGTATATGCTGGCAATGGAAGAACAGAACAACAGAAAGAACCTGATAATACCACTGAACCACTGATAACTAGCTCTAGAAATTCTTTTCCTGTGAATCGATACATTTTCCATAATGTTTAACCACTTTAAATTGGATTTTTCAATTTTTCTACAACCAACAAATATAAACTAACACAAAAAACTGATTTTTCTTTTAAAGGGAAACTAGTACTAGGCTAGGTATGCACTTTATAGACAATATCTTACAGATTATTCTCCCCAATTAGAGATGAATATTAGCACAGAGAGCATTAAGGAACTTATGCATGGTGACATATACAATGAAGTAGTACTGAAAATATAGACCCAACTGGCTGATACTTCCCACTATACCACAATGCAAGTATAAATATTTTTGAAAACACCAAACAGATACCAAGTTCATAAGGATCCAAGCTTCAAAGATACAATACAAGGCCTCAAGCAATTCAGACAAGCAAGACAGATTCATATGATACAGTACTTATAATGTGATAATCAGTACTATCATTAAAATAGATTTACAAAGTATACACACAGAGATCAATCAAAATGTTAACAAGCACACTTCATATAGAAGGCAACATTAGAAATGGGCCATAATAGGCACACAGAGACTCACTAAGCAAAAATAGGAGTGAAGAAAAATTCAAGTGAGAGAGGGGATGTGTGTGTGTGTGGGGGGGTGTGTGTGTATGTGTAAGAGATACGATTTAAAATCAATATAGAAGTGAAGAAAAATTCAGATGAGTAAGAAAGTGTGTGTGTCTGTGTGTGTGTCTGTGTGTGTGTGTGTGTGTGTAGGAGATACAGTGATTTAAAATCAATATAGTAATCCCAGCACTTTGGGAGGTCAAGACGGGTGGATCACCTGAGGTCAAGAGTTCAAGACCAGCCTGGCCAACATGGCGAAATCCTGCCTCTACTAAAAATAGAAAAATTAGCCCGACATGGTGGCACGCGCCTGTAGTCTCAGCTACTCGGGAGGCTGAGGGAGAAGAATCACTTGAACCTGGGAGGTAGTGAGCTGAGATCGTGTCATTGCACCCCACCAAGCCTGGGAGACAGAGCCAGACTCCATCTCTAAATAAATAAATAAATAAATAAATAAATAAATAAAATCAACATAGCTAAAACAAGGGTCAGAGTGATCTTGTGAATGATTCACAGGGATTAAGAACTAAACCTGCAAATGTAGGCAGATCAGAGTCAGATTGTGAAGGGCCTGAACTGCAGGTACCTTACACAAGGAAAGTTATTATAATCCAGATAAAGTAGAGAGCATGAAATAATTCAGTGGGAATAAAGAGGAGTAAGTCAGTAAGAGGCCAGTGTCCCAGTTATGAATTTAATTTAACCATTTGAAGAAAAATAGTGACTGTTAAATACTTTATATGAATATACCACATTGAATTTTACCAAGAAATCTTATACACCATTATATTTGATTCTCAGTAACAATACTGTAAGATCAAACTTTTTTTTTTCAAAAGCAGCCCTATTAACTAAAGATCAAGCCTGTATTTAATTAATTTATTTATTTATTGAGACTCTGTCACAGAGTATGACTCTGTCACCCAGGATGGAGTGCAGTGGTGTGATCTTGGCTCACTGCAACCTCCGCCTCCCAGGCTCAAACCATTCTCCCATCTCAGCCTTCCCAGTAGCTAGGACTACAGGTGCACACCACTCCACCCAGCAAATTTTTGAATATTTCATAGAGACAGGGTTTCGCCATGTTGCCCAGGCTGATCTTGAACTCTTGGCCTCGAGTGATCCATCTGCCTTGGCCTCCCAAGTGCTGGATTACAGGCATGAGACACCAGCCAAAGTAGATCAAGCCTATAAAGGCCACGAAATTAAACCGCAAAATAAAGTTACAGCAAATGATGGCAAAAATAAAGTGTAAACAAACAATGTATTAACTGGCTTGCCATATCATATAAAGACATTTAAATTCTATATTTACCAAACTTAAGTTTTTTACTACTGCATCAGATTTTTCATGGAGCTACTTGAAAAAATGGTTATTTTTTTCTTTTTTAAAAACGATATCCTAGGCTGGGCACAGTGGCTCATGCCTGTAATCCCATTACTTAGGGAGGCTGAGGCAGGCAGACAGCTTGAGTCAGGAGCTGGAGAGCATTCTGGGTAACACAGCAAAACCACGCCTCTATAAAAAATGCAAAAATTTGCCAGGTGTAGTGGTACGTGCCTGTAGTCCCAGCTACTCAGGAGGCCTAGGTGGTAGGACTGCTTGAGCCCAGGAGTTTGAGGCTGCAGTGAGCCATGATCGCTCCCACTGTACTTCAGCCTGAGTGAGAAAGAGATGCTGTCTCAAAAATATAAAAAATTTTAAAAAACTATATCCTACAACAAACAATGGTTACCCACGGAAAATAAAATAAGTGATTTTATTTAGTACACTTGACTTAAGTGTTTCTTCATCAAGGATTATTTTATTATTTTTCTACTTCAAAAATTTAACAGAAAAAAATCTCTTAAAATGCAAGGTATATACACTGGACTTAACATTCAAATGTCAATATATAAAATATATGAAAGTCATTAGAGTCACACATTTAGTGGGAAAACCCTTTCAAACCTATGTCACAACTTACAAACAAGAATAGCAAAATGGTGAATTCCATTCCATAACTTTTAAAACTTATTTTAAAAGCAATGCTTACCTATTAGCAAAAGACAGCAGCTAGCATCTTATTTATACTATAAAGCATTTTATGATCAATGTCTGTCTTGTCACCATTGTGGTCCCTGACGCATAGTTGGCACCTGGTATTTGCCGAATGAATGAATGAATGAATGAATGAATGAATGAATATCTTGATGACATGTTCCTGGATTTTAAGTGTGACATGCCACGTTTAGCTAACACTTTCATATTCCCAATTAAAATAAGCATTAATTTGAAACCATCATCAATTCTTAGAATTGATACCTAAACCTAAGGATGTTATATATTTCTTAATTACCCTTCTACAGAGCCTTACAACATCCACAGTACTAAGAACAAACATTTCTTAGTACTAAGAAAAACGCATTTTAATGCTAAAGACTCCATTCAAGTAACTGTCTTTTTAGAAGCAGAACAGCACAGTAAAAGCACAGATGCTTGAGACCAATTGCCTAAGACCAAATTCTAATTCCACCACTTTGGCTGTATAACTTGACACAAGTTACTCAACCTGTCTATGCCTTCGTTTCCTCACCTAAGGAATGAGGATGATAAAAACAGTACCTATCTCACAAGCCTGCCATAAGGAATGAGTTCATGTACATACAGCATTTAAAATAGTGACTGACAGTAGTAAGGACTTTTATATGCATCAGCCATTTTTTTTTTTAAACAGGGATTCTATACTTTGCATGCATACTGTATTTTTTATTAGTGGGTAAGAGGATTATTCATTAGAGAGGTAAGTAAATTCAATTTACATTTTTTTTTTTTTTTGGAAATAGAGTCTCACCCTGTCGCCCAGGCTGGAGTACAATGGTGCAATGTCAGCTCACTGCAACCTCCACCTCCCGGGTTCAAGCAATTCTCCTGCCTCAGCCTCCCAAATAGCTGGGATTACAGGTGCACACCACCATGCTCGGCTAATTTTTTGTATCTTTAGTGGACACAGGGTTTCACCATGTTGGCCAGGCTGGTCTCGAACTCCTGACCTCGTGATCTGCCCATGTCAGCCTCCCAAAGTGCTGGGATTACAGGCGTTAGCCACAGCCCCCAGCCTACAAATTTTACATAGAGAGAGAAAGGTAGAGAAAAAGACAGCTGGGTGAGTGGGGGGAGTACAGGGTAAAGGAAAGGAGGGAGGAAAGGAGGGAGGAAAGGAGGGAGGGAGGGAGGGAGGGGAAAAAAAGCAAGCAAGCAAGCAGGCAAGTAAGGGAGCTTAGAAGCAAGCTTTGGCAGGAGAGGAGTACACCTGCGGAGTATATATGGAGTGGAAATGGGGAGGGGTGGTAATGGAGGGTCGGACTTCCAGCCCTTACCTGAATCAGCCTTTCAGGATCAGGAGAGGGAAAGAGAGCATTCAAGACCAAGGGAGGCAGAGAGGAACAGACAGAGTATGCACACTGGAGGGAAGTAAGGCAGAAACAGAAGGGAATGAGAGAAAATACTGTGGAAGGTAGAGAAAGATGCAGGGAAGGGAAGTCAGGAGGAAGAGGGACTATAGTGTAGTACTTACAGCAGGAAATAAAGAAAATCATATTGTCTATCTCAATGAAAATGTTAATGCCTCTAATGACCAAGAAACCAAATCCATCTTGAGTTACTTGGTTTCCAACTCTTTCTTTTCATCAAAATTGAAGAAAATGCCTGACTTGTTAACAGGGCATTTAAAATTTTTTTTTGTGACAATACATCATTAAGTGCTTCTTTAGCACAAAATTCAAAAGGAAGGCAAAGAAATGAGTCATGTTGCTGTAAAAACGCCTTCAAATCCCATCGGTTTCTCAAGACTCACACATTTAAAAATAAAAATTACACAAAGGAAATGGAAACTTTGCCCTAGTAATATTCATCAATGCCACTTAAACTACTTAGGGAGAAGGACACCACACACCTTGGTAAATGGTTATGTTCACTATGGAATTTTATGTCTAAGCCTTTATAAAATTACGTGTAATATTTATTTGATCAACTGTATACTACTACTAATTAAATAACATAGGAAACATATTTAAGACTTCTTAACACTTAAGAGGAAATTAAGTTCAAAAGAAACTTTTAAGTATGTAATTTCTATATACAAAGCGTACCTTGGAGAAATTGCAGGTTCAGTTCTAGGCCCCACAATAAAGCAAGTCACATGAATTTTTGTTTCCCAATACACATAAAACTTCTGTTTACACTATACTGTAGTTTTAAGTATTATGTCTTCTTTAAAAAGCATTAATATGCACATTTATCAAAAATGCTTTATTGCTAAAAAATGCTAATGATCATCTGAGCCTTTGGCAAGTCATAATCGTTTTGCTGGTAAAAAGTCTTGCCTCCACGTTGACAGCTGCTGACGGATTAGGGCGGTAATCACTGAAGACCAAGCTGGCTATGGCAATTTCTTAAAAGAACACAATGACGAAGATTACTGCATCCTTTCACAAAAAAATTTCTCCATAGCCTGCAATGTTATATGATAGCATCTTTCCTACAGTAGAATTTCTTTCAAAGTTAGTCAACCTCTAAAGCCCTGTTGCTGCTTTATCAACTAAGTTTATGTAATATTCTAAAGTCTTTGATGTCATTTCAACAATGTTCACAGCATCTTCACTAGGAGTAGATTCCATCTCAAGAAACTACTTTCTTTGTTCACCCATAAGAAACAATTCCTCATCTATTTAAAGTTTTATGATGATACTACAGCAAAATTCAGTCACATATTCAGGCTCAACTTCTAATTCTAACTCTCTGGCTACTTCCTCTACAGGTGCAGTTACTCCCCTCTACTGAAGTCTTGAACCCTTCAAAGTCATCCATGATGACTGGAATCAACTTCCATCAAATTCCTTTTAATGTTGATATTTTGACCTCCTCCCATGAAATGTGAGTGTTCTTAATGGCATCTAGAATGGTGAATCCTTTCCAAAAGGCTTTCCATTTACTTTGCCCATATCTCAGAGGATTCACTATCACTATGGCAGTTATTACGAAATGTGTTTCTTCAGTAAGACCTAAAAGTCAAAATGACTCCTTGCTGTATGGGCTGCAGAATGGATATTGTGTTAACAGTATGAAAACCACCTTACTCTCTTTTGTACATCTCTATCAGTGCTCTGGGGTGACCAGGTGCACTGTCAATGAACAGTAATATTTGGAAAGGAATCTTTTTTTCCAAGCAGTAGGTCTCAACAGTGGTCTTACAATATTCAGTAAATCATGCTGAAGAAATATATGCTGTCTTCAGGCTTTTGCTGTTCTATTTGCAGAGCACAGACACCGTAGATTCAGCATAATTCCTAAGGGCTCTAGGATTTTCAAAACGGTCAATGAGCACTGGCACTTAAAGTCACCAGCTGCATCAACCCCTATCAAGAGAGTCAGCCTGTCACTGGAAGTTTTGAAGGCAGGCACTGACTTCCCTCTCCAGTAATAAAAGTCCTAGATGGCATCTTCTTCCAAAAGAAGGCTGTTGTATCCACACTGAAAATCTGTCATTTACTATAGCCACCTTCAACAATGATTTTTACCTAGATCTTCTGGATAACTTGCTATAGCTTCTACATCAGCACTTGCTGCTTCACCTTATATTTCTATGTTATGGAGATGGCTGTTTTCCTTAAATCTCTTGAACCTCCATTAGCTTCAAACTTTTCTTTTGCAGCTCCTCACCTCTCTCAGCCTTCACAGAACTTAGGAGAGTTAGGGTCTTGTTCTGAATAAGACTTTGGCTTAAGGGAATGTTGTGGCTGATATCTATCCAGACTACTAAAATTTTCTCCATATCAACAATAAGTGATTTCGCCTTCTTATCATTCATGTGTTCACTAGTGTAGCACTTTTAATTTCCTTCAAGAAATTTTCCTTTGCATTCACACCTTGGCTAGAAGATCTCAGTGACATTCTTCTGAGCACACAGATATGAAGTGAGCACATGGTGTTGGAAAAGTGGCATCAAGAGACTTAATGCAGGGTTGTCACAAACTTTCAATTTGTTAAAAAAAAAATGCAACTTCTAAAAAGTGCAGTAAAGCAAAGTGCAATAAAAGTATGCCTGTATATCCAATTTTGTTACAGAAAAGCATTACAGGCAGATCGGTTAGAATTTCAAGCACGGAAACAGATTATAAGGATAAAACTATGTGTGTGATATGAAATTTAAGTAGAAGTTCACAAAAAAAAGGTAATGAATGACATTTCTGGTACTGAATAAAAAGTTTACTTATATCTTTTTAAATCAATATTAAGTAACAAATCACTATGACATTTAGATTCCACTGGTTACATTTTAAAAAGTGATAAAACAGTTCTGAAGTAATCATATTTATAATACTCTAGAAATTACATTCTTTTTTAAAACTTTAATTATTTTTGAGACAGGATCTCTGCTTTGTTGCCCAGGCTGGAATGGAGTGGTACAATCATAGCTCACTGCAGCTTCAAAATCCTCAGGCTCACATGATCCTCTCACCTCAGCCTCCCAAGAAGCTAGGACAACAGTTGCATACCAACACGCCTGGCTAATTTTTTATAGAGACAAGGTCTCGCTATACTGCCCAGGCCGGTCTCAAACTCATGGGCTCGAGTGATCCTCCTGCCTCAGACTTCCAAAGTGTTAGGATTACAGGTTTGAGCCACTGCACTTGGCCATAATTATATTCTTCACAATCACTTAAAGTTATGAAGAAAAAATTTTAATGCAAACTTAAAAATATGCAAGGATCATCACTTTTCAGAATTCTCATATGAGTTATATAAGCAAAAAGTTTTAAACAGTACTGCTATAGAAATTGTGTGGACCAGCCCTCTACCTATGACTAGGCATTAGAAGTGTAAGGTCTTAACCTATCAATTAAGTAGGTGCAAGGATGCCAAGAACATCTCAGAATCATATAACATATGCTCAATTACTTTACCAGGCTAACAGGAAATCTGAAATCATTTTAAAAGGCTCTAGGTCTTCTTAACCCAACTAAGAACTGCAGGCATTATGCAAATCACGCCATCTTAAGCTGAAGCAATGAAAACAACTTAGAAGACATCTTTTAGTATAGAAAAAAAGTGATATTCCACTTTCAGGAACACATGGATCAACATATCTCAATGACATTACTCTGAGCCAACAGGAGATAGTCTTTACATACCTAGTGTAAGACCTCAGGATTTGGCTATCACTGAACAAAGGACAAGGCTAGAAGAGGCAATCAGCAGAAAAATACAAATAGATGTATCAGGATGAAAAGTATTTCCATAGTTGACAATATAATCACACTGAAAGCTGCACTAGAGATCACTGTCAAGGTAATTTCTAGCTTAAAAAATCAGTAATTGGGACAGGGGCGGTGGTTCACGCCTATAATCCCAGCACTTCTGGAGGCCGAGGTGGGTGATCACCAGGTCAGGAGTTTGAGACCAGTCTGGCCAATATAGTGAAACCCCGTCTCTACTAAAAATACAAAAAAATTAGCAAGGTGTGCTAGTGTGCACCTGTAATCCCAGTTACTCGGGAGACTGAGGCAGGAGTATCACCTGAGCCCAGCAGGCAGAGGTTGTAGTGAGCCAAGATCACACCATTGCATTCCAGTCCGGGTGACAGTGCAAGACTTCATCTCAAAAAAACAAAAAAACCAAAAAACCAGTAATTGACCAGGCACAATGGCTCACACCTGTAATCCCAACACTTTGGGAAGCTAAGGCAGGAGGATCACTGGAGCCCAGGAGTTTAAGTTTGAGACCAGCCTGGAAAACACAGTGAGACTTTATCTCTACAAAAAAAAAAAACAAACAAAAATAGCCAGGTATGGTGGTGCATGCCTGCAGTCCCAGCTACTTGGGAGGCTGACGTGGGAAGATCACTTGAACCAGGGAGATCAAGGCTGCAGTGAGCCATGATCGCATCACTGCATTCCGGCGGGTGACAGAGTAAGATGCTGTCTCAAAAAAAAAAAAAAAATCAGTAAATGTGACTTCACTGTTCATTAGATACATATATTTGAGAATATATAAGTCCAGGTGTGACGACTCACGCCTCTAGTCCCAGCACTTTGAGAGGCTGAGGCAGGAGGATCACTTGAAGCCAGGAGTTTGAGACCAGCCTAGCCAACATGGTGAAACCCCATCTATACTAAAAACACAAAAATTAGCCGGGTGTAGTGGCGCATGCCTGTGATTCCAGCAACTAGAGAGACTTAGGCAGGAGAATCGTCTAAACCTGGGAGGTGGATGCTGCAGTGAGCCGAGATTGCGCCACTGCACTCTAGCCTAGGCAACAGAGTGAGACTCTCTGTCTCAAACAAAAAAAAAAAAAAAAAAAAGAGAGAATATATATAATGCAGGGGATCACTTTCCAGCTTAAGCGGTAGTGTATTTTTATATTCCTGCCATACTAATATATAACTCTCTCTCACTAGAAATTCACAAAACAGAATCTCAAACTTGTGAACGAAGGAACGTTGCCTGAAAAATTTAGTAAATACCAAAATCTTCAGAACACCAGATTCCTTTCTTATTTAACCACTCCAAAAGAATAAGTAGTTTTCCAAAGTTATGGCTACAGAAAAATCACAGTGATCTTTAGTGATCTTAGGGCAGCATCAATCCAAAATTGCAAGTTCAGGGGCAAAGGATTTTGCACTACAGGATGTGGTTTCCCTATTATCTAAACTAGGCCATCAAGTCTAGTCCTCAAGGTACCATGCCACTCAATATTTCTCTCTTTGTTCTTTCCCCAAGTTTTTTCTCCAAGTCTGCCATAAAACTTTAGCCACTTAGAAGAATTTGTCATTCTAGCAGAAAATCTTCAATTCCTTTAGCACCCCTTTCTGCTGTGTAATCCTCCAGTGATTTTCCTTCACACACACACACACAAAAAATTACAGTGAAGAGTAACACAGAAAAAACTATCGTAGCTAAGGCACTTTTAGAGCAGAGATAAAAAGTAAAACCATAGCTGAATACGTTCCAATTCATAATTTATTATAAACCACAATTCGAGGTAAAAATCAAACTGCCACCAAAGTACTAGCAGGTCAGAATCCAATACAAAAGTAGTAACCACACCCTAACGCTGAGCATATTAGTCTTTAAAATGAAGAACTGACCTTTTTGATATATAAACCCAATAGTGCCCTACTTCATGCCTACCAATACCTGAAAATTAATCTTTAGCTTATTATTCATTCTCAAAACACTCAGACTAAAGGTTTCCTACAATATCCTAAGATAGTCAACAGGCAGAATTTTTCTGATATTCACAATTGGCTCTGACTAGTTATTTCTGATCATTTATCATTTATACTTAAGGATTCCCTATTCATGTCTCTATTCTCTAGTTCTTACCACTCCTCTCTCAAAAGTTCTATTCCATATATTCCTTCTCAAGTTCTTAATTTTTAATTGCCTCCCTAGTTCAGATTCTTTTCACCCATTCACTCCCAACTCAGCAAGCATCACATCCAAATTTTTGCATCCCCTTCCCCTCAATATTCAACAAACCTGGGTTCCCGAGACCCATGGACTTTTTTCTCACTTCTGTCCCAAAAGCAGAAACGGCAGGGAATATAACACTTACAGGGAGACCGAAAGGTGTTCGGAATTGCTCCCATTTTTGTTAAGCCTCACATCCAGTCTGTCATCTACACCAGCAGTCCCCAACCTTTTTGGCATCAGGGACTGGTTTCATGGAAAACAATTTTTCCAGACCGAAGGAAGGTGGGAGGGATGGTTTCAGGATGAAACTGTTCCACCTCAGATCATCAGGCATCAGATTCTCATAAGGAGCACACAATGTGCGCTCACATCCCTTGCATGTGCAGTTCACAATCAGGTTTATACTCCTCTGAGAGTCTAATGCCCCCCACTGATATGACAGGAGACAGAGCACAGGCAGTAGTGCTCGCTCACCTGCCAGTCCCTCACCTCCTA
This sequence comes from Papio anubis, assembly GCF_008728515.1. Taxonomy (NCBI): domain Eukaryota; kingdom Metazoa; phylum Chordata; class Mammalia; order Primates; family Cercopithecidae; genus Papio; species Papio anubis. The sequence goes on along the minus strand of NC_044976.1, from coordinate 185,722,888 downwards.
CTGTGCAGCCCAGTTCCTAACAGGCCACAGACTGGTACCAGTCCATGGCCCAGGGGTCCCTGATCTACATAATAATCTAAAAGTTTCATCAATTTTTAAATAAAACTTAAAAATAATAAAATACTAATAATTTATAGAGTCTATGTCACAACCCAAGAAGAAGAAAGCACTGTGGTATACAGTAGAGAGACTTGCTTACCACTAAGGTAGGTTTTCTGAGTAAATTAGTGCTAGCACACAATTTTGGGGATCGAAATATGTTTAAAATAAAAATCATTCCAAAGACTCACCCAAGAAATTAGGATACAGATGATCAATATTGTCCACAACATAGTTACACTTGGGACATCTATTATTGTCCTCCAAACTCTGATGAATACACTTGTAGCTATTAGTAGGGGGGAAAAAAAAGGCTTAATTAAATCAATGAAAAATTAATAAACTGGTCACAAAATAATGACTATTAGTCTTCTATTCCTCATTTTCAACATAAGTAATCTAACAAATTTATTTTTGTTTATATTTTTACATTATCAACAGGATATACAGGGCACTTACTGGGTGAACAGTACACAAAAGTTATTTCAAACTAAACTCAAATATCAAAGCTACTGTATACAAATTTAAAAAGCTGTACTCACTAAATTTTAAGTTTATGCAATTTAGATAGTTCATAACACCACCACAAAAGCAAATGCCTACAGCTCAGTTAAGCAAACAGACTATTCATGTTACTGGCATGCTAACACCCTTAATACTCAGCATTCACTCAAATAAAAAAGACAAACAGAAAACTCAACCAAAGACAAAAATCAGTCAATAAGCATGAGAAAACCACCATCTTCACTAGTCACAAAAAGCTGATTTAAAATTATATACTAGATTTTACCAATCAGGTGGAAAAATAAAATACTGCCAGTAAGGCACCACGGCTCACACCTGTAATCCCAACACTTTAGGAGGCAGAGGCAGGAAGATCACTTGAGGCCAAGAGTTCAAGACTAGCCTGGGCAACACAGCAAGACTCCATTACTAGAGAAAATGAAAAAATTAGCCAGGTGTGACGGCATGTGCAGCTAGTTGGGAGGCTGAGGCAGGAGGATCACCTGAGCCCAGGAGTTCAGGGCTACAGTGAGCCATGATTATGCCAGTGCACTCCAGCCTGAGTGACACAATGAGACCCTGTCTGAAAAAAAGAGAAAAAAAGACAAAAGAAAATACTGTCATAGTTAAAGAATACATGTGGCTATGAACAATCTCAAGTACTGTTACAGAAAATGTTAACCAGTACAACTTTCCTAGAAGCCAAGTTGCAGGAAAAATCTTAAGGTTTTACATCCCCTTTTGAATATTTTACTTCTAGGAATTTATCCTAAGGAAATATATATTTAGAAGGGTGTTTAATACAAGATTATATGTAAATAGCAAAATAAAATAGAAGCAATCCAGACACTAAGAAATTGACTAAATATATTTGTAAACATCAATCCAATGCAATGCTATACAGCCATCCAATATAAATTATTGTAACTTGTATGCCATAAAAATAATCTACTCATTGCTAGAAAACTGTGATTACAGAAAATTTTCCCTTTCTTACATTATATATTTCCATAATGTTAAACCTTTTACATTTGTGTACCTCTCTATTAAAAAAAAAAACTCAAGCATTTTTCACCCAAATCATGGAAAAGTATAAAACTGATATGAGAAAAAAATGTCATTACACATACTGCTGAATAAAAATGACAATCTATAACACAGTGGATATAATATAACCCCATTTGTCTTAAAAATTATATATGTGTACATTTAAAATAAATTATAAAAGACAATCTTCGCAATGTTAACAGTATTTGCCTCTGGGTCATATAATTATGGGAAATGTTTTCTTTGTAGATGTCTTTAAGTCAGGTTTCTATAATAAACATTACTGGTAACACTCAGGAAAAAATGATTTCTAAGAAATTACAAAGGCGATCTGTAAAGATCATTCCTACGGAGAAAGTACCTCTTTTATTATGTATCCAAATTACTATAAATTTACTTGAGCTTTGTAAACGGAAGTTGATTTTTATATCCACTTACCTTCCCCCTCCACCTTAACAAAATACAAAATAAAACAAACAAAACAATAAAAACCTACATTCCCCAGGTTTTGCCCTTCTGGTTATCAACTACTTTCACATCTCACATTTGTTACTTTCAAGGTAAGTAAAAAGGAGAAAGGTGTGAAGAATAAAAGTAACGGTGGTCTTTGGCAAATAACAGGGGCCTCAAGACTGAAGTAAATGCCAGGCACATAATAGACACGCAAATATCTACTGAACAAATGACCTGCACAATGTTCCAAAAACAGTATCATCACCTCTTGCAACTATGACAAGGCTAGAATTACCATAATCACAAAATATGCTTCACAGATGACTGAAAATTTCCTATATGGAAACTTCACTGAGGAAATAACATACTAAATCTTTATTTTCATTTTTATTACAAGGAAGAAGTATAATGTAGGCATGCAAATACAATAGGCTAAGAATCACAACATGTAGAAATTTATAGTCTGCTTAGGGAAAAAGGAAATTAGTTAACATTACCAGGAAATATATATACATAATTTAACCCTTTTATAAAATCAGCAGCTGGGCAACATGGCAAAACCCTGTCTCTACAAAAAAAAAAATAATAATAAATGCAAAACTTAGCTGGGCCTGGTTCTGTGTGGCCTATGGTTCTAGCCAATCAGGAGGCTGAGGTTGCAGTGGGCAGAGATTGCATCACTACACTCCAGCCTGAAGGACAAAGCGAGACTCTGTCTCAAAAACAAAAAAACAAACAAAAAAATCAGCAAGTTCAAACAAAGCAAGTTATAAAGGAGAGACTCTGAAAGGTAGTTAAAGATAAGAGACGGCTGGGAGCGGTGGCTCACACCTGTAAGTCCAGCACTATGGGAGGCCAAGGCGGGCAGATCACCTGAGTTCAGGAGTTCAAGACCAGCCTGCCCAACATGGCGAAACCCCGTCTCTACTAAACATACAAAATATTAGCTGGGCGTGGTGGTAGGCACCTGTAATTCCAGCTACTCAGGAGGCTGAGGCAGGAGAATCACTTGAACCTGGGAGGCAGCGCTTACAATGAACCGAGATCACACCACTGTACTCCAGCCTGGGCGACAAGAGCAAAACTCCATCCCCACCCCCTGTCAAAAAAAAAAAAAAAAAAAAAAGGTAAGAGACATGCCAGGCTGGGTAAATCTGCTCATGCCAGTAATCCAAGCACTTTGTGAGGCCAAGGTGGGCAGATCACCTGAGGTCAGGAGTTTGAGACCAGCCTGGCCAACATGGTGAAACTCTTCTCTACTAAAAACACAAAAAATAGCTGGGCATGGTGGCAGGCGCCTGTAATCCCAGCTACTCAGGAGGTTAAGGCAGGGGAATCACTTGAACCTGGCAGGCCAAGGTTTCAGTGAGCTGAATTGCATCCCTGCACTCCAGCCTGGGAGACAAGGCGAGATTCTGTCTCAAAAAAAAAAATTTTTTTTTAGTTTTTTTTTTTAAAGTCAGGACCGGGTGCAGTGGCTCATGCCTGTAATCCCAGCACTTTGGGAGGCCAAGGTGGGCAGATCACTTGAGGTCAGGAGTTTGAGACCAGCCTGGGCAACATGGTGAAACCCCCATCTCTACTGAAAATACAAGAATTAGCCGGGCATGTTGGTGCGCGCCTGTAGTCCCAGCTACTCAGTAGGCCGAGGCAGGAGAACTGCTTGAACCCGGGAGGCATAGGTTGCAGTGAGCCAAGATAACACCACTGCACTCCATCCTGGGTGACGAAGTGAGACTCCATCTCAAGAAAAAAAAAAAAAAATTAAATAATAAAGATAAGAGATGGGTTGACAGATAAGTAGAAGGAGAACATTATGGGTTTTCGCAAATAACTTTTCTTTAAAAATAAATGATAGAAAATGTGTAGATGACAAGAACAAGCTAAGTTGTTAAGTCAGAGAGGAGTTTGTTAGGCTGGGTGCAGTGGCTCATGCCTGTAATCTCAGCAATTTGAGAGACTGAGGTGGGAGGATTGCCTGAGCCCAGGCAATGGTTTGCAACCAGCTCAGGCAATGTGGTAAAACTCCAACTGTACAAAAATTTTAAAAATAAGCCATGCATGGTGGCAGTGTGTCCCCGTGATCCCAGCTACTCAGGAGGTTGAAACAGGAGGACTGCTTGAGCCCAAGAGGTTGAGACTGCAGGGAGCCGTGTTTGCACCACTGCACTCCAGCCTGGTGACAGAGTGAAACCCTGTCTCAAAAAGCGGAAAAAAAAATTTTTGTCAATATACAAGAAATTATTCCAAAATCTAGTAGAAACTCCTCTTTTCTTTAGCATCCTAATCATATTCCACATCAATAGGCTTACTACACTATCTCTCACAGACAAGAAAAAAATGGGACATAGCTGGAAGTAACTGTTCTCAGTAACAATATAGTTCAAGTGATTTTTCTGCATTGCACTTGATAAAATCCATTTATATTGTAAAATTAAAGTACATCAAATTACATACCACTGTATACAACTTAAGTGACAAGATGCCTCGAGTGTATCTTAGAGCATCTACTAGTTCACTACCACCCCAGAGGAGATCTGCCTTAGTTTGAGAAATAGATACTATCCTATTCTTGTACTTATTTCTGTATGTGCCTATCAGCCCTTCTTCCATTTTATCATTAAATGCAAGGATTTGTTTTATCCTCTGTACCCTTAATGTTTAGCACAATATTCTGTTAAAAGTATTCAAACTCAGTAAATGTTGAATGCATGAATGAAAAGATATAGCCAGGAAAGCAACATATGTCTGTCTGCTGCCTTCTGGGTCATATAAAACACCACTAGAAATTCTCAGTATTTCTTTCCCCAGTAACTAATTCATTCTCATTCATCTAATCTACTTGACCATCACCAGCATAATAAAGAGGTAAAAGGGATACGTATCTCAGGTCCACCTGAGAAATTTTCAGGCTACTCACACTGCAACTCTTAAAAATAATTATTTTAATTCTGCTGATATAAATGGGTGCCTATTTCCTCTATTATGTATCTGCTAATAAAAAATGTGTATTTCTCTATAGATGTATACAGTTACGTTTCTTCTACTATGTATATACTTGCTAACAAATATAAATATCTTTTTATATCTATGTAAACAAGGATGAGTAGATATAAAAAAATGTAAGTAATCAGAAAATTCTAGAAAAAAGAACAAACTATAACAAGAACAGCCAGGACAAATTAGGACCAGTCATTACATCTAACAACTAGATGTAAAGAAAGACCAAGTATGGTGCAAGATGATGGATTAGCCAAGAGTCTCAAAAGGCAATCTGACACTCAGGTTTGATCACCTATGTGTTGGGAGACGACTATGCTGAAGGACCCCATTAACTGTAACTAATTTGTAATAAAGCAAAATAGTAAATCAGGGCTTGGTAGACATACGGTACAGGGCACAAGCTGGAGGCAACAAAGGGGCAAAGACAAAGAGCCAATTTTATCTCTACATTATGTAAAAGTCAGATTTCTTATTATATCATTGTATTTCAGTTAGGCTATAGACACAGGTAACAGTAGGTTCTCAAGTGGGAATAAATAAAGTGAAAGAAGTTCCTGCTATATTGTATCCAACTTGTTACTAGGAAAGACATTTTCATGTGGTCCAATTTGATTTAATGGTAATAATTTGGATGAGCTTTGAAGTGGTATATTGCTTGAATTCAGCTTACCAGCCAGAGTTTATATTACTAGAAAGTTGACACAAGAGGCTACGGTTGATGACTGAAGTTCCATAGCCCTCACATGTTAGGAAAGAGTAAACAATTATAAACTTTTGTTTTAAACAAAACTGCAAAAAAAAAAAAAAAAAAAAAATCACAGTATAGCAAGCCTGATATTGGAATTGACAGCCTCCAGTTTTATTAGTTCTGCCAACATTATGGCCTTTATCCTACTAAAACCTGCTCTCTGGTGGGTATCTTAAAACACGTTCTCATCAGGGTATAACATAAAAATGAAATTGTATTATAACGATCTAAGCCTAAATTGTTTTGAGAGAAGGAGGAAAAGCTATTTAAGAAAGCAATGGGGCTTTCCAACAATGACCTAAAGACAACATGAAGATTATAAATTTATTGAAAAGCCCCAGTCTGTCCACTTATAAGGTCAATCTGTAATTTATTCCACTTCACAACATAGTGAAGAAAGGTCACTGAACTGATCCAGGACCTGTTTAAAAAAATGCCTGGATACGTAAGTTACAGGATACTCAGGAAAATTAAAAACCTCACTTCCCAATCTATTTCATATTTCAACACTTTTAAATCTATAAAAAGAGAAGGAACTGAAGGAGTAAAAAGAGAATAAGAATAAGAGGGCAGGAGCAGCGGAGAGTAACTTGATAAAGGTTAGGTAAGTTTCAGAACCAGAAGTAGAATCCTAGTCTAACAATATCAAGAACTTGTTCTTTCAGCGCTAGATGAGTACTTCTTAAGGGAGGAAAATTTTGTCCCCCAAGGGGTATCTGCAATGTCTATAGAGACATTTTTGGTTGTCACAACTGCAGAGATGGGCAAGGGTGGTACTGGGTAGGGGTCAAGTATACTGCTAAACAATCTACAAAGCACAGTACAGTCACCTACGACAAAGAATTATCTGGTCTAATATGTCAATAATCACAAGGTTGAGAAAGCCTACTCTAGATCACCTAATTTTCAGAATCATCAAAATCCAAATCTCTGAAAAAAAAAATATGGTTTCCTATGGAACGCTAAGATGCTAGGTCAATTTATGGACCAAAGAGAACACTACTGCCGAACAATGGCCTGAAAAGGCCAAGACCATACCTGTATCAGCCCCAAAGCAAGACCCACATGTCCAGAATTTCATTGGCAATACAGAGCAGAAAGTGATTCGTGAATCATAAAAATGTCAATGATATACTAGAAAATAAAAAGTATTCAAGAAAGCAAGATGACTAAAAAAAAAAAAAATAGTAAAAGGATTCTGAAAGAATACCTAATCATTCCTTTTACCTATGATAACCTCTGAGGAGGTAGGCAAGAAAAACTAGATAAAGGTAGACATCTGTATTTTATATTACATCTTCCTGTACAATGAGTTGTTTTTTAAAGCAAGAATATACATTGCTGTTATCATTTTAATACTTTATTTTATAAAAATATAGAAAATACAAGCTAAGAAAGTGATTTGTATTTAAAGCTTTTTAAGTGACTAGCAGAGGGAATACACCTATCACTAAAGCGTCATGCTTCAGATGAAACAAAAGATCTTACAGACTAGTGTTAATAACCAACACTCTTCATGATGAAGGAATATCAATCTGCCAGATATCACATCCAACTTCAGCATAAAATTATGGGCCTGATTTCAATATGAATTAGAATATAAGGAGTATTAGAACACAAGGAATACTAAGGCTAAAATAATATATCAACAGAATAGGTTTAAAAATAAGCAAAAATAAGTTAAAATGCACAGATTACACATCCATTAGGATGTCTACTATCAAAAAACAACAACAGAAAATAAGAGTTGGCAAGGATGTGGAGAAACTGGAACTCTTACGCACTATTGGTGAGAACATAAAATAGTGCAGCTCCTATAGAAAACAGTATGGTAGTTTCTCAAAAAATTAAAAACCAAATTACCACATGATACAGCAATTCCACTTCTGAGTATACACTCAAAAGACTAGAAAGCAGAGTCCCAAAGAGATGTTTGTATACCCATGTTCACAGCAGCATCATTCATAATAGCCAAAAGGTAGAAGAAGCCACCCTAGTGTCTACTGATAGATGAATAAATAAAATGTAGTCTACATATACAATGGAGTATTATTCAGCCTTACAAAGGGAAGAAATTCTGACACATGCTACAACACTGATAAACATTGAAGACACTATGCTAAGTGAAATAAGCTAGTCACAAAAAGACAAATACTTCTACTTATTCGAGGTATGTAGAATAATTAAATTCATAGAAACAGAAAGTAGAATGGTGGCTGCTAGGGGCTACGGGGAAGGGGAAATGGGGAATTGTTGTTTACTGAGTGCCAAGTTTCAGTTTTGCACAAAAAGTTCTAGAGATCAATTGTACAATAATATGAACATACTTAACACTACTGCACTGTTCACATAACTGTGGTTAAAATTATAAATTCCTCCAAGACTAAGAAACCAGAAAAAATACATATATAAAATATAAATTTGATATTATGTAAATCTTACAATTAAAAAAATGTTTAACATACGGGTTAATCCAGCATGATATAATGTAAAGCTAATATTGAGCAAAGTGTTAAAGAAAAGAACACAGAACTTTTTAACCCTCTATTTTTTTCCCATGACCTTCTTAGCCTGCTTTACTGCGTTCTCCAACCTATCCCCACAAGTGAGTAACTAGTGCTTCATGGTTGGTCCTGATTGCCCAGCATCACTAAGAACAGCAGTGAAAAGTTCTTATTAACAATTAATAAATGCAGAAGTTTTCAAATCCATCGGTAAGGCCTATGCTAAATCTAAACATTTGACAGAAATTATGCACCAGCTGTTATGTTAACCGCCTTAAACTGCCATATCTACAAAGACATATGTCAAGAAAAAAATATGATTGTAAGATAATCAAAGTTGGTTTAAAACACATAACTTCTCATTGGCTACATTTACAGATAAGTTTTAAAATATCAAAAGATTATTTTACTCAGTAGAATTGTCTTACCAAAAGCTGTGGCCACATTTTGTCATGTATGCTTCTTCAATCATATCAAAGCAGATGGGGCTAAAAAGAAAAGAAAAATAATTGATTTTTTTTAAAGTAGAGTGATTACAAACTGGAAAAGGCTAGTAACAATACCAATGAAATCATATTTCAATATATAGTTTAGAGCTAAGTCTTCAAACATTCTATCAATAAGAGATGAAATTTCTATTGAAGTAAACTTTAGGGGATTGTTGGTAAAATGACAATCAGGATGACCCTAAGGGCCACTGTGCTTCAAAATGAACTAAATGAGTAAATCAAAATGGTTCCAATATTTTAACTCGGCACATACTTTTTAATAGTACAACGTAGTCACCAGAGCCCTTAAGAAAGCTCTACTATCGTTTTCTACCATCACCTGCACTCAAAAGCACCTACCCAGACCTGCTAAATACTCTTTTCTTTCTATCCCAAATAAAGCTAATTCCTTGATGATAAATTTATAATTACAGTTTCAACAATGCTTGTAGGTAACGACAATAATCCTAACAACTTATTAGCTATTTAAATAAAACAAACTATACACATTAAACCCACAACATATATTAACTCATTTAATAGTTTCAACAACAAAGTGAAATAGGTACCAATTACTAGGCACAGATGAGGGAACAGAAGCAGAGAGCTGTTAAAGTCACACAGCTAAGAAGTAACAAAGTCAAAATTCAAATTCAGGTCTATGTTCTCAACCACTTGTTCTATACTACTTTCTGATACTTTAAACACCAATTATAATCCTCTTCTCCCCTCTTTTCCTATAAAGAACAAAAAACAGAATACTCAAAATCCCAGCCTTTTCTGTACTTAGGATTGGCTATATGGCATCATTCTGGCCAATGAAATATAGTCATCAGTTTCTAAGGGGCCACCGTCTATGAGAACAAAAATGCAAAACCTTGTAAAAAGACATTTCCTTTTATCCTTCCCTTTTCTTCCTTACTAAAATTCTGATGCAGTGTTCAGAGATACAACAGCCATCTTCTGACCATGAAGATAAAAACCTTAAGCTAGGAAGATAGGAGGATACTGGTTCCTGGATGAAATCCTTGAGCAGCTGCATCAGCTTTGGATTGCCTCTGCTGGACTTCACATCACATGAGAAAGTAAATTTTCACTTGCTTAAGTCAATATTTATCAAGTTTTCTCTTATTGGCATACAAATCCAAATCCTTATGGGTGATACAATGATACTTAAAACTGTAACTGGAAATACACTCACTCCTTCAAGAAAAACTTCTTGGGCATAAACACCATCCTTTAGAATATAGGAATGTAAAGTCTAATGGCAGACTCAAATATATTATAGATATTACAACACAATGTGAAAATATATACAATATATACAATAATGATAAACATAATAATAAGAGGACACACTGGCTATAAAGGGACCCACAGGAAAGAAAACTGAGATTTGGGGGTCAGAGCAGGAGGAAGGGCAAAAGAACAAACCAATCAATTCACTGATTATATCAGGAGCTGTTTAATAGAAAACAATACATACCTAATTGTTAGCATTTTGAGAAAGGGGTATTTTAATGTTTGAGGATCCTTCAAGTATGTCACTGCTAAGACACACAACACCTCTATGCAAATTTTTAAAAGGCACTCTCACAGCCTGAGCAATATACTGAGACCTCATCTCTACAATAAAATAACATAAAATAAAATAAATAGCAAGCATAGGAGCACACACCTGTAGCCCTAGCTACTCTAGCTAGTCCCAGCTCCTTGGGAAGCTGAGGTGGGAAGATCACTTGAACACAACAGGCGAAGCTGCAGTGAACAGAGACTGTGCCACTGCACTCCAGCCCAGGTGACAGAGCAAGACCCTATCTCAAAAAGAAAAGAGAAAAAAAAAAGCGCACCTCAGAGAACTAAGGAATGTGTTAAAGACTTTGGCTTTTAAATTGAGTAAAACAGCAATTCACTGGTGGATTTGGAAAAGAGAAGTGATGTGATTTGATACAGTGATGAACCAGATCATTCTACCTACTATGCTGAAAAGAAGACTAAAGGGAAGCCAAGTGTAGAAATGGTTACGGAAGCTATCATAATCCAAGTGAGAAACGGTGCTGAAATGGACTATGGTGGTAGCAGTTGGGCTGATGAGAAGTGGTCAGATTCTATATATATTTTGAAAGTAGAACTACGGTTTGCTGAGAGATGTTGGGTATGAGACAAAAATCAGTGAAACTTTCTGGGCTGAAAACTGGAAGAAATGACTACAGGTTTACTTCGCACAGAGCTCCATCATCTATTAGTTTATTTAAAAAGAAAAAAAAGCAGGAGTATAGTATGTGTCATGTCACATAATGTATTCCACTAATACTAAAACTTACAGTACCCAAAAATTACTATCAAATCAGTTAAAGCCAATAGCTTTTAAGAAATGTATTCTGAATAACTAGTGAATTAAAGGTCTCCACTCTTTTTCTGAGACAGTGTCTCACTCTGTCACCCAGGCTGGAGTGCACTGGCATGATCATGACTCACTGCAACTTCGACCTCTTGGGCTCAGTACTTCTCTCTTGCCTCAGCCTCTCAAGTAGCTGGGACAACCGGTGCATACCACCACATATAGCTCATATATATGCACTGACATATGTGTATATTATACACACATTATATATGTGTATGTGTATGTATATTATATACATATTATATATGTATATATGTGTGTTTTTATATATATACAGTAGATACAGGATCTCCTCGTGTTGCTCAGGCTGCTCTCAAACTCCTGGGCTGGAGCAATTCTCCCACTGTGGCCTCCCAAAGTGTTGGGATTATAGGCATGAGCCACTATTACTGGCTGAAATACTGGCATTTTAACCACAGTTCAAGGCCACAGCTTTCAAGAAAAGTGAAATTAATCCTAGCTATGCCATCTACAGTTTTGTGACTTTGAGCAAGTAGTTTAATCTCTCTAATTGTAATTCCTTATTTGTATAACAGGGATGATATTTACATCATAGAATCATTACACAGATTAACAAGATATCTATGAGGTGCTAAATACCATGCCTGGCACACAACATTCAGTAAGTGGCAGAATACACCAAAAAGAGAAAATACGGGAAAATATACATCAGTAATAAGCCTGGTGCTATCGTCTGATATTTACGTCCCCCCAAATTTCGTATGTTGAAATCTTAACCCTCAAGGTGATGTTAAAACATGGGCCTTTGGGAGATTTTTAGGTCATGAGGGCAGAACTCTCATGAATGGGATTAGTGCCCTTACAAAAGAGGTCTAAAGGAATTTTATCCCCTCTTCCTCCATGACATCAGGCAGATCCAGAGAGCAGGCACTGTCTGTGGATCAGGAATCTAGCCCTCATCAGACATAAAAACCTCCCTATGCCTTCATCTGAATTTCCCAGCCTCCACAAACATGAGAAATAAAGTTCTGCTGTTTTTAAGTTACCTATTTTACGGCATTTTGTTATAGCAGCCTGCACAGACTATAATACTTAGGAAGGGTACTATCCACCCAAGCCAAAAACTTGAAAGAATTCCTATCAAAAATAGGTAGAACAGAATACAAGAAGAAGGGTTGGCCAATTACTCCCCTTCCCAAGAAAGGGATGAAAAAATCTCAGAAACTACAGAAATGAAGAGAAGATCCTAATGAAATACCATTAATTCTTTCCAATTTTGAAGAACAAGAATACACCAACAGCAGGTTAAGGGAAAAACTTATCCATTTCGAACCATCCATTTAGAAAAACAATCCATTCAGGACCCCTGTAACACTGTCAATCAAAAGCATTCAAGGAGGATGGGCAACCCTGCACTGAGCGAGTCTGTTGGCAGCTCACTTTTTCAACACCATGTGCTCACTTCATATCTCTGTGTCACATTTTGGTAATTCTCACAATATTTCAAACTTTTTCATTATTATTATACCTGTATAATTATCTGCGATCAGTGGTCTTTGATGTTACTACTGTAACTGTTTTGGGGAGCCACAAATTGCACCCATATTAGATGGCAAACCTCATTGTGTTCTTACTCCTCCACTAACCTGCTATTGCCCTTCTCTCTTCCTCTCCTCAGGCCACTGCATTCCAGCCTAAGTGACAGACACAGACACACACACACACACACACACACACACAGAACAGAGCATCCCAGAGCTGTGACATATGTGAAATGTTCTAACATACATATAATTGAAGTCATAGACGGCAGAGAAAGAGTTAGGAAAAAAAATGTAGAGACGTAACTGAAATCATTTTTAAAATAACGAAAGACATCAAACCACAGATCTAAGAAACTCAGAAATCCCTAAATAGGGATTTCAAAATTAAGAAAATATCCCTAACACATACAATGCACTTAAACTGTTAAAACCAAAAATAAAAAGAAAATCTTGAAGGCAGCCCAAGAAAGACACATTACATACAGAGGAATAAAGATAAAAACAGAAACAGACTTCTCATCAGAAACCATACTAGCCAAAAGACAATGTAGCAGGCACTGTCTAATTGAGAATTTTTTCTTTCAGTTATTTTATTATTGTCATTGCATTTATTTATTTCAGTCCATTTTGAAATATTAGATTATAATTGTCATTTGTTTTGGTCATATTTTTCTGGCTTGCTTTCATTGTTTCTAGGGACTGTATTACATTTCTTTTTCCGTTGGGAACTCTTAGTTTCTCATTGTTTAGTGAGAAACAAAAATACTTCTTTAAAATACTAAAAGAAAAAACTTTCAACTCAGAATTTTATACTCAAAAAAAACTTTCAAAATGAAGCAAATAAACTCATTTTCAAACAAACACAAATTTAAGAGAATTCACTGCCCACAGACCTGTACTACAAGATACATAAACGTAAATCCTGCAAGCAGAAGGAATATGAAGACAGACAGAAACTAGGATGCACACAAAGAAATAAAGAGCTCTAAAAATAGTAATGATGAACATAAATTCAAAACACATTTATCTTTCATCACTAAAAAATGAGAAACAAAGGTTCCCAATGAACAAAAAAACATAATACTGTCCCTAGAAACAATGAAAGCCAGAAAAATATGACCAAAACAAATGACAATCATAATCTAATATTTCAAAATGGACTGAAAGAAATAAATACAACAATAAGTAAAACACTGAAAGAAAAAATTCTCAATTAGAAAACTTTAGGAAACTTTTGTTCCGAAGAAAGAATTACTTTAAAAGGGAGGTTAAAAAAAAATCAGAAAAGAATTAGAATGAAAAAGAAAGGAACACAAGAGTAAATAAGCATAATGGATAATGATTTCAGAGGGGGAAAAAAAAAAGATGGCTACTGGAGGCATCTGACTTTACAACTCCCACCACAAAACTTTAAATGCAACAAAAAACTGAGTATCCTTCAAACTACTGGAGGGTGAATATCCGTCATCCAAAATGGCTGAGACCAGAAGTGTTTCAGATTCGGATCTGTTCGCATTTTGAAATATTTGCATTTATATTCTTACTGGTTCAGCATCCCTCATCTAAAAATTTAAAATCCAAAATGCCCCAATAAGCATTTTCTTTGCGAGTTGTGTGGGGACTCAAAAAGGTTCAGATTTTGGAGCATTTCAAATTTCAGATTTTTGGATTAGGGACACTCAACCTGTATTAGTAGAGATTATTTTTAACTTTTATCTCTTGTCACTGTTAATTAAAATCGTGTTCTTCAAGTAATTGAATGCTATGAAGAAGAAATTTTTATACCAATTGCCAGAAGGACAGATATACTGCACAACATTAAGCTTGCCAAAAGATAATGTATGTCACTTGGGACATTAAAAAAAAATGCAGAACAGATCCAGATACAGAAAATTATTTCACGTACCTAATATGCATTTATACAACATATTATCTCAGTTAATCAAGGGTCATATTACAATCAGGCCCAAGTAACATCATTAATCAGTGGTCTATTTGTGATTCCCTTTCATATGCATTATTTCCTTCAAAAGCAGCATCCAAACTCATTAAGTGAATTTAATAAGTACTTACAAAGTACCATCTTAGAACTGTCTAACAAACTAACATGTACATAGTTCAATATATGTATATTTTGGTACAAATGCTAACTCCATTTTGCTTTCATAAAATGTGTCAACTGTCCCATAGTAGTACTAGCTCCAACTAAAAAAAAAAAAAAAAAAAAAAATTCAATCTTTCAAAGGTTAAATACTAAAAAATAATAATAATATTACCAAAATAATCAGAGCCAGGCACAATCTAGAGTCATTCAGGAAAACAAGCAGTAGTTATATCTTACATAAACAGGACCACAGGAACACTTTCGTATTTTGATACCAAATGCCAAACTCTAGCAAATAACCACCTGATTCTTTGAGATTTTATAATTTATAATGCCTTTTTACATGCATTATATAACCTAAACCTCATAATTTTATGGAATATTAGTATATCCCAATTTATACATGAAAAAACAGACTCCAAAACAATAGATTATTTGTCCAAAGTTAAATCTCAAGGTCTTAAATTACAAGCCCAGTGTTCTTTCTATCTTGCTATAATTTCAGAAGAGTAAATAATAATAATATGCATCCTTGTGATTATGAAAATCAAAACCACAGCTATCAGCACATAGAAGACCTTGGAAAAATTATTTTAAATACACTCAAATTTATATACAACTTCAAAAATGAAAGACACCCGGCAAAAGGACTATGGTAATGTTTCTTCCTTCCTCACAAAATTTTCAAAACTTGAAATTTCTCTAGCTTCTTTTCCCTTTAATTCCTTAATTTTTCCTTTACTTCCTTCAAAAGCAGCATCCAAATTCAACCGGCCCCAAGTATATTCAGGACTGAAAGAAACAAAAGTAAGTAAAAAGGGGAAAAAAAAAAATCTCAAACTCTTCTTTATACCTATAATGATAACGCTAGATCCTCTGAACCAAATTTCACAGGCAGCAGTTAAGTTCCAGTCTATGTCCCATCATCTCACTCTTTCCCAGTTCCATTTGCTGTGATAAAAAGCCTTAAAAAACTTAAACCTACAGTTTTTCAAAAGCAGAGATTAAACTTATTTGATATTTTGTAAAGTGATTCCTCCCTAATCTGTCTCCATCAAGACCTGTGTTTAACATTGCCTTAAGTCGCAGGCTCCATGAATAAGAAGAGAGGTAAGGAAGCAAAAGAATAGCATAGCGGCAATCATGTTAAGCCTCTGTAATTTAACAATAAAATATTTTTTTAAATAAGGATTCTAAGTAACTATGCACTAGCTTCAGGGTCAGACCTTCGAAAAGGATGAGACCACAAGGGACTAGGAAAGAAAGGACCCCATGATTAACACAAGTAATAGGCATGAAAAGATAATGCAAGTGAGCCAATTTCTGGTATCCGTAACGGAACAGTAAGACTGAATCAGGGAGCTACTTTATGGCCAAGAAGTATCTCTAATGATTCCTCTTACCCCAATACGTTCTTAATCTCTTCCTGGATTTTATTCCATTCACACAGTCCCAAGGCTCCCACCCAAACACAGAATCGGTTCTAATTACCACCAAAGGTTTACAGTTACAGAAGATTTAATTCGTCTTGTAGTCACAAGTTAGGTACAGATGAAACAATCAGGAGATTCCTCTCAGAGTAAACCGCAAGTAACAACAGTACCAGGCCTCAAACACAGATACAGATCTTCACTAGTGCTCTACCATTAATATGACTAATATTTTTCTGCTTCTCAAGACTACCAGCTTACAATATATAGCCCCTTCAGCACCAACACTACACCAAGAACTTTAGGCCAACTCAAGTGTTTCTCATTTTATTTCCAATTTCTAAAACACAAAATATAATTGGCCAAAATACCTTTCAAGCCAATTCCAGTAAGATGTAATTGCTATGCTTTGGTCACACTTCAGAAGAGTACCCAATCACAGGCCAATCAACTGGGGAAGATACCAAGTTCACACAGAAGAAAAACAGATGCCTACATAGGAGGAGCTATAAAAACAGAAATTTCTATTACAATATAAGAAAATACGAACAGGGTACCATGTGTAATACATTTCATTAGATAGTATCCCCATCCCATTATTCAGGGGTCAAAGAAATCTCCAAAATCCACGGGAAACGTGTTCCTTGTATCCCTAACTTGATTTTTAAGATTAACTTTTTAAAAACGTTGTTTCAGTAGTTAAGTTTTATTTCACAAATATGGTGCTGAATTTAAAAGATAGTACCAATTAAACTAGTCTTCTACTCTTGAAAAAAAAACCCGAACACTGTATATTGCATATACCACTACATGAAATGGATTCAAATAGTGAAAATCTGGATGACAACTTTCCCTTAACTTCCCTTTGGCTACCAAAAAGCATACTTATGTCTGACTCAAGTTAATTATTAAAGATGAAAACACAACCTTTAAAGAGTAATAAATGAATGGCCAACAAGCACTTGAAAAGATGGTTAACCTCACTAGTGAAAAGGGGAATGCAAATCAAAACCACAATGAATAACCACTTCACACCCATTAAGTTGGCTATTATCAAAAAGGAAAATAATATGTTGACAAGAGGTAGAGAAATTAGAACCCTTATACATTGCTAGTAGGAAAAAAAAGTAATGCAGCTACTATGGAAAACTGTTCGGCAGTTACTCAGAAAGTAAAATACAATTACATATCACCTAGCCATTACACTGTGGGTAAATGCCCCAGAGACTAGAAAACATATGTTCAAACAAAAATTCATACACAAATGTTCACAGGAACATTATTCATAATAGACAAAAAGTGGAAACAGCCCAAATGTTATTTAATAATATTCCCATGTAATGGAGTATTACTCAACCATAAAAAAGGATGAAGTGCTGATACATGTTACAACATGGATGAGCCTTAGAAACATGTTAAATGAAAGACATATGATACAAAAGACCATATATTAGACGATTACATTTATATGAAGTGTCTAGAATAGGTAAATCCATAAAGACAGAAAGTCAATTAGTGATTGCTAAGGTAACAGGAAAAGGAAAGTGACTGCTTAATGGGTACAGACTTTCTTTAGGGGCTGATAAAAATGTTCTGAAAGTAGTGGTTATGGTTGTGAAACACTGCCAACTGTACTAAAAACACAACTGTACACTTTAAAACCATGTATTTCAGAGTTGTGTGAATTTTACCTCACTTTTTTAAACAAAAGGAAGAGAGAATTAACACTTCTGACAACAAGGGAATAAGTAGCAGAATGGATCCTATAGAATGGAAATACACTATTGCAAAATTTTTACATTGTATATGAAATAATATTATTTGAAGGTAGAACACGAAAAGTTTAAAAATGAGTATTGTAAATCTCAGAGCAACCACTTCCCCCCACCAAACACACAGAATCATTAATAAGCAAACAGTGGAAATAAAATGGCAATCTTAAAAATATCCAATTAATCCCAAAAACAAAAAAGCAACAAAAAAAGAAAAACGAAATAGAAGAGACAAATAGAAAACAAAGAGCAAACAAGACAGTACACACAAAACCAAGCACATCATAATTATGTTAAAATGTAAACAGTCCAGCTAATCCAACTAAAAGGCAGATTGTCGGCTGGGCACCGTAGCTCACGCCTGTAATCTCAGAACCTTGGGAAGCTGAGGGAGGCAGATCACGAGGTCAGGAGATCGAGATCATCCTGGCCAACATGGTGAAACCCCGTCTTTACTAAAAATACAAAAATTATCTGGGCATGGTGGCATGTGCCTGTAATCCCAGCTATTTGGGAGGCTGAAGCAGGAGAATCACTTGAACCCAGGAGGTCGAGGTTGCAGTGAGCGGAGATAACACCACTGCACTCCAGCTTGGTGACAGAGCAAGACTCTGTCTGAAACAACAACAACAACAAAGGCAGATTGTCATACTAAATAAAAAAGAAGACAGAACTATACTCTGGGTACAAGAAATCCACTTTAAATATTACAACACATACATAATAGACATGAAGAATAAAAACATACCATGTAAACACTTATGAAAAGAAAGCTAGGTCAGGTCAGTGGCTCACGCCTGTAATTCCACTTTGGGAGGCCAACGCAGGAGAATCGCTTGAGCCCAGGAGTTTGAAATCAGCTGGGCACCATGGCGAGACCCTGTCTCTAAAAAATAAAATTAAAAAAAAAAAATCAACCAGATGTGGTGGCCCACGCCTGTGTTCTCAGCTTCTCAGGAGGCTGAGGTGCGAGGACCACTTGAGCTTGGGAGGTTGAGCCTGCAATGAGCTGTGATCACGCCACTGCACTCCAGCCTGTGTGACAGAGTGAGACCCTGTCTCAAAGAAGAGAAGAGAAAAAGGAGAGGAGAGGAGAGAAAGAGAAAGAGGGAGAGGAGAGGAAAAGAGGAAGGGAGAGAGGGAGGGAAGGGAGGAAGGAAGTTGAAGAGGCTATATTAACATCAAAGTAGATTTCAGAACAAGGAATATTACCAGGAATATAGAGTGACATTTCAAAATGATAAGGAGATCAATTCGCCAACTCTAAATCTGTGTAATCTTCAAAATACATGAAGTAAAAGCTGAGAGAACTAAAAGGAGACATAGCCAAATCTAGTTAGCACTGGAGGCGATTGAAGAACATGTTAACTGACAGTACAAGTATACAGAAAATGAACAGGAGTATACAGAACTTAAATAACACATCAACCAACTTTACTATTTGACATGTATAGAACACCCCAGCCTACACATGGCAGAATACTCACTTTTTTCAAGTGCATATGGACCATTAGTGAAGATAAAGCTTATGGTGGACCATGAAACGAGTCTCAATAAATTCAAAAGGACTAAAATCATACAAACTATATTACCTGAACCAAGTTGAATTATATCACAAATCAGACATAGAATTTTCGTGTAGAAATTAAACAACTGCAGCCATAGAAAAGAATGAAATCATGTCCTTTGTAGCAACATGGTTGCAGCTGGAGTCCATTATCCTAAACGGATTAACACAAAAACAGAAAACCAAACACCGTATGTTCTCACTTTTAAGTAGGAGCTACACACTGGGTACACACAGACACAAAGACAGGAACAAGAAACACTGAGGATTCCAAAATCGGGGAGGGAGGGGGTTAAGAGCTGAAAAACCACCTATTGGGTACTACGTCCACTACTTGGGCGACAGGATCACTAGCATCATGCAACATACCCATGTAACAAACCTGCATATGTACAAGCAAAATAAACAACACACTTCTGAATAATCCATGTTTCAAATAAGAAATCACAAGGGAAATGAGAAATATTATGAACTGCTTGAAAATTTGAAGATACAGCTAAAGTAGGGATTAGAAAGGGAAATTGATAAGATTAAGTGCTGTTATTGAAAAGAGGGCCAAAAATCAATGATCTAAGCTTTCGTACTAAGAAACCAGAAAAGACAACATGAAACTCCAAGTAAGCAGAAGAAATTTAAAAAGTAAAACTGAAAATTGGTGGAATAGAAAATGAACAAACTATACAGAAAATCAATAATATGAAAGTTGATCATTTGAAAAGAGTTAAACAAAATTAATAATCCTCTAGCTAAACCGTTCAAGGAAAACAGAAACACAAGAACACAAATTATCAATATCAGGAATGAAAGACGTGACACCATTAACAAATCCAAGATACTAAAAGAATAAGGGATATATTATTACTATGCCAGTAAATTCAGCAACATGGGTGTTATGAAGAAACTCTTAAAACTACTAACGTTCATGAAATATAGAACCTGAGTAGTGTCTATTAAAGAAATTGAATTAGTAATTAAAAACCTTCCCACAAAGGGAAGGCGTGAAATCATACAAAATATATGAAGGTCTAAAACTATGGCTTCACTAGAAAGTTCCATCAACCACTTAAGGAAAAACACCAATTTCATACACACTCTTTCAGAAAATAGAAGGGAAACATTTCTTACCTTCTTTTAGAAGCCAGCACTGGCCAGGCACAGTGGCTCATGCCTATAGTCCCAGCACTTTGAGAGGTCAAAGCATGGGAAGATCACTTGAGACCAGGAGCTCAAGACCAGCCAGGGCAACACAGTGAGACTCCTGTCTCTACGCAAAAAAAAAAAAAAAAAAAAAAAAAAAAAAAAAAAAAAAAAAAAAAAAAGAAAAAAAGAAAAAGAAAAAGAAAAAAAGAAGAAAGAAAGAGTGAAACCGGCAGAAGGGAAGGAGGGAGGGAGGGAGGGAAAGAACAAGTGAAACCAGCAATAATACCTATGTTATGGGTTAAATTGTATTTCCATCCCTCACAAAAGAAAAGCCCTATTTTATAACTCCCAGTATCTCAGATTTTGCATTTGAAAATAAGGCCTTTAAAGAGATAATCAACGTAAAATACAGTCATATTGGTGGGCCCTAATCCAATACAAGCAGGATTCTTCTAAGACACAGGCAACACGCAGACTGAGGGGTGACAAAGTTATGACACAACAAAAAGTGGCCCAATCTAGGCAAGATGGCAAGACCCTCATCTCTATTAAAAAATTATAAAAATTATCCAGGTGTGGTGACATGTGCCTGTAGAGCCAACCACTAGGAAGATGAGGGAGGAGGATCCCTTGGGCCCAGGAGTTTGAGGATGCAGTGAGCAGTGATGGTGCCACTGTACTCCAGCTTGGGTGACACAGCAAGACCACCTCTTTTAAAAAAAAAAAGAAAGGAAACAGGCCTCCGAAGAAACCGAAATCTGCCTACACATTGTTTTGTACTTCTAGCCTCCAGACCTATGAGAAAATAAATTTCTATTTATTTCTATTTCTATTTACCTATGAGAAAACAAATAAATTTAAGCCACCTAATCTGTGGTATTTTGTTATGGCAGCCAAAGCAAACCAATACAGTGTGATATGAAAACTAGAAATAAATTAAAAGAAAATCACAGACCAGTATCCCTCACTAATAAAGGTCCAAAAAATCCTTTTAAACAATTACCCAATCAAACAAATCCATTAATGTATGTTTTTTAAATAGGGCATATACATTTAAAAGATGTAAAAATATATTTATATACAGATAACATGGATCTTTTTCTTATAAATTCTACAGGTTCTACCAAAAAACTATTAGAACTAGTAAGTAAACTTAAAATTTCATAAAATACAAGGACAACATAAAAAATAGTGTATTTACATACTAGCAACAATTAGAAGTTGAAATTAAAAGAACAACATTTAGAACACCATCAAAAACATAAAATACTTAGGGATAAATTTTAAAAATATGGTGAAAAACCCAAACTGAAAAGTATAAAACACTGCTAAGAGAAATTAAAGAAGACCTAAATAATTGGAGAAATATACTATGTTCATGATTCAAAAGACTCGATAATGTTAAGATGTCATCTTCCCAAATTAAATCACAGATTCAAAGTAACCAAAATTAAAATCCTACATCCTTTTTTGTAGAAATTGGCAAGATAATCCTAAGATTTATGTGGAAATGTAAAGAACCTAAATAACCAAAACAACTTTGAAATAAAGGATGAAAATTACACTACATGATTTCAAGATGTACTATAATGATACCATAATCAAAACAGTATGGCACTCATGTAGGGATAAACATTTATACACCAATGGGACAGAATAAAAATTGCAGAAATAAACTCATATATATGGTTAACCTTTGAGAAAGGTGCCAAGAAAATTCAATGAACAGAGATGATCTTTTCAACATATGATGTTATAATATTAATGAAGCCTTCAACCCTTATCACAGTATATAAAAACTAACTTGAAATGGATCATAACCATAAGAAAACTATAAACCTTCTAGAAGAAAATACACGAGAATGTTTTCTAATTTGGTGTTAATTTCTTAGCTAGAACACAAAAATTAAAAATAATAAAAATCAATTTGGACTTAATCAAAATTGAAAACTTTATCGATACATTAGAAAAAAGAAAAAACTTTTGTGCTTTAAAAAATTATTAATAAAATGAAAAGATAAGCAACAGACTAAGAGAAAATACCACAATACATAGGTCTGACAAAAGATGTATGCAGAATACATAAAGAACCCTTACAATGCAAGATGACAAGCAATTTTACAGGAAAAAAAAGGGCCACAGATTACAAGAGACACTTCACAAAAGATATGCAAATGAAAAATAAGCACATAAAAATATGTTAATAACAATGAGATAAAACTACATATCCACAAAAATGACTAATATTTAAAAGACTGAAAACACAGAGCGCTAGCAAGAACGTGAAACAATAAGAACTTTTATTTGTTGCTGGTAGAAATGCAAAATGGTGGCCGGGCGCGCTCACGCCTATAATCCCAGCACTTTGGGAGGTCAAGGCGGGAGGATCATGAGGTCTGGAGATCGAGACCATCCTGGCCAACATAGTGAAACCCCATCTCTACTAAAAATACAAAAATGTAGCTTGGCATGGTGGCAGGCACCTGTAATCCTAGCTACTCGGGAGGCTGATGCAGGAGAATTGCTACTCCGGAGTCAGAGGTTGTAGCAAGCCAGGAGAGCGCCACTGCACACCAGCTGGGGCGACAGTGCAAGACTCTGTCTCAAAAAAAAAAAAGAAAAAAAGGAAACGGAAAATGGTACAGGCAGTTTTTAAAAAGTTTTGCAGTTTATTTTAAAATTAAACATATACTTGGCATAGAACCCAGCAATTCACTACTAGATATTTTTACCCTAGAAATGTGAAGACGTGTTTGCACAAAAACCTGAATGCTTACAGAATTTTCTAAATAATAGTCAAAAACTAGAAACAAGTCAAAAATCTTTTAACCAGAAAATAAACAGCTCATGTTACATCCATACAATAATGGGATACTACTAAGCAATTAAAAGAAAAAAAAATAGTACATTCAACATCAGTGAATTTCAAAAACATTATACCACATGAAAGACACCAGACACAAAAGACTATCTACTAAAGGACTCCATTAATATGAAATCCCAGAAAAAGCAAAATGACAGCAATACAAAGCAGATCACTGGTTGCCAGGTGTTAGGTGTGAAGGCAGACACAGAGTATGAAGTGTTGGCAAAAGTCAACTTTCTGCAAATGTATCATAGCTTCATTAAGGTGGTGACTGCACAGGTGTATTCATGTGTCAAAACTCATTCAACTACACATTTACGACCAGTGACTTATTTTATGCAAATTATAACTTAGTAAAGCTGATTTTAAACAAAATCGGCCTCTAAATAAAGGCAAGGAAATAGGTGGTTAACTTGGGTAACTATTTGTAATAGTGGTTAAGAACCTGACCTCTGAGTCAAATTGTTTGAATATAGATACTGGCACCACCATTATTAATTGTGTAACTTAGACAAGTTATATAACCTCTCTTGAGCCTCATTTCCTCATCTACAAAATGGGAACTATAAGAGCATCTATATCAAACAGTTGTTCTGAAGATTAAGCAAGTAATGTAAAACCTTTAAAACAGTGCTTGGCAAATAGCAATTTATATTTGAGCACTTACTATTACGAGTATTTGTCCCAAACTAACTGTCAGTACAACACATTCCATCTTCATTTGAGTGGACTTGGCATTTATGAACTTTGAGATGCAAGTATCTAAAAGTACCCCCAAAACAGTCATCAGTAATTTTTACAAAGCCTACTTTGTCTCATTATCTCTATTTAGAGCCAAATGCCCACCCGTGAATTAATACTAAAGACAGATGATTCCAATGCACTAGACACTTGAGCATGGATTATATGTTCCAATTCTGAATTTGGGGAAGAAATGTACCATCCCAAACCAGAGATTAGGACACAAGGATGAATTCCCAATGGTTACACCAGAAATACAATAAACAGAAATCAGACCACCTACTGCATTCTATGTTCCACTTTATATAGAAACAGACGCAAAATCAGTTCATAAAACTTAATTGTGAAAAATGAAAGGACAACTAACATATTTTAGGATATAAAGAAAAACATGTTACTCTCAATTAATATATTGTTTGAGAAAGTACCAACCTATCTGAATAGAACTTGGCTCATACATACATACATAAAGAAAGAGGACAAAGAACGAGCAAGGTAGAAGGCAAAGACAAGTCTGCACAAAAACCTGAATGCTTACAGAATTTTGTCCTACAGACAACACCACATATAAAAACAGATCAAGAATTTTAAAAGCATTTTAACTTTTGAGAGACAGAGTTTCACTACATTGCCCAGGATGGACTCAAACTCCTGGAGCTGAGACTACAGGCATGCACCATCATGCCCAGTTTAAAAAACATTTTATTTGGTATACAGATTGAATATCCCTAATCTGAAAAT
Organism: Papio anubis; assembly: GCF_008728515.1. Taxonomy (NCBI): domain Eukaryota; kingdom Metazoa; phylum Chordata; class Mammalia; order Primates; family Cercopithecidae; genus Papio; species Papio anubis. The sequence goes on along the minus strand of NC_044976.1, from coordinate 185,697,772 downwards.
CTGAAATGCAAAATCATGCAAAATCCAAAATTTTTTCAGTGCCAACATGACTCTCAAAGGAAATGCTCACTGGAGCAATTTGGATTTCAGGTTTTTCAGATTAAGGATGCTAACCTGGTAAATATAATGTAAATATTCCAAAATTCAAAAACAAAACCAAAAAAAAAAAAAACCCTAAAATTCAAAACACTTCTGGTCTCAAGCACTTCAGATAAAGGATACTCACCCTGTAATATAAATTTTAACAGGAAAAAGACAATGGGCTAATTTCACCGTCAAAAAAGCCTTTCCCCCCAACCTATGCAAGTTTTCTGAGGAAAAGGGTAGCAGGTTGAAATAATAATATAAAACACGAAGAAATCACCATTAAGAACAAACATACACATACAAGAAGGAATAGTAAGCAACAAGGTTTAAGGCTAGTTACTATAATCAGTAACAGTTCTTAGATAGAACATACCCACCTATGTAATGTTGGCTCCTTATCAGAAAAGGTATAAAAATTTGTAAAAGGAAAAGGTAACTGCTTATCAACACATTCTTTAGTAATGAATTACTACTGCACAAGTACCGCCTTCTCAATTTATAGATCACAATTCAAAGTTAATAGTCTTCCTATCCTGTTTCATAATCATCTTTATTTTCTCTATCATTTAAATCACCCACAGAAGTCTTCTGCTGCCATTGATGCTGATGCCCTACCATCTGATAGTCCATAGGTCTGACAGTACCAACAGGTCTGATAAAATATGCCATCTCCTGCAGAGTATGTTTCATCATTGTCATCCAAATGGCACATGTATTATAAAGCAAAAGAAGCATCAAGTTTGACTTTTGCAGGTTCAAGTAAGTTCTTGACAGATGTTACTATAATAATAATATAATAAATGCTGGTTCATTCCAGTAACTGAATATGCTTTAACAGCTCTTTAAAATACATTTAGTCTTGTATTTATAAGCTCACAATGGTCTAAAAAGAAAAGCCACTTGAACTTTCCACTTTCCTATCTATCATAGGAAATTCAGTCCTACAATTCAGTGACTTTAAAAAAATTTTTACCAGTGTACGCAGTGAGAAATACATTGCATATACATTGCTGCACAAACTGTTACTATCTTTATTACGACAGATTCTGTGATATGTTCTATTTCCCTTTTTTTTTTTTTTTTCAGAGACAGGGTCTCACTCTGTCCTCCAGGCTGGAGTGCAGTGGCGCAGTCATAGCTCACTGCAGACTTGACATCACAGGCTCAAGTGATCCTCCCACCTCAGCCTCCTGAGTAGCTAGGACTACAGGCACACGCCACCACACAGGCTAATTTTTGTATTTCTTGTAGAGATGGGGTTTCGTCATGTTGCCCAGGATGATCTCGAACTGCTGGGTTCAAGCAATCCTCCTGCCTTGGCCTCCCAAAGGGCTGGGATTACAGGCGTGAACCAAGGTGCCCACCCTCACTTGTTAATAGTCTGAAAAACAGAGCCAGGTGTTTTTCAGACTATTAAAAATAGCCTGGGATTACAGGCAGTGGCTGCCATCTCTAATTCCAGCTACTTGAGAGGCTAAGCGATGAAGACTGCCTGAGCCCAGGAGTTCGAGACCAGCCTGGGCAACATAGGGAGAGCCCTGTCTCAAAAACAGAAAAAAAAAAAAAAAAAAAAGGAAACCAGTTATATTAACAAGGATGATCAATGGGCTTCATCTTTAGTGCTAAATGTAATTAATAGGTAATGGCTATATATTGTGCTATGCACAGTCCATTAGAGTATCTAACATCTGCCATGGCACTAAGAAAAAGGAATGGTACTAACATCTGCCATGATACTAAGAGAGGCAATGATACCAGGTTATATTATAATTACACAATTAAAAGCCATTCTTCATATTAAATCATGAGCTCCTTAAGAAGAGAAAATCTTAGCTTAACACAAAATAGGCAGTCGCATATTTACTGAATGATAGATCTATTTAATGTAGATCCTAACTACTTTCTATCAAGCAGATGACTAAAGTCAACTTTCTCATAAAGAGCTTACTATCTACATGCAAACGCATATTTCTGCTGCAAGAATGGCTGGGACTTGCAGAGGTAGAAAACTTCATTTGAGATAGTTGGAAAACCTAATAAAAAGGCAGCAATTATAGAATTGTTTTAAAAAGGAGTCAGTACAAAAAACAGAAGTCATCTTTCAAATACAGATCAGACTCATAGTCTAGTTAAATGAACCATATAATAAAATTTTGCAAAGAATCAAAATAACAAAGATTTCCTTTGAATGTTGAAGATGTATCCAATGTCAAGCTAAATACTACTGTCCTGTATCTTCCCCATCAATAAAACACTGTTAAAATCATTCAACTTGATAATACCTTCAACCTTTTGTGTCAAATAAAAAATAAAAATGAAACCTAAACCCCTAAACTGTTTATTCAAGAGAGGCCAGTGTTTATTACTGAAATTAGGTATGTGACTATTTAAATCAACAGTTCTCAAGGAGGGGAGAAGGACATATCCCTATCACCAGGGGAGCATATGCAAACTACACTGCCCACCCCAGCCTCCAATTCAGATACGTTCTCTTGGGATGTGGGCAGGTAAGAAAAGGGAGTGGTGAGGGATAAAACATTTATCTCATATGATTATGAAACAGCTGCTTCTCCTCCAATCTATGCCCCTTAAGAACCACTAGGCCAAATACATGTACTTGAACTTACAGATCTGAAATTATCTAATTGCACACAAAGAAAACACAAAGTTGAGAACTGGGAAATCTGAGTTCTCACTTTGTCCTTACCTGTCCAATGAGAAACAAAATTACTTCTCTGTGCCTCAATGAGAAAACAATTAGTATTGTATTAAAAATAGGTTATATATAACATCACAGAATTGTTCTAAGGATAAAATATAATGTGAAGCATATGCATATCTTTAAAATGTCCCATAAATGAATAAGAAATTATCATTACTCAAACTTGGGCTTCATTTAAATATAAAAGCCTAGAATAATTTGAATTGGTTCACAGTTTGACCTTGGGGCATACAAGACAAGACCCAGAGCCAAATAGGAGGGGGGAAAAAAAAAGGATTCCTTGGGCCTTGCCTAATCCATATCATCCTACCCCAAGAGTCTGGCCAAAATCAAACCTGGCTTGAGTTTTAAATCAGACTCTCAATTAATTCTTCTGAATATTAAACCTCACCAGAAAAAGAAATAATTAACTAATGAGATTCTTAGAAAGTGGAATACTCAGGGCCGCGGTGGCTCACACCTGTAATCCCAGCATTTTGAGAGGCCAAGGCAAGCAGATCACATGAGGTCAGGAGTTCAAGACCAGCCTGGCCAACATGGTGAAACCCCGTCTCCACTAAAAATACAAAAAATTAGTCAGATGTGGTGGCAGCTGCCTGTAATTCCAGCTACTACTCGGGAGGCTGAGGCTCCAGAATTGCCTGAACCCGGGAGGCAGGGGTGGCAGTGAGTCAAGATGGTCAAACTGCACTCCAGCCTGGGTGACAGAGTAAGACTCCGTCTCAAATACAAATTTCTACTCTTTAAAAAAGTCAGGGTTCCCATTTCCCTATAGCATAGCCTACAGTGCACTGAAGTTCATACGGTGCCTGGCCAACAGTGAATGTCATACAAGTATTTCCTGAATGACAATGATCGATTCTTTATTTCTCACATCTTTTACTCAATTTTATGTACTTACATGGAAACTAACACGTTTGTGTTCGTTAAGTATACTAAAAATGAAAATGCAAACAGTGGCTAAAAAGACAACTAAATTCTGGACACCCCCCTTTGTTTCATTAGCTTATTAGCTACTCGCACTATCGACTGTGTAGAAGTGCAAACACTTCTCAGCCCCAACCATAAACTGCTTGTTTATAAATAACAATCATACCTCAAATGTTCAATGAAAAACAGATTAGTTCTGATCCAGAATAATGTACAAAAAAGCAGAAAGGTGAATAAAGACATCATTTTTCTGCAGGAACTAGAAACTGTAAGCCTAATCAATAACTTTCCTAACAGTTCCAACTTCTAGCTGTATCATATTTAACATCACCAACTCAGACCATCTTCAACTCTGATCTGAATCAACTTCCCTCATAACGACTGTGCAAGCAGCCAACTTCCTACATGCCTAATATTCGATCAACAATTTCCTCAAAAGGGAAAGTACAAAACACTACCAGTTCTTAACTAGCTAACAGCAATTACTTCTCATAATCCTACCAATATCTAAAACCCAATAAAAATTCCAAAACACTCTCAAGCAACACAATCAACTCCACCTTTCACTTAATACGACGACTAACCCCTCCATCCCAAATGTCCTGACTAAATGCTACTCTGTATCATCCAAGATGCCAACTATGATGACAAAATGTCTATACCTAGCATTTCTCAAGTCAGAAGTTCCAGCATCCTCTGTTATCCAGTATAGTACAGTTACATCTGACACAGGGACGTTATTTAACAAATTTGGTTCTCTCTTTTCAAGACACTTGGTGGAAAAGTGAAAAATTTGTTAACAGACTTTGACTACAGTCGTCTTAACAGCAGATTCCTAAGTGGCCCATCCTTCGAAATGTCAGGAGAGAGATATTTACACATGCATACGATGGGTACTTACATTATTATAAAAAGCATGTCTTTATAAGACTTCCATGCTTATGTTTACAGCATCATCTACCATACTTCAAATAAATTCTGACCAATTCCATCCCTCTGCATCCCAGGAAGCTTAGTCCTCTCCACTTGCAAATTTAATTCATCTCAACAAGTACTCCTGATTGACTGGGTGCTCAATTCATCAGAGAGCCAAAAATTTTAAGACTCAACCTCTTTGCCAACTTTGTTATCCAAAACCATTTATTTGACCTTCCACCCTCTTCCCTCTTTATTCCCTAAACTCCCTTCACTTCCTCCTCAGCAACACTTATCTACCTCTTTATTATCCCCACCCTGCCTTGCTACTCCAACATTCCTTCACTCCACCAACCTGCAAACGCTCGAATCCCTCTGCAGACACCACCACAGGACCAGTATCCCAGGTTCTCCAACAAGCCACCCCCCACCCCCGAGCCTAAGCGGCAGAAACTCATAATTTAGGGACAAGGAGGGCGTGCTCTTCAAACCCACCATACGAAGTCGTTGCTTTTGTCCTCGTAGGAGTTGATGAGCCCGTTGCAGAGAGGGGCGAGAAGAGGTCGCTTCCTGCTGCCGCTGCCTAGGCTGGAGCTGCTGCCTCCCACGCCGGCGCTGGGCCTGGCCACGCAGCTGTGCCGGGACAGGCCCGTGGACACCGCCCCGCCGCCGCTGCCCGACACGGCGGGTGCCACCAACACAGGCCGCACTGGGCCCCCGAGGCCGCCCGAGCCGGCGGGCTGGGCCGCCCCGCCGGACACCAGCGCTGCCGCCGAAGCCGCCACGGAAGGCGGCGACGGGGAAGAGGATAAAGACGAGGAGGCGGAAGTCACTGAGGAGGCCGCCGAGGAGCCGGGGCTAGTCCCAGCGGAGCCCGACCCGGCCTGGCGGCTACCAGACATCGTGACTCCCTCCCCTCCGGCCGGACGCTCGGAGGAGAGGGACCGCGACCTCGACCCTCCGCCGCCTCACCTCCTCTCCGCCTCAGTGCATCCTGCGGACGCCCGCCGAGCCGGGAGGTGGGGCTGAGGAACAATAAAGTTGCGTTTTTTTTTTAAGGCAACCACACAACAGCGTCCGACGGGAGGGGGCGGAGGAAACTAAAAAAGCGCAGTAGAAGACACTACCGCTGTCGAGGCCGCCGCCGCAGCTGTCGCGGCAGCAGCCAACCCCGACGCGCCGTGGCCGGCCGTGCGCGCACGCAAGAGCGGCGGAAGAGGCGGGCGCGGCAGGGGATACAACTGGGGACGCAGCCGGGCTGCGCTCAAACACGAATGCCGCGCCCTCGGAGACTTGGGTTCCTGGCAAAGGGAGTCTCTCTGTCCCAAGCGGTTTTCGCTCCAGAAAACGTGCCAGAGAGCAGACCGTCCTAATGCAGTAAAAGAGTCGAGGAGAGTGGAATGATTGGTAGAGGTGGTGGGGTGGTTTGAAAGACGGGAATGTAGAGGGCGGAAACCCTCAAAATACGACTGCGCACGCGCGCGCTGGGCGCGGACGCTCACACGTTCCCAGGGCATCCGCCCCAAGCGGAGAATATCGGCGCAAGCGCGGAGTCACCGTGTTACGCATGCGTGCGAACGCACCATGGTCCGGAACGGGAAGAAGGAGCTGTCTCTTGCTTCCTGAGGGGTAGGCAGGTGCTTCAGAATCGCGGAGTGAAGGTTCTCGCAAGCTGGAGACTCACAGAAAGAACCTAGAAGCTCCGAGAAGTTGCAAACAGCACTGCATTGAACCAACGCCTCCTGCTCTACTGATGGTGATTCCACAGTTTTGTGAGGAATAAGTTAAGATGAAGTCAGTGAAATTTTCTGCAAATTGCAAACATTGTAGCAAGTGTTACCAATTTTATTAGTAGACCACGACTTCACTCCTGTATTTTGAAAAGCTGTTTGCCAAATTGAACATAATAATGGGAAAACAAATTTTGCCCAGTCAGACCCAGCTCAGTCAGAACCTAGGTTTATTGTGGATCTGATATAATTCTAGCACAAAACAAGGAAACCTAGCATTTAATACCACCAGAAAATACACAATTTCTGGTAGGCTTTTTTAGAATATTGAAAATTGATTGTAGGCGGGGGCGGTGGCTCGTGCCTGTCATGGGCAGCACTTTGGGAGGCCTAGGGGGTCGAATCACCTGAGCCTGGAGGCTGAACCTGAGGTTAGAGACCAGCTTGGGCAACACAGCGAAACCCCGTCTCTACAAAAAGTACAAATAATTAGCTGGGCATGGTGGCAGCAGGCCTGTAGTCCCAGCTACTCGGGAGGCCGACGTGGAAGGATTGCTTGAGCTGGGCAGGTTGAGGCTGTAGGGAGCGGAGATCGCACCACTGCTCTCCAGCCTGTGAGACAGAGACCCTGTCTCAAAAAAATTAGATAGATAGATGGATGGATGGATGGATGGATGATAGATTTTCATTTGCTACATTCTAAGGGGTGGAAGTTAGAAACAACTGTGATTTTTATCCTTTTCAATTCTATCATTTTATGATTCTTATATATTTATTTGGGAGTAAAGTATTGTGAAAATACTCATGACTTAGTAAACTATTTGCGTATTCAAGGAGGTAAAGGCAGACAAAGGTTTTTGAATTTTTTTTTTTAATGAGAATTACGTAATTGTTTTTAAATCATTATCCTTGGCTGCAAAAATCAGTAACGAGGTGACACCAGTCGGAGACTGGACAGGAAGTTGCCGGGCAGATGTTTTCGCGGAAGTATTTTTTGTGTAAGATTGTGGCTTTTGGCCAGGCGCGGTGGCCGATGCCCATAATCCCAACATTTTGGGAGACCAAGACCAGTGAATCACCTGAGGTCAGGAGCTCAAGAGCAGCCTGGCTAACATGGTGAAACCCCGTCCCTACTAAAAATACAAAAATCAACTGCGTGTGGTGGGCACCTGTAATCCCAGCTACTCGGAAGACTGAGGCAGGAGAATCGCTTGAACCTGGGAAGCGGAAGTTGCAGTGAGCCAAGATCGTGCCACTGCACTCCAGCCTGGGCAACAGAGCAAGACTCCGCCTCAAAAAAAAAAAAGATTGTGGCTTTTGCAGTTTTTTTGTGATAGTTTTTGTCATCAGGTGTGCAAGCATGAGACCCCTTCTCTTCATGACCTCTGAATCTATTTTTCGGGATTTTAAAAAATGTGTTAGTGACTTCCTCCCCACCTTTTGTTTAAGAGATGGGGCTGGGATGCAGTGACTATTCACGGGGAAGACTATAGCACAGTACAGCCCCCAAATTCCTGGGCTCAAGCAACCCTGCTGCCTCAGCCTCCCAAGTAGCTGGACTGTAGGTGTGTACCACCGAGCTCATATAATTCCATTTTGATTATGACAACTTTCACAGAAATGAGGCATTAAGCGGGGTAAAAACATTTATAATATTTTAAAGATTAATTTTTCAGGAGATTAATCTTTCAGAAGAGGTGGGAAATTAGGAACAGAGAGACTAGGAAAAATTAAAGCAGTTCGAGCATAAATAAGATTCTAGATTAGGATGGTGACAAAGTAAGGGAATATTCTGAGGAAAACACTAAGGAACTGATAGGATAAAGTTTAATTACTCTCTGTAAAACTATCTTTACCATCCTTGAGAGTATGACCCATATCTGTGGTATTCATCACCATCTATTTCAGTGCTTGACACAATGGCCAATATGTTGCTTAAAAATGATGAAACAAACAGAAATGACTCCAAACATGACTTCTGGTATAACAATAACTTAATGACAGGATTGGAGGTGTTCAGTAGATGGTTTAGTTTTGAATGTTTTGAATGAGTGTGGGATGAAAAAAACTCAAAGAATGGGAGGAAAAAACTCAAGGAGTAGGCAATGGTTGAAAACACAGGGTTAAGGCAAAGGAGAAAGTTCAGCACATGAGAGACATATTTGGAAGTTACTAAGGGCATAGTATAGTATGCCCTTAGTAACATATCATCAAGTAGTTTTTATGGATCTATTATTTGCTAAACATTGCTACCCCCATGATTCTCAAACATTGGTACCCGGAAGAATCACCTAGAGAGCTTGTTAAAAACCAGATTTCTGAGCTCCACCTTATGAATGTGCATTTGTACCAGCACCCAGGTGAATCTGAGGCAAGTGACTAACACTTTGAAAACACTGTGATCGGCCAGATGCGGTGGCTCATGCCTGTAATCCCAGTACTTTGAGAGGCTGAGGTAGGTGGTCACTTGAGGTTAGGAGTCTGAGACCAGCCTGCCCAGCATGGCACAACCCCAACTCTACTAAAAAAATACAAAAATTAGCCGGGAGTGGTGGCATGCTCCTGTAGTCCCAGCTACTTGGGAGGCTGAGGTAGGAGAATTGCTTGAACCCAAGAAACCCAGGAGGCAGAGGCTGCAGTGAGCCGAGATCACGCCACTGCACTCCAGCCTGGGCAAGAGTGAAACTCGGTCTCAAAAAGAAAGAAAAGGAAAAAAACACAACACTGTCCTGTAATTGATGATGTAGGGAATGTGAAAGAGTTTCCTTCCAGGCTCGGCATGGTGGCTCATGCCTGTAATCCCAGCCCTTTGGGAGGCAGAGGTGGATGGATCACTCGAGGTCAGGAGTTCTAGAACAGCCTGGCCAACATGGTAAAACCCCATCTCTACTAAAAATATAAAAAATTAGCCAGGTGTGGTGGTGCACACCTGCAATCCCAGCTACTTGGGAGGCTGAGACAGGAGAATGGCTTGAACCCAGGAGGTGGAGGTTGCAGTGAGCCGAGATCCTGCCATTGTACTCCAGCCTGGGCGACAGAGCGAGTTTCCTTCCAAGTTGCTTATTCTGAGGACTGCTGTGATTCGAATGTATCCCCCAAAACTCATGTTGAAATGTAATTGCCATTGTAACAGTGTTGAGAGTTGAGAGCGTCAAGAGGTGATTAGGTCATGAGGAGTACTGTTAGTTATTGCAGGAGAGTGGGTTTCTAATAACTGGATAAATTTGGCTCCCATCTTGCCTCTCTGTCTGTCATGCTGTCTTGGGCCTTTCACCATGAGGTGACCCTCCCCATATGCGGGCACTGTGCTCTTGGACTTGCCAGGCTCCAGAACTGTGAGAAATAAATGTATTTTCTTTATAAATTACCCAGTCTGTTGTATTCTGTTATAGCAGCAGAAAATGGGCTGAGACAGAAAGTAGTATGACCCCAACTGAGAAGTCTCCTGGGGGAAAAAAAAAATCATCAGTGCTTAGTATTACCTCTTTGCAATGTATTTTTTATAAAATCTAAATTCACAAAAGGAAGCTGAGAGTATGTGATGCAATAGAATTTTCTTTTTGTACCAGATGAATGTACTGGCTGAATACATAAATGTAATGACTGAAAGTACACAGTCCTTATTAATTTCTACTGGCAAGATCTTCTGGGAAAGCAGAAGAAAAAAGAGGAAGCATGGCAAAACACACACAACACACAAGAAGGAAGACAACTTAGGAGAAGTAACAAATAGGAGAAGAAAACAAGAAAAAATGAAAGTAAATGTAAAATGAAAACAAAACCCACATAGTTAAAAGAATACCATCATGTTGTTAAATATAAACCACAAAAATGACCAGAGAAAATCCAGTCTTCTAGCAAAAGCACTGATACTGTCTAATGGAGTTAAGATGGAATGGAATTACCAAGCGGATTGAACTTTCCAGGCATTATTTCTGAGGCGTCTTATCCAAATGTATTTTAGGAAGATAAGGGTGCTGGTTTCCATCTGCAGCTAGCTCTGCCCTTTGTAACAGGTTCCTGACTCACCTGCAGGGTTTACTACCTGCTTGCCCAGATTGCTGTCTAACCAAATATCTGAGTAAACAATAGTTTCCTGTTAAGTTTTGTTATTAAGTTAATGTGGTTTTCCTGGTAAATTAGTGATGTAAAATAAACTGAAGATGGTATTAAAAAACTAAACTAGGCCTGGCACAGTGGCTCACACCTGTAATGCCAGCACTTTGGGAGGCCAAGGTGGGTGGATCATGAGGTCAGGAGTTCGAGACCACCCTGACCAACATAGTGAAACTCCGTCTCTACTAAAATTACAAAAATTAGCCAGGAATGGTGGTGCGCACCTGTAGTCCCAGCTACTCGGGAGGCTGAGGCAGGAGAATCCCTTGAACCCGGGAGGCAGAGGTAGTGGTGAGCTGAGATTGTACCACTGCACTGCATCCTGGGCAACAGAGCGAGACTCCATCTCAAAAAAAAAAAAAAAAACTAACCAGAGGGCCAGGCGCAGTGACTCATGTCTGTAATAACAGCACTTTGGGAGGCTGAGGTGGGAGGACTACTTGAGGTCAGGAGTTCAAGATCAGCCTGGGCAACATAGCGAGACCCCATCTCTATAAAAAAAAAAAAAAAGTTAAAAATTAGCTGAGCGTGGTGATGCGTGACTTTAGTCCTGGCTTCTCAGGAGTTGAAACGAGAGAATTACTTGAGCCCAGGAATTGAAGGCTACAGTGAGCTGTGATCACACCACTACACTCAGGTGTGGGTGACAGAAAATTTAAAAAAAAAGCCCAAGATTAGGAAAACCAACATTGATTGGAAAAATATTTAATAGTTTTATATATGGTGAATGAATACATATTTTTTGAAGGTACAGGAAGGTTTAGATCCACATAAAGATCATAAGCCAAAACAAAATTAGGTCTAATGAATTCTATAAGAACACATCAATTGGTGTCATTATGAGGTGGTATTAAAGGGCAGAAGGGGAAAAAAACGCCTCACATTGAAACATAGCGGATAATGTTACAAGTCTTTTGCTCCATAGATTTGACCACCTGTGTTTGTAATGTAGTATAAAGTGATCTGGAAAAGTGGATATAGTTGGAATCAAGAAATGTTTAAAACGGTACATTGTCCATTATAATTTGCATCAAGACTCCTTCCTAGATGGTGAGTGATATTTTTCTGCCTAATGCCTTGAGTAGTGGGTAAATAATAGCGCTTCTAATACCCACTCCTATCACTCCTGAAGTTATTTTTATACTATGCAATATTAACTTAATGTAAGTTCATAGTCAAGACAGAACAAAATCATGAAATGATGAGATATAGTATCAGTACTATGTGGAAAAGGAGGAAAGGGTCCAGTGTTTCTGAGGCCCAAAGAGGTTCTGAACTAACTTGAGTTCACAGCAGGAGTCCTCTACTGTTACACGTTGTGGATCTGTTATCTGAAATGCTTGGGACCAGAAGTGTTTGAGATTTTTCTGGATTTTCGAAAATTTACGTTACACGTACCAGCTGAGCATCCCAAATCCAAACATCTGAAATCCAAAATGCTCCAATAAGCATTTCCTTTAAGTGTCATGTCAGTACTCAAAAATGTTGGATGTTCTGATTTGTTATGCCCAACCTATAGTAATTTATGGGTGTGATTATGTACGGTAATGCTAAAAAGATTGAGTGTTCTTTACATAAGCAACTTGGAAATGTCATGATAAGAAATTCAACTGGTGGCAAAGAGAAATGATGTATACAAGTTTGATCTAGGGACAAATCATGGTTATCGAAGAGAAGGAATGAGCTTGAATGTGATTAATAGTTCTCAGATGGCCTTCCATCCCAATCCCCCTGGACTCGTGCCCAAGTTCTCAGGAGAGAAGCCTGCAACAAAAGAATTACACCACTGAATTACATAAGAAACAGAATGCTAAAGTACCACTAAATTGTGAACTTGTATAAACAACCCTGAAGAATGGATGGTATTTGGATACAATAACTTTGATTAGATGTGTATAGCAACCTTGGAGAAAAGTTAGTTTTCGGGGCATATTTTTAACCTTTAAGGGTGATGTGAAGTAAAGCAAGCTTTGCTCTAACAATAACTCCTCTTATTCTCTGAATCAGTGTGGTAATTCTTATTTTTGTAATTTGCTTTATTCGGGTACAGCAGGTATGTCTTTTATCACACTGTAAGTCGTCCCTCACACAGAGACCTGAGCATCAACCATTAAACCAGTTCATCAACTATATTTGCATTTATCACTTTGTTGTGAAATAGTAGAAACTGGTATTTCACCTTCAGTCTGGAAAAAAATAGGTCGAAGCAATAAAGCTGATGGCCAAAATCTTGGCGCTCCACCCCATGTTCAACAACTGAGGGTTGCCTTGCTGAATCTGGGTCATCTCTGTTTGACATCACTCTAAATGATTCAAGAGCACATCTTGGTTTCCAATCCGTTGAACCACTGTCACAAGTAAAAATTGATCCTCATGCACCATTCCTCATTCTTTCTTTGCTGTATACCACTCTCAAACAGTTGGTTTGTACCAAGATGTAACTAGATCTGAAGAAATTATAAGCTGAGTTCAGTATTGGTATCCTCTGCAGTGTCAGCCACAGTGTATTACCTTTTGTTGTTGCCATAACAAATTACTACACATTTAAGAGAAACCTCAAGAGTAACCAAATCTGCTGATAACTTGAAATTGGACTACTAGCCTTGAGAACTGTGGGAAAATAAATTTCTGGTGTTTAAACCACCTAGTCTGTGGTATGTTGTTATGGCAGCCTAGCAAATTAATACAGGTATCCAAGAGCCATTTTTAACAGTAGCTATTAACCTTCGAATAGAGATTTTATTCAACAAAACTCTAAAATTACATGTCCGTTTGTTTTACTAATGTAAAAGGTATCTTTCTCAGAAAGACACACACAGAACTTGGTGGGACTTTCTTGAGAACAATATTGAGTCACAGTTTATTTCCATTTTTTCTTCATGAGAAGAAAATGCATAATCAATTAATGTCATGGTGAGAATTATGGAGAATTTGGCTAAACGTCCTCAAATAATCAGTAAGAAAAAGATGGACATATTTATGAACATTAAGAACAATAAAAATTAAACCCCCACATGTCAAAGACAAAGGCCAGCATAAAAAGTTAAACCAAGCCAGGTGCAGTGGTGCACATCTTTAGTCCCAGGTACTCAGGAGACTGAGGCAGGGAGATCCCTTGAGTCCAGGAGTTCGAGTCCAACCTGGGCAGCATAGCATAGTGGGACCCTGTCTCAGAAAAAAAAAAAAAAAAGCAAATGATAAACTGTATGTAAAATGTTGCAGTAAATAAGAAAGACAAACCCTAGGCTCTATATAGTGCACACTGATTGTGTTTTGGCCCCCATCATCCATTTGCCTAACTTCTGGTAACATTTGAGGATCTGTGCTCTTTCTTATTTTTCTGTCCATGTGGTTCTCAATAGAGCCCAAAACTCCAGGAGGTGTAGCGTATAATCCAGGTTTAAACCAGTGAATCACATTCACAATGCCTTCCTCAGAGATTGGTTCAAGGATGGGCAAATGATTCAAGAAAGAGGAGCTTATGTTTTGTTTTTGATTTGTTGTTGTTGTTGTTGCTTTTCTCATTGGATCTGAAGCATAAGAGATCTTCAGATTGGGATTGAAACTGTTTCCACCATCTTGGTACCATCTTGCTACCATGTGAAACCCATGAATGAGACCAACAGAGAAAGCAGAGTTAAGAAGTGGAGATGACTGGGTGCAGTGGCTCACATCTGTAACCCCAGCCCTTTGGGAAGCCTAGGTAGGCGGATCACCTGAGGTCAGGAGTTCAAGACCAGCCTTGCCAACATGGTGAAACCCCATCTCTACTAAAAATACAAAAATTAGCTGGGCCCCATCTCTATTAAAAATACAAAAAATAGCCAGTAAAAAGTAAAAAAATTAGTCCCAGCTACTTGGGAGGCTGAGGCAGGAGGATTGCTTGAACCCAGGAGGCGGAGGTTGCAGTGAGCCAAGACTATGCCACTGCACTCCAGCCTGGGCAACAGAGTGGGACTCTGTCTCAAACGAAAGAGAGAAAGAGAAGGAAGGAAGGAAAGAAAGAGAGAGAAACAAAGAGGGAGGGAGAGAGGGAAATGAAATTCTGACCACATCATTTCAGCCTTAAATCCAGCCATGTCTGATCTTAGCGCTATCCCAAAATATAAAGTTACGTAGGCAATAAATTCCTTAACTGCTGTCCTTGCACTTACTATTGTAATTGTCAGTATCTTTCAGTTAGACTCAGATTCTTGATTTTGATGACTATGTCTTTACTGGTTTATTCCCAGCATCCGGTAAAAGTACCTGATATATAAAGGGAAGGGTTATTGTATTTTTACTGAATAGATTTGAATTAATATACTGTCATGTTTTACAAGTGCCTTAAAAACTAATCCAACTTTCTATGTAATTTTGACTTTTCTTTACAACATTATGAAGATATTTTTTAGTCTAGGGTGAATGCGTGACTCACTAAGAACTCACTAGTATTCTCTTAATATCATGACTCCATATTTTTAGTGGGTGACACCATTTGATGCACTTCCAAACACCCCCATAGCAACTGATGTTTCAAAAATATACTCAAAAGACATATTTTCATCTGTGTCAGATCACATACTGTATATCATCTTGGATCAGAAGCCCCAGTAACAATCTGCTATGGAGATCCTTGTTTGCCTTCTTCTTACTTAGGAGTCAGCACAGTCTCCAGATTGATGTTTGTTCATTCTTTTATTCTTTCATGTATTCAGTCAATATATCCTCAATCTATTGCTGCATAACAAACATTCATAAGCTTAGAGGCTTAAACAACATTCACTTATTTAGTTCATGACTCCACACTTGGGCAATTTCTCTTGAACTCAGATGGGCAATCCTTTAGGTCTCACTGGGACTCCCTTCTGTGTCTGTAATCTGCTGCTGGATTGGCTGGAGGCTAATGGGTCTGCAAGGACCTCAGCTGCAACAGCAGCAATCTGCTCCATGTGGTGTCTCATCATTTAATCTTGACTATTAACTTAAGGTTAATCATAAAACCTGAAACCCTCAGGTTTGGGATGTCACAGGGTAGGCAATAGCAAGATAAATTATTAGGGAGACTGTGGAATAAAAGTCAAATCCAGACTTAATAAGGAGAGACTTTATTCAAAAGAATGATTGCTGTCGGGGGAGAAAATTGCAGTGGGAAAAATGCTTTGACCACAGGTCTACAAGTGACTTGAGATTTAGGCAAAAATAGTTTTTCTTTTATAAGGAGTAAACAAAGCTAGAAAGAACCAGGTGTGGGGAAGTGAGGCAAATGGGTGATGTGATCAGATAGATCAGAGACTATTTTTAACTGGAGGCCAGTTTATTCTCAGGAGGATCTGTATACTCTTTCAGGATAATGGTGGGGCAAAATTTAGGGGTCTAGAGGAAGGTGAGAGCTTAACCAAAATTTTGTTAAGGGGCATTTTGTTCCAATTGATCAAAATTTTCTTCTTTCTGTACAGAGGCTAGTGTTGCCTCATGGTCTGTATGTGCTGGTCGTCAGAAAACATTATTCAGAGTGTTACAGCCCTTTTAGAATTTGTCTAGCAAGTTTAGAAAATGATTCAAGGAGACTGACACTTAAACAATGCTCAGAAATGAGAAGGTATAGCTGGCTTGGCTTTTATGCTGAAACTTTTACTATAGGCCTGGGAATTATGACAGCTGGAGTCGAATAGATGCCTATCAGTTTTTCCAAGGCTTCCTTTCAAATACAAGGAATTTGTTAACATTACTTACTTTTTGCCTGAAGCCACACTTTCCACTTTTTTTTTTTAATGTTCAGTTTTTAGGGGTTTCTTTTTTGTCTTTTTAAGACAGAGTCTTGCTATGTTGCTCAGGCTAGAGTGCAGTACAGTGCCTATTCACAGATGCAATCATAGTGCAACACATACAGCTTTGAACTCCTGCACTCAAGCGTCCTCCTGCCTTAGCCTCCCCAGTAGCTGAAACTATAGGCATGCACCACTCGGCCTGGCTCTTTCTGCTTCTAAAAAACTTTTCTTGAAAGCAAAGTGTCCAAAAACTTGTTCACCTTCTGGTTTCAGCTCTGAAGTGTAAAGAACTTGGAAGGCATCACTCTTGTCTTTACAAGAATTAAAAAGCTATTTTGGCAGTCTACTACATTCAACAAATACAGTTGACCCTTGAACAACACCGGTTTCAGCTGCAAGGGTCCACTTGTACATGGATTGTTTTCAACCAAACATGTTTGGAAAATACATTATTCACCAGATATGAAACCCAGGTACACAAGGGTTGAATTTTCCTATGTATGGGCTCTGTAGGGTGGACTGCAGGACTTGAGCGTTTGTAGATTTTGGTATATGCTTGGCTTGGGGAACCAGTCCCCCTGTGATATGGATAGGCTTTGTGTCCCCACCTAAATCTCATCTTGAATTGTAATCCCCAGGTGCTGAGGAAAGGTCCTGGTGGGAGGTGATTGGTCATGGGGGTGGTTTCCCCCATGCTGTTCTTGTGATACTGAGGGAGTTCTCAAGAGATCTGATGGTTTTATAAGCTACAGTTTCCCCTGGGCTTCTTTCTCTCTCTTGCCGCCTTGTGAAGAAAGTGCCTGCTTCCCCTTCCAACATGATTCTAAGCTTCCTGAGGTCTCCCCAGCCATGCTGAACTGTTAGTCAATTAAACCTTTTTTGTTTATAAATTACACAGTCTAAGGTAGTATCTTTATAGTAATGTGAAAATGGACTAATACATCCCAAGAATACCATGGAGCAATTATGTATTTATGTAACAACTATATAACAATTCTGTATGCCCTGCACTATCTCATGTCCTGGGGATGAATAGTAAAGAGAATTGTTTTCATCCTCAAGAAGAGTTCATTCTAGTTGGAGAAACAAACACGGTATATATTTATAGGAGCTCTTTAAATATTAGGGAAATTGGCTCTTTGTGAATTGCAGATAGTTTTTCCTGCTCTATAGAGAGCGTGCTTGTTACTGATTTTAATGCAAATGTTTCTATAGTTTTTTCTTTATACTGTCTATATGCCTTTTGTTGTAGGTTTCAAATTAAAGCTGTTTGTTTCCAAGCTGTAGTATTTTCTATCAAGAATAAGAGGTGCATATTGCCAATGGCTGTTTTGCTTATAATTTATCATATTTTTTAATCTGTTGATTTAGTCAATTACATCTTTTTTCTCTTAAAATAAACCCCACCTGGTCATCATCATAATTTTTTAAGTGTACTACTCATTCACTTTTCTTATATTTTAAGATATTTACATCTGTGTTTACAAGTGAAGTTGGTTACACCTTTCCATTCTTATGCTGTTTCTGTCTGGTTTGGATATCAAGCTTATATTAGCCTTGTAAAATGAGTTGAGTAACTTTCCTTTCCTCTGCTCTTCTCTGAAAGTTTATGTAAGAAAGATATTATCTTTTTTTGATACTTTGGAAGAGCTATTGAGTTTCTTTCTTTCTCCAGTTTATTTTGGTATTTAATGTGTTCTTTCTAGAAAACAATTTATTGTATCTAAATTTTAAAATTTATTGACATCAACTTGCCTTTTCTTTTTTTTTCTTTTTCTTTTTTTTTTTTTTGAGACACAGTCTTGCTCTGTTACCCAGATTGGAGTGCAGTGGCACAATTGCTGCTCACTGCAACCTCTGCCTCCTGAGTTCAAGTGATTCTCGTGTCTCAACCTCCCGAGTAGCTGGGACTACAGGTGTGCACCACCACACCCAGATAATTTTTGTATTTTTAGTAAACAGGGGGTTTCACCATGTTTAGGCATGTTTAGAAATGTTTCACCGTTTCGCCTCCCAGAGAGCTGAGATTACAGGTGTGAGCCACTACCCCTGGCCTGCTTATGGTTTTTAAAACCTCTACTGATTGATTCTACATTTTATGCTGTTTTCTCTTCCACTTCGCATATATAATTTTATTATTTGTGCATTCTTCCTTCTTTTTTCCCTTGGTTGGTCTTGCTATATATTTATATGTTTAATTAGATGCCATTTCCTATTAGCCGTAAGTGTGGTAGTGGGGTTTTTCTCTTACATTTTTAAATAAAGAATTAACATTTACATTGTTTGGGTTTATTCTGTTATTCTTCTGAAACTGTCACTTAGCTTGTTTATTTTCATTCTTTTGTTTGTTTTTTATTTTCTTTTCAGAAGAAAAGAAAATAGGATCTCACTCTGTCGCTCAGGTTTCAGTGCAGTGGCGGGATCACAGCTCACTGCAGCCTAAACCTCCTGGGCCCAAACAGTCATCCCGCCTCAGCCTCCAGAGTAGCTAGAATGATCAGAGGCATTTGAACCAGAGCAACTCCATCTTGAATAGGGGCTTAGTACAATAAAGCTAAGTCCTATTGAACTGCATTCCCAAGAGGTTAAGACATTCTTAGTCACAGGATGTGACAGAATGTCAGAACAAGATACAGGCCATAAACGACTTTGCTGATAAAACAGGTTGCAGTAAGGAAGCCTGCCCAAACTCACCAAAACCAAGATGGCAACAAGAGTGACCTTTGATCATCCTCATGGTTAATTACACGCTAGCTATAATGCATTAGCATGCTAAGAGACACTCCCACCAGTGCCATGACAAATGCCCTGACAATGTCAGAAAGTTATCCTAGATGGTCTAAAAGGGGGAGGAACCCTAAGTTCTGGGCATTGCCTACGCCTTTCCCAGAAAATTCATGAATAATCCCCCCTTTGTTTAGTATATAATCAAGAAATAACCACAAAAATGGGCAACCAGCAGCTCATGCCACTGTTCTGCCTATAGAGTAGCCATTCTTTTATTCCTTTGATTTATGTATTTATTTATTTTATTTTATTTTGAGACAGTTTCATTCTATTGCCCAGGCTGGAGTACAATGGTGTGATCTTGGCTCATGGCAACCTCCACCTCCCAGGTTCAAGCAATTCTCCTGCCTCAGCCTCCCAAGTAGCTGGGATTACAGGCATGTGCCACCACACCTGGCTAATTTTTGTATTTTTGGTAGAGATGGGGTTTTACCATGTTGGTCAGGCTGGTCTTGAACTCCTGACCTCAGGTAATCCACCTGCCTTGGCCTCCCAAAGCGTTTTGTTTTGTTTTGTTTTAACATAAGAAAAGCACAGATATATTGAAATGGAGTACACTGCACAGAGTCGGATAGGCTCGAGCAAGCAGCTCAAGAGCCTATTCCTTTACTTTCTTAATAAACTTGCTTTCACTTTATGAACTCACCCTGAATTCCTTCTTGCATAAGATCCAAGAACCCTCTCTGGGGGTTTAGATCAGGATGCCTTTCTGGTAACAGAACTACAGGCACACACCACTACGCCTGGCTAGTTTTTGGTGTGTTTTTTGTAGAGACAGGGTTTTGCCACATTTTCCAAGCTGGTCTCAAACTCCTGAGCTCAAGTGGTCCACCCACCTCCAATTTTTTAATCTATGAATTCTTTATTCTTAATTTTCTACATTTGTTTATCTGTGAATGTATTTAATCCTGGTCAGTATGCTCTTGCAATTTGTGGATGCACATTTTTTTTAAATTCAGCTATTCTTTAAATTACACTCCTCCATCATTGCCCCAGTTCTTCTAGAATTCCTCTATATATTCTCTATTTCTCATGAGTTCCTTTTTCAGATGTTTCGTTTCTTTATTTTTCTAAGCCATATTTCAGGTAATTGTCTTAACACTTTTGCAGTTTACTAATTCTTAGATTTTATTTAGTGTAGCACCTATTATTTCTGTTGTGTTTTAATCACAATGGCTATATTTTACATTTCCAGATTTTTAAATAATTTGGTTTTTTTTTAATCTTCCTGCTCTTGGATTGATATCCACCTTTTTCTTGTTGTTATTTCATTATTTCCTTGTTCTTGCTTTTTGTATACTATTTCTTTCCTTTAGTCCTTGAAGATTTTAAGCATTCTCATATCATACTTATTTTCAGAAAATTATTTTGTTATTCATTTCTAGATAGAATTTTTTGGTATTAGAGCTGATTACCTATTTTATGATTAATTTATTTTTACTAATTTAAAACTGGTTTGTAAGTACTTTTTAAAAAAAGGTTTTATTGAGTAAAAATTGACATACGATAAACTACCCATATTTAGTGTTTAGTGAGTTTTAACGTGTATATACCTGCAAAACCATTGCCACAATCAAGATAGTGGACATACCTAATCACCTACAGAAATATCCTTGTAAGTGCAGCTTGAGGAGCAGGCTTTTCTGCTTTGTGTTTGTCTTGCTTTTCTTATCCCCATGTTTACGTTCTTATATTTTGCAGATTTCTTGTGACTTTTATCCAGTTTACCCAGGTCCCCAATTTGAAAAGAGTCTCACATTAACCAATGGATAAGACTCATATCCTGCCAGGAGAACAGTGGTTTACCTCATTTCTCCTAATCCAAGAAGCTACCAGATGTGAACTATAAGCCCTGGACATAGGCCAAAACCCTTTTAAATCTAAGTGTATAAGAAGCAAGCCTCTTCTTAATATTCAGTTTTACACCGTAAGCCTGACTTTGGTGCCTGCCACTAGTTCAATAAAACTCCACTTGCCTCATAGAAATTGTACTCTTACAATCTATGTGGTTTCTGATTCTATACCCAGATCGGTAGCTTCAGATAGGCAACTGTTCAAGTCATCTGTTCAAGTCAAGAAAATGCTTTTCTTATGTTTTAGCTGAGCTAAGTCCTTTACATTCGTATGCACTTTTTCATTGCCATGTGTTTGCAAGGACGGCAAAAGGAGCTTCGCCATTTGAATCTTGCAGCTCACAGGCTCATTCTTGACCAAAAGATCTCCAAACAGTTCTTAATCACTGGGTAAAGTAGTTTGAGTATCAGAGTAATTGGATACTCTTTCTCCCTACAGTTCAATTCTCCTATATTCATACCCTTTCAAACTGAAATTTGTACGTAAATAATTCACTATTGGCTGGGTACAGTGGCTTATGCCTGTAATTCCAGCACTTTGAGAGGCCAAGGCTAGAGGATCACTTGAGCTCAGGAATTCAAGAGCAGCCTGGGCAACATAGTGAGACCCCTGTCTCTACAAAAAATTTAAAGATTAGCCAGTCATGGTGGCACGTGCCTGTAATCCCACCTACTCAGGAGGCTGAGGTAGCCAGGATTGCTTGAGCCCAGGAGTTTGAGGCAGTAAGCTATGATTGTACCACTGCACTCCAGCCTGTGCAACAGAGTGAGACCCTGTCTCCTGTCAAAAAAAAAAGAAAAAAAATTTCAGCCTTCAGTTTCCACAAACTTACTTCAGTTTTCAGAGTTCAGGGATCATGCTACCCTAGAGAAACTCTTCAATGAATATCAAATGTGTAACAAGTGTTACATTTTGTTTAGTTGGAATAAATCTCAGAAAGGCCTATCTTCTCGGGGTGGATGACCATAATTAAGCCAGGGAGGAGGGTTAACCCTCAATCTGGTAAAAAAAATAAAAAATAAAAAGCCATGCATATGAATGAAGATATAATTATTTCATATTTTCCAAAGGAAAATGGCAGGAAGGCCAACTTGTGTCAACTTACAGGAAGGTAACTAAAGAATTTTTTATTGTTAGGAGGGAATAATTTTAAAATGTGGACATCCTGATTGCGGTAGGCAGAAGAAAGAATGAACTGAAATGTTCTATTAATATCAAAGGAACATGTGTGAGTGTCTGTGGTACTGCTATGCCAATGACTACTAACTTAGAAAGTAAAGGATATTGTGTGAGTTAAGAATGTCAAATAAAGGCCAGGCACAGTAGCTCACACCTATAATCCCAGCACTTTGGGAGACAGAGGCAGGCCGATCACCTGAGGTCAGGAGTTTGAGACCAGCCTGGCCAACATGGCAAAACCCTGTCTCTACCAAAAAATACAAAAATTACCCAGGCATAGTGGTGCACGCCTGTAATCCCAGCTACTTGGGAGGCTGAGGCAGGAGAATTGCTTGAACTCAGACGGCAGAGGTTGCAGTGAGCCAAGATCACACCACTGCACTCCAGTCTGGGTGACAGAGTGGGACCCTGTCTCAATAAACAAACAAGCAAACAAAACCCCAAAACAGAAAAACAAAAGAAAAAGAATGTCAAATAAAAATTATAGGAGACCATTGTTTTGGACTAAGCTTCTATACTAGGCCCCAACAGATCAGACTAAAAATCAAAACAGAGTCACCCATGCTAAAGTTCAACATCACTACACCTCAATGAAATTGCTATCTGATCTTCCAAGAAATCAGGAGAGCAAGATAACAGCTAATTTCCTAAGTAGGCCAGTTTATATCTTTAATCAATATGATAATGACATTCTCTCTCCTTTTTTTTTTCCAAAAAAATTGTTTTGTCACCCTGTCCTTGCCTTACAAGAAAAAGTAACTTCAAAAAGTAACTAAGCTGGACACTGTGGCATGTGACTGTAGCTCCAGCTACTGGGGAGGCTGAGGCAGGATTGCTTAAACTAAGAGTTTGAGCCTGTGAGTAGCCACTGTACTCCAGCTTGGGCAACGTAGCGAGATCCTGTCTCTAGAGAAAAAAAGGTAAATAACACATGTGTTGTTCTTTACTTCTGCTTTCTTCAGCCCTTCTCTGTCTATAAAACAACCTCTTCTGCTTAGTTCACTGGAAGACTTTCCAATGGAAATGAAATGTTGCCTGATTCTAGAATTACAAATAGAGCTAATTAAGATCTCTAAACTAAAATTGTTGTAATTTTGTCTTTGACAAGAACAATCCAGGCCTTGGTCCCAGTGCACTGAGAATACTGGGGCCCTATAGTTCTTGAGAGGACCTCAGGCTGCTGCCTTGCACCCACTTCACCAACCACTCAACTCCCAGAGCAAGGGTATCACTCAGAGAGAAGCTTGCTGTTGTCCCCAGCACCAATCAGAAATTTGGCCTGGGGAGAGAGGAAAGCCATAAAACAGATAGCTTCTAATCTCTTCCCAAGGAAATTGACTTCATTTGTAAAGCAGCTAGAGAAGTTCAAGGCTAAAAGCATAAACAGTGGAGGTGTTGTGAAAAACAATTAGAAAGGGATTGGGAATAAAACAGCCAGGAGGAGTCTTTTTGGGGTCAGAAAAATTACACTATCCTAAAAAACCATTACTTTAAAGGAGCCACATTTGACTGGATTAGTTTGTAGAGTAATTTATGCCCCCCGGATGTTGTTGAAAGCAATAGAGCAATCAGACAGCAATTAGTGGAATTTAACAGCTGGATGTGGTCAAAGAGAGAAAAAGCAAGCAACTGTCATCCCAGGGTCGTGGTTGGGCATACCTAGAGCTGTACCTCCCTAAGGAGCAAGATCAGAGTTTTAACAGTGTGTGTGTGTCTATGTGTGTGTATGTCTGAGTGTGTTGCTATGTGGGTGCACGTGCATGTATGTGTGGTGGGGAAGCACAGATTTCACTGAAATAATCCAAATAATCATTACACACACAAAAAAATCAAATAATGACAAGTCCCAGAAAAGAAGGTGGGGCAGTATAACCATTGCTAAAATATATTATCTAAAATTTCTGTTTTCCAACAAAAAATTGTTAGAGTAGATAGCTAGGCAGACATGAACAGGGCAAAAGAGGGCCCTCCACCCTTGGGAATGTCAAGTGAACATCAGGTGATGGTAGGGAACTTGTTAAACTGTCTATTGAAAATAATATTTGGTCACACCCAGTACCAGGGAAAGGCAGTCTCCCAATAGATTAAAAAAACCTGAAGCTAGTCAGCAGCAGCTTCCTGATGAGCTCAGGATTGGGCAAGTGGGCTCATGCATGTGCACTAAAAGGCAAAATGGTGGAGTTTAACTGGTATATGACCTTCCTCTAGGAACACTCAACTAGTAAGAGAAAAACATGTCAAATGAGTATGCACACAACTTCAGTAAACACACTGCGCATGCAGCCCTTCTCAAATGCTGGGAGGCCACTGCACAGGTGGACAGCCCACCTCAAGGGAAAAATCAGGGAAGAAGAAATGCAAACTCTGAAACCATGCCAAAGTATAAAATTCCAAGTCAAGGGCTGAATAGTGCACTTGGATCTCTCAATCTGCCTGCTTGGCCCTCTTCCAAGTGTACTTTACTTGCTTTCATTCCTGCTCCCACCTTTTTTTTTTTTTTTTTTTTTGAGACAGAGTATCTGTCGCCCAGGCTGGAGTGCAGTGGCATAATCTTGACTCATTGCAACCTCCACCTCCCAGGGTCAGGCAATTCTCCTGCCTCAGCCTCCCAAGTAGTTGGGATTACAGATGCGTGCCACCATGCCCAGCTAATTTTGTGTCTTTAGTAGCCATGGGGTTTCACCATGTTGGCCAGGCTGGTGTTGAACTCCTAACCTCAAGTGATCCGCCCACCTCAGCCTCCCAAAGTGCTGGGATTACAGGCGTGAGCTACCATGCCTGTCTCTGCAAACTTTTTAATAAACCTTTAGTCCTGCTCAAAACTTGCCTCAATCTCTCACTCTGCCTTATGCCCCTCAGTCGAATTCTTTCCTCCAAGGAGGCAAAAATTGAGTTGCTGCAGACCCATATGGATTTGCCACTGTTAACAAAATTATGAGGAATGCAAAGAAAAACAGGAAATTCTAGTTCATACATGCAACAAATACTGCCCATAAGAGCAACTAGATGTCAGATTTAACAGAAAAATACTTCAAACTAGCCATTATAAATATGTTCATAGAACTAAAGGAAAATATGATTAAAGATGTAAAGGAAGATAGGCCAGGTGTGGTGGCTCATGCCTGTAATCCTAACACTTTGGGAGGCCGAGGCAGGAGGATCACTTGAGGTCAGGAATTCCAGACCAGCCTGACCAACATGGTGAGACCCCCATCTCTACTAAAAATACAAAAATTAGCCAAGTGTGGTGACAGGCACCTGTAATCCCAGCTACTCAGGAGGCTGAGGCACGAGAATCACTTGAACCTGGGAGACAGAGGTTGCAGTTGAGCTGAGATTGAGCCCACTGCACTCCAGCCTGGGCTAGAGTCAGACTCTGTCTTGAATTTAAAAACAAAAAAAAAAAAAAAAAGGAAAGGAAGATATAACAATGTTACATTAAGTAGAGAATAACAATAAAGAAATAGGAACTATAAAGAACCAAACGGAAATATTGGAGTTGAAAAGTAAAGTAATTGAAATAAAAAAATTCCCTGGAAGTCTTTTCTGGCTGCTCAAGAAGAAAAATAAAAGTCACAGCAGGAACTCAAGATTATCTGGCAGAATAAAGAATTAGTGAACTTGAAGATACAGTAAGTCCTCACTTAACATTGTCAATAGGTTCTTGGGAACTGCAACTTTAAGCGAACAATGCACAGCAGGTCTTCCAATAACATTGTTTTCTTCAACATCATTTCATTATCACATTGATGAGAAAAAAATTGGTTTTGTTGTGTGTCATTTTGTAAATCAATTGATAAACTTCCTCTAAGTACTGTCAAAGACAAATTTCAGGTAACAATTTATTCCATAAAATAGGCTAAGTGCTCTCATGTATACAGCAGAAGAGTTTGGCTTTATGGACATTAAGAGGGCTGAAGAAAGCAGAAAGAAGTAACAGATAGTGGATTGGCCTTTTCAAAGTTACTTTCTTTTTAGGGAAGGGCTAGGTGATCAGAACAAGAGAAAGATGGCTGATTGGTTAACATCAAGTTAATTGGGTAATTCTTTATTGTAGGATTAAAACAGAGAGAACTTCATTATCATACTGACTAAAGATTAAAACTGGCCTGTTTGGGAAATTAGGCTATCTCTCTCTCTCCTGATATCTCTGATACCAACAAGAGCAGCTCAGTTTCAGTTCAGTGATCACTGACTTTGTTGTGATTTTTTACTCTACTTTGTTGGGGCCTAGTGAAGGAGTTTAGTTCAGAACAATAGCTTCCTGTAATTTTTGTTTAACAGTACTCATTAGCTCTATCCAACAAATTTTGATATATTTTTATCATTATGTAGATTCAAATATTTATTAATTTTTCTTATGATTTCTTCTTTGCTTAGTTACTAGAAGTTTGTTAATTTCCAAATATTTGAGGCTTTAAAAAATCTTCAATAGTTATTAATATCTAATTTAATTTTGGTTCTTAGAGAACATACTCTGGAAAATTTCAGACTTTTATAATATATTGGGACTTGTTTTGTGTTCCAGCATAAGGTCCATCTTGGGAAATGGTCTGTGTGCACAAGAAAGAATGTGAATTCTGCAGTTGTTGGGTAAATTGTTTTATAAAGCTCAGTTAGGTTAGGGTGGTTGATAATTTTTTTTAAGATCTTCTATATCCTTACTGATTTTTATCTAATTATTAAAAAGAAAATTAACATTCCCACTTCTTTTTATTTTTACTTTTGTTTATTTTTTTTAGATACAGTGTCTCACTCTGTCACCCAGACCCGAGTGCAGTGGCATGATCATGACTCACTGCAGTCTCGCTCTTCTGGGCTCAAGGATCCTACTGCCTTAGACTCTCAAGTAGCTAGGACTACAGGCATGTGCCACCTGCCATATCTGGCTAATTTTTAAAATTTTTATTTTTGTAGAAATGGAGTCTTGCTATGTTACCCAGGCCAGTCTTGAACTCCTGGCCTCAAGTGATCCTCCCAATCAGTCTTCAAAGTGCTGGAATTACAGGAGTGAGCCACTGCGTCCAGCCAATATCTCTACTTTTGATTGTGAATTTGTCTACTCATCTCTTTAGTTCAGTCAGCTTTTGCTTCATCAATTTTTTAGCTCAGTTATTAAGCTACCTACATTTTAGGATTTTAGCCTTCTTCATGGATTGATCCATTTATTAAAATATCTCCATCTTTATTTTTCTTGTCTTCAGGTGCATTAAGCCTAATATTAATAAAACTTTCAGCTTTCTTTTGCATACCATTTACATGATATATCTTTTTCATCTTTTTCTTTTTAACCTATCTGTATCTTCTT
Organism: Papio anubis; assembly: GCF_008728515.1. Lineage (NCBI taxonomy): Eukaryota > Metazoa > Chordata > Mammalia > Primates > Cercopithecidae > Papio > Papio anubis. The sequence goes on along the minus strand of NC_044976.1, from coordinate 185,670,394 downwards.
ACATTTAATGAAATTATTGATATGTTTGGACTGAAGTCTATCATTTTTGTTACTTGTTTTCAATTTGCCAAATTCATTATTTTGTTTTTTTTCCCCTTTTTTCCTGACTTCTCTTGGCTAATAGAATATTATTTTATCTGGAAGAAGAGGAATTGGAAAGAAAAGGAGTCAGGAATGGATCTTACTCAGAAGGCTGACTAGACACAGCCAGGTGGAAGAGCTCCCACTGCGGGACCAAGATGACTGGAATGCCCCTAACAGATCTTCAGAGGGAAGAAACCAATAGTGGACGGAGAGAAGACACAGAAGCTGGGCTGAAGATAGTGAAAGCTGGGAATGTGGTACAGGGCTACTGCACACCAGTTTTTGTTCCTGGCCCACAATGGCTCTGGGGGATCAGGTGAGTTGAATTGGCAAGGAACAACCCACTGTTGCCATGGGCCTCTGGAACCCCTGTAGGAGAAGACCCCTTCACCATCATGGACATTTGAGTTGGCAGGGAGAACTGCTTAGAGAAGGGGTAGGGGCAGCAAGCCATTGATGTGGAGCCCAGAGGGTGTACTGCAGGAGTGTCTGTAGTGGAGCATGGCCGGGGATGGCCATCCTAGGCTCGACTTGCTCCCGTAGAATACTTTAGCCCTATGGGAACTGTCAGACATGACTCCGCAGGGTGGTCTTCCCCATCAGGTGAGGCTGGTCCGACCTGAGCACCCCTTGGTCTGCTGGCCTCTCTAGGAGGCCCAGCATGGTAACACCTGCTTGCAGAGCAGTCTCTAGTGCCCTGGGGGCCCACACCATTACTTCTGTGCCTGGAAAACCATGCCTGACTGGCAGCTCCAGCTGGGCAGCCCCTATGGCCACAAACCAGCCCACCTACTCCCTCCCCATACTGCAGCATCCCCCAGGACCATGGCAACTCCCCACATCACTTTGCTGGCAATGTCTGCAGAGGCAGATTTTGCTTTCCTTGACCATCAGTGTGCAGAAGTGCAGTCCATCCTCCCATCCCCACCAACCGCCATTGCAGACAGAGCCTTGGCAAGCACAGAATCAGCCAGCCCTTCCCCCACCAATGCCCACCCTTGTGCTAACACTATGAGAGAACAGCAGATCCTCTGCAACACTGAGTGATCCCTCCTGTTTGCAGGGCACAGAGAAGGCAACCAGACCTGCATTTGCCAGCATCTTGCCTCTGAGCTAACACCACCACCAGTGCAGCTACACACACAGTTGCCAGCAGGTCCCCCAACACCTACCAACTCCCCCAGGTGCATTGCCTCTGCCACTGTGGTGATCACCTGCAGGAAAGCAGGCACCCTGGCACCCACTAGCACTCTATTGCAGCTGCTGTACCTTGTCTCCTATGCCACCCATAGCACAGTGGATTCCTAACCTCAAGGGCCAGAGAACAAAGTTGGGAACCAGTACAAGTCCCCCAGAATAGAGAATGCATTCCAGAAGTTGGAAACTGAGCATTGGCCTTCTACAATTTCCCAGAAATAAAACCAGTCAGCTGAATCTACCTTATACCACAATCAAACCCTCAATATTATCAAATAGGATAAAAGGAAAAAATATCCCAAAGTCAGCAACCTCAAAGATTGAAGGTAGATAGGCCCACAAAGATGAGAAAGAATCAGTGCAAGAACCCTGAAAACTCAAAAAGCCGGAGTGCCTTCTTTCCTCCAAACAACTGTATTGCTTCTCCAGCAAGGGTTCTCAACTGGGCTGAGATGGCTGAAATGACAGACAGAATTCAGAATATGGATAAGAATAAAGATCACTGAGTTACAGAAGTACACTGAAACCCAATCCAAGTGATATGGTTTGGATATGTGTCCCCACCCAAATCTCATGTCAAATTGTAATCCCTAGTGTTGTAGGAGAGGCCTGGTGGGAGGTGATTGGATCACGGGGGTGGATTTCCCCCACGCTGTTCTCATGATAGTGAGTTCTCATGAGAACAGCGTGTAGCACCTCCCTCTTCTCTCTTTTTCCTGCTCCAGCCATGTAAGGTGTGCCTGCTTCCCCTTCACCTTCTGCTATGATGGGAGTTTCCTGAGGCCTCCCCAGCCATGCTTCCTGTACAGTCTGTGGAACCATAAGCCAATTAAACCTCTTTTCCTTATAAATTACCCAGTCTCAGATATGTCTTTTTTTTTTTTCCTCCCCCAGCATTACTGCTGACTTATTACAGATCCCTAAGAGGAATTTATTTTTTTTCTTTTCAACATGTTCTACAGCTTCCTTGGCTCTTTTTGCCTTTATGCCAAAGAGCTGGGCAGTGGCACAGGCCATGAGGAGATGAGCGAAGGCTTTGAAATTCTTCTCCTCCTCAGTGATGACTAGGGCTTTCTCCTTCTTGTAGACATTCTAGATGGGCATGACCGGTCCTGTCAGCTGGATGGCCAATATCAGTTCTTCAACAGAACTGTCTCCCTTCTTGGGGTTCAAGGGCTTCCTGGAGAAGAGGATGAGTTTGGAATGGTACTCCTTCAGCCGCTGCACGTTGCCCTGCAGAGACTCAGTGGACTTGTTCTGCCTCCTCCAGTCAATAGAGATGCCAGTGGTCTGGGCCACCTTCTTGTGAATGCCTGCCACCTTGAGCTCCTTCAAGCTGAAGTGCAGCTGGTGCACACCTTGGTGTGATACTGTACAGTGTGCCACTACACGATGGGCCAGATGGGTCCTGACTTGGGGTATGGGGCAATGCGGCATGCTTTTCCTTGCTGGGCCTCATATCTGCGGATCTATGGGCCAGCTGGTTGAACCACTTGGCCACACATCAGTGGCAGTCCTTGTGGAAGTGGGACTTCGAGATCATGCCATTACGGCTGGGCACCATGGCTGCCTATGGCCCACCTGTGCAGGAAAACAACTGATCAGAAAGCCAGTCTGAGGTATTTCTTTTTTTTTTTAATTATACTTTTAAGTTCTGGGGTACATGTGCAGCACTTGCAGGTTTGTTACATAGGTATACACGTGCCATGGTGGTTTGCTGCACCATCAACCTGTCATCCACATTAAGTATTTCTCCTAATGCCATCCCTTCCCTAGCGTCCCACCCCCCAATAGGCCCTGGTGTGTGATGTCCCCTTCCCTGTATCCATGTGTTCTCAGTATTCAACTCCCAGTTATGACTGAGAACATCTGGTGTTTGGTTTTCTGTTCTTGTGATAGTTTGCTGAGAATGATGGTTTCCAGCGTCATTCATGTCCCTGCAAAGGACATGAATTCATCCTTTTTTATGGCTGCATAGTATTCCATGGTGTATATGTGCCACATTTTCTTAATCCAGTCTGTCACTGATGGACATTTGGGTTGATTCCAAGTCCTTCCTGTTGTGAATAGTGCCACAATAACCATACATGTGCATGTGTCTTTATAGTAGAATGATTTATAATCCTTTGGGTATATACCCAGTAATGGGATGGCTGGGTCAAATGGTATTTCTGGTTCTAGACCTTGAGAAATTGCCTCACTGTCTTCCACAATGGTTGAACTAATTTACACTCCCACCAACAGTGTAAAAGTGTTCCTATTTTTCCACATCCTCTCTAGCATTTGTTGTTTCCCAACATTTTAGTGATCACCATTCTAACTGATGTGAGATGGTATCTCATTGCAGTTTTGATTTGCATTTCTTTGATGACCAGTGATGATGAGCATTTTTTCATATGTCTGTTGGCTGCATAAATGTCTTCTTTTGAGAAGTGTCTGTTCATATCCTTTGCCTACTTTTTGATGGGGTTGTTTGTTTTTTACTTGTAAATTTGTTTGTAAATTTGTTTAAGTTCTTTGTAGATTCTGTATATTAGCCCTTTGTCAGATGGATAGATTGCAAAAATTTTCTCCCATTCTGTAGGTTGCCTGTTGTCTCTGATGATAGTTTCTTTGCTGTGCAGAAGCCCTTTAGTTTAATTAGATTCCATTTGTCTATTTTGGCTTTTGTTGCCATTGCTTTTGGTGTTTTCATCATGAAGTCTTTGCCCATGCCTCTGTCCTGAATGGCATTGCCCTAGGTTTTCTTCTAGGGTTTTTATGGTTTTAGGACTTACATTTAAGTCTTTAATCCATCTAGAGTTAATTTTTGTATAAGGTGTAAGGAAGGGATCCAGTTTCAGCTTTCTACATATGGCTGGCCAGTTTTCCCAGCACCATTTATTAAATAGGGAATCCTTTCCCCATTTCTTGTTTTTGTCAGGTTTGCAAAAGATCAGATGGTTGTAGCTGTGTGGTGCTATTTCTGAGGCATCTTTTCTGTTCCATTGGTCTATATATCTCTTTTGGTACCAGTACCATGCTGTTTTGGTTACTGTAGCCTTGTAGTATAGTTTGAAGTCAGGTAGTGTGATGCCTTCAGTTTTGTTCTTTTTCCTTAGGCTTGCCTTGGCTGTACAAGCTCTTTTTTGGTTCCATATGAAGTTTAAAGTAGTTCATTGATTTTCTCTATTGTTTTCCCATTTTTAATTTTATTAATGTTTGCTCTTTTATTATTTCTTTTACTCTGCTTGCTTTAAATCACTCTCCTTACTCTAGTCTCCTGAAGTGGAAGCTTAGGTTATTGATTCTGGATCTTTCTTCTTTTCTAATATATGCATTAATACTATAAATTTCCTTCTAAGCACTGTTTTTGCAGTATACTAAGAATTTTAATAAGGTGCATTTTAATTTCCATTTAATTAAAATATTTTAAATTTTTTCTTGATAATTCTTCTTTGATCTCTGTGTTACTTGATCTCCACGTATTTGGGGATCATCCAGTTATCTTTCTAATATTGACTTACAGTTTAATTTCAATGTGGTTTGAGAATAGACTTTGCATGATTTCTATTCATTTATATTTGTTAAGGTGTGTTTTATGGCCAAGATTGTTTTCTATTTTAGTCAATGTTACATGTAAACTTGAGAAGACTATGCATTTTTCTGTTTTGGGGTAGATTATTCTATGAATGTCAATTAGATCAAGTTGATAAATAGTGCTTTCAGGTTAGTTATATCTTTACTGATTTTCTGTCTGCTTGATCTGTCAATCATCAAAAGAGATGTATTGAAGTTTACAGCTATGATAGTGTATTTGTCTATTTCTCTTTTAACATCTATCCACTTTTACTTCATATTTTTTGATGCTGTGTTGTACATTTGTATATGTTTAGGATGATGTCTTCTTGGAAAATTATCCTCTTTATTATTATGTAATGTCTGTCTTTATCCATGATAATTTTTCTTGTTCTGTGCTTTGTCCAAAATTAATGTAGCTACTCCAGCTTTTTTTTGTTTTTTTAGTAACTGCTGGCATGGTATACTCTTCTCCATCCTTTTATGTTTACCTGACTCTTTAAATTTAATATCTTGTAGACCACATATGATTGAGCCTTGTTTATTTATCCACTCTGATAGTCTCTATCTTCAACCGGTGTATTTATATAATTCACACAAGTGATTCTTGATATAGTTGAATTAATTACCTTTCCTGTGTTTAAGTTTTCTATTTGTCGCATTTGTTTTTAAATTCTTACCTTTTCTGGTTCTGCTTTCTCTAGTTCTGGTTGACTATTTTATATTATTCCATTTTATCTCTTAGCATATCAATTATACTTCTTTTTACTTTTTTTAGTGGTGGCCCTAGAATTTGAAATTTTAATTTTTTTAGTGGTGGCCCTAGAATTTGAAAATTACCATTATTAGGTAATCTAAGTCCATTTTGAATAATACTATGCCACTTCAAATATAGTGCAGGCACGTTATAACAATACAATAGTTTCTCCTTATTCATGGGGGCTACATTTCAAGACCCCCAGCAGATACCTGAAACTGCAGATAGTACTGAATCCTATATATACCATGTTATTTTCTATACAAGCATACCTATGATAACATTTTATTTATAAAGTAGGCAAAGTAATAGATTAATAACTATAGCTAGCAATAAAATAGAGCAATTATAACAATATACTATTATAAAAGTTAGATGAATGTGGTCTCTTTCTTTTTCACAAAATACCTTATTGTATTTTTTTTTTTTTTTTTTTCTGAGACGGAGTCTCGCTCTGTCGCCCAGGCTGGAGTGCAGTGGCCAGATCTCAGCTCACTGCAAGCTCCGCCTCCCGGGTTTACGCCATTCTCCTGCCTCAGCCTCCCAAGTAGCTGGGACTACAGGTGCCCGCCACCTCGCCCGGCTAGTTTTTTTTGTATTTTTTTAGTAGAGACGGGGTTTCACCGTGTTAGCCAGGATGGTCTCGATCTCCTGATCTCATGATTCACCCGTCTCAGCCTCCCAAAGTGCTGGGATTACAGGCTTGAGCCACCGTGCCCGGCCACCTTATTGTATTTTATTCATGCTTCTTCTTTTTAACATCTTTTTTTTTTTTTTAATTAAACTTTAAGTTCTAGGGTACATGTGCACAGTGTGCAGGTTTGTTACATATGTATACGTGTGCCATGTTGGTGTGCTGCACCCATTAACTCGTCATTTACATTAGGTATATCTCCTAATGCTATCCCTCCTGCCTCCCCTTTCCCCACAATAGGCCCTGGTGTGTGATGTTCCCCTTCTTGTGTCCAAGCGATCTCATTGTTCAATTCCCACCTATGAGTGAGAACATACGATGCTTGGTTGTCTGTTCTTGCAATAGTTTGCTGAGAATGATGGTTTCCAGCTGCATTCATGTCCCTACAAAGGACACGAACTCATCCTTTTTTGTGACTGTATAGTATTCCATGGTGTATATGTGCCACATTTTCTGAATCTAGTCTGTCACTGATGGACATTTGGGTTGATTCCAAGTCTTTGCTGTTGTGAATAGTGCCACAATAAACATACATGTGCATGTGTCTTTGTAGCAGCATGATTTATAATCCTTTGTATATACCCAGTAATGGGATGGCTGGGTCATATGGTAAATCTAGTTCTAGATCCTTGAGAAATCACCACACTGTTTTCCACAGTGGTTGAACTAGTTTACAGTTCCCCCAACAGTGTAAAAGTGTTCCTATTTCTCCACATCCTCTCCAGCACCTGTTGTTTCCTGACTTTTTAATGATCGCCATTCTAACTGGTGTGAGATGGTATCTCATTGTGGTTTTGATTTGCATTTCTCTGATGGCCAGTGATGATGAGCATTTTTTCATGTGTCTGTTGGCTGTATAAATGTCTTCTTTTGAGAAATGTCTGTTCATATCCTTTGCCCACTTTTTGATGGGGTTGTTTGTTTTTTTCTTGTAAATTTGTTTGAGTTCTTTGTGGATTCTGGATATTAACCCTTTGTCAGATGAGTAGATTGCAAAAATTTTCTCCCATTCTATAGGTTGCCTGTTCACTCTGATGGTAGTTTCTTTTGCTGTGCAGAAGCTGTTTAGTTTAATTAGATCCCATTTGTCAATTTTGGCTTTTGTTGCCATTGCTTTTAGTGTTTTCATCATGAAGTCCTTGCCCATGCCTATGTCCTGAATGGTATTACCTAGGTTTTCTACTAGGGTTTTTATGGTTTTAGGTCTAACATTTAAGTCTCTAATCCATCTTGAATTAATTTTCATATAAGGAGTAAGGAAAGGATCCAGTTTCAGCTTTCTACTTAGGGCTAGCCAATTTTCCCAGCACCATTTATTAATTAGAGAATCCTTTCCCCATTTCTTGTTTTTGTCAGGTTTGTCAAAGATCAGATGGCTGTAGATGTGTGGTATTATTTTTGGGGGCTCTGCTCTGTTCCATTGGTCTATATCTCTGTTTTGGTACCAGTACCATGCTGTTTTGGTTACTGTAGCCTTGTAGTATAGTTTGAAGTCAGGCAGCGTGATGCCTCCAGCTATGTTCTTTTGGCTTAGGATTGTCTTGGCAATGAGGACTCTTTTTTTGGTTCCATATGAACTTTAAAGCAGTTTTTTTTCCAATTCTGTGAAGAAAGTCATTGGTAGCTTAATGGGGATGGCATTGAATCTATAAATTACCTTGGGTAGTGTGGCCATTTTCACAATATTGATTTTTCCTATCCATGAGCATGGTATGTTCTTCCATTTGTTTGTGTCCTCTTTTATTTCACTGAGCAGTGGTTTGTAGTTCTCCTTGAAGAGGTCCTTTACATCCCTTGTAAGTTGGATTCCTAGGTATTTTATTCTCTTTGAAACAATTGTGAATGGGAGTTCATTCATGATTTGGCTCTCTGTTTGTCTGTTATTTTTAATAACAGAATGCTTGTGATTTTTGCACATTAATTTTGTATCCTGAGACTTTGCTGAAGTTGCTTGTCAGCTTAGGAGATTTTGGTCTGAGACGATGGGGTTTTCTAAATATATAGTCATGTCATCTGCAAAAGGGATAATTTGACTTCTTCTTTTCCTAATTGAATACCTTTAATTTCTTTCTCCTGCCTGATTGCCCTAGCCAGAACTTCCAACACTATGTTGAATAGGAGTGGTGAGAGAGGGCATCCCTGTCCAGAGGGCATCCCTGTCTTGTGCCAGTTTTCAAACAGAATGCTTCCCGTTTTTGCCCATTTAGTATATTGACTGTGGGTTTGTCATAAATAGCTCTTATTATTTTGAGATAGGTTCCATCAATACCAAATTTATTGAGAGTTTTTAGCATGAAGAGCTGTTGAATTTTGTCAAAGGCCTTTTCTGCATCTATTGAGATAATCATGTGGTTTTTATCTTTGGTTCTGTTTATATGCTGGATTATGTTTATTGATTTGTGTATGCTGAACCAGCCTTGCATCCCAGGGATGAAGCCTACTTGATCATGGTGGATAAGCTTTTTGATGTGCTGCTGGATTTGGTTTGCCAGTATTTTACTGAGGATTTTTGCATTGATGTTCATCAGGGATATTGGTCTAAAATTCTCTTTTTTGGTTGTGTCTCTGCCAGGCTTTGGTATCAGGATGATGTTGGCCTCATAAAGGCAGGTTAGAGAGGGATTCCGTCTTTCCATTGATTGGAATAGTTTCAGAAGGAATGGTACCAGATCATCCCTCATACCTCTGGTGGGAATTCAGCTAATGAATCGTCTGGTCCCTGGACTTTTTTTGTTGGTAGGCTATTAATTGTTACTTGCCTCCAATTTCAGAGCCTGCTATTGGTCTATTCAAGAGTTCAACTTCTTCCTGGTGTGAGTATTGAAGCGGGAGGTATATGTGCCCAGGAATTTATCCATTTCTTCTAAGTTTTCTAGTTTATTTGTGTAGAGGTGTTTGTAGTATTCTCTGATGGTAGTTTATATTTCTGTGGGGTCGGTGGTGATATCCCCATTATCATTTTTATTGTGTCGATTTGATTCTTCTCTCTTTTCTTCTTTTATTAGTCTTGCTAACAGTCTATCAATTTGTTGATCTTTTCAAAAACCATCACTCTGATTTTTTTGAAGGGATTTTTACTACGTGTCTCTATCTCCTTTGGTTCTGCTTCAGGTCTTAGTTATTTCTTGCCTTCTGCAACAGATGTGTTTGCTCTTGCTTCTCTAGTTCTTTAATTGTGATGTTAGGGTGTCAATTTTAGATCTTTCCTGCTTTCTCTTGTGGGCATTTAGTTTTCTCGGTACCCCTCTACACACTGCTTTAAATGTGTCCCAGAGATTCACAGGTATGTTGTATCTTTGGTGCCATTGGTTTCAAAGGGGCATCTTTTATTTCTGCCTTCATTTCGTGATGTACCCATTAGTCATTCAGAACCCAGGTTGTTCAGTTTCCATGTAGTTAAGGCGGTTTTGATTGGTTTCCTTAGTCCACAGTTCTAATTTGATTGCACTGTGGTCCTGAGAGACAGTTTGTTATAATTTCTGTTCTTGTACGGTTTGCTGAGGGTGGCACTTCCAACTATGTGGTCAATTTTGGAATAAGTGTGATGTGGTGCTGAGGAAGAATGTATATTCTGTTATTAATTTGGGAGGAGAGTTCTGTATCTACAGTCACAATTAGGTCTGCTTGGTGCAGAGTTCCAGGTTCAATTCCTGGATATCCTTTTTAACTTTCTGTCTCATTGATCTGTCTAATGTTGACAGTGGGGTGTTCATGCTTCCCATTATTGTTGTATGGGAGTCTAAGTCTCTTTGTAGGTCTCTAATAGCTTGTTTTACGAATTTGAGTGTTCCTGTATTGGATGCATATACATTTATGATAGTTAGCTCTTCTTGTTGAATTGATCCCTTTACCGTTATTTAATGGCCTTCTTTGTCTCTTTTGATCTTTGTTGGTTTAAAGTCTGTTTTATCAGAGACTAGGATTGCAACCCCTGCTTTTTTTTGTTTTCCATTTGCTTGGTAGATCTTCCTCCATCCCTTTATCTTGAGCCTATGTGTGTCTCTGCATGAGAGATGGGTCTCCTGAATACAGCAAACTGATGGGTCTTGACTCTTTATCCAATTTGCCAGTCTGTGTGTTTTAACTGGACCGTTTAGTCCATTTACATTTAAGGTTAATATTGTTATGTGTGAACTTGATCCCGTCATTATGATATTTCCTGGTGATTTTGCTCGTTAGTTGATGCAGTTTCTTCCTAGCATCAATAGTCTTTACATTTTGGCATGTTTTTGCAATGGCTGCTACTGGTTGTTCCTTTCTATGTTTAGTGCTTCTTTCAGGGTCTCTTGTAGGGCAGGCCTGGTGGTGACAAAAACTCTAAGCATTTGCTTGTCTGTAAAGGATTATATTTCTCCTTCTCTTATAAAACTTAGTTTGGCTGGATACGAAATTCTGGGTTGAAAATTCTTTTCTTTAAGAATGTTGAATATTGGCCCCCACTCTCTTCTGGCTTGTAGAGTTTCTGCTGAGAGATCTGCTGTTAGTCTGATGGGCTTCCCTTTGTTGGTAACCCAACCTTTCTCTCTGACTGCCCTTAACATTTTTTCCTTCTTTTCAACTTTGGTGAATCTGACAATTATGTGTCTTGGAGTTGCTCTTCTCGAGGAGTATCTTTGTGGCATTCTCTGTATTTCCTGAATTTGAATGTTGGCCTGCCTTGCTAGGTTGGGGAAATTCTCCTGGATAATATCCTGCAGAGTGTTTTCTAACTTGATTCCATTCTCCCTGTCACTTTCAGGCACACCAATCAGATGTCAATTTGGTCTTTTCACATAATCCCATATTTCTTGAAGGCTTTGTTCATTTCTTTTTAGTCTTTTATCTCTAAACTTCTCTTCTTGCTTCATTTCATTCATTTGATCTTCAATCACTGGTGCTCTTTCTTCCAGTTGATCTAGTCAGTTACTGAAGCTTGTACCTTTGTCACATAGTTCTCGTGTCATGGTTTTCATCTCTATCAGTTCGTTTATGGACTTCTTTGCATTGGTTATTCTAGTTATCCATTCCTCCATTCTTTTTTCAAGGTTTTTAATTTCTTTGCGCTGTGTACATAGTTCCTCCTTTAGTTCTGAGAAGTTTGATTGACTGAAGCCTTCTTCTCTCAACTCATCAAAGTCATTCTCTGTCCAGCTTTGTTCCGTTGCTGGCAATGAGCTGTGTTCCTTTGGAGGGGGAGATGCGCTCTGATTTTTTTAATTTCCAGCTTTTCTGCACTGCTTTTCCCCATCTTTGTGGTTTTGTCTGCCTTTGATCTTTGATGATGGTGACAGACTGATGGGGTTTAGGTGTGGGTGTCCTTTCTGTTTGTTAGTTTTCTTTCTAACCGTCAGGACCCTCAGCTGCAGGTCTGTTGGAGTTTGCTTGAGGTCCAGTCCAGACCCTATTTGCCTGGGTATCAGTAGCAGAGGCTGCAGAAGATAGAATATTGCTGAGCAGCAAGTGTTGCTGTCTGATTCTTGCTCTGGAAGCTTCGTCTCAGAGGTACCCAGCTGTGTGAGGTGTGAGGTGTCAGTCTGCACCTAGTGAGGGATGTCTCCCAATTAGGCTACTCAGGGGTCAGGGACCCACTTGAGCAGGCAAGTCTGTCCATTCTCAGATCTCAACCTCCATGGTTCTTTAAAGCTGTCAGACAGGGACATTTACATCTGCAGAGGTTTCTGCTGCTTTTTGTTTAACTATGCCCTGTCCCCAGAGATGGAGTCTACAGAGGCAGGCAGGCCTCCTTGAGCTGAGGTGGGCTCCACCCTGTTCGAGCTTCCTGGTGGCTTTATTTACCTACCTAAGCCTCAGCAATGGCGGGCACCCCTTCCCCAGCCTCGCTGCCACCATGCAGTTAGATCTCAGACTGCTGTGCTAGCAATGAAGGAGGTTCTGTGGGCGTGGGACCCTCCGGGCCAGGCATGGGATATAATCTCCTGGTGTGCCACTTGCTAAGACCCTTGGTAAACACAGTATTAGGGTGGGAGTTCTAGGTGTTATGTGTCTCAGTTTCCCTTGGCTAGGAAAAGGAATTCCCTTCCCCCTTGTGCTTCCCAGATGAAGCGATGCCTCACCCTGCTTCAGCTCTCGCTGGTTGGGCTGCACCCACTGACTAGCACCAATTGTTCGACACACCCCAGTGAGGTGAACCCGGTACCTCAGTTGAAAATGCAGAAATCACCCATCTTCTGTGTCACTCACGCTGGGAGCTGGAGGCTGGAGCTGCTCCTCTTCGGTCATCTTGTTCACCCCCTTGCCCATGATTCTTCTTGTGATGAAAATGTGAGTTGATAAAATACCTATGTGATGAGATTAAGTGAGATGGATGACATAGGCTTTGTAGCATTAGGCTACAATTGACCTTCCCTCAATTCATCAGAAGAAGAAGGACAATACCTGGTGTGAATGATTCTGCATCATTGAGTCATACTGATTCAACCATTAATGGTTGAATGTCAGGAGCTGACAATGACTAACAAGTGGCTAGTGTATACAGTGTGGATACACTGGGCAAAGGAATGATTCACTTCCCAGGTGAGAAGCAGCAGGGTGGTGCAAGATTTATCACACTTCTCAGAATGACATGCAATTTAAGTCATATGAATTGTTTATTTCTGGAATTTTTTATTTAATATTTCTGTGCTGCAATTGACTGCAGATAAATGAAACTGCAAAAAGTGAAACCTTGAATGGAGATGTGAGAGACTACTATATTCCTAATTTTTTTCTCTCATTTCTTATGACATCACTGCTATTTATTTTACTTATTTATTATGTGTAGCAATTACCCAATACATTGTTACTATCACTTTTAACAAAGTTATCTCTTAGACTAATTAACAAACAAGTAAAACAAAAGATTTTATCTTGCCTTCATTTATTTCTTCTCTGATGCTTTTCTTTTGTTTATGTGATCTAAGTTTCTGATCTATATCATTTTTCTTCTTCCTAAATAATTTTTAAAAACATTTCTTCCTGGGCAGCTTGGCTGGTGATAAATTCCCTCAGTTTTTGTTTGTCTAAGAAAACTTTTATTTCTCCTTCCTTTTTACTGATAATTTTACTGGATATAGAGTTCAAGATTGTTGGTTTTTTTCTTTTAACACTTTAAATATTTCCTTCCACTTTCTTCTTGCTTGCATGATTTTTGATGAGCAGTCTACTTTAATTTTTATGTTTCTTTCTCTATAGATAAGGTTTTATTTGTAAATCTGTTTTCTTTCAAGATTTTTCCCTTTGTCTTTGGTTTTCTTCAGTTTAAATATGATATACCTAGGTGTAGTTTTAAAAGTATCCTGCTTGGTGTTCTCTGAGCTTTCTGACTGTGCTTTAGTCAGAAAGCACACTATATTTGAAAAATTCTTGGCCATTACTACTTCAAATATTTCTTTTAATTCACTTTATCTTTCTTTTCCCTTTGGTATTCCAATTACACATATGTTACACTTCTTGAAATTGTCTCACAGTTTGGATGTTCTGTTTTTTTTTTTTTTCTCATTCTTTATCTCTTTGCATTTTTGTTTGGGACGTTTTCATTGACCTATTTTCAAGTTCACTGATTATTTCCTCAGCTGTGTCCAGATTAATCAGCCCATCAAAAGTATTCTTCATTTCTGTTACAGTGTCTTTGATTTCTAGCATTTCCTTTTGATTCTTACAGTTTATATCACTTTGCTTACATTACCCATCTGTTCCTTCAGGTTGTCTAGTTTTTCCATCAGATGTATAATTATATATGTCTTTAGCATATATAATTATTTTAAATTGCCTGTCTGAGAATTTCAAAATTTGTATTATATCTGAGTGTGGTTCCATTGCTTGCTTTGTCTTGATTGGCTCAGAAAATCATACCCAAAAGTATGGTGCTCAGTATGCTGAGCACTTTTGAATTAAAGAAAATTAGACAGTCTTAGAGGCTACCTCAGAACCAAAAACTTTATAACCTTCTTTTGTCTCTTACACCCACCACTCAGTGCAGGGAGGAGCTCTATCTGGAATTTCTTTATCTGACTGAGGAAACTTCTTTCCAAAAGAAGTGTAATTGTTTTAAAACTCTCTCCTTAGACATCTCATTAAATAATAACAAAAGATTAACTAGGAAGAGGAGAAGAGAACACATCCACAAAGATTTTTTATCTATTTTTCTAAGGGGAGCTCTGAGAAATTACCTGAGAGACTGTATCTGCACATTCAAACAACCTTGGTTCATAGTGCAGTTCTGCGCCTCATTTTTGTGAAACTAGCCCACAAGATATTGTTTGTCCTTAGGTTCCATTTACTGTGCGAAGAGAATCATTTACACACAACTGACTGTTCCTTGGGCTCATTCATTTCCTCTAAAAATTATTTACGATTACCGTAAAACTGCTTACAACCCCCTACTTATCTCCCCCTCATAAAGATGTTATTTAAGCCTCAATCATCTGGTTCTACTTTGAGTCTCATATTTTGTATGGCTCCCATGCTTATGCATGTTAATAAATTTGTATGTTTTTTCATGTTATTGTTTATTTTTAGTTTATTTCAGTAAACCTTCAGACAGAATGGAAGAAAAGCTTTCCTTTAGCTCGTACAGTTTCCTCAGATTGTTGGGGGGTTTTTTTCTTGCTTGTTTGGTATGCCCTGTAATTTTTTGTTGAAATTAAATGTTATGTTTCAGGTGATAGGACATGAGGTAGAAGGTCTTTAGTATGAGCGTTTCTGTTAATCTGGCTAGCAGTTGGGGTGTACTTAATATTTATTGTAGTTTTAGATTCTAGAAGCTTCAAATTCTATGTCCCTGTTTTAATCTTCCCTGTTTTCTTTGGACTTTCCTGTGGTCTCCTCAGAAAAAGTCTTGGCCTTGGATCTCTTTCAACTGTGATTCACTATGATCGCACTGGAGCCCTGTGAGTGTGGTATAACGCATGGGGAAGAAGAATTT
Source organism: Papio anubis (assembly GCF_008728515.1). NCBI lineage: Eukaryota > Metazoa > Chordata > Mammalia > Primates > Cercopithecidae > Papio > Papio anubis. The sequence continues at coordinate 185,655,202 of NC_044976.1, read as the reverse complement.
CTACACTTGATCTTAGCCAAAAGGCTGAGAAGTGATGGGAAGAAGAATTTCTATAATCTTATGATTAAATTTCAGTCTTTCATATGCTGATGTCCCTGGACCATGACCTTCACAAATGTTTCTTAGCTTTTTTCCACCCTTACATGAGCTAGCAAGAGTGAATGGGATTGGAGTTGTCATGGATAGGATAAGTCTCTGGAAGTCTTTTCCCCTGGAGAGTAGGCCTTTTTCTGGAGAATGCTCCAGATTATATGATTAGTCTCCCCTCTTCCCTCCATCCTTCTAGAGCCACAGGGATCTTTCCTGTACATCTACTACGAGAATGTGATAAGATTTCTAGAGCCAAAACTCATAAAAATATGAGGATCCCTCTAACATTGTGGCCCTCAGGAGCTTCTCATTCTTGTGCCAGTCTACACTCAGACTCTGGCATTTCACCCAAATAAGGATTTAAATGTTTCTACTATGTTATGGCTCCAGCAACTTCTGCTTATTTAGATATGCAGATTTCAGCTATGTCTCTCTCCAGATTTTTGGGTTGTGATTTTTCCTGTGTAGGGGTGAAAAAGGAAGGCTTTCCCTCTACTCTCTGAAGGTTCACTGAAATGAACTAATAAGGGACAGATTAGCAAGGGAAAAGGCATACAAATTTATTAATGTGCAGAAGCACAGGAGCCATATGTCAATATGAAATAATTGAAAAGATGAGAATCTAGTTTAAAATATTTTATTCAAATACAATGCTGTGAATGGACATCTCAGTAACACTGAAGGCAAATAAATGGGATCAGCACTCTGGAACTGAAAAGTTAAAGCATTGCTTCTATAGGCAGAGAACAAAAAAATTGAACAGAATGACAGCATTTTCCATACAAGGCTAGTTTATGAGTTACGGTAATTTAATTTGTTTTAGCTTGTTTTCCTTTCCAATGTAAAAGGGTATCTGTAACATTTCATTTTAGGCAATGTGATAGTCATGAGGACTTTGTGTAAGGGATATATATCTATAATCAGAAGAACAAAGGTTATAACTGCCTAGGTTACAGCTGCTTAGGTTACAATCACCTGTCATGTAACTCAGGTCTCATAATCACATTCCTTTAAGGCTCAAAATAATGTAAAGTTCCAATAACTTTGATTTTCTTTGTTTTATTTATTTTTAATATTTATTTTTTGTGGGTACATGGTGGGTGTATATATATCTGTGATACATGAGTTTTGAAACAGGCATGCAATGTGAAATAATCAGATCATGAGGAATGGAGTACCCATTCCATCAAGCATTTATGATTTGTGTTACAAACAATCCAATTATACTCTTTTAGTTATTTTTAAATGTACAATTAAGTTATTATTGACTATAGTCACCCTGTGATGCTATCAAATAGTAGGTCTTATTCATTCTTTCTATTTTGTGTATCCAGTAACCATCTCCACCTCTTTCCCAAACCTCCCTACCCTTCCCAGACTCTGGCAACCATCCTTTTACTCTCTATGTCCCTGAGTTCAATTGTTTTCATTTTTAGATTCCACAAATAAGTGAGAACATGCAATGATTGTCTTTCTATGCCTGGCTTATTTCACTTAACATAATGATCTCCAGTTCTATCCATGTTGTTGCAAATGAGAGGATCTCATTCTCGTTTTTATGGCTGAATAGTATTCCATCTGTATATGTACCACGTTTTCTTTATTCGTTTATCTGTTGATGAACACTTAGGTTGCTTCCAAATCTTAGCTATTGTAAACAGTGCTGCAACAAACATGGGAGTGCAGATATCTCTTTGATATACAGCTTTTCTTTCTTTTGGATATATACCCAGCAGTGGGATTTCTGGGTCATATAGTAGCTCTATTTTAGTTTTTTGAGGAACCTCCAAACTGTTCTTGATAGCAGTTGTACTAGTTTACGTTCCCACCAACAGTGTACAAGGAGGGTTCCCTTTTCTCCACATCTTTGTCAGCATTTGTTATTGCCTGTCTTTTGGATAAAAGCTATTTTAACTAAGGTGAGATGATATCTCATTGTAGTTTTGATTTGCATTTCTCTGATGACCAATGATGTTGAACACCTTTTAATATGCCTGCTTGCCATTTGTATTTCTTCTTTTGAGAAGTGTTTATTCAGATCCTTGACCCATTTTTAAAGCTGGGTTATTAGATTTTTTTTCCCTATAGAGTTGTTTGAGCTCCTTATATATTCTGGTTATTAATCCCTTGTCAGATAAGTAGTTCAGCTTTGATTTTGAATTACTTATTTTTACACAAGGAAGGGCCAGATGGCTGAAGCTGATATACCCTCTTCATAGGGGAAAGAAATTGGGGAAGAGGAAGATGCCTTTGAAAGACAATTTTGAAGGGTGATAAATAATTTCAGGGAAGATGACTGGACCCAGGAGACAGAAATTAGCTTGCAATTGTTTCTCTGGAATTTGAATAAGAGACAGAAAATATTTTGTTGTAACGTCTGTCCAGGTGTGGTTACATTCCTCAGTCTTCCTTACTATATGGTAGATAATGAAATTTCAGGTAGTGGGTGGAAAGTAACTATGTTTTTTCTGGAGGAGTTTCAGATAAATGAACCTCAAGAAGACAATTTTGCCCTGTGCTTAGGAGGAGGAGCAGAAGAAGGCTAGAAAATTCTTGGTTTTGAGGCACTAGTCTGAGGTCCTTTACTTTTCTTTAGCTCATAAGTGCTCAGCATACCAAAGCACCATACTTTGGAATATCATTTTCTGAGCCACACATCAATTCAAGAAAAATAATAGATTTTCAGTTTCTCTAGCTTTTCCTTGTTTTAACTCCAGAAGTGACAACTTTCAAGCTCTCTACATGTCCTATCTAGAACTAGAAATCTGGGGAGAAGTATTTTATCACTGATCTTGTTTAGAGTGGCTGGACCATGCTGCTAATAAAGAGTAGCTTAATTTTTAGTAGGTTTTTGTTTTTAGTTTGAGACAGGGTCTTACTTTGTCACACAGGTTGGAGTATAGTGGCGCAATCTCGGTTCGCTGCAACCTCCGCCTCCCAGGCTTGAGCGATCCTCCCACCTCAGCCACCGGAGTAGCTGAAACCACAGGTGCACTCCACCACACCCAACTAATTTTTGTATTTTTAGTAGAGACAGGGTTTCACCATGTTGGGCAGACTGGTCTCCATCTCCTGACCTCAGGCTATCCACCTACCCCGGCCTCTCAAAGTGCTGGGATTATAGGCATAAGCCACTGCACCACGCTTTTAGTAGGTTTTTTATGTTAAATTCTCTACATATTATGTGCTCCTCATTGCTTAATCTCAGAAGAGCTCTCCTGTTTCCCCCTCAAGCCCTTTGTCCAAATGAAACCATCTGTGTGCTTTTCTATCATTCTTCTTCTCATTCTTTACCCACTGACTCCTACTCATCCTCTAGGTCTGGACTTAAATCTCACTTCTTTGAAGAATATCTCTCTTATTGTTTAAACTTGGTTAAATCAAAACTAGGTTAAATTACTTTATTGTATATTCCTTTGACTCTGTATACTACCTTTGGAAATATTTAAGTCTCTTGAAATGGCTTTTTAAATATAATCCTTGTGAGGGCAGGGACCATTTATGTATTTTTAGTATCTAGCACAATTACTCACACAATATGGGTACTGAAAAATAATTTATTGACTGATACTTGACTGAAAGGTGTGACCCAATAATTCTACATCTGGCTGAGTTTTCTTAAAAGTGTAATGGTAACAGAGAGAAGTCCTTTGAGCTGTACTATTTGAAAAAAATTATTTGAATTTGTAATCCAGCTAATCAAAGGATAAAACCAAATATGAAATCATGCATAACTGCAGAAGATGTAGTATAAACAATGAGTTGTCAACATTAAGTCCAGTAAAGCAAAAACATATTTAGGCCCCAAACAGACTGCAATTATTATGATTATTGAAACAAAAGCTACATGATGCAAAAATAATTTGACAATAATGAAATGAAATTTTAGAATATGACCCAAAATTGAGAGTATTAAACCTATACTCTTTTTTTTATCTGAAATTAATTGAGAAATACATGTTTCAGAATTAATTTAAAAATTTCAAGGTTACGATTAGTACAAAAACCAGAAAATGAATTATAACTTCGAAATTACTTAGGTGGAAGATGATGTGGGTAGCAAACAAAGTAAATGAAACTACATAATAAAAGTTAGAAATCAAATCAAATACTAAGGAAGCATGAAAGAATACTGGTTAAGACCTATTCTTTCTATATATCCACACATATATGCATGCATAATTTAAAAGGAGTGAAATCTTCTGCTTTTCCTCTAGTAGATGATTTCACTTAAATCCAGTAAAAAGTAGACTTTTTTAGTAGTATAAAAAAGTAGCATAAAAAACAACTTTATGCTGTTTATAGGAGACATAGTTTTTAAAAGTGACCCGGTGAAATTAAAAGTATCAGTGTTGGCCAGGCGTGGTGGCTCATGCCTGTAATCCCAGCACTTTGGGAGGCAGAGGCAGGCAAATCACGTGATCAGGAGATCAAGACCATCCTGGCTAACACGGTGAAACCCTGTCTCTACTAAAGATACCAAAAATTATCCAGGCGTGGTGGCGAGCGCCTGTTGTTCCAGCTACTTGGGAGGCTGAGGCAGGAGAATGACGTGAACCTGGGAGGCGGAGCTTGTAGTGAGCTGAGATGGCACCACTGCACTCCAGCCTGGGTGACAGAGCGAGACTACATCTCAAAAAAAAAAAAAGAAAAAAGAGAAAAAGAAAAAATCAGTGTAAAAAAATGCAATGAAAAAAAAAAACTGATGATGCCAAAAAAGGTTGAATTTGCTGGTCACAGTGGCTTATGCCTAAAATCCCAGCTACTTGGGAGACTGAGGTAGGAAGATCACTTGAGCCCAAGGTTTCAAGGCTGCAGTGAGCTAGGCCATGATCATGCCACTGCATTGTAGCCTGGGCTACCAAAGCAAGACCCCATTGGTTTACAAAAAAGTTGAATTCAGGGCAAAAAAGCACTTGCAATGATTAAGAATATAATCAAAATGAAGATGTAACTGAAATGCATGATTCAAGCCAAAAGATTCTTTTCAGGAAAATGGAGAAAGCCCACGAAAATATAATAGTAATGAAAATCTTTATCCTCTCTTGATCTTTGAGTGATAAAGAAGACAAAAAAATGTAAAGCTATAGAGAAATAAAAATGGAATAAAACTGCTCCAATTGACACGTATGTCTTTTTTGTCGTTGCTGTTGTTTTGTTTTTTTGTTTTTGAGACAGTCTTACCTGTCGCCCAGGCTGGAGTGCAGTGGTGCCATCTCGGCTCACTGCAACTTCCGCCTCCTGGGTTCAAGCGATACTCCTGCCTCAGCCTCCCAAGTAGCTGAAACAACAGGCGCCCGCCACCACGCCTGGCTAATGTTTTGTATTTTTAGTAGAGACAGGGTTTCATCATGTTGACCAGGATGGTCTCAATCTCTTGACCTCATGATCCACCCGCCTCTGCCTCCCAAAGTGCTGGGATTACAGGCATGAGCCACCACATCCAGCCTTTCATTCATATGTATTTCTTTAGTTCTTTTCCTGGCAAACAGATATTGAATGCAGTTTCTTCTCACTCATAAAATATTTACAAATTTTGTCCATATGCTAGGGCACAAAGGAAACCTTAAATAAATCCAAAATATAAAAAACAATACAGAACACATTTTTTGATTGTAATGCAAAAAAGGGACATTATTTACAAGAGTGGGTGCTAATAAGATTCAACTGAATGGAAATGAAATCAATTTTTCTTTATATCCTCCAAGTAAAAAAGCTGGACTCAGATGAAAAATGCAGACTTTCATTATCAAACAAAAAATAATTAAAACAAATGAAATTAATATTGAATTCAGATGTTGAATTAACATCTAAACAAAAGAAACAAAGACGAAAGTACCAATTAATAAAGTAGAAAAATAGAATAAATATACAAACTAAGAACTAATTCCTTGAAAATAAATTTTATTAAATAGAAAAGCTACTCTAACTTGTCACGAAAGAAGGAAATGTAAATACACAAAACTCAGGATGAAGAAGGATAAACAATAGATGTGGAAAAATAAAAGAAATTATAAGCACATACTTTGCAGCTCCTAATAAATTTGAAAAATGTGAAATGGCTGTGAAATTTATATACTAGGCTTTAGGTTTTATAAAATATGTAGTATCTTTATTTTCTATAAATTACTTGAATATTTTCATGAACCTACATTCCAGGGAAGAATGGACATAAACTTGTTAATTAGAAGTATCTCATTCTCTTCAAGATAGAGTCTCCTTTCTTTAAAACTGTCCATTTTGGGTAAATGCTCAGTCTGTCTAATTTTCTGACATCTTTTCTTTCCCAAGATAATGCCTGGATATAGTTGACCACAGAAATTCTGCATCCTTTGGTGAGGGGAACCATAAGGCTCAGATGTGAGAGGGTCCTCATACCTTACCCTAGCTCTTCTGTGTCCTCTACTATCAAGCTCTGCTTCTGGTGAAACTCCTGGTCACCCTCTCAGGCTGGGTATTACTGGGAAGGAGGTTAGCCAGCTTCCATGTGAGTAGCCTTTTCCTCAGTCTTTGCTGGTTCTTCTGGTCCTCTAAGATGGGGCTGTGCCTTCCAAGTGACTCCTGTCTTGGACCATGTGCCCACAGGTTGTCAGCCACATCTTTTACTCTGCCTCTTCTGTAGTGATGCATTGACAATCCTGCTAATCAACGATCTTCTGCATCTTTAACCAGGTCGCACAGGAACTTCTGGATCCTATAGAAGCTGAGCACCATCTCTGGCTATGTACTTGGCAAATTCCTTCTGTTGTTTTCACTCTGAAGAGGTTGTTTCATTTTTTTTTTTTTCAGGTGGAATTTCACTCTGTCATCCAGAGTGAAGTGGCATGACCACGAGTCACTGCAACCTTGACCTCCCAGGCTCAAGTTATCTTCCCACCTCAGACTCCTGTGTAGCTGGACCTTTGGGCATGCACCACCACATCTGGCTAATTTTATTTTAGTTTTTGTAGAAATAGAGTTTCCCTATGTTGCCAGGGCTGGTCTAACACTCCTGGTTCAAGTGATCCTCCCTCCTTGGCCTCCCAAAGTGTCGGGATTATAGGCATGAGTCACCACATCTGGCTGATTGTCTCATTTTGATATGGAAACATCTGGAATGATTTCCCACCTGAGTTCTACTGCTTGAGAACATGTAAGCATTCCACTAAATCCAGAGGTTGCATTTTGGGAGGAGGAATAGGGAAAAGATAAATGAAATATTTTAAACTGAAAGAGAAAATTTGAAATCAGAAGAGAATGAGCTACTTCAAATTGGCTAGTTGGCCTTATCCCTGTCTTCCTTCATTGCTCACAGGGATAGGTACCCAGGAACAACATTGGATTTGTTATAGAAAACAAAAAACCCTGCATATTTTGCACATCTCAATGGCGGTTATTAAAATTTGACCTTATTACACTTGAAATATTTTCAGATTACTTTCATCAATTGTGAATCTTGTTGCCTAGAAGCTGTCTCCCTTCAGGGACAGGGCAGGGCAGATTCGATCTAGAACAAAGGAGCCAATCAGCTTGCAGGTTCATAACTGACTTTTTGGGGGCCTCTGGAAAAACACTAATCTGATGGCAAGAATTCATTAAGTGTGAAAATATGTTTCTATTTTTTGAGACAAGGTCTTGTTCTATCAAACAGGCTGGAGTATAGGAGCACCATCGTGTTCACTGCAGCCTTGACTTCCTGGGGTCAATCGATTCTTCCACTTCAGCCTCCCAAGTATCTGGGACTACAAGCACACGTCACCACGCCCAGCTAGTTTTTGTATTTTTTTTATAGAGAAGAGGTTTTGCCATGTTGCCCAGGCTAGTCTCAAACTCCTGGTCTCAATCAATCCACCCACCTTGTTTTCCCTAGGTGCTGGAATTATAGGCGTGAGTCATTGCACCTGGCCAGTGAAAAGATATTTCTAAACAAACAGAACATGAACAAATAAAGCAAACAATTCTCTTTATGTATTAAAAGCCAGACTTAGAGCACTAAATAGGAGTTCTATTATAAGTGGAGAAAACATCAAATATAAGGCTTAGAAGCCTCTACCAGTTAGGAAGAGAAGAAAGGCTTTCGCATAGGAGATCTGGAGAGGAAAACAGGTTGGGTGAAAAGGTCACAAGTTAACATCCCTATATAGGCTCCCTCAGGGCCAAATATTGAGAATCAGAAGAGGCGGTGGTACAATAGACAGGTATAGGAAAACCAGAGGACATCAGAGTTAGTGACTTGCTTCTTCAGGCATTCCCTGTGGATGATAGGCCTCTCCAATTTGACCACATTCAGAAAAGGCCACCCCTAACATGATGCAGGAACAAGAAAACAACTTTGGAAGAAACATGGTCTCCATGGGTCTCTTGAGAAAATCAAGAATGTCCAGTGTACTCCTTGTGGTGACACAGAAGATAGCAGAGTGCAGAACAGGTGGGCCTGCTATGGGGCTGCTTTGGCAAAAGACAAGTTGACTCTAAAGTAGGGGGTCCTGGATTGATGGTGTAATCCAAGGGCAAGATGGAGGATGTGGCTAAGACTTAGAGCATCTGCAACCTCAGAAAGAGCTAAGGTGTGGCCACTAGACACTGATCGTACCTAGAAAACAGAGCAAGAAATTTATCACCTGTACATTTCAAAACTGGAGGCCAGTAAGTTTCAGAGGCTAACCCAAGATTACATACATGGACTCAAGGTGCCTCCCTCATTTATTTAAGAATATGTTAAGTGAGGGAAGTTCAAATTTTCCCTCTGAAAGTTAGAGTCTAAGTCTGCTAAAATGAATTGATGATAGACAGATTAGCAGGAATAAAAGGGATACAAATTTATTTTATGTGAATAAGCACATTAAATAATAATAAGCACATTAAATAAGCACATTTAATGTGCATAAGTACATTAAATGAGGGAATCACAGGAGAATGATTACACAATAACCCAGTGAGCCGCAGATGCTTATGTACCGTTTTTCACAGGAGAAGGGGAAGATGGAGATTGTAGACAATTCCTTTGAGGAGTAGTAAATGATTATTAGGGAGAATGAATAGACCAGGGAGACAGAAACTCACTTGCAAATAATTCTATTTGGAATTTGAATGGTCCTGCGGGGCAGACATTATCTTGAGAAAAAGTCCTTCCAGGTGTGGTTTTATTCCTTAGTCTTTTTTTCTGGGATAGATAAAGAGATAATGGAAAGCAGTTGTATTCTCTTTGGCCAGTTAAATCATTTACGAAACTAATTTTTAATTGACACATAATAGTTGCACATATTTAGAGGATACAGTGGGTTTTTTTGTTTGTTTGGTTTTATTTTTGTTTTTTAATAGATGGGATCTCCCTTTGTTGCCCAGGCTGGAGTGCAAGGGCACCACTGTACGTAGCTCATTGTAGTCATGAACTCCTAGGCTCAAGGAATCCTTCTGCCTCAGCTTCCCAAGTATCTGGGACTTCAGACACATGCCAACATGCCTGAATAATTTTTACGTTTTTTTGTAGAGAAGGGATCTCACTGTGTTACTCAGGCTTGTCTTGAACTCCTGGCCTTAAGTAATCATCCCACCTTAGTCTCCTAAATTGCTGAACAGGCATGAGCCACCATGCCTGGCCAGTGTGATATTAAGATACATGTATACAACGTATAATGACCAAATCAGGGTAATTAGCATTTTCATCACCTCAAGAATTTATTATTTTTTTGTGTTGGAAACATTCAACATCCTGTCTTCTAGCTACTTGAAAATATGCAGTCAATTATTATTAACTATAGTCACCCTACAGAGCTATAGTAAACTAGAATTTATTCCTCCTCTCTAGCTGTAATTTTGTATCTATTAACCAACTTCTCCATATCATTCTCTCTCCCCTACCCTTCCCAGCCTCTAGTAACCACTATTCTCTCCTTTGCTTCTTTGAGATTGGCTTTTTAAGCTTCCACGTGAGTGAGAATATAGGGTATTTACCTTTCTGTGCTTGACCTGTTTCACTTAATATGATGCCCTCCAGACTTATCCATGTTGCTGTGAATGACAGAATTTCATTTTTTAATGGCTAAATAGTATTTCAATGTGGATATGTGCCACATTTCAAAAATCTATTCACCCATTGGACATTTAGGTTGGTTCCATGTCTTGGCTCTTGTCAGTAGTGCTGCAGTAAGCATGGGAATGCAGGTATCTTTTTCACATACTGATTTCCTCTTTTTGGGGATAAATACCCATTAGTGGAATTGCTGGACTGCATGGTCATTCTCTTTTTAGTTTTTTGAGGAGCCTCCATACTGTATCTATAAAGAATTTATCAATTTACATTCCCACCAACTGTGTGTGAGTTCATGACCGGGCATGATGGCTCATGCCTATAATCCTGGCACTTTGGGAGGCTGAAGGGGGAGGATTGCTTGAACCCAGGAGTTTGAGACTAGCCCTTGTCCTCATCCTCACTAGCATTTGTTGTTTTTTTGGTCTTTTTGCTAATTGCCATTCTAACTGAGGTGAGATGATATCTCATTGTGGTTTTGATTTGCATTTTTATGATGATCAGTGATGTTCAACATTTTTTCCACATAACCTGTTGGTCATTTGTAGGTCCTCTTTTGAGAAATGTCTATTCAGATCCTTTGCCCACCTTTTAATAAGATTATTATTTTTTTTAATGTTATTTGAGTTCCTTGTATATTCTATTAGTCTCTTGTTGGATGAATGGTTTGCAAATATTTTACCTCATTTTGTAGGTTGTCTATTCACTCTGTTGATTGTGTCCTTTGCTGCGTAGAAGCTTATTTTATGTAATCCCATTTGTCTATTTTTGCTTTTGCTGCCTGTGCTTTTTAGGTCTTATCCAAAAAGTTTTGCCCAGAACAAATACCCTATAGCATTTTCTCTATGTTTTCTTCTAGTAAAAAGCATACACATGTATTTAATGTGCATACAAATTTATTTAATGTGCGTAAGCATGGGGGAATCACAGGAGAATGATTATATAATAACCTAGTGAGGCACAGATGCTTATGTACCCTTCTTCATAGGGGAAGGGGAAGATGGAGATTCAGTTCTTAAATTTAATTCTTTAATTAAATTAGAAGTTTACACAATAACCCAGTGAAGTTCATATGCTTATATACTCTTCTTCATAGGGGAGGGGGAACATGGAGTTTCAGGTCTTAAATTTAATTTTTTAATTCATTTTGAGTTGATTTTTGTATATGATGAGAAATAGGAATCTAGTTTTATTCTTCTGCATGTGGATGTCCAGTTTTCCTAACAGCATTTATTGAAGAAGATATCAGTTACCCAAGTGTGTTCTTGGTACCTTTCTTGAAAATTAGGTGGCTGTAAATATGTGAATTTATTTCTCAGTTTTCCCTTCTGTACCATTGGTCTGTGTGTCTGTGTTTTCTTCTTCTCTGTTGTGGTTTGGTGGCTTTCTATAGTGATAAGGTTTGATTTATTTTTCTTGCTCATATGTGTCTGCTATAGCAGTGAATTTTATATATTTGTGTGTTATTATGATGGTATTTACTGTTCTTTCACTTCCAGATGTAGGACTCCCTTAAGCATTGCTTGTGAGGCCAGTCTAGTGATGAATTCTCTCTGTATTTGTTGTCTGAGAGAGACTTTATTTCTCCTTCATTTCTGAAAGATAGCTTGCTGGGTAAAGCATTCCTGGCTTAGTTTTTTGTTTTTTTGTTTTTTGTTTTTTAAAGCACTTTGAATATATCAACCTATTTTCTCTTGACCTGTAAGATTTCTGCTGTTAGTTTAATGGAAATCCTTTTATACACGACTTGAAAATTTTCTCTTAGTCTTTTTTGGAATTCTCGTTTTGTCTTTCACTTTTGACAGTTTGACTATAGTGTGCTTCAGAGAGATTTTTTTTTGGGTTGACTCTATTTGAGCTTCCTCAATCTGAATGTCCCTATCTCTGTCAAGATTTAGTAAGTTTTCAGGTATTATTTTATAAAATTGTTTTTCTGTGTCCTTTGCTATGTATTTCCCTTTTGAAATTACCTTAATGTGAATATTTGTTCTTTTAATGGTGTCTCATAGGTCCTGCAGACGTTTTATGTTGGGGTCCGTGTGTTTCCTAAACAAAGGAATGAACACACAAGACAACACAGGAAAAGACAAACATGGCAGCCGCGCCAAAAGGCACGCTTTACTTTATTTTATATATTCAGTTGTGGCATTTTACCACGTCACAAGACACGAGTTGTTTTTATGACACAAGTTGTTTTTATATCATGAGTTGTTTCTCTGTCCTTTCCCTGACTTTCCAATTTCTCAAGATGCTTAAACATTAACCAGTTCCCAGAGTCTGCTGTTTGCACCCAACTCCTTTGTTCTTCCTGTTTGCATAGAAGACACGTCCTGCTTTGTTTGCAAGAGCAGGACTTATCGGGAACATTTCGTTTGCGAGCACGTAGTCCTCTACAGTTTTACATTTTTTTTTTTTTTTTGGTCTGATTGGGTTATTTCAAAAGGCCTGTCTTTTGAAACTTTCTGAACCTGTCTTCAAGTTCAGAAAGTTTTTCTTCTGCTTGATCTAGTCCATGGTTGAAGTTCTTGATTATATTTTTTATTTCATTCATTTAATTCTTCATTTCTGAGATTTCTGTTTGCTTCTTTTTAAATGATATTTATTTCTGTTAAATTTCTCAGTAGGATTATGTATTGTTTTTCTGATTTTGTTGAATTGTCTACCTGTATTTTTTTTTTAATCTCATGGAGTCTTCTTAAGATCATTATTTTAAATTCCTTCTCAAACATTTCATACATTCTCTTTTCTTTAGGGTTGGTTCCTGGAGAGTTATTGTGTTCCTTTTAAGGTGTCATCTTTCCTTGGTTTTTTATGGTTTTTTTGTGTGTGTGTCACTTCATTGATATCTGTGCATCTGGTGGAACAGCTGCTTATTACAATTTTATGGAGTCGTTTTTGTGGAAGAAACTTTTTCATGCAGATGTTTTGTACAGTATCAGTTAGGTAGAGTGTTTTGGCTTTGGTTTCAGGTGGATGCTGTAGTGTAGTCTCCACGTGATTTCTTTGGCTGTAAAAAATACCAGTGGCGTCTGTGAGTGCCTCAATGTCCTAAGGACTGCAGGTGTTTGTTGAGGTAGTGGTATGGTTTTGCTGGGGACAGAGATGGGTTAGTTCTCAGGCCCTTGGTGTGTGTGTGTGTGTAGCATGTATGGCAGCTCTGCCAGTCATAGAGTTGTTGTCATCACTAGCAATGGTGGGTGCTGAGCAAACTGATACTTTTGCCCTGGTAGGTGCACATAATGCATGGTGTCTTCACTGGTTGAGGTGGGTGGGGTCCCCTCAGTGGTGGTAGACACTACATGTGCTGGTCTTTGGGCATGGGAGACACATTTGTTGGTTATCTCAGTCTTGGGGATGGTCTACTTGCTGTGTTGAATCTCCTGTTTCTTAGGGTGCAGGGTGCTTCATGGGCTCATGTGCTATTGTCATGGTTGTACTTCTTGGTGTAGCTGGGGTTGTGGTGTTCCAGCCTTTTGTGTGGGCATGTTAGGCTGATGGTTGGCCTCAAGGATGTAGAGGTGCAGGAGCTATTGGCCTCCAATGCAGGATGCACTCTAGATCTGTTCTCAAAATGGCACCAAGTTGTAGCATTTTGGGTCTTGGCAAGCAGGGGAAACCCAACATGAATTCCTTTTCTAGAGCAATGAAGCCATATGGACTCTAGGCAACTTCCTATACTAATCTCAGGGCCTGTGAGAACTGTGGGGGTCTCCTGTAGCTAAGATTGCAGGAATACACACTGATAATGGGGATCTTCCACTTATTTTTTCCCAGCACTAGAGAGTACCTCTTGGCTCTGAGCCAATCCTGGTTGACTCCTTCATTTCCCTCTCAATGCGACCATCCCCGTGGTTTAGTCTTAAAATAGGTAAAGGAGGTAAAGGGATCAATTCAACAGGAAGAGCTAACTATCCTAAATATATATGCACCCAATACAGGAGCACCCAGATTCATAAAGCAAGTCCTTACAGACTTACAAAGAGACTTAGACTCCCATACAATAATAATGGGAGACTTCAACACTCCACTGTCAACATTAGACAGATCAACGAGACAGAAAGTTAACAAGGATATCCAGGAATTGAACTCATCTCTGCAGCAAGTAGACCTAATAGACATCTATAGAACTCTCCACCCCAAATCAACAGAATATACATTCTTCTCAGCACCACATCGCACTTATTCCAAAATTGACCACATAATTGGAAGTAAAGCACTCCTCAGCAAATGTACAAGAACAGAAATTATAACAAACTGTCTCTCAGACCACAGTGCAATCAAACTAGAACTCAGGACTAAGAAACTCAATCAAAACCGCTCAACTACATGGAAACTGAACAACCTGCTCCTGAATGACTACTGGGTACATCACGAAATGAAGGCAGAAATAAAGATGTTCTTTGAAATCAATGAGAACAAAGATACAACATACCAGAATCTCTGGGACACATTTAAAGCAGTGTGTAGAGGGAAATTTATAGCACTAAATGCCCACAAGAGAAAGCAGGAAAGATCTAAAATTGACACTCTAACATCGCAATTAAAAGAATTAGAGAAGCAAGAGCAAACACATTCGAAAGCTAGCAGAAGGCTAGAAATAACTAAGATCAGAGCAGAACTGAAGGAGATAGAGACACAAAAAACCCTCCAAAAAATCAATGAATCCAGGAGTTGGTTTTTTGAAAAGATCAACAAAATTGACAGACCACTAGCAAGACTAATAAAGAAGAAAAGAGAGAAGAATCAAATCGACGCAATTAAAAATGATAAAGGGGATATCACCACCGACCCCACAGAAATACAAACTACCATCAGAGAATACTATAAACACCTCTACGCAAATAAACTGGAAAATCTAGAAGAAATGGATAATTTCCTGGACACTTACACTCTTCCAAGACTAAACCAGGAAGAAGTTGAATCCCTGAATAGACCAATAGTAGGCTCTGAAATTGAGGCAATAATTAATAGCCTACCAACCAAAAAAAGTCCAGGACCAGATGGATTCACAGCTGAATTCTACCAGAGGTATAAGGAGGAGTTGGTACCATTCCTTCTGAAACTATTCCAATCAATAGAAAAAGAGGGAATCCTCCCTAACTCATTTTATGAGGCCAACATCATCCTGATACCAAAGCCTGGCAGAGACACAACAAAAAAAGAGAATTTTAGACCAATATCCCTGATGAACATCGATGCAAAAATCCTCAATAAAATACTGGCAAACCGGATTCAACAACACATCAAAAAGCTTATCCACCATGATCAAGTGGGCTTCATCCCTGGGATGCAAGGCTGGTTCAACATTCGCAAATCAATAAACATAATCCAGCATATAAACAGAACCAAAGACAAGAACCACATGATTATCTCAATAGATGCAGAAAAGGCTTTTGACAAAATTCAACAGCCC